>NW_025062479.1:5015220-6215220 GCF_000002995.4 Brugia malayi
TGTTTATCGATTTATTTCAGGCTGCTTTGCTGGTTTCTTGTATTTGTTCAATGCTTTAAATGGTACATCCAAAACCATCAAATTAAGACAACAAAAAGATGATTGTGCGGTGTGCGGTAAGAGACAAACAATTACTGAACTTGGAGACTGTAAAGAATTATATGGGTGTTCAACCAGAACATGTGTAAGACTATTAATTAAAAAAAAAAAAAAAAGAGACAGGTTGGAAGGCACATTATTTCTAGATAATGATTTTGCTGGGAATGCGATATCCGTTTGACTTAATTCTTTTCCTTGTCAAATATAGATATCCTTGCTCAAGCAAAGGAAAGAAAAACTCGTACAAATTCCAAGGATAGAAGAAAAGATTTTATTTAGTGATGTAAGGCATTGTTTGTTGAAAAATAAATCATAGAATTAGAGCTTTTAAATGTAGTAAACTGCCTTTTATTTCGAGAACAAAAGGAATTTTTGACATGAAGTATTTAATGAACAAAATATAACTAACAATACATATAACAAAGATTGTATAAGGCAACTGAAGTCATTATTTAGCGAATTCGATGTTACTTTCACTTAAATGCTAATTAACAAGGAGCATTGCTTGGGTTTGTATATATCGATTCAAATAGAAATAAAAGCAAGTTGCTATGTCAGTAGCTTTCAGACCAAGATGCTGACGGAAAATGATCGTATTGATCCATATTCTTATTTCAAACTCAGTGAAAACAGTGACAAGAAGCCAATTTTGATAGATACAAGATGGCCTCACGAGTTTAGCATTGGGCATCTACCAAATGCTATCAGTAATTTCACTAATTTATTTTGGCATACTGATGTATTATATTGGGCATTCTTTTTGATATTAAAAGAAACTTATGATTTTCGAAAAATAAATCTCACTAACACTTTCCAGATATACCGATATTAAAACTCTGTTGTTTAACCTCAGCAGATGTGGTGCGCGAATTAGAAGCAGACATCAACGAAATGAGAGATAGAGGAGGTTTAGTTTTTGCAGTTGTGGACATAAATTTCTTTTCTTTTTTCATCTTATTCAACCTTCCATGTGAGTTAATTTTCTTCAGAAGTAATTCTTACATTTTGGAAATATTCAGGAACAGAGTATGTTATTAAATATGAGTATGTTATTAAATATTTAAGAAAAAAAGTGTGAAGCTAGTTTCGTAAAGTTACATGATGGTCATTCTAAGGCTACTGAAACATAAAGTGATTTTTGCGTTGGAACTTCAATAATTTTTATGCAAAAGAAATGCAAGTGGAATCCTTGGAGTCAAAATGGAAATTTCTGTTTTCCAAAAAGAAAATCGGTACAAGAATGTGTGACTGAATATGACAACATCTAAGCGTTAATTCGAGGGACTCTGAAGTTCGTGAAATGTGTAGGTATTCTGAGTGCTGAGTTTCGGAGAAGGGATCACTGGGTTGGTCCCTTAGTCGTATCTTGCCGAAAAGACTAATATCATGTCAGAAATGTGTTTTAATCTCTGATCTATTTCATTCATTACCTTCGTGTATTTTGCAGTTTACGTGATTTGTCGTAAAGGTGAAGATTCGCAAATAGCTGTACTGTATTTACGTAAAGAATTTGCTGATTCTTTGGTTCCCTTCAAGGATATCAACGGTGGTTATGAGAATTGGTCGCAAGCTGTTGATAAGGATTTCCCAATTTATTGGAACACATAATTTGTTCTTGTGAATTTATGTTAAATTCCCAAGTTCCGTGCTCTTCGAAAACGTCTCAAACTAGTATTTCTTGAAGATCGTCTAAATACCTTTCCGGATAAATTCAGCAATTGATTCTTGCTCAGGAATAAGATGAATTTTATTGACGAAACTTTGCAAGTGAACTCAATTAATAAATTCACGAGTCAGTTTTCTTTCTGTTATGTTTGTCATATTTTTTAAAACATGGAAGTCATTACCTCACAAACTCAGCATATTTTTGTTTATCGTTAATTATTGTTGCATCAATATGAAATTACTGTTTTACTTATGTTGTCATACCATTCTTAATATTTCTAATTGCTTTTTCAAACAATTATTGTCATCGTCACTTTAAGATTTAAACTTCAAAATTAATGTTTGCTTTCATTAAAATTTTCTTTGTCCAATTCTTGTGTTAATGAAATAAAGCTTTGTTTTCGTTTTATCATTAAGTATATTAAAGTTTTCTTCAAATATTCAGAAATATTGCAGAATTGACCTGGCAATTTGATAGGTGCAATGTGTTTCGTGCTTGTGTCTTATACTGGCATGGAACCTGAATAGGTCACTTGAAGGTGATCCCTGATGTAATCTCCCAAATCATAGTTTATGACCGTAGGAGGTTTTCAGTGGTTCGTTTCGCTTATCTTCGGTCTGAAATATGACACCAGTGCATCAGCACACAAGCAAAGATTCTAAGTGCGGTTTAGGTAACTTCGAAGACTGGATTTGTTGCTGATGAGTGGTAGAGAATATTTTTTCACAGTTTGTTTCTAGCAATGCGCGAAATATGTACTAAAGTTTACTGGATTGCCAGAGAAAATAGGAATATAGTTACGTCCCAGTAACTGTTTTAATTTCAGTTATTGCTTTTAATCATGAAGAAATCAAGCAAATATGGATGAATAGTAGTTCACTGTTGAGCAACATGCACCACCTAGAAGCACAAACAACCCATAGAATGCAATCAATGAATATACATATAAATGATTTTATCCCACGAGTGACGAAATATCAGAATTAGAAATGGAGTTTGTCATTTCAGATGCTAATAAGACGCGTTCTTTACACATTTTGATTCAGACACATAATTGTGCAGCATGGCACAGTGTTGTAGCACACACTTTCCCACCGTGTCTACTTAACACTTCTGCATCTATAGCTTTCCTAAACCATTCTAATCGATTAACTTATCAGTGTTTACCAACCCTCACATTCGCAAACTCCAACAACAGTTCATTCAAGTTTAAATATGTAAGGAATATGGATGACTGTACTGTACATGTTGATACAATGGTGTATGTGTGTGTGTGTATATATATATATATATATATATATATATATATATATGTATACAGAGGGTATCTACATATCGATTTCTCTGGTTACAGTGCAGGGAAATGGAAGCAACATTAGCTTCCAAATAGTGAACTCCACTAAACAGTTTGTTGTCTCTCTATCAGTGACACCACCTCGTCACTTTAGATAGTTCTGCAAGTAGTATTCCACCCAGTAGTTCCACTTGTGTTAGCAAATACTTTGCAACTTGAAGTCCGGAACTAAAGTACCAAGGCTTTCATCTTAAGTACATGTAAGGAACATTTAGAAATGATAGTTTATTCGAGAAATTGGATTTCTTATTTAATGTTTTCCCTGAAGCTATCATAGAAGCCTTCGATTTTAGGGGGAGACTGTCAGGTACATTCTCATTATAAAGTGAAATAATACAATATGTAAAAATTAATAATTAAGACCAGTCTTTTGGTAGACCAGCTGCAAAGCTGTCATGCAAACCTAGAACAATATATTGTTCTTGAAGCCGTATCCAAATTACTTCTTAGTTTTTAAGCGCTACATAACACTACTGGAATATTGAGGTGATCAGTGTGAATTAGACCTAAGCTACTGCAAAAGATTCTTAGGATCGTACTTTCCGTTTGTGATTCTAATAATTACAAACATTTGTGTCTTCTAAATTTGACTTTCAAAAATTGGTAATTTTAGTATCTGGCTGTCTTATCGGAAATAAATTTCAGCGTGACACAGGAAGGAAAAAACTGTTCCATTAATGCGTTGGAATATGCTATGAAATAAAAATAGAAGACATTGGTGATTATAATTTCGAATAAAATTGTTATGCTTGTGTCCATGTTAAGTTAGAAAGGTATAAAATGCTCCCTCCAACCTCCCATTTACACTGTTAATTCATTCAACACCGTTTTGAAGCAGAATATCATAAAGCCAGTACTCTTATTTACTGTGATTTTTCATCAGTTTATACAGAGTGTTTCTGTCTTCTCTTGAAATTAATTCATGCATTGTAAATGGTTGAGAAGTGGCCACACGTGTTGTCGAGATCTGAAAAACTCCATCTCCATCAATCGTAATATGTTTGGAAGGTAGGCAGCTAGGCGCATACGAGCAAATTCTGCCTAGTTCATGCGTTTATTCATAGTTGTAGGGTTCAGGAAAAAGAAGTGGAAAAGTCAGGGAAATCAGCTGATCATTAGGAAAGTAGTGGGAGTTGTAAACAGTGACTACTGATGGACAATATTTTGAGTATTCATTAATGTTAATGCATGGTATGAAGTCGCCTGTTTTAGTGAGAGTAATAGCTCTTAAGCGAGACGGGTACGACATGTGATGACCCTCCATGAAGTGATCGACTTGGACACATGTCTGTGTACTCTTGTTGTAAGCGTCGCTTGTGAAGCATCAATAAAGCCAGAAATCGCCCAATAGGCCTACCCTTTCTCAACTAGAAAACTCGGCAAATAGTAAAATAGGACTGTTTCAATCGAATAATTAGAACGGCGGTCCATTCTGTTTTCAAAAAGGTAATCAGGGACATCCACTGACAATGGAATTATAAGTACGATTTTTGTTCTAATCAGATCCTCATTCTCCTGTATCTTTCCGTTTTCCTTTCTTTTCTATATTGCTTTTCATGAAAATCCAAATGCACACTTAAGTGTCATCTCCCTTCATTTTTGTTAATCATTCTTTTATCTAGACACTTCCAATGCTTGCGTCCTTTCTTGCTCAATTCATCTTTGAGGACAGTTACTGCATTCCACTCTATCAACCACTGAATTGTTCGGCTTTGTCTCGATTTCCCAGATTTTAAAGCTCTAACAACATAAGGCTTTACAGAAATGCTCACTAATGTATGTCGATCGATAACATTATATGTGATTCTTTAAAAGAAGAAATGGAACGGTATATAGTACGTACCATTACTGTTTTGCTTGCCAGACGTAGCTATTTTTTCTAATCATTTCAGTCAGTGGAATGTTACTTTTTTATTTAACAAACCAATAGTTTATTACTTTTTCTCACTGCAACCTGTGGAGTAATAACGTCTTGTTGATATCAAAAATAATGTTCTGAAAACTGGATAATTCCATTCAATTCTTCTGTCGGTTGGGTTAATGATGATAATCGATCATATAGCAGTGACTTTGGCTTGTTTGGAACTTTTGGCCCGGATCATGATAGGATGTCTGGGTTGGGCTGTGAGCTGATATTTGGAAAAGTCTGTAATTCCAAATTATACATGAAAAAGGAAGAAAGTAATATTGGATAAAAGAGAATTTGAAGTATAAGTTATGTAATCCTCGAAATTTTATTCCTTCTTTTGATTTAAACTGAATTTCAAGTTGGAGAAAGCTTCACTGATCATTGGAAGTGTGGAGAAGGCTTCATTGATAATTGGAAGTGTACTACTCTTGCATATCCAATGAACGTTACACCCGTAACTTTTTAAGGACTCGTTTACTTCAGTAAGTCACATCTTTTCATTAAGAAAGGGTTAAAAGTGGTCGACTACATGCGTTGTTCAGGAATGCCACTACAAAAGTGTTGTCCTTATTAAATCGAGATGACGGAAAAGTGTATTTCTTTTAGTTTGTGAACTTATTTCATTTGTTTTGATATTTATACTCGTAGCTCACTCCAATTACAGCGTGCAACTCTGGAAATATCAACATTTTTGTTAACAGTTCACTTGCTTTCACATGTTCCAAATGGAACCTATTCCGGAGGAAGATCACGACCTCGCTTCATTTTCACCTGCACATTCTGTTAAGCATGAAAAGAAGTCTCGATTAACGGAAGTGTATACATCTGAACAAGTAGACACTCTTGTAAGGTATGTTTCATTCTTGTGAAGCATGGATCTATATTACATCAAGCGATGCAATTCATTAGCTGATAAGAGTGAAAATTGGTGTTTTAAGCCTCTGAGGAGTGCGGAATATTGTTACGGTTAGCATGTTTTTAATATTCCTTGCAAGTTGTAATATGATATACGTCAGAACTGCTTTTTGAATTTTCAATAAATGTTGCAGCACAGTACCTCAGTCATCAGTACCAAATACATGGAAGCTAAGGAAGAAAGATGAACTAACACATTCAGTGTATTTTTTTTTTTTTTTTTTTTTAAATACGAAACAAATCCAAAATTAGTTTTGCTAATTTTCTGGATGGTGTCACTGTCATTTGAAACAGTTTTTATAATTTCTTGTACTCTGTAATTAATCAGTTTACTGATCCCACATTGCTCCAGTATCCCTTCAACACATTTGTCCGAAGCTTTATCTGGGTCAACTAGTGCACGCGGCTCGACGTATTCTTATACTTATGAATCGCATTATGATGAACCTCCCGATGAAGCAGTACCCGGTGTTTGTTTTCTAAATAAAGAATTTAATGGTGACATTGAGCGGCATTCATCTCAAACAAAAAAAGTTCGGCTTTATCGTATATCTTTTACCTGATTCAATTTCTGAGATATCTCTTATTATCATTTATTCAATATTACACTTTATTTAGCATCATTGCTGACTCTGATGTATTAGGAATAATACAGGTGATAGCAGTTGCATAAATTATTATTTTTTGGAAAATTGTAGATAACTCGCGTTACAAAAGTAACAACAACCAGATCGGTGCGCCATTTACCTGTTGCTGATGAAGAAGTTGAATATTTTTTTGATGCTGATGGAAGTCCATTACCGTTTACACGTATTACTCAGCCGTATGAACATGGTAATCACCACTCATCGTGAAAAGGATGACAAATCTACAAATTTTAAATTTAATATAATGCATTTTAAACACAGTAAATCGTTTCTTTTGGTATTGATGCTACTGCAGATGAAGATAGTTCCTTCCAACATGACGTTGATTATGATGCACCACCACCCGCACCAAGTTCTTTTAATGAAGCTGAACATTGTGCTTCACGGGGTAATTTTTTTAGTAGTGCATATTTATTCTGGATTATTTTTGAATTCAAGGATTTTATCGATATCTTTATTTCGATGTGAGATTAACAGTGTTTGAATAGTTTTGAAATAAGATATGTATGCCAAAAGCTTTATAAAAACTGGCATGTACTATTTACCCTGGAGAACTGGAATTGAAACCATGTACAATTTAAAATTCAGATGTCGGAAATAGAATGGTTTCAGTCCTGCAAGTCTCACTCTATAGGAAGATCATACATATATTCGATTTGATATGTAGTCATCACACCATTGCTGAGAGGTGTGACTATTTATGATGCTAATCAATTCATTTGAGAAAAGCTATTATATGAATAAATTCTTCAGACGTTCCAAATGCTCCAGGCGTTCCAGAGATTACTGATGTGACTAGCTATGATATTGGTTTGACATGGCGGTGTCCAGATATGCAAGGGAGAGCTGGCTCTGTTATTGGTTATCAGGTAATCTTGCACAGTCAGCTGGATTTATGGTTTAGTTCAAATGAGGCTTTTGTTCAGGTTGAAATACGTGGGGTTGGAACTTCTGAATGGTATCTCTCTCATGAAGGTCTGATCAAAGGAAACAGGTTTAGAAGTATGTACTTAAAATCACTGTGTAGTTTCCACAATTTCATTTTTGTTTGCACTGTGCAAGATATTGTAAAGAACTTGCATTATGTTTTATACTTTTTACAGAAAATTTATAATATTTTACACCTAGTTTTTGTAATTAAACTGATTGTTTAAAAAAAAAAAAAAGAAAAAGAAAAACTCCGGGATATTATTTAACTTCTTAACTTATGGTAATGCGCTTCCAGTAAAAGATCTCAATCCGAAAGTCGAATATGAAATAAGAGTCGTTGCTGTTAATTCGGCAGGTCGTGGTGTACCTTCAGCCACTTCACAAAGTGTGCAACTGAGATTGGATTATGATTCACATTCTGATTTTAGTAAGCTTATGCTATTATTTGATAGTAATTTACAATTATATTGAAGTGTATGATTCAATTTCTTCAGATAGTTGGAGAGGAACGGCTCCTGGTCGACCTTACGTGTTGCTGCTTGATTCTGATCGCATTGTGTTGGAGTGGGCGCCAGCAATGGCAAATCCTGGATCTGCACCCGTTGCTGGTTATGAGGTGAATTCTGAACTTAATTTGGAATCACTGTGTTGTTGATGAAGATTACTGGATTACATGAAAAGAAAGTGTCTGAAAAAACCCAGAGTTAACTTATTTCAGTGATTTTTAGTGTTTTTGGATATCGCTGATTTTTCAAATTTACTGAATATCGCTAATTTTTCCTATGCTTATTTTTACTTTGTTAGGTTAGTTATCGTGCAGGTGGCAGTGACTGGATGCAGTCAAATGATTATCTTATAACAGCATGCAGAACTGAAGGTTTGAACTTCATTTAATATGTTTGTGTTCCCAGTTAAATATTATACCAGTTGTGTTTATGTCCTGTCATTAACATTCTCTCAGAAATGGAATATATATAACATACTGTATATGGCCATAAAGGATTTCATAAACGGTCATTTTATTCATCATTAATTATTTCATCAGTCAACTTTTTGGCCAGCAATATACAGTTTGATAATTATTTAATATTTCTATTTTAACTGTCATTCGGCTTTGCAGTACTGAATTTGAAGCCGAATGGAGAATACGAATTTCGAGTGGTGGCGAAAACTGCTGATGGGCCGTCTAAACCAAGTCCGTCGTCTGGTTTTATTCGACTGAAACCGCCTGTTCCATCTCGCATTCCACCTACAACAAAGGCAGAAAGTAGCTTTTCTCCTCCTGGACAACCACAGGTTCGTGAAAACTCTCACTAGGTTAGCGGTGCTGGTAAAGTTTCATTAATACAACCAATATAGGTAAAGTTAACAACAATGCAAATTATCGGGGGAGGAACATGCATTTTATTTCTTCTATCTCGGGAGACAGTGAACACGTTTTTGATATCGTCATAACTACAATACATATGTTTTTTTTCATTTTTATAGATAGAGGAGCTTGAATTGAACTGGGTACGCCTGCATTGGACAGAAGGTGGATCACCAGATAATCCACCGGCATCATATATTGTTGAATATCGGGAAGTTGGTGACCCGCTCTGGTATACCGCTACAACGGATGTCTATATCACGTCCTATACCGGTAGTTTTAGAAACGTCCTTTGTTTTTACCTTCTGATGGTCTGAAATGATTTTTCCGGAACAGTCCAAAATAAGATATTTTATCGTTAAATTTTTCTTAAAAATGAAGCATCGTGTTTCAGTGGAATGCCTCCGTCCAAATTCCACTTACGAATTCCGCGTAGTTGCACGTGCTCGTGATGGTAATGTATCTGCACCTTCAGTAGTTTCTGATGTTATACAACTACGACCGTCCATCAGATCTGGAGTCTTGCACGGAGTTCCAGCAAAACCGCAACCACCAGAATATGTAGACTTCTGTGACAGCGACCGTGTAACACTCTGCTGGTTTCCAGCTGCGAGTTCTTTACCAATACAGGTAAAGTTAACAACAATTCGAATTATCAAGAGAAAAACATGCAATTCGTTGCTTCTACCTCTGGCAGCCTTCAGAAATAGTTTTTGATGCCTTCCAGGGCTATGATGTTGAATTCCGAGATCATCAGCAGGATGCTGCTTGGTACAAGGTTAATGAAATGCTTATTCGCTCCTGCAAAATGACAGGTATTTTACATCTTTTCATTCTTTTCCAAATGTTATGTGATCAGTTTTGCTGAAGCGTACCGTTGAAATAGCTGTTTTCAATCCATCATTCCAAAAAATTGATCAAACTTAGTTGTTAAAATATCAAGATTTTTAATGCACTACAACTAGGAGACCTATTGTCACTGTGCTCAGAAAACTGATTGTATATTATAGCATTTGGATGTTTTTTGCAGTTGGTGATCTCATACCAGGTCATGAGTACCAGTTTCGCGTTATAGCATGTAATTCTATTGGATACTCAATACCTTCAGATCCTTCTCCTGGAGTACACATAGGAATACCTTGCAGTAATTGCTTTACTGATAGTTCTTTTTTTTTGATAAAGATGATTAGTTTGTTATTTTAATAAAGTGCATTGCTGGCTTTATGATTTTTCAACTTTTGTTTTAAGATGGCAACGAGTGTTATGTGGAAAAAGCAAGTTATGGAGCTGTTCCGTTGCTTCAAGATGAAATTGTACGCGAATCGCCACCTCTGCCTGATCGTGATGATTCTCCACCACCGATACACAGAAAATTTCTTCGTGAAAGAGACGGTTGTTAGTTTTTCAATATGTAATGTATATTATATCTTGGTTTTGAAGTATTATCTAATGTATTTTTTAAATGCTAGTAGGTGCTCTAAAACTTTCAGTACACTGGAGAGATCCAACGCTGAGGGAGGTGATTGAGTATTTGGACAGTGCAAACAAGGTCGAACAACTCAATGCGTCTGGCTACTTGCAGCATTTAACTTATAATGATAATGCTATTAAGGAAGAGACGAGGTAACTTTTCCTCTGGAAAGCTTTTTCATGGTTCTTCATGAAGTTACTTAATTCATTAAAGAAAGTTATGAATAATTTTTGCTTCAGGTAGAGATAGCAATTTGATTTACAGAGAATTAGATGGTATTCCGAGACTTGTTCGTTTACTTGGTAGTGATGTACCCGATATACAAAAAAACGTTTGCGGTTGCTTGAAAAATCTATCATTCGGGAAAGAAAATGATGAAAATAAGGTCAATCTGTTTTGTATAAAGTGATATTTGGGACGAATCGGAGTTTCTAGAAATGTTTGAATAATGTAACACGTCAAAAATCCTGCAAATTTGAGATTTTTTTTTTTAGCGTGCTATTAATAACGCAGGTGGAATTATTGCTTTAGCGGCTTTATTGAGGCACACTCACGATGCACAAGTGATGGAAGAAGTCACTGCTACTCTGTGGAATCTCTCAAGCTGTGATGTAAATATTTTAACTATGATTTTGAAATAACTTGTGATGTACGTTTATATGAGTTCCTGAAAGTAAATAGAATGATAAATTTTCAGGAGTTGAAACCAATAATACTTAGTCAAGTTTCGGAGCCAATAAATCAACGTATTGTTGTGCCTGGTTCTGGATTGACTGAGAGTAATGCGGAAAGTGGAAGCAATATATCACATAGTATCAATATGTTTAAAAACGGAACTGGCGTTTTAAGGCAAATTTCTAGTATTTTAAAGGATTTTGCAGCATCATTTTGCAAAATTTTAAACCATCCTTCCTATAATGAAATTATTTTCGGCGAATATTTGGAATTAGAAAACGTCATAGATTTTCAGGAATGTTTCGGCTGCTTCCTCAAGTGCCCGAAAAATACTTCGTGGATGTCCTGGTTTGGTCGAAAGTCTCGTACACTATTTGCACGGTGCAGTTTCAAGAAACCAGATTGATGCACGTACTGTCGAAAATGTTGTGTGCACTTTGCGTAACCTCAGTTACCGGCATGTTTTATTTCACTTTAAAGTTTTACTAAGCAAAAAAGTTACAGTGACAAACAGTTTGTATTTTCCTAGAATCCAAGAAGTAAAGGACAAGAATTACGATCCCAAAGCTGATTTTAAAGCTACGCAACGAGAGCGCGGTAAATCAGCTCCTTCAGAAAGCCCCAAAAACAAGAAAAAAGAATCTAGTAAAAAGAAGAAAATAGGACAACATACTGCAGTAAATGTTTCAGAAAGTATGGTGGTACGTTTTTCGTATTTCTTTTCATTGTTCTTAATAATGTATGTGATGAGAGGAAAGCATTGTGACATAAACACCCAGTTTTCCTTTTGTTTCTTTCCCGTTGAGTTTTGCATCAAGTCATAATTTATGAACGAATAAGATCAGTTCTAAATAAAAAGCTTTTAGGGAGCAGAATTGTTATGGCAGCCGCAGCTGGTGAAATTATATCTCAAGTTGCTACAGGAAACGTCGAACCCTGAAATTCTGGAGGTAATATTTCTGAATACAAGTTTGAAGTCATCATTTTACTCCTTTCTTTTGCTCAGTACGCATTCACTGAAATCTGCATGTTCTGTTGCGATTAAGCCTGAAATTACTGTTATTCATTAAGAAGTCTTGGTAAATATGGCTTTGTTAGGCATCTGCTGGTGCAATACAGAACCTTGCTGCCTGCCAGTTCGAGCCATCAGTTAATGTCAGGACCTGTATACGCACAGAAAAAGGTTTGCCTGTGCTTGTGGAACTATTAAGACTGAATGACGACAAAGTTGTTTGCGCTGTAACAACAGCTTTACGAAACCTATCGCTTGATCAGGTCATTATTAGCAT
The DNA here is from genome assembly GCF_000002995.4 of Brugia malayi. Taxonomy (NCBI): domain Eukaryota; kingdom Metazoa; phylum Nematoda; class Chromadorea; order Rhabditida; family Onchocercidae; genus Brugia; species Brugia malayi. The sequence goes on from NW_025062479.1 coordinate 5,027,545, forward strand.
TTAATTGAAATCTGTCAAATTTCTAATATTTTTGCTTCTAAAAATCAAAAAAAAGTATTCGTTGAGTTTTCCAATCAGTATTTTTGATTAAGTTTTATATGATTTTTAGTTACATAGTACAAATGCAAGATGCATCTGTTGCAGCGAAATCGCGAACTGATCGGTAAATATGCAATGAAAGATCTAGTGGCAAAGCTGCCTCGAGCTGACCAACGATTTAGAGATCCAAATGTGAGCGATGCAACAATTGGAGCAATTTTGGGCATATTATTTGAAACTGTCAAGCATTCTGCAGACTTTACAAGGTTCTAATCTCTCTAGATTTTTCCAGTGATATTTATTATGAATGTTATTCTCACTTAGAAATGAAATGAACCTATTCGTTATTCCAGAAACATTCACGAATGTGGAGGAACTGACCGACTACGAAATTTAGCCAGTTCACATCCTATGTACAGCAGTCGCATTTGTAAATATGCATCACAGGTTGTCTACATTTACCCTTCCTTTTTTTTCAATTCGTTGCAAGAAGCAACTAACAGTCTTGTCTGTACATTCTCCGATAGATTTATAACTTCAACTAAATAGATTTTTGAATCGGCACCAAATAAATAAACAGTAGACATTAAAAAAAAGGCTGCAAATAACTGAATGCATTGTATAACGTCTGATATTGTTGGGGATATCTCGCAGGTTCTTTACTTGATGTGGCAGCACAAAGAACTTCATGATGGCTTCAAACGAAGCGGTTTGAAAGAATCAGACTTCTATTCGGGAACAACAATTCGCGCCCGTGATACAACAACACTTTCTCGACCAATATCATCGCAAGGCGCTGAGCGGCCAACACATTTAAAAAGTGAAAATCTCGATGACAATGCGAACGCATGCGGTATCGGGCGATATGATACACTGGATAGTAGGGTGTGCTGATTAATGATTGTTTTTTAAAATATGAAACTTTCTTGGCCTAAAGTCATGGCCTTCCTTAAATGTTTGGGTTATAACAAGTATTTCCTTGTTATTTTGACAGACTTATGTAAAAGTCATCCCTATTTTAGTATCTATTTGACAATGACCTCTTCTTGCAGGCCAATGCAGTAAAAGGTTGTGCATATGGCAAGACTTCGCCAGAGATTAATTCGCTAAATCTTTACAAAATCACAATACCAGAATACATTAATTTAGATCCTTTAATGAAGTTTATTATTCAAGGGAATAGTAATGCTAAATCTTATTCGGCTAAGCTAGTACGATAGTGTCCAGAATTTAATATAATGCCAAGACAAAACACTGTTCAAATTTTTTTATTGTCAGCTGTATCGTTAAATAACTAAATTCTACTTGAATTTGATAAAGTTTGGCTTTTTTTTTTTTTTTTTTTTTTGAGGAACCCACTTTCCCTACATTTATTTACTTGAATACATTTTATCTTCTTACCATCTTCTATAATTATATTTCCTTTATCACGTGAATAAGAGTGACTCTAGGTTAATAAGAATTTTAAGGCTGGTGAACCACTATACGCTTCGGTACACAAGCGCAGTGAACGTTGCGGCTCAACGGGTGGTGATAGTTGGGTGTGAACAAAATTTGTATATGTTATCATTATTCAACAGCTGGAACGAATAAGTTTGCAAGAAATTTAGAACTAATTTTGTTGAAATGATTCTGAACCGATGATAGCACATTTCATATTATTGCATGCCATACTGGTGTTCATTTCTTATTTTAACAGATATTGTTCAGTGGTACTTTTATTCGCCATTAAGCCACTAACTGTTATTCCTTTGTGCTTCATTCATCTCCGTTATTTAAAAGTACGGTTTTTTTCTTTTTATTTATTTATCAATGATTTCATAAAGGAGATTCATCTTTTCCACTAGAAAGCTTGTATCTTTAAAATTTCGATATTTAGAACCTCTGAAGAAATTAAAACCGTGTAAGACGAGATCTCTATTATTACTATGCAACTAACTGAAAAGGGATAGTGCAAGTTGATGATTTTGAAGATTTTTAGATTCGTCGGTTTCGAAAACTTCACTTATCAATTCTTCTATACTCCTTCAACCACTTATCATCTTGGGTCAGAAAAAAAAAAAAAAAAAACCAATACTTATTGGTTTTTCTTAGTTGATTGTAGTTAAAGGCAATCTTTATGCTTTTTTTAATATCGCTGATAGATGGGAGATATGTTGTTTATTCCTTTTTTGAGAGAGAGAGAAAAGGCAATATTTGCTTCATTTTAATGTTTTAATAGTACGGCGTATTCAGTTTCCAGCATAATCAAGGACTTATGTTTTTATATCTCGTTTTCCATTATGTTATCTGGGGTGTAACATTTTTCGCTGCTCATAAGGTTGTGGATATCTTCTTTTACAGTGCTTGTTGTTGATATTTTCTGTATTTTTTTTTCTTAATTTGGTCATTGTTAATTATCATTTCAAATTGATATTCAACAACGATGATGATTTCTCAACAAATATGGTAATTTTATGGTCAGGTTGTTCAATCAGTCGTAATACTTCACATGAATTTTGGTGATAAAAAAAACGACTAAAAAAAAATTTGCAAATAAGTTATTTCCTTATTTTCTCAAAATTGAAACACTTTAATACTCGGAATATTGCTTAGAGTGTTATCCTCATTCACTTCACTTAAGGTTTCCGTGCTTTATTGCCCATTATAGTGTGTATATTTTGGGTTATATGTTCTGCTTCCAGAAATTTGCTGTTTTGTATTTTCGTTTACCAATGAATTATTACCATATTTTGAACAGTTCCAGATCTCAAAGTACAGGAGTTAATGCCGATTGCGTGGCGATTGTTCTCAATTTTCCTTTATCAGCACACGACCGAATTTCTATTCGTCTTTAATTTCAAGAAAAGCTCCATGTGTTCATGAAATTATTTTCTGGATTTAAGAAATGCTGCTTTATGCTTACTAGTTATGGACATTTGCATTGCAACTTCCTCCTTTCTGATATTTCAGTTTGGCAAATAGAAATTGGCAGTTGTTTGATTAAAGATAAGAGTTCGTCCAGCTAAAATTTCTAAAATATGCAGGGTTCCCTTTGTAGGTCTGTGTGTTCAAAAATCAGACTGTTTTGTTTGCAAGTGATTGTTATTTTACAAATATAAGACTGTGATTGGTCATGACAAAGTACAGTGATCAAAATAGGTAGTTATAGTTCTAGTGCAGCGTGAATAATCGGAAACAGTAAGGAGGTTTTCGCGTGTTATGGTGATAATTGAGGTTGTGGTAAATAATGTAAGTCGAGTAAAGAGATTACATAGACTAGAAAGAGTGGGAGTTGATTTCTTACTTAAGCAGTTGAACTGATTGTTTTTATTCAGGAGCCATTCTGAATGTTTTCATTTTCATTTGTGTTAAACTGCTATATAATTTAGATTGCGATTGTAAATTGTAATTTTGAAGAACTACGGGTTGTCTGCCTGTAAGATAAAAATTGAATAGCAAGCTTCAGTGAAGAGTGGTGCGGCTTGTATCATCATTCACAAAACCATTAGACATGAAAAAATAGGCCAAAATTAGTAGGAAATATCGGGCACTGATAGTAAGGAGCCAAAATAATCCCAAAATAAAAAGAACGATAGTGATGCTGATTTCTTTGATAACATTGCTTTTTCACCAGTATTATTTTAGCTTATTACGAAGATGGAACGTTAAAAATTAGTGCATGTAAATATCATTGGAAAATCTTTGTTGGTTTCTTAATAGTCGGGATATACTGTTTAGAAAAGAATTCCTCACTGAGGTCTGGTGGGCAATGACCTTTTTCATTAGATCAGTCAAAACTCTATTCTTCATTAGCAATATTTAGCTGAATTTTAATTGACATGAGCATTAAAAATGTAAAGCGTTTAGGCTTTTCGAAAAAAAAACTGGGAATGTCTTCTGCTATTTTTAGCATATTTATCGGAATTTTATCCATGTGAGAATAAAATAGTTCTGGAAGTGGATTCTTTAAGTCTTATTTTTTCGGTCAGTTTATAATTGCATAAGTTTCTTTTACACCACTTTAAATGAAGATACCTGTTCACTACCACCTGTCAATAGCTCTCTTCCATCAAATTTTAATAACATGGCATTTATTAATCATCAGTAATGATTAATAATTTAATAATCGGCATCAAAATCATGAAAATGTTACTAACTTCTGGCAGACTTAGACATTTTAACCTTTAGACAGCAAGCATTTATTTATTTTACGAAATTGATGTTACGAGCTTCTTTGGCGCTCCTATTGCAGGATGTTTCCGATACCACTAAATCATCACTATAAATACGCATTTCAATGCAATTCCGCTGATGCGACAATTTTTTTTTTCTTCATCATATTTGCAGGAAGATAAGAAAGAATAATTTGCAGCATAAAAGCATTTCTGAGACATCAAGAAAAGCCACCTTTAAACATTTCATCTCCGGTAAATTAAAAATTTCTCTCCACATCTACAGGACTATTCGATGCAAGGACTGTTCAACTGTTTAACGATCTGCGTATGTTTTAAGGTTTCTGCGACATAAGCAGTGGTAGGCAACTAAAATTTACTCGAAAAGCTTTTTAAATTTAAGATATAGAATTTTAAAAGAATATTTCTTTAAAATTTAAAGATCAGTTCTTCCCAGTGAATGCACATATTTGAATCATGAGAGCACATTTGTGTATGCTTCGCATAATCTTTTAAAATTAACACTAGGAAAGCATAAAAAAGAATTTGTAAACTTGCCGAATGATTTATTTTTGCATAATTTCGAGATTGTCATGGAAAGGAAGCTTCATTTCGATGAAAGACAAGAAAGTATATTGCGTAGAGAGGTTAGGAAAGTTGGTGTTGATAACATCAACTGAAAGACGGTTCCGAGGCTTTGAAGTGTCAAGTGAAATAGTAATTGACCATCAACAACACAAATCGGTAAATCGTTCATGTGAAGCATTCTAGCTCTCCAACCCTGACCTCGTAACTGTTTCATCCTTCCCTTGTCTCCAATGCTTCCATCATTTCGGGTCAGTCATTCTTGCACCGAAGAAATAAGTTTTATGCGTTTGAGGTCTAATTAAAAGGGATACTAAATACTTCTATGATACATATTCCACACCATTTGCAAAAGCTCCTCTCACAACATCATCTGCATACATGAAAGCACCATTCCGCCCTTTCGTTTTTGCACACATTGCGACCACTGCCTCTGTTTCATCCAACTTGAAGTCCATTTTGAATTATTGACGTGGTAGGGGGTACAACATACATTCACGTGCCTGACTCATTGCTGTGCTGTAGCTTTCTGATACAACAGAACCTTTAGATGAATTATTATATTATTTGCTATCTACATTAATGAGACTTAATTTTCTCAATTAAATTTTTTTTGAAAAGAAGATTTCTTTAAGAAACTTTTTGGATCTATTTGCAGGTGTACTGTCATTCGAAACAAGCTTATAAATTTCCTAGCTCCCATAGCATTGCGTGATTATGCCAGTCAGAAGTGATAAGTAAATAAATTTTAATAAATGTTCTCTCATAGTGAAGCACTAACTTTGTAATCATTTTGAATTTCTTCCAATATAAGACTTATATTACAAGTCGTTATATATGAAATTGAGTGAACCAAAAGACGAATTGTATGGATTTATACCAAAAATGATTAAAATAAATTTCCAACTTATTAATTTCTAAAAAGGCTTATAACATCAATCATTATAAAGTTCCGTTTAATAAATTTGATCGTGATATTATTGACATCTTTATCGAAAGTTATACGTTTTGCATATTGCGGGTGGTTTTGATATTTAATTAACATTCCTGGTTACCAAAGCAATGAATTATTTTGGGAACATACTGATGACAAGCAGGAACAGGAGTTACTGCAGTACTTGTGTAGAGATTATGAAACAATAATATAGTATAAATAACCACTTTCTCAGTATTATTATATGATAAATGTCATTGCATCCGTCAACTTTTCATAATTTATGACAATTAGGTGAATAAATCAATAGTGCAAAACTCATTCCTATGCGTGAAGGGGATAGCAGAAATTATTTTAGTTTTACTGATTGAAACAATTTTCGATTTTTTTATATTATCAGTGCAATTATTATTTTTTAATTCTGAATCTTCCAATTAAACATATCTAATCTGTTATTTAGTGGTTGTAATTCTACATTTTTATTTCAATAGTAATAAGGCATTATACCCATATAGAAATTACTGCATCTCAATGTTTTCTAAGACAATCAGCAAAGGTCTTTTAGAAATATGTAATGGCGCCAACGATTTATTATGTAGAAGTATTTTGATGTGTACCGAAGGCATTTAGAAAGACAATCACTAACTTTACGCTGACTTCACAGCGATTTGTTGTTATCCTTTGACTAATAGCTCCAAAAGAATTGTACCTGTTCATAAAAACCGTTCCAGAAAATGAAAAGATTGCACTCCACTTTCTTGAAAGGAATATTTTCTAGTTTCAATTTCGATAAAATATTATTTGATCTATGTTAAAATTAGAATATACAAAGTAATCATCATAGGCAAATTCAAATTTTCCGAAGTTGATGTATATCATGAAGTTCAAACTTGATGTGGAGTAGTCATCATCAGATCAAAATGACTTATGTCACTGGCATTGCGGATAATTGTTAATAATTAATTTTCAATTTTTAAAATAAATCAGGACACGGTTACGTTTTGGACTCTTTACAAAACCACTTAAATCAATTTGTTTTCAAAAGTGCTAACAGGAATGCTAGTGGATCGGACAGTTTGGCTTAATATACCAATATTTTTATGATTCATTTATTCTTCTATCCTTCAAAGTTATTACACCAAATGCAATGAAATGTTCAAGTCACATTTCTCATGAACTAAACAAATTATATGGAATTTTGAAAATGCGAAAAGGAACATTATTTTTACCTTCCAAATATTCTTCAAATTAATCTAATAGAAATTTCAATAATATTAGCTTGCATGTTATCAGCGAAAAGAAAAATGAACGTGCTAAGCAATCGATGAAAGTTAACGGTAGCATAATTAGCGAAGCAAATTTAGAGTTTCAACAAGAGAAGAAATATTAAAGATTTGGGTACAGTCAACCAAAAAAAGGACTTTTTCGTATAAGTTATTCCCGATTGTCAACAAGAATCATCTGTTCAAACCGAATCAAATAAGCGCAATATTATTATTTCTGTTGTAAAAATAGATCTTCTTTGTTGATTATCAGAAATTCTGAAATAAAAGTGTAAAGATTTGTTGAAAATTTTGCCTATAGTTTTTTTTTTTTTTTTTAATCGCTCCTACTTTTGAAGAAGGAAAATGAAAAGTTGAAGGTTTAGATTAATTGTTATGTATTGACTGCAGGCGATTTCTGGTTGTAGTTAGAAAGTTGCACATTTTAAGAATTTTCAAGTGAAAATTGAATGGAAGGAGGAAATTTTCAGGTGATATCAGTCATTTTGCTAAGAAAAACAACAAAATATTCTTTTTTTTCGCAGCTTGACATTAGAGCAGCACCAGAAGGGTACTGCGATACACTCCATACACTGTATGCGTTTGCCATACACTCTTAGAATGAGTTAAATATTTTTACTTAACTTATCTGTCTTTTTAAGACACTAACATTTAGCGCATTATGTATGTTTCCTAGTTATTTGTATAGAAGAGCCACTAAAATGCAGTTAACCTGGAAATATTATCTGAATTATCAACAAAAATTAGTTCTTGATATCTCACACTTGAATATCGACTCATTTGGCACTTATGAATTTTTAATTTTTCTATTGGGAATTGCAAACTTTTAAGTTTTAAGTTTCGAACTATAGAATAATATTTTGAAGTTTCATACAAGAAGTTAATAATAAATTATATTGCCCGATTATATCAATATATTTCCAATTTTCTATACTGTTATATAAAATATGCTGCATGATTTACATATTTTGTACTATTTAAATGGCACCATATGGTACTGGGCACTGATTTTACAAATTCTGATTTGCAACCGGGTCAGTGCAAGTTATTAAATAGCCGAATAAGTAAGTTCATTAAATTGATATCAATCTTAATTTCGTCAAGGAAGAGTTCTGTTCATCTGCGAGGAGGAGAATTGTACTCATCTAGGCTCGGAAGGTTCCACTGGTTTAAGATATGAATGGGAAAAGCAAGAAGAAAGATGAAGAATTGAAGGGCGTGGATATGGACAGCTGGGAGGACATCGTCAACCATCATCGCATTTGCATTTGTCAAAGATCGTTTATTCAGAATGGGCGAAGTATGTTCATTTTGAACTGTCTTTGAACCACAAATCTCGACGACAGATCTCGTCATTTTCAATTCCAAACATTGATCTTTTCTTTCTTTTTATCCTGAATGGCATTACAATTCAAATTTTAGCTCCGTAAACTTCAGATTCACTAAACTTTATTATATTCATTATTTATTTTGTTTTGTCTTTATTTTTACATCTATTGAATATTGAATTTCGAATATTCGCAATTGTAGTTGGTAATTAGCTCGAATAGAGGATGGCGATGATTCTTGAATCTGAGCTGTAAAAAATTTAGAGAGAATAAGGTATTAAATGGCTCTGTCCTATTTTCCCTTTTTATTGCAAAAAGGACTACATGAAAAGTGTAGAATATTAAAAGTAATAACTGGCAATGAAAATCGGAAACTATCCCCTTAAAGTGTATTGAATGATGCAGTTCGTGTATATATTCCGTCAGTCATGTATCTGTGCATGTTTTATGTAGGAATGAGAGGACAAGACTCGTTGAAGAAATCGACAAAACAGGATCCAGGAAGAGGAAGGTGGGAAATGGGAGGAGGTTGTCAATAATGAATTTTAACAGAGATGAGACACGTTCACTGAAGAAGAACGGACGAGGTTGAGACACATACATGCCAAAACTTAGGACTAACTCAGTCGGGTCCAAATTCTCTTTCAACAAATGAACTATCCCATATGCGCCATCATCGAAGTATCATTGTCGTATTTGTTCGTCACATCAAATCTCACCCATTTGTGATTGTTATCACATGTTAGTGGCACCTACATATGCATTAACTAAACAGTCGCCATGCATGCTCGTATGCCGACAAACATATTCAACCACGTGTCCTGCTGCGGCATTACATGCCTGTTTATCATCTATCCATCCGATTTTCACGATGTGACAAAGCAACGACAAACACACCCTTTCCCTACAGCATAGAAGAATACAGGCATTCAGAACACTGTCTGCAGTTCGTTTTGCTCAATTTACCGTATTCCCTCGAATCCTCCATCTTTATCTCCATGTCGTTCCAAACATTGGATTTTTGTATTTTCATCAAATTATAGTCTTCTCAAACTTAAAACACAAAAACAGCAATACCCTTTTCTGTTAAATATGATTAACCAAGATTTTGCGTTTTATGTATTAATATGTTATATCAGACAGAAAAAATCCACATGTTCTATATATTCATTAGAGAAATACTAAATTCTTAAATGTGAGATTCTATTCTTTAACTTACGGAATCGTGAATTTTCATTAAAATTAAAAATAACATAACAGAAGTTGCTGACCCCATCAAGCTTGAAGGAGAAAGAGAAGTTAATCGTTTAGAAAACAAGTGATGCTACTTAGTTATAATATGTTCTCAATGACTGATCCTAATTAATGGTAAATCCTTTGGGATTATTTTATTCCGTATCATGTGGAACGCCTATAAATATTACTTTGATAAAAGGTCATGTGGACAACGCAGATTGCCGTTCTTGGCACAATAATCAAGATCGCCAAGTCAGTAACTCAATTTTTGTCAATAGACTATCACTGAGGAATATTCTAATTATTGTTTTGTAAATGAAATTCGTACCTAAAATTGTATGGCAAAAATTGAGCAGATGATAAACCAAAGCAACGGTTCTCGAAAACTTTGATTTCTTAAATCTTTAAATTTCATGAAATCTTAGGAATTGGTTTAAGCATGATAGATGAGATGTAGAATAGCTAGCGAAAGTTCAAATAAAGTCATCTAAAAGAAAATGGTTATAGATATTAATCATTGAATAAGCAGCGTCTTTTCTCCACATATATTTATTTATTTAAATAGTTATCACGACTTACTTCCAATGATTTGGTATTTCTACAATTGCAATTTTCATTCAGCTCATTTGAAGAATAAAATAATGTATCTAAAACATTTGGTCTAAATTTTCAATTTGATAGTTTAAAAATCTGCTCTCCTCCCAACTACCTATTGACTACTGTAATTTCTTCAAATTTCGAAAATGGAATAGAAACTCTTGAAACTAATGAAGGTCATGTAATAATAATATTTGTTTTATATAGTACTAGTGCATACCAGAAAAAAAATTCTGGTAATATGAATTTCATCTTTTGGACACAGTTTATTTAAGGAAGATATTATGTGGTTCTTAAGGATGAAGTGTTAATTATCTGTAAACAGATGATCCTTGGAGAGGTACAAATGCATTTGACACCTGTATACACATTTATCGCAGCACTGGATCTAATCCATAATCAGTAAACATCATCACTTAACCATATCAAATAACAACAACCTATTGTTCTTCTTTTGCCTTAACTATCATAACCTATGTTTTTCTCATTAAAAAAACCTTTGTTGAAATTGCCGTTAGAAAATCGTTGAAATTCAGAATGAAATTGAAAAATTCCCTAATTTTCGAAATAAAAAAACTTAGTTTATTGCTTTTAATAAAAGTTTCTGTTTATTGTTTTTAATAAAAATTTTTATGAGAATTTCAAGTTTGTCATCGACTATTTCGGCTATTTATAAAATTTAATCACTAACACCACTGCTATGAAGAATATTACCACCATCTTCAATTTTATTTTACCATTGTTTATCTGTTATTATCATTAAATTATTATCAATATTGCTATCATTATCATGCTAGTGGTCGTTAGGTTTGGTAGTCATCACTGATGGTGCATTTGCGCTGTCTCCTTCTCAGGGGGGGGAAATTATCTTCCGGCTCATTGCTCCTTATAGCACCAACAAAAGAAGACGAGCCAAACAGGGAAAGGCAACCGTTGAGCCTCTTTAACAACCACCAAACATCGATGAGCTAGCTTACTCTTCACTAAATTTAATGCTTCTTTAACTGCATGAGCTTATTCCTTTAGTTTCAAACTACTACATGTAATTATAAATCGTAAGACTAGGTTTGGTAGTCATTACTGATGCTGTATTTGCATTGTCTCTTTTATTATTATTATTATAAGTATTAGTATTATTATTGTCATTACTATTGTTATTATTTTATCAGTATTATTAGTATTATTATTGTCAGTATTATTAATATTATTGTTACTATTATTATTATTATTAATTATTGTTATTAGAGTTCATTTATAAGAAAAGTTACTCCCGAATTCAATAAATAATGGTTTCAGTTAGATGATAAAATAATAATAATAGTAATAACAATAATTAGTATTTCTATGACATCATGTTGGACCTTTCTTTAAATGAAAAATGATCTGAATTATTAATGCGCTTAATGTGAATGGTCAGAAAATGGTCCAATTTAAACGATTATTCAATATATAAATCTAACTCATCCAGTAATTGTTTGCGTTTTTACCATTTCCATTGAACCGATAAATTCGAGAATTTATCATGCTAATAGTACTTTTAGTGAAACGAACTTTTCCCGCCAAATACTTCATTAAAAAAAAAAAAAAAAAGAATTTAGAAAATACTTGTCACTAGTTGTACTGATATTAACAGAAAGGGTGGGTGAGAGCACGAGAACTGAAAATAAAGAGGAGAAATATTAATACACTCTGTTTGCATTTTCCATAACAGAGACGTCAAGTTTCGCAACAAAAAAGTTTTTAAAATTCCAACATTTTTACATTCCTTTGTTTCTTAACACCTTCCTTCCTAAACACTGTTGTTTAAAGAACAAGTAGTTTTTACATTCTTTTACTCACCATACCTTTTTTTTATCTGCTTATCAAATGGACATATATGATAACAAAATATCTTATTGGATATATCATTTATTTGTTTAGATAATTTCATATACGCTTTGTTTCACACTGTTGTTCTGCTGTAAGTACAGTATATTTCTTGTGCTCTATCACTGATGAGTATAATTTTGAAATTTCACCAAATCTTTATTTTAGTTTTTTTTTAAACTACTGTTTCCTAGTTTATGTAAATTATATCCATTCCATATTGAGGTAACATTTCCTTTGTAATACTAATCATTAATAATTAAGAAAAATTTTTTTATAAATTAGACGAATTAAAAGCAATGACTGAATCAACTGAAGATTTGAAAAGATTGGACTGAAACTTTCATCAATGATGAGTCAAATAATGAAAATAGCGAGAACTCATGGACGTCCAAGGGGTCTACTGTCGGCATAATTTACCTATAGAAAGAAGTTTGAAGTGACTGATGTGTCGTAAAAAAGAGAGAGAATCATTTCATCCTAAGCTATCAGTTCTAATTAACATTAACTAGTAGCCATTTTTTGCCGACCATCAATTAAGTAATTATCTTTTACAGAGGCGATACGAAACTTATTTCATTTAAACTTGATCGTTTGTATAATGGGTCATTAAAAGTGAAAGTTTTGAGTATGCAGTAAGCTTAGTATTCATTTTCGCATTAAGTTTTTCAAATCTGATCCTATATGAGTTAAATGATGGTGGTGCTGATGATGATGATGATGATGATGTGTCAGCTTGAATTTTCTATTCATATATACTTGAACATGGAGAGAATAGTAAATAGAAATGAGAGCAGATAGAGATATATGTTCAAGAACATAACTTTTTCACACCTTCATTTTTCTCGACCATTCGTTGAAAGTAAGATAGGAGAAGAACAGAGTAGAGTGCCAATGGAAAAGAGTGAAATCACAACGATAAGATACGGGAAACAGAAAAGTGGAAAGCAAGAGCTGAATGCGCTGGAAGAGAGGGTTTTTCTGTTTTTCTTTTTTTTTTAAATCCGCAACCTCTGAAACAAACGTATATCATCATTATGTTGGTGTGATTTCCAGCAATGGTTTAGTGGCCAGCCGCGAAAAAAATTGTGTAATAGTCGGCCAGCCTACATATCAACAAATTTGTTTGAAGATATATACTTTTTTCATCATCCTCTTTTTTCCTCTTCTTGCTTACAAGCATATGCTGCAATAAGTTCTTCACTGATTTATTGGGGTTGCAAAAACGACATCATCAATAAATTTTGTTTGACTGAATTATAGATGTAAAATAATTTAGAGTTTTGACTTTTACAAAGACAAAAAAAGTGACCGAGAAAACAAACAAACAAATGAACAATCAAAAAAAAAGAAAAGAAAAACATGTTAGAAAACTTACGTGCTGGCTTATTTAAGAATATTTATAAAGAAAAAAAAAAAGTATTTTCTTAGTAATCTAGCAGCCTTAATAACAGCTGCATTAGTTTATCCGGCGATATAATGATGAACTTTTAAGATGGGCTCAATGCAATATTATTCACTACTGTAATCATTGCTTTGGGATTTAGGGAATTGCGGCTGATTTGAAAATTTGCACCCATCTTGGTTGGGCAGATGATAGCCCACTGGGAGAAAATTACTTATCACATATGAAAGGCATCATTTGATATTTATTCCTTACTGCCACAACCAGAAATTCCATCCAGGAATATGATAGGAAATGAAATGTGTCATAACTAAACTAACTTGACATTCTAGAGGTAAATAAATTAGCTAGGTTGATTATTTGAATTAGTATGCGTATGAAGTGACAGATTCGTAAAGTTCAATTTTATTAACTGAAATTGTTTGAGTGACATGAAAAATGACAACCCAAATCTTCGGGCAGTTTAAATTTGTGCCGATTCACACAGCTTATCACTTTATAAAATCAGTACATGATGAGGAGCAACTTCATCAAAAATTCGAAAAAACAATTTGTTTTGATGAGGTCAACCAGAATGCGCACTGGGTTGAGCCAGAAGTTAATGAAGTAGGAAGGGCAAGGACAGAGATGGCAGTGAATATGATGGCTGCTTACCCTGAAATATCAAAAATCACCTTTACAGGTACCATTTAGGCTAAATTATCGTCACTCTTATCCTCTCTTTCACCTCACACTTCATTTTATTTTGAATTTTTCCAGAAAAAGGCACAAATTCCACGCCTCTGTTTTTCACTTATATTTAATACAGTGTCACAATTTGTTGTAGAGTCATTTGAAGTACGGCGTAAAATAGTGCGATAAGGGAGAGATTGATTGGTTGAAAACGACACTCGTGACTCCACCCCCAAATTTGCACTCCCTATCTCGAACGAAAGTGAAGTGTAGAGAGGAGGGGAAAAGAGGGGAGAAGGAAGGATCTCTCTGGACCAACCCACCTTCTGCCTCACATTTTGATAGAACAATGCGGAGGAAGAGGGAAGAAGGAAGCTTCCCCTCATCACCGCCGAGCTCGATTAGTTGTAAAAAGATGGAATCGATGGGACGGATGGGTCTATAGATGGACAGATGAATGAATGGATGGTCTTTAAGTTTCCCGTGAACTTCGGATCAACTCCGAGTGAGTCTGGAATAATCTCGCAGAAATCTCCTTTGTGAACGGTAGCAATTTAAGTTACAATAGATAAAATTCGCTTTTTAATGGTGTAAGTATCATCTTGTTACCGGGCTGATGACAGCGATGATAATGATGATGGTTACGATAAGAACGATTATAATGGTGATAGTAATCATGGTGGTTTATACGTGTTCAATCTAAAATTGATAATGGTCTTTTAAGAATCATCATGAGCAGGAACAGCCAATTGACTTCTAAGTGTTACTTACTATCTAGGGAAAGGTCTTTATTATAATTGATCAGATAGTGACGGCGAATATCATATTATTGTTATAGCAAACAGAATTTGCTGCATATTTGCTATGATTAGGCTCAATTAAATCTACAAGAGACTAAGATGTGAGCTGATCTGATACTTTTTGAAATTCCAAATAATTATTCATATATCTACAATACATGATAATCCTAGATCTTTCAATTATAGTTATATCTATCTCGATGCATCACCTGGCTACTGTTTACATAATCATTGCAGAACTATAATAGTAATATCCTTCCGCATATCTGATAACAAGAACAGAACATTACACCATAACAAATAACAAATGGAATAGGTGTAGGAATCGCATTAAAATAAGAAACATGGAACCATTTCAGGAAAATAACTTCGAAAAAGTAACTGATACCTAAAAACAGCTGAAAATATTTGGTTCGGAATGAATATAACAACACCATCATGGCGCCTCATCACAATATATATGTTTTTCTCGAAAATATACCCAAATTTATGCACCATCCGCACGAGCACTTCTCACTCAACGGTCATCGGGATATTTGTCTCTCTGTCCGTTCGTCTGTCTGTCTACTTGTTCGTCTGCCCACTTGTCTGTCTGTTGATTATTCATATTGTTATCACTGAATTGCTGATGCTGTAAGTGATATTCATAATTTTTTTGTTTATCAAATATACTTTGGCATTTTATTCTTTTGGAATTAAAGTGTTAGACTTAATTTGAAACGTTGAATTAGATTAACTTGAGTCAAAATAAAAATCACAAAGAAGTAAGATTGGTTTTTATCTAATCTATCTCCTTTTTTCTGAATGCTTTACTTTGGTTACAAATGATAGTAATTCGCCTGTCATTCCTATTTTCTGCAAACATCGGAGTTTTCGTCTTTTACAAAACTTTGAACGTTGAGATGACTTTCTTTCCTTCCCTTCTGTTTTAACTTATGAAAGTTTAACAAACCTTGAATTCACTGTTAAGTAAATCATTTAATATATTGCCATTCTTCGAAGAAATGATAAATTAGATTTTAATAATAAAAACTATAGCTATTGAATTTCTGCTGCGTTTCTTCCTTAATACACAACTTTTTTTTGAAAGCGTTAAACATGTTGTTTACATATCTCTGAAAATCCAATATTATAAAATTTCTGTTTTAGACAAGGATTTCGAATATTAAAACATCAAGCTGGAACAAAGCAAGGTCAAATAATAGTGTGCATTTCTTTATATTCTGCGGAAATGGAGTATAAATTCCAACCGAATAATGTTGGTCATCCTGGAGACTTATATCAACCCATTCAGTCAATCCAGGAAACAGTTATTGATGCTGATCAAGATGTTCCGGTTAGCGATCTCAGCGCACTGCAAATGAGTAGTAATACTCAGAGTCAGGATGCCACTAATCCTGCACAAAACGATGATTCCGTAGGCTTTGCTTAAATAAAAATAAAACGTAGTTTTGTAACTTCTATTTTTTTCTGTCGTGAACAAAAGTTATTTTTTAACTTAGAAATATTTAAAACACAAAAATGTTTTAAATTCTGTTTCAAATAGAACAAATCTTGCCACTTGCTTTATGAAATAAACAAGCAATTACATTTGTTCACAGGTGTTCTCACCGATTAAACCCTCCACCTTTTACTCGAATTCAACACAAAGCGGTCAATTATACTATCAAGGAACGCCGAAAGTGCCAGACAGTTACGGTATGCAAAAATTGTAGGCTTTGAAAATTTTATTTCATATCTTTTTACTATTAAAGTTCTCACAATCTTTAGGCACAGGCGGTCAGTTTTACCCAAGTCTTTTTTTCCAAACCTGGCCTTATTCAAGCACAACAGCTAATTCATCGGTTACTGCCACAATTGCTGGAGCATCACCTTGCTCCTCCAATACTGCTGAACTAAGCTTCACGCAACCAACTACTGTTATTACAGATCCTACTCAAATGCTTGTTGGTTCGTATTCAAATTCATCAATTTCTTCTCAAAAAATTTAAATAAAGTTATTCAGAGCAAGACAAACAATGAAATTCAAAAATTTAATTAATTTATTAATTGATGTTTTCTATTAATTAATATAATTTATAACATTATTTATTTTGATATGTTTAATATAATTTCAATATGACGATTTAATCGCATCACTTTTAATATATTTTAGTATAAATTGATTTTAGTTTAATATAGCTAGCACATATTCTAGCGCCTAATCAGACAACAACTCAAAATTTCTTTCCCCAAACATATCAAGCTTATTCAACGACGGATTATTATAATCCACTGCACAGTGCAAATTTGCTAGCAGCACAAACTCGTTTAACAGCTCCCACAGTAGCATGCTCATCGTCCGGTTCTGCCTCATCCAGGTCATCTACCGGTGTTTCCGGAGCTTCTCGTCCTAAAACCAGGAACTTTACATGTAAGCAGTTTAGCACAGTCATCTTGGTTTTACAAACTTGAAACGGAAAGTCAAAAAAGCCTTATTTTTTATGATTTAGCTACATTTTTTTGCCAGTTTTCTTGGAAATATTGTTCATCCTTGTCAGAAATACTGAAAGGAAATTTTTTTTCAGGAAAAATAGAGTATTAATAAAGGCTTAGACCTATTATCTTGTAAACTTGTGGTCACTTAGATTGTCTATGATCATTTCAACTAACTCATCGTCCGTCATCTGCTATAATTACTACTCATGTATTTTGCAGCAGAAGGACGGGAATGTGTCAACTGCGGCGCCGTACAGACCCCTCTATGGCGAAGAGATGGTACTGGTCATTACTTATGCAATGCTTGTGGACTGTATCATAAAATGAATGGACAAAATCGTCCATTGGTCAAACCCAAGAAGAGACAGGTAATGTAATTTAATTTCACCTTTGTCTTTTATTCTTTATCTCAATAATTCCATGAAAAAGTTTAAAATTATAAATATTCATCTCTGTCTACATTTTGATCTCACGCGTCCGAATTTAGTCGACTCATTGAGTTTTTAAAAGCTTACTTAGAACACCAATCTTTTTTTTGGAAGTTTTATTTATAGCTCAAAGGCTAGTCAAAGTGCAACGTATCACTACTGATTATCTGATAAAAGTACTGTACTAAAAAAGAAAATAAAATGGAAAAAAAAGTTTAAAATAATTATGTTTTATACCTTATAATTATCGCAATCTTAATTTTGTCGGCTACGATATCAAGTGTTCTTATCAGCCAAGCATGTATCAATATATCATCGTATCGATGTGATAAATCTTTGATATATTAGGAGTAATGACAATGACATAACCGATAGCAATCATTTAACTGATTGTCGTTAATTTACTCTATAAATTAGCTAATCTGTCTTACTTTCATATGTTTTAATTAATTATCTATTATTATTAATTATCTATTATTTCGCTTCAATAACTTTAAAATTCAGTTCATCAGTAAGCATTCTTTAATAAATAAACATTAAGAAGTTTTGATTTCAACCCATTTTTTGGTACACTGATACCGATAACATTAAAATTTATCGACAAATTCATGAAATCTGACTAATGATGCTTAAATCATCTAAGGGATCCAAATTTGATTCCTCACGATAAAAGGTAGGAGTGTTTTTTAGATACATTTGCAATAGAAAATATTTGAAAAGCAACACTTTTGATGCAGCAACTGTAAATAAGGCTACGGTACCTACTCTATGTGAACCGGTTTTTCACTTATTCTCTCAATTTTTATTAAAAAATTTTTCATTTCATCCAGAACTTCAGCATTTCAGTCCAAATGATTATTAACTGAAGAAAAACTATGCAAATTATAAGTTCGAAAATCCAATAAAAAAGAGTTTCGCATACTAAGAAAGTAAATATTGTGAACAGAATTGTTATATCGGGACAGTATACTTTTACTTACCTCAGGGATTCCTGTCAGTTAGCTCTCAAATGAAAACTGTAACTGTTTATTCAGATTTGGTAATTTGAAGTTTCATTTGAAATTCCCCTAATTTTAGTGAAAGCTATAACAGACTAATCTTAAATGCAACTGCAGTATGATGATTATAAAAATGAGTGGCTAGTCGCAAACGATTAATTCAAAAAAACGGAAACACTAAGTAGAGGTAAAGGAGGGAAAAAGGAAGTTGGAAGGTCATTATTTTATTGAATCTGTCAATCAGATCTTTAGACTTTTACTCTAAAAGCCCTTCAATGATCAGTCGTTAACTTGAACACTGCTCTATTTGTCTGTAATCTGAGACTAAATGTTTATCAAATTTCCATGCTGTCATTTAATAACACACATAATATGTTGACACTAACAAGAACAACAACAGCAACTATAAAACGTAATCTATACGTCGATTCGTGTTACATTGCAATCACCAATGCAAAGTATTTGAGGGATCGAATGATGATTCACTTTCATGAAAGTTTATTCACGGTTGAATCATATCCTGTCATATCTTCATTGTCACTTATTCATCACATTTCAATCTTTTTCTTCTCTGAATGTTCTTACATGAATCATCGCGTTCATTTTGTTGTTTCCCCTAACCCTACGATCATTTTAATCAGCGATAAGACAAGCATTATTCAAATATTGATTGGCGCCAATAACCATTAACCAATATTTGTAATTATTGGGAGAAAGTACGGGTTTTCTTTAACTTTTTGATGAATTTGGGATGAGGTCCCGTTATTATTCTGAAGCAAACAGATGATCTTTCCTCACTCCGTTTTACCACTGAACTATCTTGATTTGTTCTTGTATGTAAGCACAAAATGGCATAATTTAAGTAGTAGTTGCTATCAACGCAATCACAAAATGAACCCGATGTTGGGATCGTCAGTTTTATGATTAAGACTATTGGCAGAGGGTATTTTTTAGCTCTTCATTAATTATAAACCATCGGCGTGAAGTGACATTTTTGCTAGCTTTCTCCGTGCATTCAGCCTATTAAACGTATCAAAGCGGTGCTTTTTGGAACCTCAGAGGGTAGAAGGGAAGATAAGTGAATTCCAAGGACAAACAAAAGAAAGAGACAGGGAGAGTAAGAGAGATTTTGTGGAGGCAATGGACTCCAATGATGTGACTTATGTCAAATATTAGCGAAAGAAGGTGATCGAGGAGGCACAAGTGAAACAAAAAAACGGGGGAAGGAGTAGGTGCTTGAGAAGGATGTAGAATGGAAAATTTTATGGCAGGCCTAAAAAATATTTTTAAATTCCAAAAAACAAACAGCCTTGCAAGTGTTTTATACAGTTTAAGAATGTAAAATGTACAATAGTAGACGGTTCGACTATGAGTTAAAGAGCTTTAAGTACATAAATGAATCCCTGATGCAAGTTATTACAGTACACTCAACCTGCAACATCCGTATCACATTGACATATACAACAGTTACTTGATTGAACCACATTCAATCAGTTAAGAGCAAAGTTTTACAACTTATTGAATGCATTCATTGAATGTTTCAACACTGCTTTGCTACAAACAAAGAAGTACTCTGACTTGTACTTTGACTTGCTCACTTCGATAAAAAATGTTTCAAATGTTGCTTTAATAAAACAATAACCTTCTTGTTTAAAAATTTAAAACCTGAAACTATACTTCAGATTTCCGTTAAATTTATAAAAACTTAAGTCTTACGAAAAGGAATTTGTAAAAAAATTTCCCTTTGCAACAAATACGTTCATGTTTATTTAATTTATTGCGATCTTTACAGCGCAGAAAGACAGAGAGTTGTTCCTTTGTTTTGAGTCATTCATTCTTTTTCAGTTTTAAATTTGAGGAGGTACACGCATTAAGAAGAATATTTAGCCTAATTCTACTAAGCGTTGTACTGAAACAAACAGTATTTGGAACTGAATGCTTAATATTTGCAGAGTGCACAAAAAAGGACGGGTATCGAATGTGTCAATTGTAAAACGAATAATACAACATTATGGAGGCGGAACTCTTTAGGACAACCAGTTTGCAACGCCTGCGGTCTTTATCATAAACTTCACAACGTTAGCTATTTTAAACCAAGTATCCAAAAGTGGAATAGAAATGGAAGATGTAAATTAATTTTCATGGAAACTAGTGCTTTAGAGAGGCGGCATGTGAAGTGTATGGTCAAGATAATAGTGATTATAAAGCAAAGTCACGATATAGCAGAGCATGAAGCTAAGGCCATTAGCAAGTTTTCAAAGAGTAAAAGGAAATATGCAGTCGTTCATTTATTAGGATAAAATTTAGATCTTTAGATGACAAAACAAATATCGCACATATTTTTATTAATTGCACATTTTCTTACTTCTGACACTAAATTTTAATTTATATGAAAGCAGGAAGTAAAAGCAATGGATGAGAAAAGTGTAAAGAGGTAGAAACTTTTATCCTTACTTGCAATACAGTGTGGTCCTTCAGATAGCTTGACTTACAAGTTTACTATGAAATGAATTCAAAATGCTCACCCTTCAAAAACTGACATTTGAATTGTCTATTTATTAAACAATTTTTAGTCAAGTTAATTAAATCTCGTAAAAGTTGATTTCTTTTTTTTTTAAAAAAAAAGTCGGTTTTTTCGCTTTTTCAAGTGATCAACGAATTCTAAAAAAAAAAAAAAAAAAACAAAAAAGGGAAAAGAAATTAATGTAATTTAGTAATGAGTTGTAACACTGTATGTTACTAAGGAGGCGCCCACTGTCTAACCATAAATATGATTGATGATCGTGGCCTGGGCATCGTAAACGTCTACCATTGTGCATCTATTTATAGTTTATGCAAGAAAGCAAACGATGATTTACGAAAAAGCTGAAAACAATCTATAATTAATGAAGTTAATTGCCTATTGAAGATTTTATTCATTATTTTTTCTACAACCTATTTGTTGATTTAAATTCCAAATGGATTTTCTCGGGGCTTAACATAATTCTTCTTACTCAATAATTTTATAATTTTTTTTCGGTTTAATTAAAAAGTATTAGTACTGGTGTGAAAAGCTTTCCGTTTATTTCTGTTAAGTTGCGAAAATGTATGTGGGCTGAAATTTAAATTTGAAAGGATTAAGTTGTAAAATATCCCACTGTTACAACATTTCATAGTAAGAAGGAAAGCTATTGTTCTGCTGTGGAATGAAGACCGAGGAATGCTTTTGCTTCCAAGCCGCCTTTAAGTCCGTTGATCAAATTGTACAGCCATAAAGCTACCGCAACGACATTTGTAAAAGGACACCTGCTACTGATTTCATTACAAAAATTCGCAATGATGCTTGGCAGACTGTTTCAATCATAGTCACCCCTTTTTCGCGCCTCATTTATTATCCTATCAACAGATGCTTAACACATTTTTTCAATTTTAAACTGGATTAAATGCATTCATTTAGTGATTCTCTATAAATCAGCTGGAAAGTCACAAATCAGCAACACAAGATGGACTGGTCTTTTTTTTTGTAGATTTCACGACCAATTTCGATGAAAAAGGATGGTATTCAGACTAGAAATCGTAAAATCAGCACGAAAAACAAGAACAAGAAGCGTGGTCCATCAGAAGGACCATTCTACGATATGTTGAAGCCACAGCCGAACCCATACGGTGATATGAAGTTTCATTTACCTTCCGCGCACGCATATATCCCAGCTGCCACTCAAACACCATATCCGGCTCAATTCATCTTTCATGCCTCATAATTGGACCATTTTTCTAAAAATTTCTCCCAATTTTGTTTCCAAATTTTTTGAATCAATCTTGCATGCTTGTGATCCATGAAAAGCGAGCTTTATTATTCATGCCTTTCTTTCTTCTGTATTTCTTCCTGAAACTTTTTTCCTTCGAAATATATTTTCCTCCCTTGTTTTTGTTTAAGACCTTAAAATTTGCTGTTCCAATTAGTTGAAGCAATTGTACATTTATTATAGAGCAGACGTAAAATTAAGGTCAGATGAATACGTATTCATATAATCTTTGTTAATAATGAAACAGAGCACGCAATGACCTCAATCACTCTTTACATAACCAAATGATAAAATGGTAACTTTCTAGATCTTCTGTATAATGAATTTGTATGGCTTTGTTCTGTTTATTAAATGGTTCCTAAAGTGCCTCCTGTTTAATTCATTGTAAAATTAAACTGTTCGATATATTTCATGTGTGGAATCAGTCATTTGCTCCGTGCTCTTACTATCAAATTTAAGCAAAATTCACTGAACGTCGACAATGCATGGTGAAAAATTTTTACTTTTTCAAGCAGATTTAAAGAATTACCAATTCTGAATTTTCACTGACAAATTTGAATATGCAGTTCTTAAATTGCTTGACCTTAATCATCTCTGATTAACTTAAGTTACCGAATGGCGAAGCCACTAATCTAATTTTATTAATGAACTGCAAATTATACTTTTTATTTTTTTTAAAGCAATGCTTTTTTTATTTGTCGAAAAAAAGCAATGCTGAAACTTCTGAACGAACAGTAGTTTTGTAAATTCAATTTCAATTTTATGGCTAGTCAGGCATTCATTTTTAGAATCAAATGCATTAGAACTGCATGGAATTAAAGTATGAAAGTTACTTTTCTCCAAAGCACATGTGATATTGATCTAATTCTTTAATCGATTTTAACACAATTCCAGAATTTTGGCCATTCTAAAAACTTATCATGCTTATCATTCTGAAAAACATATGTCATGTTTTTGAATCACTCACGACAATTTTGCCATTTCTTCTATTTATCTATTGTCACATTAATTCAGTGGCAATAATAAATAGATACGTGCAACAAGCATTTCTGTACGATAAAAAATACAAGCATCCGTTCTGTTCTTATTTTATTTTGAGGTTCACATAACGACTTGGCTTCGTCTTTTCGCGAATGACCATAATTTCCGAAGTCCTTATTTTGAATAACTATGCATTTTCCATTACTTATCACTTGTTTGTTAGTTTTCAAAATATTACCCATGAAATCATGAAAAAAAGATGAAAAGGTATAGCAAGAATGTTTTTTACAGTTTGTGAGGTAATCGATTGAAGGGAATGGATAGTGGCATCCTCCAGCCTAGCAGAAATCGCAGTAGTTTTTTTATTGTCTCAGCTTGCATAACTCCTTTATTTTTGCTCTTCTTCTCTAAATAAATACAGGCTTTAACCGGAAATGGTACGAAAAAGATATTTTTTATTGTTTTTTATTAATTTGATATTCAAATTAAGAAAATAATCTCAGTCCTTTGGAATTACATTCACTTGGCTTCTGGCGCCGTTTACTGCTGATATCGCCACCAGCAAAACGGAAATCATTTAATCAAAAGTATGTCCTAACTGAATGTTACCAGCCTTTGTTCCTGCTACATAGGAAGAATTTGTCACAGTCATGATTTTCTCATGCTAATTAGAATACATAAAGGCTAAATCTGGTTTTTAAAGTCGGAAAGATTGCTTAAAATGCTAGTGATAAATATTTGATGATCTTAAACAATATGACACATTAAAATCTATGGTACTCTTTATTTGGCGGTATACTTTTCAGGATTAATATTTATCAACTATTATGCATTCACGATCACATTGTTAATAATGGTATTTTAGATATTGTAATTACCATGAAAATATCTAATGAATTTTATTGTCATCAAAAGTGTTGATCAAATATGCAAATTTGGTAAAACTGCCATAGAAAATAAGTGAATGAGCTAAAAATTTAGGTTAATCGGTTAGTTAAGGAGGGATTTCTGGATTCTGGTGAGTAAAGTGAGCCCGGTAAGAGCAGAACCCGTTTTCACTTCTCTTTGATGAAATTCTTCACTCTTTCCTTACCATCCCATCAACCTCCCTTCTTTCGTTTTCCCCAACTTATGATATCGTCTGATGCAATCAGTTTAGTCAGTTTAATGCTGGCAAAAGCGAGGTCGTTTGATCGTTATCTGGTTCACTAGCTCCTCTTCCATCATCCACTTGTCCGTTCGCCCTCCTTTTTCCTAAAAAGGTCGTTTCACAAAATTATTTCAAATAGACATAGACATACATATATTCTAGAATTTTAACATGTTTTTATTTCATTAATTATCAAACAACCTACTCCTATACTTCATTCCTACCTACCAATCAAACGATACTAAAAATATTGCTATTGAATTTATTTAAGAATCTGATCATAATAATTTAGTAACAACCACAACAAAGAGTAATTTGATGAAAAACTTGCATCCCTGAATTGAAATTTTAAAGATTGAATCTATGCATTGAGTGAATATTTTAGGCGTGTTCGAAAGTAAAAATTACTAGTCTGAATAATACCATTCTTTTCAATTGAAAAAAAAAGGTTCGTTGTTCTTTGCAATTTGATATAATCAATGACATGAAATGTCTATCCAAGAGAAAATCAAATCTGAGCAGTAAACAAGATAACATTTCCAGACAGTTAATAAAATTGATGGTCATAACATATATTGCTACACGCCTGAATTCAATTTAAGAAAGTAGAAATGCTTTTCATATTGTAACAGAAAAGTTTGACTGATGAAGGACAACTATTTTCAGGATGCGAATTTTCTCCTAGTAATTCTCTCTTCTTTGGCAAAAGAGAAGTTAAAGATGATGAGAGCAGTCGAGTTAGATTACTTCATACAAATCGAACAGGATTTTCAAGAATTGATATAAATTACTTCTCCAAAATTCGGAAGATTTAGATTTTGGTGAAATATATGCCGCTGGTAACGCATGTTTAAACTTCAATAAATAAATGAAAGTTTAGTCCATTTGAAACTTCATCTAAAAAAATTAAAATGAGTGACAATTTAAAAAACTTTGTGTATTCACTTGATGTTTCATTAATTTGTAGAAAAATAGCTTTTAGAAATTCCTCATTGTGTCTCAACATTCTACATGCTTCATAGAAGGAATGTCACCATTGATCGATCCACTGTATATTTTTCATTTGAAGTAATCACGCTAGTAAACTTTAAAAATTTCTATCACTGTGAGACATTAAGAATAGTGGTATTCATAATCAGTTCGTAATCTATTCATATGGATGACAATAATAATGACAAGGTAATACAAAAATAGTCCGTACGATAGCTAATCATATAAATATTCATACACTGTTGTAAATGTCCATATACATGCACACTATTTTATTTATATGTATGTTTGTACTAATTCCAAAATTCCAATTTAATCTTTAAAAACTTTTTTTTTTGCATGAATTCATAATGAATTTTGATAATTGTAAAATCAGATAAAATTCTACGTTCCTGAACTAATAATAGTGAACATTCGGAATAAATTTTTTGCTGAGTCACTGGATGTTTCTGAACTATAGGAGCAAAGTTAAAAAAAAAAAGTCCACGAATTGAGCATACGAATGTAACAATGAAAGTTTTTTTATTTTTAAGATCAATTAGCATATTTCAAGCACACACTTCCAATCAAATTATTTTATGTACTATAATGATGAAATGACTTATACTTCAGTTATTAGGGAACTCTACTTTAGATTTCACTATTAAATATGAAGGTAATCTTCAGAGGCTTAGAACTGCAATATTGGTTGGACATCACAGAAATTTAGAACATTTTTACAGATATCCTTCCTTCCAGATATTTTCTGTAAGCAGAAGTTACAAGGCGTACCACTTGTTACCCTTCTCCTGTCACTCTCAACCAGCAAATTGCAAGGAATTTTACTTTCATAACCAAAGATTGGAAGTAATACTGAGAGTGGCGAATCCCAAGGGCGGGACCCAACTTAACATCAGTTATTACGACTACACATTAAAGTTGCAAATTAAAAGAAAAACCTACAGTATTTTCAAAATCACTTATGTAAGATTGCAGATCCTCATCCAGTAAACTTCTGTAATTTTCAGCAAAGCAGTATCTGGTGGAAATCAAATGCCAAAAAAAATTCCATGAGAACTAACCAATAAAAGCAGTTAGAAGGGTTCGCGGGAGCAAAAGTAAATTAAACTATCATTAACAAAACCTACCACTAGACTGAACTTTTTTCGCATATGCATCCAAAGTCTCGACCAATGCTTCAGCAATCTTTCACCATTGTTTACGAAAAACAACTCTGATTATTTAGACTTGACATGAGCGATACAAAAACGTTTTATATAGTAGTACGTCTTATAGAAGTTGTTACTAGGGGGCTATGTTTCTTGAACATATACAATCAAGATCAACAAATAGTAACCAACATGGAATCAATGAAAGGGAGTACCCACTACAGTAATGCAGCAATCACAATTGATATAATCTCAGATAAAAAAATAATTGTCTGAGACATGCAAATTTCTAAGTCTTCAACAAATTAAATTTAGAATTTCATTCATTAGAGCAAACTGGCTATATTAAAACAAAGAACTGAAGAATTTAAAAATCCCTAAAGTCGTCAGTGACACATTTCATGAAGAAATAAGAAATCCAGTTTGAAAGTGCGTATTTATAAATTAAAAAAGAAACATTCCTCATCCGAAAATAACATATCACATACTGGTGTAACAAAGCAAACATCAACAAACTGCTAAACCCCATCTTAAAACAAAATAATAAGAAAAAGGAATGCAGTGTTTCAGAAACACAGCCAAAGGTATTACTCATTATTTTTCAAACTCAATTCATCAATATTGAACGCAATATCGTCATCAAACCGATCATCATCTTCGTTATCGCTCCAAGCTATTACTCTCTCTTGATTTCTTATTTCTGCATCTTGCACCACCTGAGCATACATTAAAACTACTGTAATAACAGGAAGAACATATGTCATTCCATTAAAACCTCGACAAAATTTCCCATTCAGAAAATGAATACAAACAGCTTCGCTAATATGGCATCTACAAACAGCTTCGCTAATATGGCATGAGTACTGATTTTCAATTACAGCAGAAATTAAATAATACTCCATGTAAGAAAAGCATTTACTTCAGGTTGCGGTTGAAGAGCACTTTCAACGACGTCCGGTCCTCCGTCTGAAGGAACGATATCTGGTCGAGCACGGTCGCGTACAATATCTGGACCCATGGCTACATCCACCAGATTTCCCTGAGGTACAAGAATATAAACGCCACTTTTTTTGAACAAAAACATATTTTGTAGTACGAACTTGAATGCAGTCTTTTTTGCTTCGTCATCTCAATTCCCCTTTTATAACACAATTATCATATATAAATAGAATCGTCCTTATACAAACGTCTATTAATGTCACGTGGAAAAACGGTACCTCTTCTTCTTCGCTATCTTCAGCAATATCAGAATTTATATCAGTTGGAGCCGTGATCTCCAAAGAGATATGAGACATATGAGACAGTGGTTTTGTGTAAATATATTGTCCTGACAGGGACTTGGAAGAATCGCTTGTTACAGCTGTTGAATCAGTTTGAGAATCTGGAGTTGTGGAAGACTTGTGCATAATCTTGGACGAAATTTGTGACAGTGGAGTAGTTGAAGTCGTCAGCAGTGCTCTCGAGGAATTTAGAATAGTCTGTACATTTCCAGACAAAAAAGCTGAATCGGTCGCAGTATTACATGCTTCTATAATCCGGCTATCCAGAACAGCATTTTCGTTTCTCAACAATTCTGCACCTCCATCTTCATTAAAAATTAGCGCACCTGAAACACATCCTTATAACAAATTTCAACACTTTTCGATTTTGTTAATAATTCACCAACCTGATTTTTCTGCCTCCGCCATTTCTCCAAGAATATTACGCTCTGTATTAATTGGTGGGCGCGCCGATGCTTTAATTGGCAATTTCGTTAATTCTTTGAGGAACCGCTCAGCTTTTAGTGTTTCATTAAAACCCGAGAAAAGATTGGGATATTTTGATGGCTGAGCGAGACTTTCACCAATGTTCTGCAACAAAGATGTTAATCTAAAAAAAAAAAGACCAAATTTCTAAAAAAAAAAAAAAAAAAAACAGTTAAGGATGCCAAAATATATGAAAAACCTTCTGTCCCTCTAATATCCTACAGGAAATCTTCTCTTTCCATAACGACACAACGCGATCAACCTGAAATATGAAATTTCTAGACTTAGATTTCTTGCGACAAAAAAAGCAACATCAAGAACTACAACGATGTTAAATGTGCCTATACTAACCTGAGACGGACAGTATGTGCGTGCAAAAAATGCAGCCTCCGGAAGGCGGTTAGTTAAAATCAAAATTTCCAAACATCTGTCCAAGTCTCCGAGCAGAAGGTATGAAAGGAATGATGAGTTATGTTGCGCCGAAAGCTCTGCATCGGATGCCAACTTAGATAGCTAAAAAATGGGGATGGTCAGCGAAATTTACTTGTTCTGACCACTACAGTTCAACAAAAGACAGGACAAGTTAATATAATGTGTCTTATTTCATGTCTATTTTGCAAATATCGTTTTTTTTTTTTTCTCCACTAAATATAGGCAGAAGACAGCTAATGTCAACTAATGGCAAACTGTACAAGTAGACTTAATATACAATCGGACTAAGATACGCATCACGCTAATACTGAAATATGAACAACCAGTACCGCTACCTTGAAATAATTCGGCATCACGAAAGACCACTAATATCGATTACAACTCTTAGAAACCTAACATAGTCAGACAGGACAATTCAAGAAACACTACCAATGCAACCGATCCAGCAGATGTAGCCAGCAATAATAATCCACCATAATCCCGTGCCCGACCAAGACACTCCCCGGCTAACATAAGTTCGCTCTGCAGTGTAGCTGCTTGAGAAAGTTGTCGCCATTTTTCCTCCGAATCAGCAATCACGGCAAGATCATACGCTAGTTTTAAATCTCCAAGGGAGAGAGCAAGCTCAAAACGATGGTCTGGATCCTGACTAACCACTAAAGCTTGCTTCCGGAATCCTTGTTTCTCCAAAAAGTGCGCTACACGAGTTCGATGATCACGCGGTATTACTGGCAACATCTTTAAAATTTGGTACTGCTTGCAAGAAACGTCAATATTTAAAATTCAGGATTCAATACTGAATTTCTAAATTTAACTAATACCGATTTTTATGTTATCAAGTACCACTTACAGTATTCGCTGTGTCAAAATCCCGACGCATAACTGCAGTTTGGTATTCGAGTACTGATAACAGCAAACGATATGAGACGAAATTATGGTCTTTATCGCATAAGTATAGTCTGCTTTCTTTTGGAGTATAACCCAGCTAAAAGTATGGAAAAAATGAATACGGCAATGCGATCCGAAAATATTTTGGGTATCACAAACAGAAAAAATTGTAGAACTGAAATATTTTTAAAATCTTGTTCAAAAACTGATAGAAAAAAATCATTTCCACTGTTACTGGTAACATCTTCAAAATTTGGAACTGCTTATTATGTTAATGGTCATGGTTATGATACTTTATTAAATGAAAGTTTCTCATTAAACTCACTAAATACAGAGGACGATCCATATGGGCAATAGTTACTATTTCACCCCCTACATAATAGTTTAGTCGGTTTAAGTCAGTCGTAAATATGAAGCAATCACCAATCCATATTGCTGTTTTAATACTTTCCTGTACTTCACCTGAAATACATAAATAAAAACGAAAACAACTGCTACTAAAACACTTCTTTAAGATGAAATTGTGAACATTGAAAGTTTCTACTTGACTTAAACCAATTTTATTTCTTTAGAAATATCTTTTATGTTAAATGTCCACTGTGAGTGCAAAAAATCTTCAGCGCGCACATACGCAGTAGTGAAATATGATGAGAAACATCAAAAACTCTATCTTCTCTATTTTTCGCGAAGTGATATACAATTTAATAAATAGAACAATGTGGTTGTTCTTTGTAAAAATCTACATACCGACGACGTCGAAAGCATCCTCTATGCCGTCAATATCAGCTGCTGTTACATTTTCAACTGCTTCTTTATTATATTTCAATATGTAAAATGCATCTTCACTTGCAATTGCAACCTATAATCAGCGTTTTGTTATAATTGAGAAAAAAAAACTGACTATACTTCGCAAACCATAAAACAGATTGTTTTAAAGTGTACCATTTCAGCATTGTCAGACCAATAAACATGTTTGGCTGATATCTCTATTCGACGGATTAAAGATCCTGTTTCCCAGTCAAAAAAGCATAAAGCATTCGCAGAACGAGCAGCAACGAGTGGTCCACCTTCTATGCCTTCCATAATCACATCAGGACGTAACGTGCGCACTTCCTGTAAATCATAAATGCTTGGGATAGCGAAAGAGAAAGCACCTGGATGAACCACGCATTTAAAAATAAAACAGACCTTGAAATTTTTGAAAATTTTAATACTAGATGTCGATTCACGAACAGCATATTCTGAAGGGTCGGCACCCCATACAAATTCTAAACCGGAGCCAAAAGCCTGGAATATTCGAAAATGTTTTTACGCTGACAATATATCTGTATTATGCATAGTAGTAACCAAACTATAAATACCCTGACAAATTAGCTTTCAGGAGTAACTCAAAAAATAATGTTCATGAATTTGCTAACGTTTCCAGTCAATTTTTACCTAGATCGTAATTTAAATACTTTATGAAAAATATTAGATATGGGAAATATATCCTTCGAAGTACCTTGTTACGCAAAGCCATGGCAGTGTAAACAATATATTCACCATCACCACAAGCAACTACATAACGTCCGTTAGAATTATGAGCCAGTGTTTGGGGATATATTTCGCAAGAACCTACATCTTTTATCGACAGTAAAATACGCTCTCCATCTGCAATAAAAACAGAAAATCAAAAATTACAAAATTTGGAAGAAATCAACATAAAATTATAGAAAAATGTTAAACAAATGAAGTGCTGGATGGTATTCGCAACGAATGAACAAATTTGCGAAAGACCATCCATGGGATGATGCTAAATAGAACTGGAAGCAGTTATTAAATGTGAAAAAAATAAAGGCCATAGAAAATCAAAATATGATAGTTGCATGAGAGAATATACAAATAAATGACAGTTGCTTCAAGCAAATTTAATTAAAAAAATGAATTTTCGAACAGATTTGTTTGTGAATAATAAAGCAACCTTGCATTTGTTCTAGCGCAGCAGCATCAAGTGTCTTCAAATTAGCTTGTTGCATTTCAGAATGCTTGGCCCATAAAATTTTTCCACTCGAGTCCATACTAACTGCTGGTTCTTCCCTACCCAATTTAACTGTTACCGAACCTTCATCATAGCCGATAGCAATTGTATTTGAACCGCGTAAGGCGTGAATGCACCAAACACGTTCAAGGCCATAATTGAGAGTCGTCTCCAATCTACATGTACACAAAAACATAAAACAGTTAATTTTGACTTACCACAATAATTTATAACACGATGTACTGCAATACAACGGATTCTGTAACGAACCTATATGTACTGGCATGCCACAACCTAACTGTCGAATCTTCCGAACCAGTGATAATAACCGGTAACTCAGGGTGGAAGCAAACCGCTGACACATTCTGTGCATGTCCATCCAAAGTAGCAACACATGTTTTATTCTGGTAATCCCATATTTTAACAAGGCGATCATCTGCACCCGAAATCAGATATGGTCTATCACCACCATGATAATAATCGATACAATTTACACCTTTTTCATGACCCTCCAAAGTGAAATTTGCTGTATGGCTACCAAACTGCCAAACTTTCACTGTCTTGTCAAGTGAGGCAGTTGCAAAAGTATTGTTATCTTTTGGATTGATAACCAACTGCATTACATAATGGGTATGGCCTGAAATGAAGTTATGACATTAATGAATTAAACTACCATGTCTGGATTCCAGCATTCAAAAACGAAATCTAGAAAATAACCTTCAAAAGTCTGCTTCACACTCCATTTATTATCCCAGTCCCAAAGTTTAATGAGCATATCATCACTTGAGGTCAGAATGAAAGACTGAGATGGATGGACGGCAATAGAACGTAAATAATCAGAATGTGCTTCAAATTGATGTACACGTTCCAGTGTATTGTAATTAAAAACACGCACATGCATATCATCCGATCCTGTTATTACCCAATTTTTGCGCGGGACAAATTTTGCGCATCGCACTGGTAGTTCGCAAACCTAATGAAGGCGTTTCATTAGTCAACGAAGAACGGTATAAAGCGTATGTCACTGCTGTTGTATATGTTCAAAGCAGCACGACATCTAACAGCATAATTCTCTAACTGAGACTATAAAGATTGAAACATATTAAGTTAAATCATACAACTTATGAATTTTGGAACAATATGTTCAAAGAATTTGAATACAAGTTTAGTTCTCCACATTTAAAAAACTCAGAAATTATTAAAGGACAAAAACCTCGAAAGACTTCACGAGCTGTTGATTTTCATAATTCCATATGTGAACATTGCCATTGTAAAGTGCCACAAGCATCCATGTTTCGACTGGATGTAAATCAACGCATTTGACGCGATCTGATCTGGCCAACAATTTCTTTTTCACATCCAATCGCAGGGGCATATTTCCAGGAAATTATAACTGATTATTTGTTTGTACATTGAAATAATTCTCCGCTATTGTACATGTTTATATCCGATCGGAACCTCACAGACACTGTGAGGAATGATAATTTCCACAAGTCATTTTAATACAAAAAGAAAATCAATAACAGAAACGACCAACAAAATGAGCCATCAAATTTGCGTAATATTTCAGGAAAAGACGACCAAGGAAATCTATCTATAATGAGTCCAGAAACGTGTTTTAAAAACTCCACCTACCTACCCCCCTCTACACCATCTAAAACATCCTTCCTCCCAACACTCGACAACTCGAATGTTAGAAAGGCAAGTCAACGTCCTGAAATGAAAACATTCGGTCTCAGGTGATTCACCCCACGTCTCCTCCGCCGAATATTACACCCGAAGCAATGCAGGACGTGTAATTTGATGATACAGCAAGAAAACGATGTCACCATGTTTATGATTACTGAAGATAAGAGGAGATAATGTGGTCACTGAGTGATAAAAAATTATCAACTGAAACGCAAACAATAACCCGATAACAACCGTACCGGGAGGAGTATATCACGCCACAGCACCGACAATGTCAAAATACTGGGGATGTGACAGGTTCAAGAGCGAGTTGCCGGAACACGAAGTGCGTGTTTACGTATATGGATCGTAAAACGACTGATTGTAAGACAATGTATTCTACTCTGTGATGTGGTATAGAAGGGGGACGTAGAGAAAGTTGGTGATTCTGGCGAATGGAGTCCACCGCGGTGTGGGATGTTTGCTGATGGCGTAGATTATGGGTAACTTCTTTTGACAGGATAATTTACTGAGGTGAGAAGTTTTAAGAAGGGAATACACGATTGGAGAGGATGATGCCGTGCGAAGTAGATGTTTGGTTGGCTGATTTCAGAAAGTGTCAACTGCATTTCGGATACTTTTTATAGTTATCGATTCTTATCGGACACGTCGAACTGATATTTTGCTTTCATTCTTTTGTTTGATTCTTCGCTTTTGCCAACTGAAACTGTTTTAAACACTTTTGAACAACCTTGATCAGCTTGTGTAGTAAGTCTTGAAGTCATTTCCAGGTTCGAATTATATAGTGGTGAGACAGCAATGGTTGACCGTTTAGGTTTGTCCTTATAGATTCTAATCCAAGTTTTAATCCAAATTGTCAGCACTTCATATTTTTTTCGATTATTTCTCACAACAAATCTGCTACGAATGAAAGCGAAAAACAAGAAAAAAGACGAAAAACAAAACACCATTAGTTTGAGAGGAAAATAATTTCTGTTCTGACTGTATCTGATTAAGATAAAAGTACGTTGTTCGAATATCAGTAACACTTTGAACAAAAGAAATTGTCAGTTTTATTTGTAATACACCAGCTTTGACTGTGGCTATTAAAGCTCTTAAATAAGCCAAGGCTGCTTATTTAGCGTAATTTGGATTATAGTTAAAGTAAAGCTTAGGTTTATTAGTGCTAAAGCAAGCAAGTACCATTTGGTTTTTAATTAAAATCTTTTAAAGCTTTTAAAGCACTTGCCATTTATTCCAAATATAAAAATATAAACTTATTTTTCAGTAAATAGTGAAGTAAATACTCGCCGTATTTTAAATGTTGAGGCTTGTTTCGGAAGTACTGGTCAACAGTTGGCAGCATACGGACGGGTTTTGGTCGGTGAGGGAGTATTGGTGAAAATGTGTAGGTAAGTGTAGTCATTGGGAAGTTCAATGAATTTTATTCGCAAATGAAGATTGCCAGTTATAGTTACTTTTAGGAAAAAACCTAAACCGCGCCAGTTTTTCCTTTTCAACGATATTTTGGTGTATGGCAATATTTTAATCTCAAAAAAACGTTACAACAAACAGCATGTAATTCCACTGGAAGAGGTGCAGCTACAAGATCTTGACGATGAGGGAGGTGAGGTGTTTTTTTTTCCTTTTCTGTTTGAATAAATGTTTGATCCAGGCGCTGGATTGAAAAACAGTTTTTTATTAATGAAGATACCTCTACAAATTCCAGCCATAAGGAACGATGATCAAATATGTCTTCCAGAAATTCGAATATTATTTGGAAGTTAATGTATGCCTTCCACTTATTCATGTAATTTGCATTAAGACATGAGGAATGGTTGGCTCATTAAAACAAGATTGAAGTCATTCGCTGTTTTCGCAGCAACAAGTACAGAGAAGAAGGAATGGATTTTACACATTGAACGTTGCGTACATGATATTCTTACCCGAGGTAGCATATTCTTTGAGATCTGTAGCTTCATTTTTACACTCAATTAATTTAAACGTTAAATCCTTTTTATTACTGTTAGTTTGAACTCAATTAAAAAGTTGGATTTTGTGCAATAAACGTTGGGCAGTTTGTATGGCGTCATTTTTTCCTTATGGACATTCAAGCATGTTGTCAAGAACAATTACTGTATCAAGCCTCAAATTGTTCTAGGTGGAAAAAAACCTGCAACTGAGCATGCTGCAGTTTGGGTGCCTGATGGTGAAGCGACTAAGTGCATGGCTTGTCAAAGGACACAGTTTACCGTCATACAGCGCAGGGTGTGTTCTCAATAATTCAGTTTTATTTAGTAGCGTTTTTATTCCATATTGTTGTTTTCTAAAATTATTTGTTGTTGAAGAAAAAAAAATGTTGTCATTTATGAAGACATTTACGGTACAATAAGGTTAATCTTTCTGCGAACAACAGAAAATAGGTTTTGATCTTTTAGTTTTGTTCTCATTCTTGTGTAACGTCAAGGCCTTCAATACCAGTTCTTTGATAGTTGACTGCGGTGGGAAAGATTTTTCATCTTTATGCTTTGAAATTTCTATTTATGCATTTTCATTGTTGTTACTTGTAACTTATGCTTAATCAAATAGTAATGTAGTACGAGATTATTTCTAGCAGTCAGTGGCTGAAGAATAAAGTCTTCCAAAGGATCGACGATTTGAGGATGGGATAAGATAAAGAAAAAAAGAATTTTTAATAAATTTACATCTTTTTTGTAACTTTTCAGCATCACTGTCGCGCTTGTGGTAATGTCGTATGTGGAACATGTTCTTCACACAGTTATCGTATTCCTGTAAGTAAAAGGCCTGTTCGCGTTTGTGACAGTGTTAGTTTTTTTCCACATAGTGCAAGTTTTTTGTGTTAAAAGCTTTTTGTCTTATTTGTTCAATTAAGTGTTTTGCGAAATTTGTTTCGAAGGATTCTGGGCACTCAAATGCAGTTACCTCTGGACCAGGCATATTAAACGATGGGTCAAGTGATTCTGATGATGAAGATAAAAGTGTTACTTACGACCTACAGGTTCTATACAATAATAAAAACTTCTTATACTTTGCTTTAGGGTTTAGGTGCAACGTTTCGGAAATTGAGGATTTTTCTTGATCTATTATTATCTCAAATCTTCACTGAAACTTAATCCTTTCAGCCCACATTCTACAGCAGAATTGGATGTGGTGAAGAGAAAAAAAAATGCTCATCCTTTGTGGAGTAGCCTTTCTTAAAATCCGAGATTGTATTCATTTGTAATATGAATATATACAATAATTGGAAAGCATTACCAATAATTGCATAAAATTTGCATATTATGCGTTCTAATGATGGTGCCTTAGTCGTAATGAAATATTTTTGATTAATTTGGAAGTGTTCAATTTTGTTCATGAAATTTAATATTCAGATGTTGTTAGTTTACTTCTGCTTATGATTATTTACTTGTATGTTTGCGCAGTTCGCAACATTACTTACAGCAGCATTGTTTTTATTATATTTTAGTGATCGTCTGCTCTAAATTGACCATCATTGTGGACAAATTAATTTTTTGATGGTGATAACTTCCAGTGTCACAACTGTATTAGAAATACCGGAATAAACTGACAAAACTTATATTTTATGTCATTTTTATCGAATCAAAAGTTTTTACTACTTATTCGAAAACAAGTGAGTAGTGGAGATTTTGAAGCTGGTATTTCATTTAGGATAGAAGTTTTTTGTTTCCCGTTTATGAAGAAAAAGAAGTTTTGAAGTTCTTTTCCTCCCTTCAAATTCCACTAATTTTTTACTACAGGGTTGTTTTGACACTTGTGTTATAATTTTTGTGGGCTGAGCAGCGAGGCAAAAAGTGGGGTCCTCTCCCATGCTCCGAGGATTTGTGGTGACTGGGTAGTCACGAGTAATTTAAATTAAATGAAAATGGTTCTCAATTGTTGCGATGGTTTTGCATTTGTAATTCTGTTAAGGTCACTTGTATTAGTGGTGGTAATTATTTTCCCTGAAAGTAGATGGTAGTGTTTGGTAGCTTCGGAGTAAGTTTGTGGTAGTTGCAATAACATAACTATCAAATCTAGAATGGACATATATTACAGCTTAACATGTGCTAGACCTGAGATTTGCAAAATCAAGATGGCTAGTTGATATCAAACTGTTGCTTTGTAGTAGTATTTATTGTCAGGGGAAGTTTTTAATAGGTGTTGTCATAACTCCACACGTCATGGCAATAGCTTTATTGTTCTTTAATGATATTATATAATATCGCGCTTATATAATATAAATAATACCGACAGTCCACTAAATGTAGGCTAAGTTGTCGTACTTTCACTGCACCGCTGCAATCACTGCTATTGCACCACTGCTTGTTGTGAAACTGGGGGGTTCAGTCTAACTTCTGGCTCAGAGCAGAATTGAACTTTCTTATGTTCAAGAGCCTTTGTTTCTTGCTGTAATTGATATAGACGAATGCGTTGAATGAAAAGCCTATTGTAATGCTTTTGCAGCCACGATACACAAGTATTAATCTATAGCAACAATACGGTGATAATTCCTAGAGTATCTACAAATGAACTGAAGAAAATGAATGAATTGATGGGGAACTTAAGGGATTTAAATGAACTGAATTAAATGAGCGCGGGAGAGCAGTCGAACTATAACGTGTTGGTACAAAAAAACTATCTAGACAAGTTAATTCCATATGCAGTTAGCACTCACTTGCAACAAGCGCATGATTACATTGAGGTAAGAGCTAGCTATCAGATGATCTTTTCTCTTCATGTAGTAAGGGTTGGATTTTAACATTGTCAATTCCTCCAGGAATCACTATTAGCATGGAAAAGCTTTACAGTATTTCAACGTCGTAAGTAAATTTGAATTAGAACAAAGGAGTAGTTTTTAACATATTAAACAATGCACATACCCTTTGTTGACTGTTGAAATTTTCTAGATAAGCACATAAGCTCGGCTATAATGGGAAGATGAGTCTTGGCATAATGATTGCTTATGTGAGGCAGTTTGAAGTAGTTTTACATTTCTAATGTCCAATTAAGACAGGTTTTAGTATTATGGATTAGTATATTTTTATTTAATATATTTTATAAGTTATTTGGAGGCTCGCGAGATTCTTTCGAGTTCGTGGCATTCCTGATTGAAGGAGCTGGATACTTTAAGGATGGTTGGACAGCTTTGTTTGAATGTGTCGGTTCATAGCATTTCTAGTTCGTCGAGCGACAGGTTCTTGTTTGTCAACACTTTGAATTGATTTGTGGAATACTATTAGTTGAGAATCCGAATTTCCTTCCTTGTTGATTCCAGTGGCTACAGCATATTTGTCCGTTGAGTTTCTTTGTGGTAATTCTATTGAGACATTTGTTTCTTCTCCATCCGTTCTTCTTTTAATTTGCTTTATCCTGGCTAATTTCCACATGCCACGGGGAATTTCTAGTTCATTTATTAACACAGTCTCTCCCTCATGAGGAGCTCTTCTTACTACATTGCTTGGAGAGGAATGTTCTCTTTAGGTCCTCTCTTTAAGACTAGTCAGCTACTCGTCTTTCCATATTCCCCAGAAGGTATCAAGGGCCTTTAATGTATTCGTCTATTACTGCACGAGTTTTTCTTGAATGTTTTTGTTTGTCAATTTATGAAGGATAAACTCATGCAAGTAGGCATAATTAGAGGAGCGTTCGACAATATGAAGTCAGTTGGACGCAATATGACACAATCGTCAAAATTTACTTAAGTTAGTGGTTTCTGTCCGTTGGATGCAATTCTATTTGCAAGAATGCCTTTCCTACATATGCTATTATCACATTTTTCATCGTGCGAAAGCGTAACAGTACTTCAATTAAATCAGGAAGTGTTATCTGCTGCCGATATAAAACATTATTGAAACTTTTCATTCCTTTACAATCAGCTGATGTCATAAACGATTCGCAGTTTTGCTGTGGTTTTATTGGGTGCTAATTCTTTGTGGTGGGGTAGATAATAAAAACCTCATTCACTTCCGGTGATACTTTCTCGATTATACTGGAATTGAGTTAATGGTTTCATTATATCGACCCGGTAATTGAGGTTTCATTTGCAGCCTTCTAATTAACGACTTTAATCTTCCAAAGCAAAGTCCGAAATTATTGCTCAGTTGGTTCTTTGAGTCTTTCCAAGGCCAACAGATTCTTGACATCTTCCTCGTTCCTAGTGATAGTTTGTTTGTTACTTTTCATCATTGCCAGCATTTGTTTTATCTTAAATGCCAATTAATTCCAGTTTCCGAAAACGTTTAGAATATTGATGGTATTGACTAGATAAGCATGGTCCACTGATATGGTTTTATTGTTGTGAACTTCATTTATATATCCACTTACAACTAGCATAGATTCAACCTTTGTATGGATCAAGGAAGATCCGTATCTTAAGTTCTCTACTTTGTCGAACTGAATAAACTTAAAGAAGTGATAAGCAACCATGAGAATGTCCGGTTGTTTCCATTGGCCTTTGAAGTTGCTTAATTGATTTTATTTCTTTATCTTCGATAATCCCTTTTTGTTTAGACCAACTACTTGTAATTACATTCGTCAAGTAGGAAACTGTTACTGCATCTAATTGGATTATTTCCTTATTCCAATAGTAAGATACGTTTTTGTTGTCTTATTTCCAAATGAAGCAGTGTTTAGCTCCATTTCTTTGGTTCTTTATAGATTTAATCAATATGCCAATTCCTTTGCTATGAACAATAATTGAGAAGCAATATCAAATAGAGCTAAATTTCTGGGCGCCTGGGATCGATAACATTTATTTCTTGAATTTCCTTTTCGGTAACAGAATTAGCGATTGTGAGCGAATCCAGTTTTTCCTTGTTGGAATCCACTGTTTGCTTAACTTTCTTGCAAGTAAGATACACAGTGCCGTACTGTGTGAACGTTTATAATGGAAGCACAAAAGTTTCCCTTTTTAGCAATCACTTGTTGCATGCTGTTCAAAGACATTTGAAACATGCAGTGATTTTCCTTAAACGTTCCATCTGGAGTTTGAGTGTGGGGTAAATGTTACATTCATTATTCCAATGGCCCTTATTGCAAAATACTTTTAACATATTAAACAACCTTTGTCACATAACCTCACATAAATTTTCCAAACAGATAAGCTCAGTTACAACAGAAACATTAGTGTTAGAATAATGACTGCTTGCATGAGATGCAATTTAAAACAGTTTTACATTTCTAATGTTGAATTAAGAGAAATTTTAGTATTATGGACTAATACAATTTTATTTGATATATTTTGTAAGCTATTTGAAGACTCTCGAGATTATTTTAAGAAATGAAATAATTTACAATAAAATTTGATAGATATTATTTTGGATATCATTTATATAAGTGCTAATTATTGCGGTAATGTTGACTGTGTTTGAAAGAACACATATTTTTTAAGATCAGTTTTGTCTTTTATAAAATTCAAATTTTGCCATAAAAATTATATGAAATAACTGTATCTCAAATAATAATGCAAGTTTGTCATTCAAATTTATTTTCACTGAAATATTTATTAGTCGTGGAACAGTTCAGTGATGTACATGGAGGCTAACAGTTCACTGATGAATATGAAGACTTAATTGGCAGTCTGACAAAGGGATAATTCCATTTCATGTTAAAACAACGCTTTTGCTCATCGCCAAGCATCGTTTCCTTTCACTATCTTTTAAAGATATCCGATAATACTTGGCATTCCAGACAATGCGCATGAGCTTAGTATCTGGAATATAGTGTCAGATAAGTGATTTTTCACTTAATATATAAAGTTGAAACAGTTTCGTATTTGTCTAAGGAATATTCAAATAAGACAATCTCTAGTTTAAAAATTCCTATCATATGGATTTAATGCAAAATTATTCCGACATATTACAAATTTATTTCGGTTTTTCCAACATTTGCTGTTCATACTTTTTTTCAAATGCATTCAATATATTTTTATCCTAACATAGTGGCATAGAGCTCAATCTTACATATAAGTGAATGCACGCTCTGTCGGAATGCAATGAAATCAGACGCATGATTACAATTCTTGTTTTAAACTTTTGTCTGACTATATTTTTTTTTCTTTTTTTGATATCTCTATCATGTGTAAATCAATTTCATGTATTTTAGTTAATGATGTGAAGGAAAACAAATTCTTGCTTTCGCTGTAGTAAAGTGATTCATTGTTTACTATGATAGCTAAATCTACAGCTAAATCTATGACGATAGTGTTGCAAATAAAACTCCAATATGATGTGCTTAGTTTCTTTTCCGGATGATTTATAGGTGACATACTTTTTTGGTTTACTTACTGGAGACACTTGTAATTTGACGGAATTCTTTCATGACCAAGGGTTATTTCTGACCGTTCACTCTGTCATAAGTTTAGTATTGAAAGTTCGTTCAGCTATTTGAATTTAAGAAATCTGAAACGATTCAATATGCAAGATTTGGAGTCGAAATGCAGTTGCATGCGTGGAATACTAATCATGCAAGAAATGGCCTAAGGAACTGTGATTCTATCAAAATTCCATTTCATATATTCGCCATATAGTGATTCACTGTTTAAATATTCGAAGTTTACTATAGTAACTAGATCTATCTCAAAGTCTAGCTACTCTGATATTCGAGAGTCGTGCTTGTGCAAATGGTGCAAATGCGTGGGTAGTGAGCGCACAGGCATAGACCGAATTATTTCAAACTGACTAGTTCGAGGAAAAAAACTTTTAGAAATGTGTCGACTAAACTCTCTGGGTGGATAAAAGAAAAGTATAAAGAGACTGAACTTAGTCATGCAGTTGCCACTCTTTCTGCTACCACATACTATATATTTCACTCACTTCTAACTGAGCCACTGGAATGTCAGCTTCACCTGCCGACCAACTCATTCACCTTTAGCTTACAATTCCGCTTATCTAAAATAACACTTCATTCTAGAATATATGTTTGGTCTTTGTCCCCTTTCCAACTTGTAAAAATAGATTAGTTAGAGCAATTCAAACAAAATAAATGAAAGTGTCTCGTGGTTTGTTTCCATAAATGGGTTTGTTAAATCTTTCATTTCCTAATTATCCTTTCCGTAAATTTCCGAAAGTGTGGTATTGAATTGTATCTAAGAGAATTAAACTGGAAAAAATATAGAATTGGAGATGTTAGAGAATGCTGTTACCTTCAAGCTTTCTCGAAATATGTCTCATTCAAATTATTTTGGGTATGATTTGCCAGTATTCCAATTGACCTAGGTAGTGGAAATTCTGACTCCTTTAATTAAAGTCTATTGAATTATATTTTTTTTGGGAATTTTTTTAAATTATGGACAAATAAATAATAATGGTATCAATGTTCGAATAACCTGATAAACCGGCAATTTTATTGTAATATCGTCAAGAATTACCAAGGTATGTAAAGAACTTTAAATGGTCTTTTAAATTATTTTAACCCACTTAGAAATATGAACCTTC
This sequence comes from Brugia malayi, assembly GCF_000002995.4. Classification (NCBI taxonomy): domain Eukaryota; kingdom Metazoa; phylum Nematoda; class Chromadorea; order Rhabditida; family Onchocercidae; genus Brugia; species Brugia malayi. The sequence continues at coordinate 5,070,607 of NW_025062479.1, forward strand.
ATTGCTGTGATATAGTTCGACAAATCCAGTTATATTGCCACCTATTTTTTATTATGATGTTTATTATGATTATGGGGAAAGGATATGAATAAAAAAGCAATATACGATTGCGTTATTTTCTCTTTTGTTATCTGTCATTCTTAAGTAATAAATTATCAGAATAAAGTATTTTAGACTTGATGTTGTGGCGAGTGGATAGAAACGCATTCCAGTTCTCGATTGGTCATATTACAAGCAAATTACTTTACATAGCATAAATTATCTTTAAATTTACGAAATCACTAAGCTAAGCTTTTTTTCACATGTAACTTAATCGTTCATTTCCATACCAGTTGATTGCAGTAGTTAAAAAATCGTTTGAGATTCAAAAGCAAACATTAATGAAATAATGCGTAGATGAGAAAGTCACTACGATCTCAGCGCTATAACTAATTTTTTTTGAAGAAGCATGTAAAAGAAGACAATAATAAGGATGATAAATTGTAATCATAAATTTGCAAATTTTAATAGCACTAAGAGAAAAAACTTTCAGATAGCACTTTTCTTACGTTCATCTTACTTCGTTCCCCATATCGTAGCGATCTCGATTCTCTCTAACAATAAACTGTTTTGGCATTCATCTGAGTATTGCTATCAGCCTTTATCAGTATTAATGTCAACCTTTATTTACTGCAAGCGAAACTAAAATAAAACTTTAGTAGAAGCAATAAATTCAGTTAATGAATGCAATTTCCAGTATTTCAATGTAATTTATTTTTATTTCTTTAAGGCACTGTTTTAATCAGTTTAAAGTCTAAAATATTTTTCAATTGGACTTTTCATTGAACTACGCTAGCTTATTTAAAATCATAGAAGAAATGATAAAAAATTTCGTTATTCTTATAATCAAATGTATGCTAAATATTATATCATTTGCCTAATTTTTGTTTTTTTTTTTTTTTTTTTTGGAAATTTTGTTCTTAATGACAATAAAACTGTATTCAAAACGAAATTAATAATATGATTTTATGATTTTCTTTGATTGACTGTTATATTGTCATAGTTTCTTTTGCCTATTCTTTTATATACTTTTACTTATCATCTAACAATTCTTATTTATTGCTGAATGACCTAAATTATTCTATTGTATTTCTTAGGTGCTAATTTAACATCCTGTTTTAAAAAACGCAAAGCTTGACAAACGTTCTAAAAATCTTAAATTATTTTTTATATTTCCAGTGGAGAATCAAAAAGAATGTCGTCCACATCAGCATACAATCGAACATCATCTTACAATCGGACATATGAAAAGCGAATTATTGAACAAGGCCCAAAAATCACTAGTACAGGTTCACCACTACATTTATCCAATATGGGATCACCACTGCACGTATCCACCTCAAGTTTCCAGGTACTGCCTTTTATTTCCAATTTAATCCTAAAATTTTAAATTTTGCGCTGTGTATTCACGTTTATTAAGCGAAATTTTCTTTAACTAAATTTGTAATTTCCAACATGGTTCAATTTTTTTCACTAAAATGTTCCAGTTTTGATTTCTTAAAGAGTAAGCGTTATAGTTATTAAAAATTCTGATTAAAGAGTTAATAAAGTCAGCTTACAGTTGCCACCTACCACATTAACGTCAACAAATACATCAACGGCCGGAACAGGCCTTATAGCATCCCACCAGCAGACCGACGATTCTTTTTACGTACAGATGGATTTATCACAATTCAGACCTGAAGATCTAAAAGTATGTTGTACTTTAGAAATATTTTAAGTCCCATAGAAATTTTTATGTCTGAATCCTTTGACGGTTTCGGCTATTTTTGTTGACCCTAAATTTGTTATAGTCGTAAATTTTACCATATCGTATCAAAATATATTGTCTTAACTGAAAGATTTCCTTCGTAACCACTACAACACATAACGTCCCCAGTCAAAAAAAGACTCTCCCTTCTTCTTACCTCTTAGAATTTGGCGCTGAGTATAAAGGTTATTCGGAATCCTTATAAATTGGTTCCCTTTTATCGCCTTCTTACTTTTTTTTTATTTCTAAAACTGAGTTTAAAGCGAATTGTAGATGTACCTAAATCAAATTTTTCATATCAACTTAAAAATATCCTTTAGAAAAATAATGAAATCGAGAGTAAAATTGTTATTAAATTCTCTTTTGAAAAAATCGTATCATTTTTCTTTCGATTATTCTGATCAAAAACGGTCTCCAAAGGAAATATTTTTTTGTGCCAGTGATCTTTCTGTTTTTGATACTCGATGGATCTGAAGCTACTTGACAACATTAGTATTAGCTTTAAACTAAGACTAAGGCTGAGGTTAAAAAATATTGAGTTTATGAGATTTAACTGTGTAATGAAGACGTAATTGAATCAAAATTCAGGTATCGGTAGCAAATTCCTACATAATCATCGAAGCAAAGCACGCTGAACGAGAGGATGAATTTGGCCTTGTGGAACGGCTTCTAATTAGGTTTATTTTTTACTGAAAGGTTTTTTGAAAATCAAAAAAATATATATACTGTGTAGTGGATTTTACATTATATGTGTATTCAGGAAATTTCCACTGCCTTCGAACGTGCCAGCAGATGCAGTTAGCAGTAGTCTTACTGCAGATGGACATCTTAATGTTATTGCAAGTGTCCCGCGCCAAAAGGTTTATTTTATTATGGAACTGTAATGTAATAAAAAAATCAGTTATAATGTGTCAATATATAGTGTATCAAAATTGTTGCAATCGTTTTGCAAGTTATGTTACGTTTGAAACATTAGGGTGATAATATCGCGAGGACAATTCCGATCAAAATGGTATCCAGCCTGATGAAAGCAGAATCTAAACAACAGAATTTAACAACTAACGAGCAGTCACCGATTCTGTGATAGACCTGCTTATAGCATTTTACCTGCTTCGCTTTTTTCTCACTACTTTTTTATACTTATAAAATAATTTTCGTTACTAAAGGTTTATTAAAATTATCCAAATTATATTGAAAATAAAGAGAATGTTGCAAATATTAATTTTATATGTTATCGATAGCAAAAAGATCACTCTTCGATTTTTATTAGTTTTAAGCCGATGCAAGCTTGTCTGTTACGAATGCATTGGACACCAATACCATGATAAGCTTAATTGATAAAACCACATCAACTTATATGATAACTATTTCTTAATAATCGTTATAATCTGTTGCTTCCGCAAAATATTTATTGTTTGTTTCAGCATCAAAAAGAAAAAAAAAGCTCACCTTTCAGGCTCATTCAAAATGTTTATATATTTGTGCATATTTTGTTTTTTAGATTAAAAAACAGTAGAAAGTATGATTTTTCCTTGCGTTTTAATGAAAATATTGCAGTGTGAAAAACAGTTGCATCAAACTATAAAGGTGCTAATTATGTTTACCAAATTTGTTAAAAAGGGACTTTACGTTAGAAACTTTATGAATTATTTAGTAAAAATGCTAAATTCAACATACTATTTAGTACAGATTGTTAAATTTTGGTTCAAATTGTTAAATTTTTTAACACATTGTTTTTGCCAAGTTGATAGTAACAATAACATGCTTGCTAAAGAAAATGGAAATGGAAACAAAAAAAAAAGATAAAAAGATAAAAAGAAGCTCTTAAAAGTTACAGCTATCTGAACGGGAATTTTTTAAATCTCACACCGGGGATTTTTCATGTGAGACTATGTCATAAGTTGGAAAATTTTTCATAATGCTATAGCTTTTCTTCTTAAATAGTTTCTAAATATGACAATGATGCATCAATTTGATAGTTAGTGATTATTTTGAGGTTCTTTATCAACCGGAATTGAAGAAATATTTTGAGTTAAAAAATATTCAGTAATGATTTATACTTCCCTTCATTTGAGATCAGTGGTACTAAATTTAGATTATTGGATCGTTCCATTGTATCTATACATCATGAACCAGTCAAGCTTTTTAACATCAAATATGTAGGTTGTTTGTTATGCCCTAAATGGTCATGCTGACATGTTGATTAACTTTGCTTCTTGTCATGCAAAGATAATTTATTTTCTAAAAATTCAACTTTTCTATTTTTATTTTTTTGATCGTTTTGTGGGCCTTCAAGTTGTTGCGAATTCTTGAAAATTTAGGTAATGATATATATATATATATATATATATATATATATATATTACATTCGCGATTCCTTCTAAATTTAGCTTCAACGAGAAAACGTCTTATCTAAATAGTTTGAGATGGTATAGCTTAAAATGCTTTGGCTTCCTTTGGCCATATTTAATCATTCGTCATTTGTGTACCTGTTTCCTGTGGATTAATGTATTTACTAATGTGTATTTTTGAGTTTTCCTTCCCTCTGTTTACAAAAGTTTTGAACTGACATCGCATTCTTTCATAAAATTCTGTGCACAGATTTTTGCTTGATGAATCAGTGGAACCAGTACTTTTTTTATTTAGGTTTTTTTGGGAACACATGATATCCTAATAACATCTCGCAGAAAAAGTAAACAATTTATTCTAATCTGTATCCATCAGTTCTTTGTGTTGATAAATAGTTCTCGTTTAAATCTTGACTAGTTACATATAACAGTGAGTACCTTGCGATATCTTAACTTTCACGATGTTATGTTGATAATTAATTTCTTTCACTTACCAAATTTTGTGGATATTTGGAAATATTCTCTTTTATCGTTTGAATTATGCATCATTTGCTGTAACATGCTGTGTGTTGATAAATAGTTGTAGTTTTATACTGTATTTGGTTTACGCTTTATAATATCCTTTGGAAAAACATTTGTTTTTATTTCATGATTGTTATTTGGTGTTTATCTTTAATAGCAATGCTGTATTTTGATATTTAATTCTGTACATGAACTGATAATTATTGTACATGGTATCCTCACATTTATTAGTCGATCAATATCACTAACATTTCCATAAACAAAGCATTGCTACTTTTCACTACTTATGTGATTCTTTAAATAGAACGCATTTCTACAGAGAAAACGTCTTTGAATGAGTAGTACAATAGTTGCGATACGATAGTTGCAGTTACATCAGAATTTTCTTAGCTGTTGTTCTAAGGATAACTACTAAAAGAAAGTTTGGCTGAGATATTTGCTTTTGTTTTCACTTCACTGTTTCCGTTAGCATTTTGAATTAGTGACAGAATAGCAGACTGGATTTGTGTATTTCAAATATCTTTTTGGTCAGAAGAGTAGATGACTTGGGTTAGTTAAGTTCACTTGACTTACTTTAAGTTTGTAGGACTTGAATTGAACCCTGTGCTTCTTGTCTGCGAGCAAGATTGGCTCAAATATCATTTATTTTCTTTCAAAATAATAAATCGACACAATATACAATTGAATAATCGAAACAGTGGAGGAATGAATGTTACTATTGAGTAGGAGGATGAAAAAACTGCCAGAGATCGTTTCTTTTTTACTAATTAGAGAAGATTTTAAAGATGTAGGAAGTGGACTTAGCTTAGAGGATTAACATTTACAGTGAAGACAGATGTACATTTACTATTTGAGGTTTCCATAAAGAATTCATTGTTTCAAAAAGAATGGAGTATAACAAAGGAATAACGAATTGGTTCGTAGTAATGGATCATTAGCATTATTCTAAACACTTAGCGTGTAATAAAGGTTTTCCGACACTCTCTACTCAAGGGAAAAAGGAGCTCTTAGGAATATGTTTAAAGATATCTATTTGATTTGAATTTGGTCGTAATGATAAATTTTGATCTTGATCATCTTTTAAACAAAGCACTAGTTCTATTTCAGTAGGGCTCGTCTTTTGTTGTGATCGCTTAAAACATTTGAAAAGTATACAAATTATCTTTAGTTTTAGATTAACAACAATTAGAATTGATATTACAACAAAAATACAAATAAAAAGACTAACTAGCTTTCAATTTGCTGTGAGTTGGTTCATTCCTTCTTGTATGAATTCTGATGCCTTTGTACATACCGTTCGAGTAATGTTACTACACTGTATTGCTTGTATTCATGCATGAGTTCTTGTATATACAGCGACTTCAGTGAGTGTAGTTCTGTGTAAATTGGTCATTACAATTCTATTTCTGTGGGAGTTTAAATGGAATACCCGCGATCCAATTACATCTATTAGTATAAATAATTTGTAGCAATACTGAAAGAATAATGGTGGCCATTAGCATCACTCAACTTGCCCTTTGTGGGATATTTGTTTGCTGTAGTTTCTGTTTTCTTTCCACTCCTACGAGATGCTATTAGTCCGTCTCCAGTTCCATCTCTTGGTTTTATTGCTCGAACTTCGTCACTTTCTTCTTCATTCAGTTCCATGGGATAAAATAAATTAATTGGTCTATTGAGAAGTTTACCGCTGGAAGTTTTCACAGTTGCCTTTCCTATACTTCAATCACTAACTAATTTAAGTGTTCCTGTACTTACTAATTTCCACATATCTGGTTGTAAATCTGGTTCTATTTCTCCAACACGCAAAATATGCTTATGAACTAGTCTTGGTGAAGCCAGTTCCCTTTGGGTACGTTCTCTCAAACGAATAAGATATTCGTTTTTCCAATTTTTCCAAAATACATCTACAGTTTTGAGAGCATTCGACCAATAATTAATTAGTTTGTCTCTAGTATTTAATAATGGAGTATAAATTCTTCTTGGTCACTATCATTATTATTTGGTATATTTAATGGATCATTAGGAGAGATAAAATCGATAGGTAATCATCAAAATTTAAATATACATTCTATTTCTGCTATTAATGTAATTAATTCTCTTTCCCATAATAATCTCCTTCCTATAGCTCTTCTGAGAGCTTTCTTGGTTAGCCCAATCATTTTCTCATAAACCCCTTCGTTCCACGGTGCTTTCGGGATTATATTTTTCAAGACCATTCCTTTCAAGATTTCTGCAGATAAGTTATCGACGAAGCTCGAGATGAATTGCTCTAGTGGTAAAACATGTAAAAAGTGCTACCCATCTTTTATTTTTCCATTGTTATCTTCGACAGTAATTGGGCCCATATAATCAAGGCCAACCTGTCCAGAAGGTTTTGATTTCTTAACTCCCGTTTCCGGCAGATTTGGCACTGATGGTAATTTATATGGTTTAGTTCTTCATCTTCGACAAGCAAAGCATCCATTGATAACCCGTTTAACTGTTGATCTTCCCTTTGGTATCCAAAAATTTGGTTTTAATTCACAGAGAGTGTGAGCAATTCCAGCATGATGTGGTTCTTCATGTTTCTTTTTGATGATAAGTTCAGTAATATGATTACGACTTGGTAAATAGATTAGAAATTTTATTATTTTACTTTCATTTGTTAACTCCGCATTCTCTAAAAGGAAGGCTTGTTGATTTCCATAATTTATCGGTTTCATCACAGTATAAATTCCATATTCTAATTTGGTCTTCAGTTAATCCATCAGACTGCGCTTGTGAAATTAATGTTCCTCCTGCTATCTCATAGTCGTCTTTATTCATGTAAATTTTATGAGTGGATAGTTTTTCCAACCACGTAGTTCTGTTTTGAAGCTAAATTTGATAAACCGAAGTGCCCACACTGTTGCTTTTAACATGCGAGCCAATTTTCAGTTATGAATTGAAATTTTACTAATTTAAAAGTTTTCTTTACCTTTCTAATAGTCATCATAATTCTCTATTAGATTCATCGTCTTCTTGATATTTGAATTCCCATTGTGACCATTTACTTTTCTCCTTTTCTAGCCACTGCGGTTTTGTCCACCACGGTTGATAGTTTTTAAGTTTACTTGGTGAAATTCCTCTAGTAGCAACCTCCACTGGATTGTTCGCACTTGGGGTATATCGAAGGGTGAAATGTGCCCTTCGTATCTCTTCTATTCGATTTTGTACAAACCGAGGGAGTAGTCTCGTATAATTTCTGATCCAAAATAGAGCGCATTTAGAATCAGACCAAAGCGTTGCAGGGTATATTTTTTAATTCTAGTTGCTTCAATGCAAACTGTGTAGCTCTTACTCCAATTAGTACTGAAAGTAATTGCAACCGAGGTATGGTAATTTGTTTAATTGGGACAATATGTGATTTAGCATAAATGAGAAATGTTGAATTTTTACCACATTTTTTGATGTCGAGAACATATACTGCTGCTGTGTATGCTTTATTTGAAGCATCTGAAAATACATGTATTTCTAATTAATCTGATGGGTTTATTACAGGTAGGTATATTACATATTATATTCTTTGGCCAACTTTGTATCATTGATTTCCACTGTTTTTCTTCTTGATAGCTTAAAGGCTGGTTCCACTTGTTTTGTATCCTAAATAAAAGTTGAAGAAATAAATTGAGTGTAATCATTGAGGGGACTAAAAACCCTAGAGGGTCATAATGTGAAGCAACAAATTGCAAGATAGTTTTTTTAGGTATTTTCTTTTCATTCCATGGTTTAAGTATTATATGAATTACATCCAATTCATAAATCCTGTTGATACCAAGAAAACTACCTTTATTAGAATTAGCCTTGTCGTATTCGGGTAATCTTTCATTGAATTCTAGATCATTCGAAATAAATTCTCCAATATTCATGGCTGCTCTTTCAAGTTCTGTTTGTTCGTACTTTAACAAGGCATCCTCTGTACACTTCGCAGATAAAATTATGTTATTAACATAAATATTTTTCCTTATTTCTGTTGCTAACTCGTGATCATATTTCTCCAAGTGAAAATTAATTGTAGCTGATAGTGGAAAAAGCGATGAAATTACTCCAAAAGGTAACTCTTTTAAACTGAGAAAATTTTATATTTTCTTCTGTTACGCCTTTTTTTGAATTATGCAACCAATGAAATCGAGTACAATTTCTATCTTCTGGATGTAGTTCTATTTGTAGAAATGCCTTTTCAATATCGGCCAGTATTACTGTTTTCATCATTGATACACCCACTAGATCCCGTAGCAAAATAGGTCCTCTGTACAAATACTTTATTTAAACTTTTAGAGTCTCTAAAGTGTACTGAAGCGTCGTAAACGATTTGCGTTTTTGTTGTTGACTTATTAGGAGTTAATACACCATGATGAGGCAGGTAAAATGAATAATGCCTACCTTATCATCGGGATCCACTTGTTCTTGTTCCTTCATTATGTTGTCATATCTTGTAATCGTTTGATGAGGTTCTTTAGACGACTAAGGCATAGACCGTAGTTGCTGCTTGATTTGCCTTTAATTTCTTTCCATGGCCAACGGACTCTATATCTTCCATTGCACTTGATTATTGACTTCTTGAATTGTTTTAACGCTTCTTCATCGTCATTAGCGTTGGATTGGTCATTGGTTCCCATGTGTTCTAATTTCCAAAAGGTTCTAATTCTGAGCAAGAACTTACATTGGCTACACAGATTGACCGGACATATTTACAAATTCTCAGCGTTTTCGGAATTCTTGCCTTTAAATAGTAAATAGTATAATATATTTCAAAGCTTTGCATAATCTCTGATATTTTTGAATATATGGTCTCTGACGAGAATGATTAACTTTTTGGTGACTAACTGTATGAAAATTTTGAACTTCTCAGGAAAAGCCGAAAGTAGGAATTATACGTTCATGGAAAAGTTGTAATCGTTTTTTTCAGTATACCTGAGTCTCCTATATCAAATATGCATACGAAAATTAGAAGTTATGGTAGTGGATCTGTGAACAAGAATAGGCACTGATAAGAACAGGTAGAATATCATGAGCAATTCATTGAAAGGATCGGTTTTAGTCTTAAACAGAGTCAAGTTTGTCAATCAGATCAAGGAAAATAGAAAGTGTGATAGCAAACTATCGCTTGTTTAATGAGAAACAATACCAAAAAAATTAATTAGCCTCAATGAAGCGTTATATATTAAAATATTGAACTTTTCCCACATTTTGGAAGTCTGTTCCATGAACTTTTCTTTGTATACCAAATATGATATCTGTGCATAGATTTGAAGGGAAGTTGAAATAAATTTATCATCACTAAAAATTTCAAAATGACATGGTTGTTTTTAAAGACTGCCGCAACAAAGTTAGGTTGTCAGGATTATTCGGTCATCAGGGATGGCACATTTCATTTGATGATAGCAATAAAAAAATTTTGCCGCAGTCTTTAAACCGGTTAATTAGTTAAGGTATTGCTTGAATCGCATAACTAATTGGTTGCTGATAGACATTAGTGGACTAAAATTACTTGAAATTTCTGCTTTGGGAAACATATACTTAACTTTTCAACCTTTACATAACAGTATGATGACTAAACCTCAACTTTATGTAATTGAATGGATGAAATATTTTTCCCGGTGGATTACTGTGCATGAGGAGAATGATCTTGAGGTCAGTTTTATGTCTAATTGTAAAACTGAGAAGGTATGGACTGCAAATATATATTTCTGGTTCCATAAATCTATGACACTTCTTTTATTTCGATAGTACTTATCTAATTCTCGCCTAGTTTCATATTTCTGTGAGGTTAAAATACAGTTTTTTAATTTATTTACCTTCCTTTATATCCCAGAATACATGCATGATTTTTGAAAAGTTGCATTAAATTTAATATAAATTGGACATGAATCTGGATGCCAAATTTCAACAAATAACTGCAGCTCCATGATCCTTTTTTTTAGTTTAGTAGATTTTTACCATTATTTCCTGCAGTATGCATCTCTTCCAGTGTCATAGCATTAAAAAAATATTTTGGACAAAAGCTTAGCTCGTTACTCACATTCACTTACTTCTTAGAATGACAAAAATTTACAAATTACTTATACATAATCAGTTATGGATTTTCACAAATCTTTTGTAATTTATAATCTGGGCTAGTTAAAATAGATTTTGTTCAGAAACAAGTGTTTGAAAAAATGTCAAGAAAGCTTGATAAAAATTTTCAAGGTAATCATTTTTTAACAGATATTGCAATTCGGAGAAATTCATTTTCTTTAAAAAATGAGAAATCACTAAAAATATTCAAAAGAAGATATTGTCTTCATTGACATAAGTCACTTATTTTCCATAAGAACACCATAAGAAAATGTTTCTTTTCTCTCTTTTTTAATATCTGTGAATTTTTCGTCGATGAACGAGTAATGCCATCACGGGTATGCTGTTCATCACTACATTTCTGAAATAACCCTTTTCCTTGACAGGTGATTGAGGATTTACCTTAATAAATGATTTCATTGAGGGATCTTTACTTTAAATTGCCTAAACAAATATAAAATGACCAAAGCAGTTACGTATCTATGATTTAAAGAGAAGAATTAATTAACCAAAATTTTGCAAAGAATAAGTTCATTTCAAAAATTTTATATCGACTTTAGAAGAGATAAGCTCAGATATGAATCTAATAATTTTAGACACAGAAGTTATAAGGAATAATATTCGGTCGGAGATTCAGTTACAATTTTAAAAAGCAGAGACTTTTATAAAAGATTTTTTTTTTATAAGTCAGCAAAATGATTTTGTAAATGTTTGTTAGGAAGAGTCGAATATACTGAAAGTAACTGAAAGAAAGTAATCTGTCTTATGATATTTCTGAAATTGGAACATGTTCTAAATAAATTTAATCCTTATGCAATTCGCTCCATTATGCTCTGCTACATTAACAACGCACTACAGCAATTGGTTTTTTGATTAAAACTTCACGCAAGTTTCTTTAAAAAGTTTGAATGTGGTTTCAATTTTTGTAATTTTTAAAATTAGGCATCAATCAATCGATTTGTTCCGTGTAGCAAGCAATACTTAAAAATCGAGGATCGGGGAATTAATGATGACAGCCTATATCTTAAATATAAGTAAAATGAATTTGTTTTGGACATCACTGGATTAGAAAGTCTAAGCAACAGTTTCAAAATCCAGTAATGAATTACTGGGAAGCTGGACAGTTCATGTCTTCTTTAGCTATTGGTACATTTTGTTGACTTCGATGAATTCAATTAATAATTCACTCTCACTTATTGGACATCTGATTTTATAATTTCGTAAATTTTTTACTGAAAAAAAAAAAAAAAAAAAAAAAAACTTCATTCATTTAAAGGATTTAGGTGATAACAATGCATATTTTCCAAACTGCGATACTTGATGAATACATTTATTTCTATTTGAATAATTATTTGTTAGTAATTAACTAGTGAAATTTTATTTGCACTAAAATGAAGTCGAAATAAAGAAAAATGAAGAGAAGAAGATAGGATTTTTTATGAAATGCATAAATTAAAATTAAGCAAATGTAATTAATTTACCTGCAAGGACTACTTTGAAAGTTGCAACACTTACTCGAATAGTAGGAAAAACATGTTATATCGGAATTTTTCCTGCAAAGGACAGCACCGATGATATTTTATTCTGTTTCATTTCTTTTTGTAAACTCAATTGGCAAGCATCCAATTCTTTAACTTAATAAATATATGCCATCTGAATTTGAAGAATCTTACATTTCCAAACAAAAAGCAATGGTAATCAGTTTCAATTTTTACTAAATTTTATTTGTGCTTAAAAGTTTTCGTCTGATACACAGCGAAAGTACGATGAATACGGCAATAGCACAAATCAAGAGAAACAGATCTTCAAACTGACAAATGTGCAGAAACTGCTGAAGATTCATTGTTCACGTATGTATCAGCGACGTTAACGAATATGAGTGGAGTGGAGAATTGAACCATCACTGTTTATACGACAATGTCATTAGTGAATTTCAACACGGAAACTCTGATGCAATAAAATATGAAAAAAAGCATATCCATGTATATAAACTGTAATGATAGCAAGAAATAAGTGATCTTTATTCACTGGGATCCAAAAATTTTAATTTTTTGAAAAAGCATTGGAATCCTTGATTTCTTGAAAATTTTACTGCATTCGAGCAGTTTGGAACTGTTTAATTTCCCGATTTTATTAAATGTTTTGTAATTTGCTTGAAACTTGAAATCTGAAATAGATATGTATTATTCAAAATTCAGATAGTCTTAAGAAATAAATACGATTGCAATGGAGAGGAATTTCAAAAAGAGAGTAAGAAGTTTTAAAATATTCTAACATTAAAATGGACGCCATAATCTATGACCACCACAGCTGGTCTTTGTGAACTCTTCATTAGCCGTACTGTGATCATTAAATTTGTTGTCACGGAACAGATATGCTTTTTCACAGCAGTTTGCTTCTATTTTCTCTTCAGAATGAGCTTTGATGCGTGAAGTGCCGATCATACATCCAACACTAAAATTGGTCATTAATAGAATGCGTTTCGATTACAAAAAATAGGAAAAAGCAGTATTTAAAGAAAAGTTTTCATTATTATATATATATATATATATATATATAGAGAGAGAGAGAGAGAGAGAGAGAGAGATTTCATCTTTTTCTGATTTTGGCTAAGGAAATGATTTGGTTAAGGAATTTTTAAATACGCTCTTGGAAAAGCTACTGCAACGACGGTACCATACCATTAAAATGTAATGGAAAATATTATCAAATCCGTTAGTATGGTCTTACGACGTATAATTATTAATTTTAAAGGAAACTGTTCAAAAAATTTATGCTTTTACCAATGAAGTTACTAGCTTGCAGAGTGTCACAAATTGACCGATAAAATGAAACTAATATAAAATGTGAATTAATGAGTAAATTCTTCTTCACCTATTCTCAATGTATTTCTATTTTTCATAAGTCATAAACTGCAATTTCTTTAATAATATTCCATCATTTTACAAATCAGACTCATTAAAGTTTTAAGTTCTCGAGAGAAGTGATATAAAGGTTTCTAAGAGCTTTATTTATGGTGTGATAAAATTCCAGAAATATGATGTGTGCAGAAGTTTACTTTCTCAAACACATGCGATTTTGGTATTTTGATGATATTTTATTGCTTTGATCCCATGTTTTATGAATAATAATGTGGCACATTTTGCTGTTCTATTTCTAAAAAATAATTCATTTTTTCCGCTCATATAAAAAATTCACACTCAAATATTAAAATAATATAGTATATATAGAAAGATTAAGAAAACAAGAAAATCAAAAATATCGCTCAGCTGATTTTCTTCATTGAATTTTTCAGTAAACGTGTATGTTTGATTAACATAGTCCTTCCCTGTAACGCAATACTTAGTCTAAAGAGACTGCCTCAATATATCTAAAAGTACTCAAAATTCATCTAAGGAACGACACAATGTATATCTAACTAATGATTGAAGTGATAATTGTGTGACGATATTGATCATTTCAAGATGAGGAACCACCAATTTATGCAAAACGATTTCACATAGGATACAGTTCACAGCGTTCAACATCTTTAGTCACTAATATTACATGTAGGCATGAAAAGCAGAAGGATGACAGGCTTTCATACTTTCTCAATCCACTGGAAATTTTTACAATAATAGTTGTGGAAAAGTCATAGCTCAGTTCGTATAATCTCTTTATCACCTTACCCCTACCTCCTTTAATTCACCTGTTTGTGTGGTTCAATATCTCAAATGTCGAAGGCTGCATTATTTTCGTTTGCTGATAATTGTTGTATGCATGATTGTTGTAATACATTATGTTCGCACCAGTGCAGTCGCATAGTAGCGATGCTGACATTGTTTCATGCTGCAATGTTGTGATACGGTTTAAGCATTTTGATCATAACTTGTCATTTCCATATCTCGTATTGAGATCGATCTGAGCATTTCAAAATGAACTCTGTTCTGTTTTCCATTTCCTATCGTTCAGAGATTTCACTGCATTACTACAATACTTTGTTTGTTAGAGAGCATATTACACGTTTAACCAGAAAAAAGCTTTGCAGATAAATTTCCTACACATTAAGTTATTTAAATTTAACTTCAGGCAATGAGAATTATCAACAACTGTCATGCTAGACCAACTTGGCGACAGATTCTCTAGAATAAGCTATAAGTTCTGAAAAAAACTGAAAAGTATGTTAAAAAACTACTGAATTTCTTGCAAGCTCAGCATTACTTTTTTAGTTTTATGATTACCTTCATGGCTGGTTCACTGATAAGCAAATGTAGACGAGCATTCAAATGACTTGTGAGACGATTATTGTATTCTCGCAAATCAACTGGCCATTTCTCTAGCAATGTATAATTTTGCATTTCGCGCACACAATTTGAGAAACCATCCACAAAATAAGGCAACGAAAAGACTTTTTTTGCTTCTGAAGAGAGACACCACTGTCACTTTAATCAAACACAAATATCTCACTCAAAATTTTGAATCCATATTATGATACTTTAAGAGCCGTCGCCAAGTGCACAATGTATGTAAATTCGTTCAAAAAGTATTACAAATAGAAATCGAATTCATATTACGGTACGTTTTCTCATCACCATTTAAATTAAAAAGAATTAGATTTTTTGGTTTTCCTTCTGCTTTACTAATTTAAATTTATCGTTTTCTCAAAAAAAAAAAAAAAAAAGAATGAAACTAACTGCTATTAGCAGCAATACATCTTCTTAGCTGTCTAATATAGGCGACACTCATTTCCAAAACATCTGCTTTCTCCCATTTGAAATGACTTGGAGACTTAAAATGGTTAAGAAATTATAAATTATCTTAAAAAAATACACATTACATTTTCCAAAATTCTCAACAATTCAAATTTTCGTTCTGGCTCGTTTCCTCTGAGTTTTAAAATTCTAGGTCAAAAATCTAGAAAAGTTTGATTATATTAAACAATGGAAAGGATTAGAAATATAGTATCAGTAATTATAATATATAATGAGAAATGGCAAAAAATTAGAGCAGAAAGTATGAGATGGTGGAAATAAGTCAAATCAAAGCGGTAAAAACAATAAATATTGGAAAAAATAACCCTGTTTTTAACATCATCTACTAACATTTGTTTCATCTCAAAAAGACATTTATTGATTCGTTCTCTTCGTTTTCTTTCTATCAGCGGTTTGTTAGACTAAAAAATCTTATAAATATTAATCTAAATAAAGAAAAATTCTTTCAGCAGTTCAAACTAAATGTCAAATTTTAATTTCTTGATTATTTAACTGAAAATGAAACTCTGAACTTACCTTGGAATAAGCATAAAACAAGTCAGAAAAAGAAATCGAAAAATTTTTAGCAAATGCATCATTTTGAATATTTCAATACAATTTAATTTCATGTCGATCACCTTTTTTGTCAAAGTTTTTCCCTTTTCTAAATCCGACTTTTCAACGTCAGCTTGTGACATTGAATGTTGCCTTATTCGCTGACAAAATGTGCTTTCGCTATGAACTTGATCAGTCACTGAAAATTACTGAATTTGTGATAATTAAATATGAGCATAAGTTGGAAGTCTTCAAATTGCTTAATGTTAAATTATATTGTGGAAAAAAAAAATTAAGTTTTTTATTCTAATTTTGAAGCTTTTTCGATCTATTTATGTACAGGAACATACAATAAAAATCTAATTTCCACAAAAAATTTGGTTATGAAAAACTGCCTTGAGAAAGATTCCGAAATTTCTGCATAACAATAATTTCTTCAGGAAAGGTTGCAGTGAGATAAGCCAAGACTTAACAAATCAAAACTATATCAACAGCGCTCATTGAGAGATATGAGCGCCGGAATTTGGTTAGAGTTTTTCGAAACTTATGACGAGCTAAAAATTCTGAAAACTTCTAATTATCTAGTTTCGAAGTTCCGAGTCTTCAAAAAGCTGACATCATGCCATTATCTCAATTTCATTTCTATAGCTGAATATATATATTCTTGAAAAAGAAAGACAAAAATGTCTTAGTTTTCATGTCTAGAAAAAACAAATAACAAAATGAAAAACGTTTTATTGTCAATTTCAAAACTTTTTAGAAGCTATTAGTATCTAAAATTAGGCACGATTTATTTAATAATATAAGATATCAATCCACTGGAAACAGATTTATCTTTGTTTTGCATAGGTAATGGAAGCTAGAATCCTTTGTGAACAAATATTAAATCAAATGTCGAAACAATATAGAATACTTCAGATTCAATTCTAGAAATTGTAAAAGTCACAAATATTGTGGCCTTTCATAAAATATAAAATGTAATAAGTTTTTAAGGAGAATGAATTAAAATATTGATGAAAAAATTTTTAATTGTAATAACTTCAATTTGTAACAACTTCAAGCATTATTTCACATGATTAATTCATCCTTTACGATATTTGATGATGTGGAAAAAAAAAGAAAAAGTAAAGCAAACAGAAATAAGATTCATACTGCACTGATAACGCTAAATTTCTGTCCCTTTTCGGACATTTCAGGTCCTAAAATACCGAATCAAATTATTGAAAATTTATATTTAAACTACCCGAAATCCGCATATCTTCTTCGTAGCTAATATTTTTTCTTCGGTATTAGCATTAATATATTTGCACCAAATGGTCAGTTTCTCTTATGCTGAAAAACGAGAAAGCAGGTGTGTGAGAGATATCATTTCCATGAAAAATATAAAAAAAACATGCATACATGGTAATTAGCATTATGGTAGTTGTAATTAATGGCATTAATTATGATAGTAGTGATAACAGTGATAGCAATAAGAACGATGCGTCCTCACCAGTAATAGTAGTTGTGACAGCTAATGTGATTATGATAATAATAATGACAGTGGAAACTTCATTACAAATATCATGATTATTATGAATCAAATTGATAGTCATGGTGAAAGACATTTCGAAGGTTTACGGTAGGAGTCGTGCGCATTAAACAGTTGATGAATGATGCCGACGAAGTTTTGTAGAATTGACAAGAATGCAGGTAGTAGAAGGAAGAGAGAGATGTATGTTGATGGGGACAAAGATAGTTAAAGTGAATAATAATTGATGAGGAAGAGGTAAGAGAAGACTGAGGAAGAGGTAAGAGAATTTTTTTAAAGGCCATTTCGAGGATGTAACGACTATCTCAAACATCATCACCATGTCGTTCAATAACGACAGATCTGGAGAAAGGGAAGAAAGAACGAATGATGATAGAAGTGCTCCAATGCATTTCGTGGGCAACTTACGGGTGATGCGATGCTCATTTGCCATAATGAGGATGATTTATAAGGCATTACTGATCGGATGAATCTGATAAATTACTCGCTCACCGTAAGCACACTTATTCATTCCACTGGTCTGTTTTCTTCCCCAGTTCTCTTCCTTCCCTGCCTTTCATTTCACCGTATCAGCCAGCTCATATTTCACTAAATTTCCGAAGTTTATTAATTACACTGAATTTATTTGTTTATTTAGTTATTTTCATACTACGATTTGTAACTCCAAAAACTCAATAAATAATTTTAATGGATTCATCAATAATACGTGGTGGAATAAATTGCTAACAAGCTGAAGTTGTCTTCATTTTGCCATTCAGAGGAAGCCTTAAACACCCATGTCAGAAGTAATATTCTTCTTAGAAGTAAACTTTATCACCATGTTTCTCAATTATTTATAAATTGTACCGATTATTCTTATAAACAATTTGTTTATCAATTCACAGGTGATTGAAAATTCGTTCAAACAAAATTCCCATAATACCAGCATTATTCCTTCATGATACAAGAAAATAAAAAGCGCTAAAGTGGTGTTATAATTGACAGGAGCAAGTGTCTGTCTGTTGCTCTTATTTTTCAAATCTATGTGACTTTTATAATTAGCAAAATGAAAAACGGAACGTTCTCGCAAAACTGATTAAATCAAATTTTATGGATTTTTTAACCACGACAAACCCAAAATCTGAGAAAGTTCAGGTAAAAAAAAAGTTTCAGGGATTACTTCATTTTGCAGCTAATTTAACAATTTAATAAATACTTAAAAAAGCCCTACTTTTAAAATTTTGAAGAATGAGTATTCCTCAGGAAACTTCTATTTAGACATTTGCTAGTATTCTCAACAGATCTCTGGTCAGCTTCTTATTCCTTTCACTTCTACTTGACAAGTTTTTGGAAGCACTAAATAATATCTCTGCATTTCCAAATGTTGGAACATAATTACCGTGTCGAATTATAGCTGTACTTCTTAATCAAAACAATGTATAGCAAGGACATTTTAAATCACTAAATCATTCCAAGTTTGCAAAAACCGTAATAATCTATTCTGCATATTGAAAGGCAGCAATAATATCTTAAATTAACTGCAGAATTTATAGATTTCTCGTCCATTTGTTTCAGATAAGATTCTAATAGATGTTGGTGAGGGTATTGAATTGAACAATGAGATGGCAGAAGAGTAGACGATATTTATCATTATGCTAAATCTGACCCTCGTTCATTAAAACTAATAATGGCACCCTAAGTGACAAATTGTTGTTGTCCGGCGCTCGGTCAATCCCGATATCTTTTGATTCGATATAGCGTCCCACTATACAGTATCGCTTTCGCTTTATTTATCAATTTCTTCCCATTCCCGACTTAAAATCTTTGGCATAGAAAACCTTCCCACTTAGACTTAAAATCCTTGGCATAGAAAACCTTCCCACTTTAACAAATATACTGAAGTTGGGAAAGGAACAAATCATTTTTCTCTCATCGCAATGCTTGACTCTAAGCTTCTGATTTTCATAATCCGACGTTCAGCAAAATCGATTACACCATTTGCATGTGATCCAAAATGGATCAAACAGCTTCAAGAACATTTCGTGACTTAATCAAAATTACATTACCTTAAGATCAAAAAAAGACCGTTAGAACACCTACAAATTTGAATTATGAAATCACGCATTCACTAACTGTACTAACTCACAAACTACCTTCAAATTTGGGAACAGCTGCTATGTACTTTTATCCCCTCTGCTTCCCAATTTTCTCTGGAAAAAATGAATTTCGAAAATACATATCCTTCCGTAGTACATAACGTACACAACATGTATAATATAGAAAGCAGACTGACAGCTTCATAAAATTAAGGCAAATTTTTTCAGTCCAAGAAAAGCCTTGCAGAAAACTAGAAAAGAGAAATCACGGTAGAAAGACATCTTGTTACAGTGCAATATATTCACAACTTGACTGACTACTTACTAGTAACAGAAGACAAAAACAGCATATTGCTGTGTGAATAAGGTTAACAAATATAATTTGCAGGAATAAAAAGTGCTTAACGATAAATAGTTTGAAAGATATCAATTAACGAAACACAACAAGTAAATGAAAAGAAAAAAGAAGAAAGAGTAAAGTCTTCGCCATATATATATATATATTCTGCAATATATTGTTCAAACTAGTCCTAAATACAACCGAAATTTTAGGAATTTAAAACATCTGAAACCGATGCCGAAACATCAAAGCAGCAAAAAATGTGAAATGCATCAAACTAACACTTCTGTAAATGATAAATGATAAAATCAAATCTAGTAGTATAAGAAAACATAAGCATATCCTTCACTTTCTACTACCCACAAACTTCCTTATCATTACATGGGATAGAAAGTAAGCAGCACAATACACGCAAAAATTTAAGAAAAAGTTTAAGCTAACAAAGTAGAATTTCACATAATGAGATGATGTGTTCATTCATCTAGTTTGAAAGGCACGCCATTGATAAAAAATAATGGGTGAACGTGTCAAATCAAACAGATTTAATGTATCATATTTAGGGAGCGCGTCCAATAAATAGTACTGACTATCTAAGGCAGAAAGCTCTTCAGAAAAAAACAGTATCAATTTTGACGAATATATGAAGACCTTCGGAAAAAAACAGCATCGATGAATATATAAACATCACATTAGGTTGCAACAACATGTTGATGAACCTGTCTGACGTCTGTTTACTTCCGGATGACGACGATTGATTTGACGAACAAGATCATAAAAAACCTCAAAAAATTTTTTAAAGTGATAATAAAACGATAAGCTAGATAATTACGTAACTCAAGCTACTTGTGAATGACTAACTTGGAATCCTTTCATAACTGCACAACTCTTTTATAATTAACCATTTATTAAGTCAATATAGCTTCAAGACTGAACTTGTGAAATAAAACACAAGTTTTCTTAACTTAACTAAAACTTGGGAAATATGTTCCACTCTGTGAGTCTTCTCCACATTCAGGCATTCAATTCAGTTGCTCATTTCAATTTTGTGAAAATAACTCAAGATGTAAAGTGATTATATTGTCGTAGATTCTAAAAGCCATAAAGAATCTGGCAAGCTTATGCTTAATTAAAACTGAAAAATTACCTCGTTAACATTAATTTTTGCTTTAGCTGAAGTTTCAAGGAAAGCACTGTTGAATGACCGTGCTAAGTTAGATCCCTGGTCTTTGCCCACAACGCGCTCATCTTCTAGATCACATTTATTTCCAACAAGTATCATTGGTACCTGAAGCATGCAGAGAAAATAGTTCAAGAACTATATTTTGGGAGTGCTGCAACATAATTCAAAGGTCTCAAGTCAATTGCGGAGGTACTGTAAAATTGAATATAATAATGCAAATACCGCTAAATATCCTACCATCTCAGTACCTGATAGCATTCCTGTATATATTATTCAAATATAACCAAATATGCAGGACTGACTTCCTCTGTATCCTTCACACGCAAGATTTGTTCCCTTAAATCTGTAAGGTCGCTAAAAGTGGTCTGTGCCGTAATGGAGTAAACCAAGATAAAGCCTTGACCATTTTTCATATACAAATCACGCATGGCTGTGAATTGCTCCTAAAACAACTTGTTCATTTTTGAAATTGTTTGTCACAACATGAAAGCTTCAAACGATACCTAATAATTTCAACCCAGCCAATTCCTAAGAAACAGGAACATAACAACTAACAGTGCCAGCAGTATCCAGAATTTCAAGCATACACTGCTGACCATCAACTTCTACTTGTTTTCGATAACTGTCCTCAATTGTTGGGTCATACTTTTCCACAAATATGCCTTGCACAAACTGCACGGTCTATAAAGAATGAATTTAAATTGCTAATTTACGAAATTCAAAGTATCCACAAACTTATAAAAATTTTTCGAGAACTTAACTTACCAAAGCACTTTTTCCAACACCACCACTTCCCAGTACAACAATTTTATACTCACGCATCGTTTACAGAACTGCACGATCTATAAAAACATAACGAATTCAAGTGGGCAGTACATCAAATTTAAAATACTTCCAAATCTAACCCTAACTCGATGCTGTATTTCTTAATTAACAAATATTTTAGAACAACAAAATACTTCTGAGGAGTAGGAAAAAAAGCATGTAAGTCCAAACTATTCAAAACACAAATTATTTATACGGAAAGATTTGAAACCTTGCAAATCATATAACAAAACAACAGAAAAAAGCCAACACAGACCCTACAGCGTTCGAAGATAACATAGAGCTTGGATACTTTCTTACCATATTTAACATCTATTTAGTAATAAAGTTTAAAAGACATTGTTCCAATTTCTTGCCCTAGTTCGATGACTAAAGGAATGAAAATTTTCAATAATTATTGTAATACACTCCGAAAGAAACATATTCAGCACCTTTAATTCAGGGGCAAGAGTCTTGTCGCAATTCTGCACTCAAACCGACATTACTTTTAAAAAATAAGCGTCCTAAAATCAATGTGCTGCAATCAAACTAGTACCCTTCTCTTTATCCTATAGGATCGCCGTTCTAGACATACTAATCAATCAAATAAAACCAAATTTGCTACAGAAATGGAATGTCAGGTTGAACACAGCCGAATCTATTACTGCGTCAAGTCTCGACTTGTAGCATATCTACTTCATGAGTCTACAAAGACATGCTCCCGAGCAAAACTTTCTTATCACTCCTGATTAGGACACTTCAATTCAGAACTTGAGAAGAAAATCCTATGACGCAAGGACATACGCCATACTTCTACATGAACCCAACTTTTCATGTCGTCCCAACATTGACTATATATAACACGTATTTTGTGCAAAATCTTAACCCACTTGGTGGTATAGTCATTACAGCATTGGTAACATATACGCGATGTTCCGACGTTGGACGGGGTTTCGTTACTGAATTAGTTCAAGTCAGGATGTCGCACGAAAATTATAAGCAAGTACTGTTTATAAGTATCTGTACAAGCGATATGGATAATCTTGGCTTCAAATTCCTCCCCAGTTCGAGACACTGGAGTGTATGAAAGAGAGACAGGAATAGGTAAAGAGGCCTAAATCAGTCATTTATCTATATTCATCGGTAGCCTTGGAAGGTATCACTATCGCCAGATTTTCTAATGGAATACATGGTGTATTTCTTCCCTTGAGGAAACTGAAGTGCTGTATGGTGCTCTTTGTTTTTACCAAAAACACATTAAGCAATACTATGTGTTACAAATGCTCTAAACAGCACTACTAACATAGTTAGATTCACTATCTAATTAGGCTTGCATCTAAATCCATGCTTAAATGAGAATTTTCAACGAAAGAACTTCTTGGGTACGAATTTGAATGCATTACTGGTCATCAAAATTTTGATTTTAGAGCGAAAATTGGATATTTTGGTGCAAGAACTTTTTAATATATTGCGATCTATCAAATAAAACACTACTGTAAGGTTGTTGCATGTTTTAATGTTAACATTGATTAGAAGGATACAAAGCAATAAAATACGACAGAAAGATATGGAGAGGAGGAGCTAATAAAATAAATTATTATCTAAAAATATAAACAAATGGAGGAAATCTTCGAAGGCGAATGCATTATACAGGTTATAATTAATCCATCCAACGTAACAAATAGTTGTATGAATTTCCCTGTGGTTCTATTAACAATGTTTTTTTAAAATATTCATCGTTGAGGATAAATGGCATTACTTGTAACAGTCAAGAACAGAATGCAACAACAGATAGAAGTATCGCTTAACATATGTCTGTTCACTTTTACACTATTGATCTATATCTTTACAAACAAACATAAAAAGACGCAGTTAGTGCACAGGAAGACGAAACATTTATCTACCACACGCAGCACTTAATCTTAGCCCCAAGTGATTTTTAACATGCTTCCAGAGGAGGAAGGTGACAGTTACTGGTAGGTAGAATGAGTTAGTCTCAATAAACTTAAGTATCCTTAATAAGCACATGAACATATCACCATTAAAAAGCTACAATTAAAACCTCTCATCCATGCACTAAGACAAATTTCCCATGTTCAATGTCACGAAATGATAGAAGTTTGTCTCAAGATTCCCTACAATCCGCGACCATATGAGCATCTTTTGAGCGTACTGCATTACTGAAATCGCTAATCTAAAATTGCGTCAGATTTTTTATACGCGTGGACTTCCTTTATTAGAAGGAAATTTTGAAGTCAAAAATCACTACAAGCAAAAATTAGACGTTGGGATAACTTCAAGAGACTTGTTTAACTAATTTTAAATACTATTTTCATGAGAATATTGTTACTTGAACTTTCTTAAAAAGGTAAACGTTGTTGGACTGTAAAGTTCTTCAACAACATGTATTGCATAAAGTAATTTTATTCTTCTTTGCCAAAATTCAAAATCCTGAGCAATGACCTTATTTTAGCTATCAGATCTTTGAATTTTACTTAATTCAGCCATCTTTTCGGGTCTCGTAAAAAGACAACTTGACAACCAGCCATGAAATAATTTTTGGAAGATTGTTGCTGAAGATATTCATATTGTAACGTTTGATGGTCATCCATCGATAAGAAAGAATTTAGATTACGTCAGCTTTGCGAATGTTATCCTTCTCTGATTAGCCTTAGTTTCCATGTCTAACATATTTGAACCTTTAAAACCCTTTGAAACACTCACTTCACTGCATACCTAAATATACTATGTGAAATGAGATATGGCCTATACCGTTGCAAGATATCAGAATACTTTTTCCTGAAAACAGTTGGAGAACATCTGCGAACCCAATTAAAATAGTACAGCTGTGAAATTAAACACTCGTTTAAAAGCACACTGTTCTAACTTGCGAAACATAAAAAGTGTCATGTATATTATCCTCATGAATAACTAAATAAGTGTAGCAAGGTATTACAAGTTCAAGGGATACTATATGCACTGTAACTTTACAAAATCCTGAGAGCTTGGTACGATAATGCTCCACTAAAATCATTTCAGGAGTAAGTGCACAAGAACCATCGGTTTGCGTTCCTTGAAACGACTTCAAAAGCATGCTTGCTGAAAAGCTTGATATTCAAGCATCCTGCTTAAGAGAAATAAGGTACGTAATTTTGCCTTGCTACTTATCCCGTGTCCTATGAACTTTAAAATTCGCCGTAAAATGTAGTCCTGTGAAGTTCTCGAAATACATATTTTTTAATGAACATCATTACCATGAAAATCAGTAAAAAATATCCGACAGTAGTCCAAACAAACCGTCATAAGCCATATCAAACAAAATTTAGAGAGAAATAAGGTAAAATCACTTGAGATACATAACTCCAGTTAATGAAAGCATAAGTAATGCGCATACAAGCGGTACGAATAAAACTGATATTTTCTGAAAATTATAGTGGGTAAACAAATATCCTAACAAAAGCAGAACTAAATAAAATTTAATGCAGTAAAACCTAATATTTTCGGGAGACCTGAGTGTTTGCAAAATACCTCCTGTTCCAATAAGTCAGCATTTTCAGGGAAGATTACACAAGCCAGATTTATGTATAAATGAGGTTTAACAAAGGAAGAAAACAAAAGATAACTACAACGGACTTTGAATTAAAGCTTTTATTCAATAAATAAGTCTCGAAGTAGCTTATTTATTGGTCTAAAACCAATAAGAGTGTAGCTGTTCAATCGAAAAAATTTTGCAAGCGTAGCATAGAGACAAACCAATAGTACCAAATGTTTTGCAAGTCTATATGTAGCGATTTTAATTTCCAGCCAAGCGAATCTATAAAAAGTCTTGACACTAAATTATGACGACTTAACTCGTTACTATGAGGTTAAGTACCGAAAAACTTTAACTTAAACATTCTATGTAACAGAGAAAGCCTATAATACATAAAAATGCACCTTGCATGCCTTATTATTATAGACATACATTAAAATTAAGTCTTTAAATACATGCTTTTTAAATACTAAGAATTGCAAAAGAAAAAAAAAAAAAAAAACCTTTCTCCATCGACAAATAATCACTGTGGTTTCAAATCTTTGCTGATTCGATATGCATGTGTATTGTTCCAATCAAATTTTACACCCGTTACGGGCAATTGACGTCGTAGGGCTTTGAATGTTGTGGCAGACATTTGCTGGTAATTTTCTTGGACTGCATCCTGCAAGGGATGTACGAAACATCATTTTAACAGAAGTCCTTCAAACTTCAAGTTTCTTCGCAGTCTTACTATTTAATAATCATTATTAAAACAAATGAACTTGCCTGATACTTCGACTCTTCATCCCAAATTATTCTAAACACATCTTTTGCAGTTTGCGCGAAGTCAGCCTGAAAATTTATTCTGCAATTGTCTTACTTCTTTTCCCTCTTTCTTCCATAAAAACAACACTCAAAATAGATTTATAAAAACTAACAGTATATGTAATTTTGGCAGATGTTTCCTTTGTCGATACAAGTTGAACGTTGCCGTCTTCGTAATAATGCACATGTACTTTGATTATACCTTTAATTTCACATTGTTCGTTTTTGCCGTCCGCAATAGGTATTGTCCACTGTGAACGCCATCGCCCATTCCTACCGCAATTAAAGCAGGTAACTCAAAGTACACAAGTAAAGTACCTAGTTATGAATCCTACCATTACAGATTGGTTCTTTCTGTGTTCTACTTCTCATTATATGTGCAGAAAAAACCTAGCAGTATAATGAAATGTAGAATTAGTGTTGATAACTCCTGGTGTATTATTCTTCATTGAATAGTTAGCACTAATAATAAACTTGAAATTTATGATATTCTTGAACTAAGTGGCAATTTCACTAACTATACAGAAAAATAATCAATGATAGTATTTCACCAGAAATTCTTTGGTTGATACCGATGACTTTCAATACACAACGTCAGTGAGCCGTTGTTCACAAATACCGCTGCTATACCTGTTTCTTCGTAATGGCTGTCAGTGTATTTGTCCGCTTCCTGAATAATCAGTTGCAATCTTTACAACACAAAAAACTTGTTTGAAAGAACACCGCGAAAATTTTCGAGTCCATGTGTTGTTCATATTACCTCAGATTTTCGAATATTTTTTAATTTCTAAAATTGCACGAAAACTTAACCTAAGCTTATTTCAGCAATTTCCTGATATATTTAGTGAATTACCAAATAACCTAAAGACTGTTGTAACAAGAGCGAAACCAGCTACATAAAGTGCAGATAACAAACTTCTTGTACTGCTTTCCGCCAAGTCTCAGAACCCCCATCATTTGCATTTTCAATTTGAATATCGGTAGCTTCTTTCCGTAAATGCTCATATTTGAATGAATTTCTTGATCTAGGATCATAAAATCGGCCATTCGGCATTTCATTGAATGGTGTGATTAAAGTCTGAAACCAAAAGCACATGAATATTTTACACAGTTTTTTCTTTTTTTTTTTTTTTTCTTTTGTGCAATGCTCAACTAAACCTCCAACACCCTTAAAAGATTTCTTAGTACTCTAAAACGTACCTCACCCAAATGTGAAATATAGTGCGGCATATTAAGTAGGATTAATTTTCACAAGATGCAATGGTAACCGAAAACAAATTACATTAAATTCCGAAAATTAAGTTTTTCGCTTCTAAAAGTTTGAGTCTCCGCACCGATCACTAAAGTAAAGGAAAACTAGGTTTCCAATTTCATAAACTAATGTGTGTGGTACCTGTCTATCAACACTTTCCAATTTAACAGGGATGAATTGTTCCTTATTGTATTGTGCAAATATCACAGCACAGCCATCTTTCAATAGGTTATCGTTGTTCAGCAACATACGCACATCGTTAAAAACCTATGCAACAAACTATATGATTTTCTTACCTGGCAAGTATCAGCTTTCAAAATTTTCTTTTAACTCAAGCAAATCTTAGAAACTCTGAACAGCATACAAACCTAACAAGAATGCCATAAAGAATATGTTCAAGGACTGCCGAAACACAGAGGAACGTATTTCAGTAATCCTCGTATAGAATGCAGCAATATCGCCGCCTGACAGCTAATTAAAGCCCATAAGAACTACTCTTAAGATAAGTGCTACAATTAAGCGCAATAGTGCACTGTGACCCAAGTGCCTTATCAGTCTCATTACATAAGCTATAATGTTTTCATTGCTGCCCTTAGTTTTCCTACATTTCAAATGACAAAAGACAGTTCTGATGAGGCTTTCAAAGTAGCGTGAGGCTTAAATTTTTTGTGTGTTTAATAACTGAAGAACTAGATATATTCGTTTTATAAGATAAATGTTCGCCGTGATATTGCGATGCTCAGTGCAGCGCATTATGCATCTGTGTTATTACTTTTTTTTTTTTTTTCGGAAAAAAATTTACAAGAGACATATCAGTCACCAAGTTCATTCGTTTAATTGTGAAAAAAAAAAAAGGGCAGCAATGAAAACATTACAGCTTATGTAATGAGACTGATAGGGCACATATTTTCGAAGTCAGGTTAAGTAAAAAATTAAAATCCGATAAAAACCTCATTAAACTCTCCAGGAGGAGAATGCAAGAGGAAATTGGAGACAATTCGTATGCTATCATTCTCACTGATCACGTTCCCTTCGGTCATTTTCCTTTGTCTTCAAATCAAAGAAGAATCTGCAACAAATCAAATTTTCTAAAAAAACTTTCAATCTCCTCAACATACGGGTCCGAAGGTTAAGGGCTTTCAGACTTCAAACCAAACTGTCCAAAATAAAACTGCTCAAGACAACGCACCCCACCACCCATAACGATCCCATCAATTGAAACCTGCACTCCCACAGGACTCACAAGCCGCAATAAGTCCCCACAAGACGCAAATTTCTAGACTATTCCGTCTACAACAGCATTGTTCGACGCAAACACTTCAACTAATTGAGCGAAAACCTACATTTCCGGCTGGTAGTTCACGGTTGCCAGTGGTAGTAAAGTCTTGCAAGTTAGGATTAACGGTTAGCATCACTGGGTATAGCACTGAAGGACTTGAGGAGATGTGAGCAACAAATCGTCACGGAGAAATTCATACCGCGCATCTATATTTCACACACCACAACAAGTACCACTAACACTTTTATTGTTCAGTTAGGTCACAAAAGCAAACAATAAGATTGAGATATTCGACGAGAACCATCAAATTAGTAAACTTGAGTTATATGTTTATAAACTGTTCTTTGTTTCTTCTTTACTATTATCAGTTCCCTTTATCAGGAGCCAACCATAAAACAGAATAAGATAAATTAGGTTCAAAGCAAATGAAGATACGACAGAGGATGATAATGTATGTCGAAAACAGTGTGTTACTAAAAGAAAAAGCCCTTGAAGCTGATCATAAAAGTACTGTATAACTTCGCTTTTGATAATCATATAATTCTTTCTGTGACACTTTCAAAATTACCAGTTCATGTATAACGAATTCATCACGTTCCTTTAAAAAGTTAAGTGAACTAGGACAATCCTCAAATGCTAAAGAAATTCGCTATTTGCCTGGAGAGGCATTTAATATGAATTGAAAAATTTTAAAGTAGAACATAAAAATTACAATGCATAATTACAACACACAAAGCATAACTCGCTTGGTACAATTTATAATTTTTCCTAAAATATTTGTCATTTTAAACAAAAAGCTTAAGGAACACCACAAATTATGAGACAGTGGTTTGTCCCACTTTAACAATTCAGTATCTCAGAAACTTCCAATAATAGTGCTTGTCTATTCAATTTGTGCAAAAACTCTTCCATTCTTTAGCCAAAAAACTCCCCTCATGTACTAAATTAAAAATGAATGCATTTCAAGCACTTTCTAAAACGTTTTAGAATTTGGGTTTTTCATTCAGTCCCTTTGCGTGTTTCATTTCACAAAATGCTCCAAGCAAATCCGGGCGTAAACCAATTCATAGACAAAACAAAAGAAAAAATCGATTAAAGAAAGCTCAAACATTAAAATCAATGTAACCAGACCAATTTACCAGTCGATATTTGAAATAAATTATCTCTTCTTTTTTCTTCTTTTTTTTTTTTTTTTTTTTTTTTTTTTGAGAAAACAAACCAAGGATCAGCCACTAATTAGATGCAGAGAATAAAGGCTCACAAATTTAAATTATAACAAATGGAAACTTTAAAAAAAAGCTTAAAAATTTCACGTTGTGTGCTGTGAACTAGTCTACTAACTGTGAAAATTCTTCAGAATTTACTTGTCGAAGTGGACATCTGCTAAGTTCCAATACGTTTGGATTTCAGAAAATACCCACAAAGAAGTTAATCGCGAACCAAGCCACAATATATACATATCGATAAATCTTGAACAAGGCGATACCATCGATAAGTAATCGATATCCTTAATTAACAACAAACGGTTTACCAATTTTATGCCTTTCTTCGCCTGATAAATTCAATTTTTTACGTTGAATTTCACGCTCACTCATGTTTCCTTTCCTTCGTCGCTCTAAGTCCTTTCCAGCTTGGATAAACAAGAATACATTTATCGCCAATATTATGGCACAGGCAGTTAGCACTTTACGTAACTGTTCATGTGCTTTGTTCGTCTGAAAATCATGAAGAGCTTACTTGTCGAAGTAGACATCTTCTAAGTTCCAATACGTTTGGATAATTTTCAGAACTTGCTAAATACTTTCCTACCACTCCATGTACTTATTTTAATACCTTTAAGTAGTCAGATGCATTACTCCATAATACCTTCCGACCATTAACAATACTTTCGTGCGTGATTTTTTCCTGCTCAATAACCTTCCTTTGCATTCTGAAACAAGTCATAGTTTTCCTTCTATGTAATTCCCACAAACATAATTTAAACGCTTCATATTCCAAGGATGGCTACAAGTTCACAAATACTTTTTCCATCAAGTATTCACACAGAATTTTCCATTCATCAGAAAGTTAACTTACCCTTCAGTTTGACTATCAGTTGGCTTCGGGATATTTTGGTGTCCGTATAAAATATGACGTGTGCGACGTGCGTGCGCGATATTGACCCGCCTTTTCAGAATCTCAAGCATTTCAGAGAACGGCTGTGAAATGTCTATAATTTGCCGAGGTACACTTCATAATCCAGAAATGAAACGCGTTCTTCGAGCTTGAATTACAAATCTAACACACGGGACGACTCACGTAAGTGAGGGAAGTCACCAATGAAAACATTTGATCCCACTGAGGAGGCATGATTTTACTTGAAGACGAAGCTTTGACGACTGCTTCTGATTAGTTCGAAGTTGTCGTTTGACTTGTGTAAGGTATTTCATGGTCGCTGTCTTAAATTCATCAATTACATATTTGAATATATGCATCAATAAAGCTGGTTCACGAAAAAAAGGATGCATTATTGCTTTCAGGAAAGCATGCTCGTTCGTCGCTACTAATGTTCTATTTTTCTGTGAATGGATTTTTGATAATATACTTTGATTTCAGAATAATTTGGATGGGAGAGTGTAGAAGACTTTTTGAATATTTCGTTATCGTTGGCTTGGAAGATGGTGCTGAAGATCTGGTACCTACAGCTCAAGAGTGTGGATGCCGAAACTCAGCTCCCTTAGCTCCAATTACTGATATCTGTGTGATCTTCCCCGGTCTAGGCGAAACGGTATTCCTGTATCCATTTTATTCTTTTGAAGTCGAAATATCCTGTAATCACCCCCTTCATGTTATGTTTTCCAGGTCCCAGATGGATTTGAGCGTATCACAAGTACGCCAATGGGATACGCAGCTGATTTGAATCACGGTTCATTACGAACCCCCTCAGTCTTTTTATGTTTCCGACGAGGATATCATAAGCCACCGTTGGTTGATATCGGTTAGTTTATGATATACTCAGTGGTTTGCTGTAACTTTTGTCTGATTGATTTTAACTTCTGTGTTCAGGTGTGCTGGACGAGGGTCGCGGAGAAAAGCCAATGCTTGACTCGAACACCGTATTGACGACTCCTTTCGGCCGTTCTGCCAATGTTAACAATGCCTCACCGGGTATCGATTCTTGAAATCATTCTTTTTTTTAATAGTTAGGTTCAACTAAATTTGCACTAATTTACTTCCATCTTTCATTTAAGGTGTTTTCCTGACATATCGACGTGCACAAGCCAATAGTGCACCAAGCCAACTTGTTGTTACTCACATCTGTGTCATTTTGGCAAATAAAGGAGAGACAGCTCCACATACGTATTATAAAATTCCAAAAAATTTGAACAAGGTTGGAGTGTCCTTCTGCATTGCGTGAAATTAGTAATTGCTTAAGAAAAAAAAAAAAAATGTAATTTTGAAACTTCAATTATTGCTTTTCCAAGAACTTGGAAAAGCAAGAACTTCCATAAAAATAAAAAGATCTTTCCTTAACGCAATTATCACGCCTTCCAATCACTTCATATTTTTTCTTATTGTAAAGCATGATTTAGAACACTGAAAAGTTCAGTAAAAAGTTAGATATTACTGAATGCTTATAAATTTCAGGGCATGGTTGGTTCTGATGTATTTTTGTGCTACAAAAAATCACAGGGAGCATCGAAACGAATAGCTTATAAACCAGCAGTTTTGGATCATTTTCCTTTAGATAACAAATTTACGTTGGCTCAGAATATACCAATGTTTTGCCTTCCAGTGGGTGCTTTAATCGAATGTTGGCCAGCAAGGTGTCAACCACCGGATAAATCATTCTCTACTTTCGTTCTAACCGACCAAGTGTGTTTCTTTGTTTTTTTTTTTTGAATTTTTTCACTTGTCTATCTGAGATTTCCACTTGGTCGATTTCGATGAGATTGATCTTGATATCAATGAATAAGTATTTTGTATTTCTTGGCTGTGTTTTAAATCTATTGATGTCAGTAGACTTTTCCAATTAATTCTCACAAATATTTAGGATGGAAGTAAACTTTATGGCTCATCAGTTACCTTTTATGAACCTTACACAAAGCCACTTAGCATGGAACAGATGGAAAAATTGGAACTAGTAAATGAAACAGTTACGCGCGGGACGGTAGAAGATTCTTCCAATACCAATGATCCAGCTGAACAGGTTTTTTCTAACTTTAATTTTCTTCTTCAGGGTTTCTTGCCGTTTACAATTTGATTTACATGAAAAATATTAAAAATTAATTCAGATGACATTCCACAGCAACATGTCAATTTGTATCATATCCAAATATCCATTTTTCAACGCATTTAAGCGGTTCCTGTTTTACCTTCATCGCATATCTCTCTCAGGTGCACATAGTGTTCCCGTGGAACGTTATATATCGCACCTTGTGAGTTTTTGTTCCACTGCTGCATTTTTTTTTTTCTTTTTGTAAACTGTGGAGAATTTTGTACTTTTTTATGCTACCCGATATTACAAATTAAATGAACTGGCATCTCAGACTATATCTTCGTTAATATTGCTTTGTTCCACAGATGAAATATTTTATAAGTCAAACCGATTTTTCTTCTAGTCAAAATATGTTGTTTAGCTCTACGAAGTGTCATTTCCGTCACCACGGTGTCCACGTGTACTAGTTCAGTTGGGTAACGAAACAATTTCGTTCGAAAGTCATGACGATTCGCAGTTACCTCTTTCGGGTGCCGCTTTTTTCGATACACTGAAATGTCTGGGACCACAAAATCTGATGTATGGATTTATTACCAAGAACCCGTATTTTTTCATCTAGGGTTTCTTTTTTCTTTTTAACTCATGTAAAACAGAACACTCATAGAGAATTTTCTCATTTAAACATAATTATGAGACTTCGAAACCCAACGTAAGTTCAGGTATCTGATGCTGCTTGCGTTGCTAGAACAAAAAATATTAGTTCATTCGTTGCGTCCTTGGCTACTGACGGCTGTTGCGGAAAGTGTCTGTGCTCTAATGTTCCCATTTCACTGGCAGTGTCCTTACATTCCTCAATGTCCGCTTTCGCTTGCTGGTGTGCTTCATGCTCCACTTCCTTTTATTGCCGGGGTTGATTCCAGGTAAATGAATTTAATGGTAATTTGAAACATTGGTCAATGTTGAAATGATCTTTCGGGTTTTATATGTGAAGTTTCAGAACTCAGATTTGACGCACTGCTTTTTTGGTATTAAATAAAGCAAAGATTTCCACACTTAAAATCTGTAATAATTGCTCTTTTCAGATATTTCGATCTCTACGAGGATCCGCCCTCTGATGTTACTTGTTTCGATCTTGACACTTCAACAATCAGTTTTTCTTCCGTCCGTCAAACGTTGAAACTTAGTATGCTTCCGAAGGTTAATAC
This sequence comes from Brugia malayi, assembly GCF_000002995.4. Lineage (NCBI taxonomy): Eukaryota > Metazoa > Nematoda > Chromadorea > Rhabditida > Onchocercidae > Brugia > Brugia malayi. The sequence continues at coordinate 5,104,829 of NW_025062479.1, forward strand.
CGTACATAGCCAGTTTTTATCGCATTGATTCATTTTCTGGATGGAGCGAAATTTAAGAAAGGTTTTATTTGTTTTATTGTAAATTTGTGCCTTTAATCAGATTTTTTTTAGAAAGCTTCACGACAACTTAAGAACACTCTTGAGAAACTTCACAGACGGCTTTATCAAGAAGAATTTAATGTAATTGCTTTGCGAAAAAATATGGATTTTATGCCTTTGGATATCGACTATGATATACAGCGCAAAAAACGGATGCTTGAAATCAGCGTCCAGGATGCTTTTCTGCGGTAATGATCATCATTCCCATGTCTTTGCTGTTATAGCCTTTTGTCTGGGTTTTTTTTTTTTTTTTTTCAGGTTCCAATTATATTGAACAAAGAGCAAACAACTTGATGGCATTAGTTGATTCTCGTGATCTTAATTTTAGATTCATGGCTTCTTTAATGCAAGGATATACTGCTTACCTCAGACCTATTCGTTGTGCCCCGCGTTGTGTTGGAGCTACTGATACGGGCTCGCTCTTTGACCTTGATGCCTTTCTTCACTCCCGTGATAGGTAATTAATTAAGTTATTATATGTTAAGTTGTGTTATGGTGCATAAATTTAAGCAATTATGTCGTATCCAGTTGTTCTAAATGTTCTAAATGGAAATATTTTCAGTCTTAGTCTTTTTCAGGTCGTCATTGGAATTCTTTAAACGATTTAGCGAAACACAGTCATTCAATCGGTTTATCGAAGAGCGGTCATTTGTATCTGACAAAAATACTTATAACGCGTTCTTTGATGAATGTATTGCAAAAATTTCCCAAAATGGTACCTACTTTGCTGTATTGGTTTGCATAAATGCATGCCATGTTTCATTTGTTAAATCCAGTGGTTAATCTAGCCTCCAATTTTGATTATAAATTAATGTTAGGAAGTAATAGTTGATAATTGATCTTCGAGCAGTTTTCCGTGCATTTTATTTATTAAAATTGATAAGTGCATCATATTTTTTATATTTTCAAGATAATCGTTCATCAAATGATTCCCTTGTGGAATATGAGATGTCAGCGAGTTGTCAGACGGAATTCGTTCCTCCTCCGGAATCTACTCTCAACTCAGATGGCCAAGAATTAACCTATAAATATGAATATTTTCCAAGGACACTTGAACCAGCATTGTTCCAGCTTGAAAATTTACACAAAATGAGCATCGAAATGAAAGGCTCAGGTACTAGCAGTGGTATGCAGTGAATAAGTTGCAGTTCCTATTATATGTGATTTTTGGCCATATCTGTTATACCTTGCAAAACTTTCCACTTGTTTCGTTCGAATTTCTAGATTATTTGGAGAGTGCTTTGATTCGTACAAAACAAGAGGCTCGTAGCGCTCTTGAAACAGCTATATTAAATGCTCGACATTCACCAGTTACATGGCCAAAGACTTTACTTTTTTATGCATACTCTATTTGGTTTATGCTGCTGCCTTCACTTGTTCATCTTGCCAAGTCAAAAGTGAAAATTTTGCGACTAGCACTTCATGTAAGTGAAATTACATTAGCTTTTTTTTATACGGTTTGTTTAGAATTCTCGGTTTGTTAATTCTCTGTCAATTTATTTTTGAAAAATTCTCAGTTTTTATGGAATTTATCATTACATTACTCGAATAATATATTTTGAATTGTTTTGTTATCAAATTACTTTTTTTTAGTAAAACAAGGAATTGAAGTTTTCAAATTCATTTAGGTACTAGATAGAATGGAATATTCAGGTATTTTACCACTCGATCAGGTCTGCTACCGCATTGTGATTCAATTATGTGGCGATTTTGGATATCCTATTCTTGCTGTTAAAGTCCTTCAAGCAATGCAGGTAGATTTTTAAATCCTGTCCTTGAGTTGGAATCTGATGTTTTGGATAATATATCAGTTTTTTTTTTTTTTTTTTGAATTTTAGAGAAGTGGTATGGAACAAAATGCAGTGACATATGGTATCTATCATCAAGCTGTTCTGAAAGGTGGTTGGCCAGTGGGTGATCGAGTTGAAGCTGTAAAAGCATGGAATCGCTTAGCAATCGTAGTGCGAGCTATTTCATTATTTAAAATGAATTTGTCATTGGCTTCAAGTCGCCATTCCTTGCAGTTCGGTTCGGTTAGCGTTACTAACTTCATATAGTTTCATGAAGAAGTATTTGACTTTTATGAATTATTATATATGCTTATATATATTGCAGATATCTGCTGCTGACAGTTGGTCACATAGTGAGAATGCATCCTATGGTAGTGCAACGAAAGAAAATGAACCCGTCTCTGTTGAGGTAGTTCGATATCTTCATTTTCAAAATCTTCTAGGGAAAGTTTTTGATGTTTCTAGAGATTATTTTCATATGTAGTTTATTTGATTTATGGAAAGCTGGTAAACAAATTTTATGTTTTTAAAAAGGTGGATTTGTTTCTATCATGATATCATATTCTTGCAAATTTAGGTACCAACAGCAACTGCTTTGAATATGAATGAAGATGAATCAGCGCTCAATCAATCGTCACAGCTGAGGAATACCGTAGTTGGTTTTTTTCTTTCTTTTAAATGGTATCATTTCAACTATTCATTCCTTATTTTCCTTTTTTTCTGATGAAGCTAGCTTTTGATATTCTTCACTGCTCTATAGCTCACTTTGAGGCTGCATTCTCAGAAGGAAATAATTCAAGTGACTTATTAGTCGACCCATTAGGAGCTATTAATATGACGCAAAATTTGTCGACAACAGCATCAAGACAAGCCGGTGAAACGATGAGTCCAAGTCGATTAAGATTCATCAAAGAGCATAGTACTTCGCCATTTGCTAATGAGGTATTGGTGAAACTATTTCAAGCGTGTATGGTTAACCAATGAAGGAGAACTGGAAATGTTTAAGTGAAGTATTTAAACAAATACATTATTTTGGTATTATACTTTAAAGAAATGAAGGATTTATGAAACGAATTATTTTGTTGGTATGTTCCGTGAAGTGAATGAATTCCGAGATCACTTTCAGCACTCTATGTATATTAGTCGCCAAAATATTTTCCTGAACAGTTTTTTAGCTACTGCATAATGAATTGGTGGATTCGAGACTGAATGAGAAATCAAATTCATGGCTTCGAGGCCTAACAAGCAGTCCAATTGTTAGCAAACTCATGCGCAGCAATACTGCAAGTATTTGTTAAATGAATTTATTTGGGTCATTTCTGAATTGGGTTAGCAGATTCTTTCTAATGAATGGGATTGTCACTTCAGTTTTAATTGTGAGTGATGGCTACGCCGAACAAAAGAGATCGTGTTCACAAATTATATTAATTAGAAGCATTTGTTTATCCGATAGGCAAAAAAGACCTTACTTTTTCGAATAAATTTGAAATATTTTTTTGTTTTTGTTTATAATTTTTTTCTCGTAAGTATAAAGTTTGTTGGTCTCTTGAAACACCCGTTTGAATGGTTGGTTAGGTCAATTTAGCAGACTTGGGCCATTCAAATATATAGAAATTAAGGCAATTTTGATTCGCCTTTCGACAAAAATGATTCGTCTCTAACATTGTCACCGAGTTTGGCATCCTTGGTCAATCAAATGAAAAAAGGTTACGATGATGTATTGCAAGCTGGAAGTCTGTCATCACGTTTGCGTGAAGGAGTCAACACTTTGGTGAATGAAGTACGTAGTTTAAATCGTTCCTATACGAAAGATGGAGGCGAAAGTACTCATAGCTCACAGCGTGAAGTTAATGAACAATCAGACCAGGTTCGAATTTCATTTATACCGGATATTTATGTTAACTTTGTTAAGAAGGTGACCATCAAGTATCTTACATGCTGTTGAAAATTGTTGTACTCAGTATATTTTTGAATTTTCTTTTATTTTCAGTTTTATCCATTTTTAGCAGCTGCATCTAAATGATCCATTGTTTCAATTGGATTCTGGTTCACATTGTTCACTGCTTCCATCAGACTGGTGGTTAGCCGACCAAATTTTCGCTTCTGCTTCAACTCCACACGAACTTATTGATGTCGCGATCTCATCCGCTTCTCTCTGCCCTGCTTGCAAAATGGTTCATTAATTCTTTCAGTTAACATTTCATTGTTCTTGAGTCTAGAAAGCTTTGTGTCCACATTATCCTTTCTTCAAGCGTGTTCGCATCAAGTCTATCATCCCTGTGAATTTTAGGTTGTATATGATGAAGACCTGATGTCTGGATGGACAGTCGATGAATCAAATTTGAATACAAGTTGCGTCTATTGTGAATGCGCTTTTGTTCCCTCATTGACTGTTAAAATTCATCCGCGGGAAATGCCGGTGGAAGGTAGTTGGTATTTGCTATCGTCCTTCGCTACTAAAACTTCAGATGATGACAATACGCCACGCTATAATGGAGATAACGAATCTATAGCTAGTCAGCTTTCAGTGAGTCCTTTCAATTTCTTCTATAGTTGTTGCACTCATTCGCAGGTTTTGTAGTTTTTTGGAGATTAATTCTTGTATTTTTAGGTTCCGTTTCTAAGTCCGCTTGTTTTGCGTCGCGAGTTGGAGAATTTATTAAGCGGAAATTACTTGCTTCCTGTATATTCGTCACTGAGGCACTCTAATCCAATTGTATTTTGGAACGTTCTTTATTATTCTCGTCGCTTGTCCTTACCTACGCATTTTCCTAGCTGGCTTGGTCAGTCAGTTCATGTACGATGTGTTTATGATGTACCAGTTTTGCACACAGAATTCACTCCACTGTTTTTCGTAAACCCATCACACAAGGTTCGTACTCTCATCAGTAAAACAAAATCTAAAAAATTTTATTTCGCTGAAAATATGTCTGTCATTTTCCAAGAAGTCGAACATTAATTTATGCAGTGATATGTGCTTATTTCAAGGATATCATAGAATAGTTTCTAGGATGGTTTATTACCAAGCAGTGAGCGCAGTGTTAGTATATGGCGACACGTGATTACCGCTGTGCAACAATCCAGCATTCTTCGCGCATTACAGGTGATTTTATCTGAGAACCGCAATGCTACTGATAATGGCAAATTCCCGCGTCGATTTCCGTTGTTCAGGTATTTTAGATATCTTCATTGTTTAATTCAATTTGCAGAGATGTATGTAATAATTTATAAGTGGGAACTGCAAGTGCTTTTGATTTATATACTGTAGAACCTTATATTGCTTCTAGTTAATAACCAAAGAATTTTACTTGGAATTGTGTATGACAGGAAAAATTATTAGGTGGTGCTCGATGTGTTTTTTTAATTTTTTTGCTTTCATTCTTTAATACGCTGCCTTTAAAATTAAGTGTGTGAAATTATCGACTTCCTTTGATCTCCATAATAGTCATAATTTTTTGCTTTGAGTCAGTGATTGAAGTCAGTTGTATGTTACTGTCCTTATCTTGAAACCAACTGCGAAGGAAGGGAACAATAAAACCCATAGAATACTACAATTTTGGATATTATAAATGCGCTATTTCCAGAGACGTTCAGTTTGTGGCACTGGACAAATATGGTAGCGCAGTTGATCGAGACCAGCTGGATGAGCAATATCGTTCCGACTTTGAACGCCTTCCACCTCGAATCCTACCACTATTGCCTTATTCTGACTATCCTCCTAAAAGCCTTTCCAGGATTTGCCGGAAAATCTTCCTACCGCTTGATGTTTTCTAATGTTTGTTTGTGTATACTTGTCATTTTCTTCAAACAGTTTTCTAGCTTCACCTTCCGCACAAATGATGATCGTCATTTTTTTGCATTTCTTTTACACTTAATGATTGCTGAAAGTTTGATGTTGCGGGTCAATGGTAATAAAAGAGCGGCGGATATTTACTGATTAAATTAAATAAATAACAGAGCAATTTTTTTAGCTCAGTGATAGGGACTCAACAATTGAGCGAATTTGATGCTATGTTATATTTAAATAAATGAAAAAGAGCAAATGTATGCTAAGTTTTGTAGTGTCAGGATGGACACAGTCTTATGTAGGCGGTGAGCTTCAAAGGAAGGGTGAATAGTGGCGACCGTTCATGCGTATGTAGAAGGTTATTGTGATATGTATATTATGCAGTGTTAGAGGTTGGGTTGTTTGCAGAGACATGATTTTTAGAGGTAAAGTTTTAGTGCGGTCAGAAGTCTTCGGGATCCTGTGTTTCACACTTCACTGATTTTAGATTGAAGTGATTATGTGGTTGTGGGCATTCACCTCTTAAATGGGTGTTGCACAATAAGAATGTGGATGTGCAATATTTATGAAACCAGTGAATTAGCGCAGTCTATATAATATACTGGAAAAACGGAGAAGATGCGAGAAGGATAGCTAGCGTCAGTTGTTTTACCATGGCTGGGAACAGTGAGAACTTCCAGCTTGTTGTGCTAGGTTTTTTTCACCTTTTTCCTGTGCTGGCTTTGTGAATTTCTTTGTATTGGTTCCAATATCTTCAAATTAATCGTTAGATATGTTAGTTGGGAAGATATATACGTCTAATATTTCTCAGAGTTGCAATAAACATCAGCTAAAATTTTTTAATGGTTGTACATGACTGTTTTAGAAGTGGTAAACATTTTGAAACAAAGTTTCTGCAAGTGAGTGGTTTGATTGGACGATTCCCCCACTTTTATCGTACGATATATATCTGAGCTAAAAATACAGGTTATATACCGCTCGGAATTCTCAAATTCAGAAACTGCTTGACATGAGGAAAAGTGGATTTCTAGTTTTTCAAATGATCTTTGCAAGAGTGAAGGAAGTGCTTTCATTTGAGACAAATAAAATGAGGGAAGTGGAAGTGGTATGGAGCATTTTTTTTCGATGGAACATTATTGAAACAGCATGCTTTTTAATGTAGTAAGCAGGAGAGTTCATGATTTCGGTTGAAACACAGATATTTCCAGAAGAAATAAATCTAATCGGAGGATGTAATTTCTCCTAACATTCCTGCCAATTATGTTTTTTTCTAAAAGTGTTATTATAATTGAAGTGTGTTTTATTATAATAAATTCACTCGTAAAACCGTTTTCCTAATATCGTCATAACAGATGTTGAATATTGCCCCAATAACAGTAGTATGATTTGTCATATTTCCGAGAACAAATCAAATCAATCAATATAATTGTATGAAGTGGACGTGGTGGAGAGTAAGACGGTTGTAAGAAAAAAGTATCACTTATTAAAACTCACATAACTAATGAGTAGAAGAAACTTGTTCTTTTCCTAATTTTGTTTTATCTTTTCAGGTTTAAATCTCAGTTTGACAATTTATTCAATTCCTAAACACTTTAATCTAAATAAAATCTCAAACATTTTTGCTATGCCAATCAAAAAAAGACAAATCAAAACAATTAAATTTGCATCTTTTGATGTGCGTGCCCTCAACCACTATCATTCTCTTCAATGATAGCACCAGAATTGACAAATTAAACAAAGTAAAACAAACAAATTTATAAATTAAACACAACTTATTCATGAAATTTCTATGAACTAATTAAACTAATTGACGATGGAATTTAAATGAAGTTAAGGAATAAGTTTTTAAATTCTTAGTTCTGAATTTCTTGTCATCTTTCCTTTATATATTTCTCATTTTTCATTCGAAAAGGTATTTTGAACAGAAAATTCAACCGAATAGCTCATAATTATGTTATCGTAAACTAGCGCGACTCACAAATTGTAATGAACAGCTACTGTAGTTATAAATTAATTAGCTTGCAACTGAAAACACTCACTTATACAATCTGTTGTTCTCCTTACTTCTCAGGTTGCTTTAGTTAAAAGATCATAAGATGGGATGACTGTTGGAATAATGATTGATCATAATGATTCGCAAATCAATGCACCCAGTAGATGGAACTCTTTCGATAAGTTGAAAAAATACATTAATAGAATTGAAGAATATGTAAGGAGATAAAACTTCTTGGAAACAGATACCAAATGTCTATAAAGCTTCAAACATCTTGCAATGGGCTCTTCCAGCTTAAGTTAGACAACTTATAAATGAGAGCTCTTTTACACTCTTTATTCGTATTTCAATTTTACTACACTTAAAAATGAAATTAAGTAATTTCTGTTCTTAATAATTATTGAATGATAACACTTAATTACCAATTACTAAATGAACCAGTCAAGTTCACTTCCATGTAATCCACACAAACCAAAAAGTTTTGTTTGACAAAATTTTTAGACTTAGAACTCATTATGCACTTCAAATCGAGGTAATTTTTAATGTTACACTAACTATCCTTATGTTTGCTGAGCTAACATCTTCCCTTAAAAGAGAAAAAGTTTTACCTTTCGTGTGAAATAGCCATATGCAAAATGAGTGAGTAAACAACAATGCTTCTATACCACAACATACCACACCATCAATGGAAACATTAAGTACCTTAATATCCTGATGACTTATAATACTGGATTAATTTTTTAAATTCTTCCGAGATACAACTAGAGTAGATGTGGAAGAAAAGGACGTATGACGAATATTGGAAAAATGAAAGTGGGAAGAATTAAACTTCTGCGCATACATGCTTATTCATGTATGTTCGTATTATGTGTGTGTCTGTGTGTGTGTTAGCAGCACTAGTGAACTGCGTGGTAGTCTCACATTATCTTCCTTTACTCTACTGTTCAAAATAACAGCTGAAGGGAATGCAGCAAAATCGAAGAAGACGGGAGAGTAGGAGAGTTGAGGAATTCAAACACGAGAAATCTCGGATAGCACGAAATTTTCGTTTCAAAACTTCTTGTATGTAGATTATGTACAGAGAGATATATACATAAATGCATACACACACCGCTAATAAACAAGAAGCAGATCCACGTAAAGAAAAATATTTGCACACGTACCTTCCGACCTGATGAAACGATCCTCACTCATCATTACTTCTCCATCTTTCTAGAAATGTTTTCGTCTCCAAATTGTTATTTCTCCTTAATCTTTTATATCCCTCAGTTTTTAATACTTAGCTTTTGGTGTTCCCTACAAGACAATGCATTCTCCCTGAGAATGGCTTTCCTATGTCTCTAACTGTAAAGTACTTTTCCGCTTGTGAAATGAAGCGGAACCCTTAGTCTGTAACAATGGATCTGCAAAGAAATTCTTGTACTTTTTAACTTCTCATCACCCTGTCTTATCCATCGTGGATCTTCCCATTCAGAATTCTATAAGTATTCATTTCTTTCCTTCTTTACGCCTATTTCATTCGACTGTCAATTTGTTGAAATTTTCATAAGCCATAACATATAGCCATTTTGTCTTATGATTCCTAATGCCCTATCTCTTAAAAAGATTTTGGAAAAGAAAAAAAAAAAAGATTTGCAGTCATAAATAACGATCAGTAGCCTAAATTGTGTTCTCTCCTTCTTCCATTTTTCATGTATGACTCATCTAATTAGTCTATTCAGTTTCTGCCCTAGTTTTTCAGATAAATCTTAAGTTTGAAAACGAATGATAGTTTATGTTGAAAGAAAATCAAAGATTTTGTTCTCAAAATTTTCGATATTTCACAGAATGAAGTAAGCAGGATTTCATATTTTAAATGTATCTCCCTCTTTTCTATCTTTCTAGAAAGACAATAATAAATGTTCCTGTCGCTGTATTTTACATTATGTTCATCTTTATTGCTACTTTGCATACATAAAGTGTTACCTTTTTTATTCGATTTCGATTTGCCTTATCTCAGATATTTCTATAGATCTGTTCATTTTTCTGTTTCATACGATGACTTCGGATCGTTGTTCATCACTTAGGAAATTGAACATATCTCTTCATGCGTTATCCTTATATCAAAGTGTAAAAATCAATAATTCTGAAACTAACGGATTACTCACTACAAGAAATTATTTAATAGAGATTTGCTTATCTAGATAAAGAAGAAAATGGATTTGTGTATTTATTCACTGTGATTTTAAAAAGGCGTCGATAATTTTTTATTGCAAAATGAATTAATTCTTGAATTCAGCCAGTTAGTTGAATTTCTTAGTTCCTACTTGCCACCAAGTCAAGAATAAATTTTAAAATTTTTAGTAAATAAAATATTTTGTTAAAAAAGCGAAAATCAAAAAATATATATATATTCCACATATCACTGTTAGTATCATCATTCGTATGTGAATATTTTAAAAAAGAAAAAGAGAGCTGTGGTGTTATTTGTGCTACTACTAAATTCAGAAAAAAAATTCTCGGTTGAAATATATTTTAATAGAATGGTAAAATTGTAGGATTAAATTTGTAGAATTAAAGTGTGTTTTAAAAAATTAAAACAAATTTTGAAAAGAGGGAAAGAAATAAACATAACATGGATTGTGCCAGGTTCCTAATAAGTGCAAAAATACTTTAATTTTGCTAGATGTTTTAGAAGGAATTCTGCAAAATTTTAATTTCACATTTGAAAAATGAATTAGCTAGGTCATTTCAAATTCGATTTCTCAAGGAAATTTTTAACAAAGACTTAATTACCATTACGCCGAGAACTATTCAACATCCAAAAATTCTTTTTTTTTTTAAATATTTGCATGAGGAAGTGAAGATTTAGTATGTCCAGAGATTCGATAAGATCCAATATAAGGTTCATAATGTGATGTTTGCAACAATATTAGGAGCGCATTTTAGTGCAGGCCGAAAATTTTCAATTAGAAAGTCACTGAATTCATTTCATTGCATTAAATTGTTTTAAAAAAATAAATTTATGATAGTACCTTAAAATAATTAACCAAAATATCCATTATATTACCTATTCATTTCTAAAAATGTTAGTAAATTTTAATATTTATTCTTTCGTACTTGCTTTAACATGTGCTGCATTAAAAATTAAGGATACTGGCTAGATTCAACTAACTGGACCAGACATAATTTAAGCTTAAATCAGAAATTCTTAGATTAAGATGATTAGCATAACATCGCTATCTGCTACATACTATTCCTTTTATAATCACTGTATTAAACATTTGCAACTCAGTTTTTGTAACCGGCAAGTGTCTATTCACTATTTAAATTGTTTATATTAGTTCAGATTCCGATTTGACTATTGCCCTTCCTCATTATCTCAGTTTGACGGAATCAAAATTTCATTTCTTTTAAAGCAAAAGACTGCTTTTTTGCGAAACTAACCGTTCCATCATAAGAGGTATCAGTTTTAAGAATTAGCAGATGTTTAAAAATGTATTTGTAATAAACTTTGTGTTGTGGAAGCATAACGCATAGTAGAATCATTGGGCTTTATTATTATTATTTTTCTCTCTCATTTTCTCCCATTTTTTGAACACTTAACAAAAACGCTTGTATTGCTTTTGTTTTTTTTTCTTTATAGCAAATTAATTAATTATTAATCACTCCATAGTATGTTCTTTTCTTTGCTGATTATTCGTATTTGTATGAGCCAATCAAAGAATTTTTTGTGATGTTTTTTTTTGTGATGTTAAAGAATTTTTTGTGATGTTCAAAGTAAATTGCTCTCTTCGATAATATTCTTAAAGGAAGTGAGGGAAATTTCAGATATACAGAAATTTGTACCACATTACTAAATAAGCATTAATTTATGAAATATCTGCCGTACTTTCAAAAATGTCTTCAAGACATCATAAATGTATCACTTTTGTAGATTTTAAAAGTTTTGCAAGTAAGAAAGCATCTTCTTTGAAAAACTTCTTCTTTCAAAGTTATAGTTATATTCTGCGTTTTGTGGTAGAAAATAAGCTTAGAGTAAGTTGAGTGTTTTAAAAAATGATACTACGTAATTTACTGTTTTTGCTGCGGCCTTAAATTGCTCACTTCTCAGCGATCATGACGTTGAAAAGGATGCAGAAGTGTGATACAAAGTTCAGGTGACAGAAAAAACAAACTTAATGATTTGTAAACATTAAAAGCGGAGATCTATCAAAGGTTAGTTTACTGCTGTCAGATCCTAGCTTCACCGAGAGAAATTCTGTACTCAATACTGTCTAATTTAGCAGAATTTAAAAGTCTTCTTATATTTATGTCTTGTCAAATATAAATGCAATGCGCATGAAATTTTACAACTTCTTCGAATATTTGCCAAAATTTTTAACAGAAATTTTCATTGTATATAATCCTCAGAAATCTGAAATATGTAAAATGGTTCTAAAAAAAGAAATTATATTTGCTGCTAAAAAATTATTGAAAATGAGTTATCATCAAAGTGGCTAGAAAAATTTGGTCTGGAAATGTGAGAGAGTACTTGCACTAATTTATTATTGCGCGTCTATAGCTTTTAAAAGGATAAACCCAAGTAAATATGAAATTCAGGAAGAAAATGAAATGCATAAATGCAGAACAGAAGCGCAAATTACCGAAGTCTAATGGTTGAAATCTTGTACACCCAGTGATTTGTTTCATTTCTTAATGGATGAGGAAATCGATGATACAATTTCATATTACGCTGAAGTAGTACTTCTTGGGAGAAAATTAATAATTAGAGCTGATTAATTTTCTAGCTGCACATCTTAACTAAAATCAGTAGTCCTAAATATTTTCCATCATTAATTTCAAATTTTCCTAGGATAAATTTGTAATGTTTGAGAGTAACATTTTTAGAAATGTGAAGTGGTAACACTGAGGAAGCAAATGATGTTTTGCACAATTAATGATATCTATGTATTTGTGTACTTCAGTATTTTAAGGAGTACTAAACCGACTAATGTTGTTATTACTTTCACATTACTAAGTGATAGAGAAGGTAAAGTGAATAACAACAGCAGCAGAAGCAGTAATACAAGCGTTCGAGAAACGCTTTCAATTTCATTTCAAATTTTTTATTTCAAAAAAAGAGGAAGAAAAACAGGGAGGCAGTAAGTAAGAAAGTAAAGATGCAGAGGACTAGGAAGAAGGAGAATCCGGGAAAAAGGAGATCTGTTGGGACTAAATAAACTTATTTTTAGAGTGGGAGTTTGTTGAATTGCGGAAGTTGCTACATTGCTTGACAACAAGAGTCAAGCAGTATTGGAAGAGATAAGTGGCGATTTCTTAAAATTTTGAATCTTTGAAGTTCTAGAACTCTTGAGCTCTGAAGCTAAAGCTCTTGCAATCTCTGTTCATTGCATCAGTCTGCCTTCCTCACATCCAGACATTGCTGTTTTAGTGATAACGCGCAACCACCTTTTCGTTTACCTTAGGATGTTACTCCGTCCAGTTAGAAGCTATAAAACAATAACTCTCTCAAGGCATTTGCATTTTTCAGGACCATACTGCAACCAAAAACCACAAAACCATTACACACAATCGGAAATTTGGCATCCCGACTAAAACAGGAAAAGCTTGCATGTTGGTTTTTCAAGCGCTGTTCATAAGTTCTTGAATCCATAGACCAGATCAGAAGCGTGTAAGCAAGGAAAGAGGAATAGAAAAGATGCCTGGAGCGCCACGTTTTACGCAGAAACCTTCTATCCAACAAACTCCGCAAGGAGATCTGCTAATGGAGTGCTACCTGGAAGCCGAGCCACCACCTGATATTGTATGGAACCACGCTGGCACGCCAATTATTGCTGGACCACGTGTAGAGCTAACACTTACTAATTTGCAAACCAATCTTTACAAAGCGATTCTAATTATTAAGGTAAATAATTTGTCGGTAAATTGTGTTATATTTTTATAAAATTATTTATACTTCAGCTTTATTTCAAAATTTAGTTTGCTAGAAATATATTTTTCTTGGATTATGGGCACAACAAGAATGTTTATTAATTTGGAACACTGGAGATTCTATTCCACTTTAGTCAGCCTTAAAACCAACAAGTGATATTTTAAAGCCCTTATTTGCAAAAATCAAAATATTGAAAATACAGCCTATATGTCGCTTGTATCATCACATCTTCCACCTTTCATTTCCTGTTCTATAATCTAGTCTTGCCAAAAAAAATTAGTAGTTATAAGTACTGATCACACCTTTGCTCAGTTCATCATCATATGATTGTCGCAACTTTGTTTATGCATGTCGCTTCCTCTTGACCAATAGAATGCAGCTGATTTGTTAATTTTCGAACCAGAAGTTATCAGTTTATCAAAACTACAGAATTAATGAAGTGAATGATATAAAACACTCAGTAGTCCTACTTCTCAGTCAACGAATTGTACAATTGTGTACGGAAATCTTTGATTTTTAAGGGCGCATTCTCAACATTATATGTTTCAGTTCTTGAAAAGAAAAAAAGTAGTATTTGTTAAGTGAGCTGTTGGAAGACATGTATTTTTTTTTAGAAGAGAAAAGAGGAACTTTTCAGCAAACTTTTTCGCTTTATATCAAATAACTTTTCGGCCACCATTTCGAAACATCTTTCATTTATATTTATGTATGATCGATCTTTAATAGTTTGCTGTCGTGTTTTATTCCAATAATAAAAAACTTTATTCGATTGAGATTTATTAGTGATAGTTTTTTTTTTTTTTTTTTTTTTTAAGATCTGAATAGATAAGATCTGTTCGATACGCATGCATAATTTCAAATAATTTAATTCAATGTAAATGGAAGCTAAAAATATTGGATGGTCAAAATTATCGCTTTTAAACTCAAAAATTTTTTGAAAGCCTTTATTGCTAATAAGAAAAATTGTAATAGACTTTTAGGACAATAACAAATTAAAAGCTGAAACAAATAAATCATGAAACTATTAAGCTTTAATCATCAAAGCATTACCATAAACATTCTTGACAAGTGTATTGCAATCCATAGCATTAACAGGTAATTCAATTTGCACCACAGTACTACATATCCTCTTTATGGGAATTGTTTCAACATTATTTTACATAATTATTTAGATATCATGATATATATTTATTTTCTGTAGATATGTGCAAAAGTATTAAGTTCAGTCCTGTATTTTATGTTGCAGTGGAACACTTTGTGAATATCATTAATCATTTATATGACAGACACCATTGAATATTAAAAATTGGTATTTGTTAAGTACTGAAGAGAAATGCAATTTACATTTTACTTCAATACATCCTACACAGCTGAATTCGTTTTTCGGTTTATTGGTTTATCATATATTATCAGTTTGGAAGTACTACGCGGCTGCCTCCAACACCTTAAAATATATTTAGGAACAGTTTATATTGCTGATGCAGATGTTGCTATTTTTAAATTTTTGGGGTGAAAATAAGTAGAATGCTTGAGATAAATCACCTTGCGCAATGGTTTAAACATAAATGATAACCTTTTCCTCTAGTAGCAGTAATGTTATCATTCTAATCTTTACATCATTATTATCTTTTCTTGATTAACGTTATCACAGCTACCTTTATCAATCACCAACATTAGTTTTGCTCTTATTCAACATTATATAAAGTTGCATTTAAGTACAAGACTTTTGGTACTACGATTTTGGCTTCTGTTACCAGGATGAGTAAATCATAGCAATAATTTTCAGTCTTATTCCGAAACTCTTAAACCACAAGATCAACAGCTGCAGTCATAGCTAATCAAAGGTGAAACACAGCTGTTAAACCGAACGATTATTTCGAATAATAAATGACTTTTTTTCCATTAACTGTAAAACAAAATTTTCGGCTCACGCTACTGTGACTGTCCTGGAAATACTGTATTTATGTTTCTACACTATACGAGTTCCGCTCATTCCCTTTTTCGTTTGTTGTCATTTGCACTAATCCGTATCACAGTTTCTAATTATGAAATTGAATATTACTAGAAAGTAGAAAGGGTTTCATTTATTTGGGACATCATGTAATCAAATCTTTTAAAACCGAACAGGAAAAGCTTTTCATAACGATTTTATGCATAATTGTGTTAATTTTCAGAAATTTTTGTTCAAAAATTGCATTTTTAAAAATTTCTCACCAACTATTCTTTTGCTGAGGAAGTTGATTAGAATCCAACAAATGTTATCTAAACCATCGGATGAGCATAGAATATTCCTTATGTCTTCTTTTCATTTTTAATTTTCTGTCAAGATAAATGTAATTCATTGATGAATCATCAATTTGAAATATGTTTAAGGAGCCAAATGTTGGTGATGGCGGGGCATACAAATGCACAGCAAGTAATCAGTTTGGTGAATCAAATGCAAATATCAATCTTAACTTCGCAGGTCACATCTTTTATATAAGTTCTTATGTTTATCCTTAAAACTACCTAAACACTTAAAATTTAATGACAACAGAATAAAGATGTGCTGAAAATTTTCAAAAGAAACACATGATAGCAGCAGTAAAAATATTGGTTTAACATAGCACTCACTAATTAGCGTTAGATTGTTTTCCTAAATGATCTTATCAGAGATATTAACAATAATGTTAAAGTAAAGTAAAATTATGGACTCTAATAAACTAGGAAAGTGATAGATGGTTTTGAGCGTTAGATGATTTTGCTAAATTCAGCATAAATATTTGTAATCTTTGATAGAATCTACATTCTGAAGTTTGTGTTTCTGTGATTTTTTCGAGCAACTTATTGAAATAATCTTCATCAAATTTGTTACCATCCTTCAGTCGTTTTTTATTTAATACAAATCCTTTGATGATGAACTCTTTTAGAATTTTTGTGGCCCATACCCTCATCATTATTATAGCAGCAAAGTTTTTAAATTCGTTCTATTTCCTTTTTAGAAGTATGATTATTAGTATTAAATGCAATTTTTATTTAGTTAGAACAAGATGAAAAAGCCAAATAATAATGATTAAAAAATTTCATGACTAGCAAGTTAAATTTATGATCAAATGCTCAATCTTAATCGTTTTGTTTGAAAAATCCGCAAATATTTATTTTGCTTCGGAAACTTGCAGTATATAGAACATTTTTTGGAATTTAAAATCTTTGAATACATTGAAAATTTGGTTAAACATATCCAGATATCAATGATTAATCTTGTCTTATATGTTCTATCTGAATTTTATTTCGAAAACTAGAGTTATATTATTTTTTTCTCTTGTATATAATGACTTCTGGTTACTATTTCAAAAGTTTTTTGAAGTTTGAAATCTTTCAGGTTGGTTAGATTGTAAGTATATTAAATTAACTAATATAAAAATAAAAGCTTACCTGAATTGATATAAAACTTAACCTATTTGTAAAAATTTTTGTTAATTCAGGTGCTGGTGACGAACAAAAAGGGGCAGCCAAGGGACCAACATTTCTCAGCAAACCACGAATTATCCCAAAAGATGGCGGAGCATTAATTGTGATGGAATGTCGGGTGAAAAGTACTTCGAAACCATATGGGATCTGGTATAAAAATGGCGTGCCAATTCATGAAAATACTCTTTACTCTATATCTTTCTCAGATCTCGGAGAATCCTCATATCTTTTACAACTGGAATTACATGTAAGTTGTTAGTTTTCCAGACATGAATCTTCATATGGTAAAAACAACTGTTTGTAAAATTTTAATGTGTTTAAAAAATTTAAGATTTAAGAGAAGTTTTTTGAGTTTCGTTGGCACTATATGGCGCAGACTAACATTTTTTATTGTTTCAGAATCCTGCGGCGGAAGATGCTGGCCAATATAAGTGTAATATCAAAAATGATCTAGGTGAAACAAATGCGAATTTAACATTAAATTTCGAACAAGAACCAATGGAGCAACATGAGAAGATTGACAAGAATCGTGAAAAAGATCCTGCTTCTCCTCGGCCTGCTTCTCGACAAGGTTCAAGACTAGGTAAAATCAGTCTTACGCTTTTTAATTTTTTTTTTTTTTCGATTTCTATAACGAAGAAAATGCTTCATTAATTCACCATTTCCTAAGTTTAGATGGCTTTTAAAAGCGGTCCAAAATTTAGGATCATCAAAGAAACAAATGAAATCTCGAGAAGGGACACCAAAGAAATCTTTAAAATCCCGTGAAGGTACACCAAGAAAATCAATACAGTCAGAGACAGCGACACCGACACAGGAAGCGGAAACGAACGTTTCATCAATAACCGAAATGTCGGAAGTTAAAACAGAGCAAATGGAAGTTGACAATGGTATGTGGTATAAATTTTTTCTTTATTTCTTTCCTACTTGACACTAAGTCGGATTGATAAAGGAAAATTAACAGTGGAATCTGTTCTTCATTGGAATTCTGAAGAAAAATTTAACTTCAACTATTCTAGATAAAAAGTTTTTTAATTCCTGGTGGAACTTTTTCGGATTGTTATATAAACTAATATCTGGAATTTTAGAACAATAAAAAAAAAAACCAATAATTGGAGTGAATTAAATTCTAAATTTGGCAACTTTTTTGAAAGATTAGTTTTCATGAAATGGTAAGCTTTGAATTCTCAAAATACGTTAATTTTACTTTTTAGTTAGTGCAAAACGAAAGAGTATGACGACTCTTCCACAGAAAGAAAAAAAATCACGACAGAAGTCACCGCGGCCTAAATCTAAATCACCGAAACCAGAAACTTTTCAAGTAGATAATGAAAATACAAATAAAGACAGGATGATGAGTTGCACTTCCAGCAACAAAGCAGATCATACTTCAGCAGCAAAAGCAAGCGAAGTGCGAAAAATACCGAAAGATAGTTCTATCAAAGTCGATGAAATTGGAGCACAAGAATGTAGAAATGAAACGCCGAAATCTACAACAATTACGAAAACAGAAGAAACGAAAATAAATCAAATAACAAAACATTCACTAGGAGCTAAAGAAAAAAATCTAGAACTTGAATCCAACCTCATTTCGGAATCAGAACTAGAAAAATCCACTGCATCAATTGCACGTAATGAAAAGAAACATCCTACAAAATCAAGGGAAGCAATAAAGAAAAAAAAGAAAGAGGAACAGAAATCCAAATCATCAAAACTCCGTGACTTGAAATCAGAACTTGAAGGAAAAGAAGTAAAATTTTCAATTCCTTAATTGAACTGTCAGAAATTTTTGTTTAGAAAAGTGCAAAGAAGTGATTCCAAAAGAAAAAAAAAATTTTTTGAATGTATTTTCAGTTGCGGCGTTATTTTTGACTCAACAAATTAAATAAAAGTATATTGAGAACTTTATATGAGCCACTAAAATTTATTTTTTGTGTTAATTTGGAATACATGCTAACAGCATGGTTCATTCTGCCATGCAGATTCGATTTCTTCAAAACAATCTTCATCATATATTAAAAGTTAACCATTTTGAAGTCAAGCTGCAATAAGTTTAATTGTAATCAGCATTATTCCATTGATGCTGTCTAGAAGTTTGTAAGTTTCGTTTATTCTTGAAAAAGGTTTTGTAGTTTGTAACATAATGGATTCTAGCTACTCTAAGATGTAATGTTTTGAATTTAAAAGCATATTAATTTGAAGTCATCATCACAGTTCATATTATGCAGAAAAAAGCTGTTTAGACTGACGAAATTTCGGGATCTGGATTGATGATTGGACCGGAACGGAAGAAAGAGCTCATGGCAATGCATTTAGATGGTGGTGCTTCCGGAGATGAAATATCGGAATCAATTTCGGAGTTGCCTTCGGTCTCTGAAATCACTTATAAGAGACCTTCAGCAATAGTAAGGAAAAAGTTTTCTCCATATTTTTTGGGTGACTTAAAGAGTAGTTACAGATCACTGAAAATTATTTTATATTTATGAGAAATGTTGCAGCTGACCTTTTGAAATTTTTCGGATGAGCTACTTTTTTCCGGAAGTTATTGCGTATTGATAACATGTCTTGCTGTTGTAACACAAAACAGTATCTATTGTTTCTAGTTTTATACTTAGTGTCTAAAACTTTTTCAGTCAGAAGGTGGCATAAGAAAGTCAGTAAGCGGCAAAATGAGTCGAGTATGTTTTTCTAAAATTTTCCATGTTAAGCGGATGTTATACTTATTGTTATGTGGAAGTAGAATTCATTGCGCACTTACCGCTGGAAAGAAGTATTCATAAGGAAAAGCTAAATCTTACAACTTCTTATTCGGATAATATAAGGTAGCGGAAAAAAATCGCCAGTAATGATAACTTAATTTGCCTAAAAATACATCCAAAGCACTTTCTTACTACTCAAAGTTTAAAAAACAAGTAAGTTCAGAAAGATTTCTCTGGTAACGGCTGAAATTTGCAATATGTCAGTCATATGAAAAAAAAAAAGGACTCAATATATAAATAATTGCAAGAGGTTTGCTAGAATTCTGAATATATGTGGTGCTTTTACTTAAGTTGAAAAAAATTTCTGGTTTTGAAGATGCAGTTGTTTGTTGAGGTAGAATTTTCTGCAGAAAACACTTTTACCTAAAATTATCTGCAATTTTTTCAGAGACGTAGCAGTGTCGACATGCGTCGTGAAAATTTGGCTGCTGAAATGCTGGATAAACCCTCAACTCCACTGAAAAATATCGGTCCAGAAGGCGCACCAAGGATTCTCGAAATTCCAGAAAATGTTACTGTCACAAAAAGTATAACTTTCTCACTGCAAGATATTAAAGCTTCTGTGGCGTCTTTTGAGACATAGTTTAATATTTGGTATTTCTGAATGTTTTAAAGTCTTAACAAAGCACAAAATTTATTTTACTGGTTAAGAGTGGCAATAAGCGTGTCGTTTCTATTGCAGATGATACAGCTGTTTTGAAATGTAAGGTGGAAGGCAATCCGGCACCAACATTCAAATGGAGTAAAGGACTTGTTGAGGTTAAAACTTCATGTATCTCTCGTAATTAGAAGGGATCAGAATTATAAAGCTAATAGCTATTAAATTTAGATTCCTTCTGGTGGACGATGCAGAATAGTTACGGATCAACAGGACAATTCAGTGAATCTCGTTATGCAGAAATGTCGATCGAACGATGACGGGCCATATACATTAACTATTGAAAATAAATATGGCAAAGATTCTGCATCCGTTAAACTGTTGGTAATTTCCGAAGCTGGACTTGACTTCAGATCAATGCTGAAACACAGGTTTAACTACTTAGAATAACATTGTAAAATAATGAAAATGTTGGTATATTAAAACTGGTGATGACTTGTATTGTATAAAATCCACTAAAAACCACTAATTTTCGGCTGGCAGTTTAATGAGATTTACAATTTCAAGGGAGCATGAAGAAGGTGGAGATGAAGATGATGAAAAAAGCACTTCTTCACGGACAAGATCGATGACAGACGTCGAACGACGTCAATCGTTATTTCCTGGTAAAAAAGTTGAGAAATGGGAGGAACCACTCGAGAATAAAACTGTTCAGCAGCAAGTGGATAAAATTTGCGAATTGAAATGTACCTATTCGAGATCGAATGCTAAAATCAGGTGGTACAAAAACAAGAAGGAAATTTTCAGTGTAAGTATTTAAAATATTAGCTGTGTTAAACTGTATATCGAAACATTCTCAAATAATAGCATTAAATTTTTGCTTGATTTCGCATTGTTTTAGGGTGGCTTAAAATATAAAATTGTAACCGAAAAAGCAGTCTGTACATTGATTATCAACAATCCTGAAGTTGATGATAGCGGGAAATATACCTGCGAAGCAAATGGTTTGCCAACAACTGCTGTTCTGACTGTTGATGGTATATGATTTTTAGATATTAATAAAAAATAATTGAATACCAAACTTTTCCCGGTTCAGTTTCCTAGCTAAGACAGCAAATGTGAAAGTAAATTGAGTTTATCATAAATGCTTGTCTATCTGTTTGTTACAGAACCTCCAATGAAATACAGCTTCATCACACCTTTGCCGAACACACAAGAAATATACAGAACAAAACAAGGCGTGCTCACCTGTAAAGTAAATAACAAACGAGCTCCATTAGTTTGGCATCATAATGGAAAACCAATTTCGTTAGTTTTTTTCCGAATCCGTATAAGTTGTTCAGGAAGGTTAAGTTTTCAAAGGTTTTAATTTTTTGGGAAAAAAAAAAAAAGAAAAAAACGAGGAACTAGACCATCTCAGGGATTCTGATAAACGATTCTTAATCGAGAACGACGCAATTGGTCGTTTCACATTGACAATCAAGGAGGTCACCAATGGAGATGCTGGCGAATGGATGGCCAAAATTACTAACGAAATCTACAGCAAAGTAGAAGTCTATGTTGAAGGTTAATATGCAAATTTTCTCGATTACTGGGTTTTTTTTAATATGAAGTCTGTCCAAATCATAATAACTGGAAAGTAGATAATTCGTGAAAAAATAATTAGGCAAGCATTAGCTTTGAAATGTCTACTAAGACATTTTTAATTGATAGTGATATTCCAAACAGCTTTCATTTCTTCACAACAACTTAAAATGCAGCAGCACCTAAATGTACTTTTTTACTGTAATGATTGTTACTATGTAGCAATCATTACAGCTGGAGCTGGAGGATCATGGAGAGTACAAGTGGGCCTATGTAGCAAAATGCACCTCTGATCTTTTAACAAAAGAAGAAAAAAGAAAAGCAGAACCAAATTTGCGCATTATAACTGTAACTTCAGTTCATTTCAGAGCCACGACATACCTTCGTTATTCCCTTAAAGTCGCAGAAAGTGACAGAAAATGAAAGTGTGCAACTGGTTTGTGATTTAAATGACAAAGATGCAGATGTTGAATGGTGGCATGATGGGGTTCAAATTAAAATAGATGGACAAAAATTCGTTGCTGAAGCAGAGAACCGAAAACGTCGACTAATCATAAACAGTGCTAAACTGGAAGATCACGGAGAGTACAAGTGTACAACGAAAGATGACCAAACACTAGCACAACTCATTGTTGACGGTTCTGAACTCATCATAAATTCGTTTTTCTAAATTTTCCGAATCAATAATTTCTTTTTTCTGAATCGTTTGGTTGATTAGTGAACTGCCATTTGGACTACCATGTGAACTTTTTTTGTTTCTTATCCTTAAAACTTCGATTTTCTTCAGAATTTATCATACTTTACTTACTTTTGCATATGTAATTTATTACAGCTCTCAATAAGTTTGTTGTTCCGTTATCCGATATAGAAGTTTTCGAAAAGGAAGATGTCGATTTACGCTGTGAAACAAAAGTAATTGCTTTCCAGATCCTGCTACAAGTTTCAAGCACACAATTTAAAATTTTGTAACAAAATTTTAAGTTATAACTTATTCCCTGGTAATTTTCAGGACAATAAGACTCCTGGAGTATGGTCGAAAAATGGAAAAATTATAACATCGATGCCCGGTGGAAAATTTGAAACCATATCTAGGCAAGGTGTACACACTCTTAAGATTTCAAAAATTGAAATTTCTGAAGGTGACATTTACGAAATCAATGTTGGAGGCTTGGAAGGTTCCTGTGTCATTACCGTTCTAGAAGCTGAAAAGAAACCGGTTATGAATTGGAAGTCTAAAAAAGTACGTCTTCGTTTAATTTGAGCTTATGTATGACGAAGCGACAAATTATTTCTTGTCCAGAAATAATTATGAATTTTTTAAGGTCGAAATGGAATGTGACAAACCCGAAACCATCAAAATTCCCTTCTCTGTCAAGGGTGGTCGAAAAGGCAATCCAAAACCAAAACTGTGTCGGGACGGTGAACCTGTAGATTTGGAGAAAATGAAAGATCTTATAGAAGTTGTAATAAATGACGACGTTGTTGAAATTAAATTCAAAGTTCGTTTGAATTCGATTTTCAAATTTTATTAATCATGATTGTATACTAGTAGATATAGAAACTTTGTTACATAGTTGATTACTCCAAATTTAATTATTTAAATCACCTTTACACTTTTGATCTCTCAATGGATCGTTTTGTTTCCGACATTCTTTTTCGTCTAAATTTGATTTTCAAAAAAAAAAAAAAAATAATAATAATAATTTTGATCTTTCAAAAAAAGTAAGAAAAAAATTTGATTTTCTTTGCACTTTTTCAAGCTGATATATTTCAACTTTTCAGAGCTCATAAGAATGTCTAATCATTGAATATTTTGAATTTTATTTGTTGAATAGAACTACTTACATGTTAAAAGTTTTTAGCTTTTTTTCTTAAATTTTAAAATAAGCATCCTTTCATTATTTACGTAAGTCAACCACAAAAGACGATCTGTTTCCCATTCGGAATTGTGGTAGCACCAGATGTTTCAAGTACGAATCACTATTATTTTAGGTGGTCAAATAATCAAATAAAAACTGATAATAGAATAACTAGAATGAATTCTGTTTGAGTTTAATTATTACTGGCGTTCAAACGAAGTGCCGAATCAGATCATTAAGATGGTCTTGAGTGCTCTGTTATTGAGTTCTAAGTTTTGCCAAAAGAAAACATAGTTTAAAAAACCTACAACTCATTCTTATGTTACTATATCTAGACATTTTATCCATCAATTTTACACAATGAAGAACATAAGTTGTGAAAAAATTACAGTTAAAAAGTTTTTTTCATAATAGCAAGACTGGGACTAAGAAAGAAAAAGCTAGAAAAGGCTTTAGAAGTAATCGTTTCAGCAGCTGGCTGATTATGCGTATTGTTCGCTTTAATTATTCGCAGCAGTGAATGTGAATCTGAGAAATTTCCTTACTTTCAATTAAAATTTATGGAAGTGGCTGAAGGCTTTTAATTAATCGCTTAGAAAAGCTTGAAGTAATTTTTTATATCTGAAATAAAAAGTGATGCAGAGAAATAATTTTCGGGGATTGGAAAACTCCAGTGTCTCCATGAGTTTCAGAATCCGAAGAAAGAAGATGCTGGAAAATGGACGCTAGAACTCAGTAACTCCGGTGGTACTGCACTTGCACCATTTGAAGTGATGATCAAAGATAAACCCAAACCACCGAAAGGACCGCTTGAAACCAAAAATGTTACAGCTAAAGGATGTGATCTTATATGGAATGCACCTGATACCGATGATAGTTCTCCAGTACAGGGATATGTTGTTGAGATGCAAGAGGGCGACGGGAAATGGACCAAAATCGGCGAAACGAAGCAAACCGAATTTAAGGTGTTTATTGACTTTCATTAAATTTTAATTGAAAATAGCGATAATTTATATATAGTTGTAAAATCATGACTGGGAGTTCATAGCGATGCATATGTCCTGAAAATTTCATATGCGATATCAAAAGCGAATACTTTAATACGATCAAGAATTATATGATCAACTTCTATTTATATAAATCAGAATTAAATTTTCAATATTTTAAGGTGAAAAGTTTGAAAGAACATGGACAATATAAGTTCCGGGTGAAGGCAGTGAATGACATTGGTCAATCTGAACCACTCATCAGTGAAATAATTACTGCTAAAAATCCTTATTGTAATTTTTGTATTTATACTACAAATTCTGCTACTATTAATTTCTACGATTTTTAGCATTTCCATTTTTAGCACTTCCTATTCTATCAACATAATGTATTGTTTAAGCCGTTCCTGACAAACCCAAAAATATGACAGCAACAGATATTAGCAAGAATTCATTGTCACTCCAATGGGAAGCTCCTGACAACGACGGTGGTTCTCCTGTCGAAAAATATGTCATAGAAAGGCGTGACAAATCTGGAAAGAACTGGACTGAAGTAGGAACGGTGCAATCATCAGAGGGGAAAAGTGTGTTCACTGTCATTGATGATACAGTTATTGAAGGAAATGAATATTACTATCGAGTTTATGCAGTTAATCAAGCTGGTTCTGGAGATCCGTGTGACCATGGACGAGCTTTCAAAATCCTTGCCAAGCCAGGTAACTTTGAAGGAAATTTGACTAACTCAAGTTTAATAGTGTTCGAAATACCCATATATCAGAAAAATAAATCGTGAACTTTGAAAAAAAAAAATACATACTAGAAAAAAAAATGAATTCAGAACCACCCGCATTTCCGAATGGTGGTATTTACGATCTGATATTAAAAGTTGGTGAGACGATTAAATATGACCTGATAATCGTTGGCGAACCGATGCCCGAAGCATTCTGGACAGTAAACGATAAAGTAATCAAGAACGGAGGTCGTTGCAAAATAATTACTGAACGTGGCAAACATCTTCTGAAGGTTACTCAAATTCAGTTTTCAATAGCTGTACTAAATAAATTTGTACAGATCTAGAAATTATCAGTTTAGTTATGGTTATCAAAAATCCCGTAAAAGTTCCAATTGTAGATAGAAGATGCTGCAAGAGCTGATTCTGGAAAATATACTTTGACATTAAAAAATGAAAGTGGTAAATGTGACTCAACAGCAACGGTGACAGTTGTTGGGCCACCAGACCAACCTAAAGGGCCTTTGGTAATCTCAGCTATTTGTGGTGACGGTGCCACATTAGCATGGAAACCCCCGGATGATAACGGAGGTGAACCCTTAGAGGGTATGTTTTTACATTTTAAAGCTCTTGAACTTGTGCACTAAAAGTCATTACTGAACTCAATAAAATTTAGATAAATTACAGAATATATTGTGGAAGCACAAGACATGGATGAAAAAGGAAAATTTGTAGTAGTAGGTTCGATGCCTGCTTCTGAAACTCAAATGGTTGTACATGGCTTGAAAGACAAAGGAAATTACAAATTCAGGTCTGTAGATAACTACTGTAAGAGATTTGTTATGTTTATGACTGCGTTGTTTTAGCTGAATTCATGGTAAATTCAGTAGTTAATGTCATTCTTACTAAAAGTTGTCATTAAAATCTGTTTTAAATTATGAAATCATAAGAAATTGCAAAATTGTCCAGAATTAATTTTTCGATTGCAGAGTGAAAGCGAAGAACAAGGAGGGTGAATCAAGTCCGTTGACTGCAGATCAATACGTACAAATAAAAGATCCTTGGGATGAACCTGGTAAACCAGGATGTCCTGAAATTATCGATTACGATGCTGACAAAATTGATATAGCTTGGCAACCACCGATTGAAGACGGCGGTGCACCAATTGAAGAATACATTATTGAAATGAAAGATCCAGTAACTCAAAAATGGACTGAGGCGGCCAGATCACCAAGTTCTTTTTTTCTTAAATATCTTATGATTTCTATGTTCATTAGTACGAAGTTCACAAAATTAATTTTTTTTTGGAACTTCTAATCCTGCTCAGTTTTGGTTTTGAAGAAGCAAATGCTACGATTACGGGATTGAAAGAAGGCAACGAATATCAATTCCGAGTGAAAGCAGTTAATAAAGCTGGCCCTGGGCAACCAAGCAAACCCTCTGAGAGACAAGTTGCTAAACCTAAATTCGGTAACTTTTCATAATCCATATTTTGTTCCAAAATAAAATTTCTCTCGAAATTTTTTTTCTTTGTAATCATGAGTAATTTCAGTACCGGCATGGCTGAAAATGGACAATTTGAAGAGTTTAATTGTAAAGGCGGGTCAGTCAGTTAAATGGGACGTGGAAATTGGAGGTGAGCCAACACCTGAAGTTAAATGGATTAAGAGCGATGAAGTATTGACACCAAACGAATCTGTCCAGGTCATTTTTATCTTCTGGTATTTATCTTTTCTTAACAATTTGAAATTTTTTTTGATCTTTGAAACTTTAAATTATGATATTTTAGATTGAAATGAAAAGACATGGTCACACTTTGCTTTACATTCTATCTGCGAAACGCTCCGATGGTGGCAAATATACTCTGAGTGTAAGAAATTCAACTGGAGAACAAAGTGGAACTGCAGAACTAACTGTTTTGGATAAGCCAAATCCACCAGAGGGTCCGCTAAAGGTTAAACTTTTAGAAAACCTTCATGGAAAATGTTTTAGAAAAAGACGTTGGGATATTGGTAATTCTTTAGCTTAGTCGTTAGACAGTTCCGGCACAATGTTTTTCCAAAGCTTTTCCTTGATTCTTTTATACGTGCGACAAGATGGTTTTTTTCTATTTCTAAACTAATCTAAAATTCAGGGATGAATTATTATTAGTGTGTGATTCTATCGGTTTCTAGATCTCAGAAGTGTTTGAAAATAAATGCAAGCTTAATTGGAAACCACCAGAAGATGATGGTGGTGAACCCATCGCATACTATGAAATAGAGAAGTTTGATGAAGAAGTGGGAAAATGGATTAGGTGTACTAAAGTCAAAGACACTGAGGCATATATCGACGATCTGCAAAAAGGACATACTTACCAATTCCGTGTGAAGGCAGTGAATCACGAAGGTGCTAGTGATCCCCTATCGACAAAGGACTCCATTTTAGCAAAGAATCCGTATGGTACGATTCTCGTGGTTTTATATCAAATGTGAAGACTCACGAATTACAAAAATACGAAATATTTCATTTGAGAAAGAAAATTCTGAGATTTTTCCATATGAAATCGTTTTTTTTTTTTTTTCTCATAAGCATTCATGTCAGCTTTTCAGATGAGCCAGGGAAACCAACGACTCCAGAAGCTATTGATTGGGACATTAATCGAGTGAATCTGGCTTGGAAGCCACCAGATGATGTATGGTTATACTGCAACTTAGATTTGGAGTGTTTAATAAGACATGTGTGTGTAAAAATAGTTTTAATAAAAATCATCTTTATCAGTTATTAAATACTGTACATGGGTCTACATTTCAGGATGGCGGTGATCCAATAAGTGGTTATGTAGTCGAAAAAAGGAAAAAGCACGCTAAAGACTGGGTAGAGTGTGCTAGAACAAATGGTGCTGGATGTGAAGCTAACATTTTGGGTTTGAAAGAAGGCGAGGAATATCAATTTAGAGTTAGGGCAATCAATAAGGCTGGAATGGGTAAGCCATCAGACCCAAGCAGAAAAGTTATTGCGAAACCTCGCAACTGTAAGTCTTCGAGAATTTAAGATTTCATATAAGGTGTTTTAAAAGTTTATAAAATCGGAATTTAACACACGTGTCGTGAAACCTCAAACTTGGGTAATTAAACCTTTATTTAACATGAAGCAAATAATAGCGCTTTATACATATCGTACGGATGCTACACCGTTTAACAAACGCGTAAACTATAAAAAATGCAATAATATAAAAATGGTGAAATAACACAAAATTATAAAGTATTAGACGCATCCCAATACCACCCAAAACATAAAGCAAATGATGGTTATAGAAGGATTGGTTGGGTTATATATAAGACTGATTTAATGAATGGAAATTAGATGGGAGGATTTCTCATGGATGAACAAAGAAGATTGTTAACAGGATTAGTTTATATACAGAACTGAACTGACCAGATATTCGGCAGAGGAGGACATTTAAATGATATGAAACAAAGACTGCTAATAAAGGGTTTTGCTAACGAAGGGTTTGCTAACAAAGGGTTTTTGTCGTGTGAGGAAAAGGAATTAGATAAGAGGAATTTGTTAGTTTTGGATATAATAATTTAAATATTTCGTCTTTCACGACAACACGATCAGATTTTCAAAGTGCGAATATTTTTCCAAAATTTATTTAATTCATTCTTTAGTGAAACCACATATTCATCGTGAATCGATGAAATCGATCGTAATCAAAGTAGGCCAAAGCGTAGAATTTGATGTACCAGTCAGTGGTGAACCTCCACCAGAAAAGGCTTGGATGCTGAACGACAAAACGATCGAAGACGATGAACATATTACGGTATTTTTAAATCTAATCAAACTAAGTGAAAAATCTAAAGAAATGCAGATATGAGAGAAAAAATCCGAAGAGGGCAAATCAGAATAACATGGATTAGGAAAGTTTACATTTGACTTTTAAACAGGTTGACTTGAAAAGTAATTCTTTCGAATTAAAATTTAATTACTTCAATAAAGGATTAATGACAAGTCTGTTGTTCAAATTTTCTCTTTCAGATAACAGATGAAGATTACAGAACTGCCTATGTGTTAAAAAATGCGATGCGAAAGCACAGTGGGAAATACACATTAACTGTGTTTAATATTAATGGGACAGATAAACATAGTGTAGATGTGACTGTTATCGGGAAGCCTTCCGCACCTGAAGGTAATCTAATCTTCTCTTATTTTCGAATATGAAATCGTTCTTAAAAACTTGAAATCTAAACAAAAATTTTGAAAAAATGAAGTTTTTAGGACCGTTAGAGGTATCAGACATTCATGCGGATCATATGAATCTGGAATGGAAGCCACCGGACGATGACGGAGGTCTTCCAATTGACCATTATGAAATTGAGAAAATGGACGTCTCTACTGGAAGATGGGTTCCATGTGGACGGTCAGAAGATTGTAAAGCAACCGTGAAGAATCTACAGGAAAGCAAAACTTACCAAGTTAGACTGATTTTATTCATTCAAGACTGAAATATGAAATAAATGAATGAGTTCATCCACTGTTTCTACATATTTTCGGAATTGCTATATCAAATTTTCAGTTTCGCGTTCGAGCCGTCAATAAAGAAGGACAATCGGACCCACTTGCTACAATAGGAGATGGGTTCTTGACCAAAAATCCGTACGATGTTCCAGAGAAAGTGGATAAACCAGAACTAGTTAATTGGGATAAGGATTATGTTGATTTGCAGTGGAAAGCTCCAGATGACGGTGGTACACCGATTGAAGCGTATAGTTTGGAGATAAAAGATAAGCATGGAAAATGGACGGAAGTTATGAGAGTAAGGATTTATTGTTCGGCCCGTAATATTTATTTAGAAGCTATGTTAGATTTTAAGGGATTTCTTTGTTTAACACATGGAACCTTTGTATTATATTTGAGTTCTAGATTTCTGGTTTGGAAACATCTGCTCGAGTTGAGAATTTGAAGGAAGGTGAAGAATATCAGTTCCGTATCATTGCCAAAAATAAGGCTGGTTATGGTGAACCATCTAATCCGAGTGACCACATCATCGCGAAACCCAGGCATTGTAAGTCATATGCTTTCAATCATTTTTGTTGGTCTTTGTATCTCAAAAACAAGAAATTTCTTCAAAAACATAGTCTGTTTTGCAGCTAATTTTTCCAACTTTCATAGAAAGATAGGTGAGTTGTTATAAAAATGGCTGTCTTTGTATTGCAATTGAAAGGCAGCAGTAGTTTGTGACGACAAAACTTATCTTCATATCATTTGATGGAATTTGTAAACTTTTTGCAGTGGCACCTTATATTCATCGTCAGGATGTGGAAGACATAATTGTCAAGGTGGGACAACCTTTGCGACTCATCATTCACATTGATGGGGAACCACCTCCCAAAATTATCTGGAGTTGTGATGGTGAACCACTTGATTCGAATATTGTCGTTGAAAATGAGGATTATATTACCAAGTTTACTGTAACGAAAGCAATCAGGTGAATGATTCAGAATTACAATATGCAATAAAGAAATGAGGTTTCTTAAATTTTCGAAATCACTTCTAGAACTGGAATTCATCCGAATTTCTGGAATAGATGAATCACAGCATTTTTTAAGGAAACAATCTGGATTCTACACCATAATGGCTGTAAATGAAAGTGGTTCAGATAGTGTTAAATTCGAAATCAAAATAAAGGGAAAACCTGGAAAACCAAAAGGCCCTGTAGAAGTCACTAATATATTTGATGATCGCACGACCTTAAACTGGCAACCACCGGAAAATGATGGTGGCGAGCCCATTGACCATGTAAGTATGAATTTTTATTCCAATATGCAATTTTCAAACTTATTCGAGAATTTCATTTGGTGTTTGCTATAATGATATCCTTATTCTGATCTCTATTGGTTTCACTTGTATTTGTAATATTCTTGAAATTTCAGTATGAGCTGGAAAAGATGGATACTAAAGATGGTATCTGGGTACCATGCGGAAAATCCAAAAACACATCATTCGAAGTTAAAAACCTCATCAAGGACAAATTTTATCAGTTTCGTGTAAAAGCAGTCAATTCTGAAGGTTCTTCGGAACCTTTGGAGACGGATAGCTCTATACACACCAAAAATCCCTTTGATAAACCAGATAAACCTGGAAAACCAGTACCAACTGATTGGGATAAGGATCACATTGACCTTGAATGGACTAAGCCAGCA
Source organism: Brugia malayi (assembly GCF_000002995.4). Lineage (NCBI taxonomy): Eukaryota > Metazoa > Nematoda > Chromadorea > Rhabditida > Onchocercidae > Brugia > Brugia malayi. Next base: position 5,136,563 of record NW_025062479.1, read on the forward strand.
AATGATGGCGGGGCACCAATCGAAGAATATCTGATTGAAAAACGTAATAAATATGGACGGTAAATATTTGAAAGCAATTGCTGTGCCGTTTAATAAGCAAATCGTTGAAATTCTGATGAAGTTATTTTTTTGTCAGTCTTCTTGAAGTAGCTTATATTATTCGTTTGTTGAATATATACGCTTTTTAGGTGGGAACCTGCTTTAACAGTATCCGGTCAGTCGACAGCAGCTGCAGTTCCGAATCTTGCAGAAGGTGAAGAATATGAATTCCGCATTATAGCTATCAACAAAGGTGGACCGTCGGAACCAAGTGATCCAAGTGCAGCTGTTATTGCAAAAACGCAGAACTGTGAGAAATTTTGTTAACATAATTTTTATTAACAAAGGCTGAAAATATCTATTCCATTTTATAACAATTTCAAAAATCAATCACTTGTTTGTTTGGGAATTGATGTTAATTTGTCAAAAATTTTCTAGTGGCCCCAAAAATTGATCGGAGCACATTGAAACCAATGAAGGTGAAAGCAGGACAAATGGTTGTTTTCGATGTCTCGGTTGAGGGAGAACCACCACCAACAATCACTTGGATAAATGCAAACGGACATGAGATGAGGCATGGTGGTCGTATCAAGCTTGATAATCCAGAATACCGAACAAAATTGCAGATACGGGCATCTGAAAGGAGTGATAGCGGTATATACAAAATTCATGCCGTTAATCCAAATGGTGAAGATGAGGCTACTGTTGAAATTAATGTCATCGGTACAATTTTTTAAACCTACTTAAACTTCCAAAAGTATTATTTGTAGATATTTCTTATATAAGTTTGAGAAGTTACATGGAGAAAAATTTATCTCATTCATAACAGCCAATAATTATTGCTTATGTTATTGTACAATTTTTATACAAGTCCTTCAAAATCTGATTTTTTTCTGAAATTTCAGATAAGCCAAGGCCGCCAGACGGCCCACTAAACGTAACAGATATCCATGCTGATCATGCTACCCTAGACTGGAAGGCTCCTACAGATGATGGCGGATTACCAATTGATAGTTATGTTGTCGAAAGATTCGACACATCCACTGGTCACTGGATTCCATGCGTTAAGGTATATATTACATCTGTCTAATTTAATTAATTAAAATAGTCCTAATCTGCTTGATACATAATCTGCTTGAGAATATGGTCAAAGTGATATATCATAAAAGTGCAGATACACTGAACTATAAATTGTATTAAAAGTGTTTAGCTATCAGACAGCAATCATTTATTAGTGCAAGTTGAGTTGTCATATAATTCATTCTAGGTGGATGATGGACAGACAAGTGCTGTTATTGATGGTCTCATTGAAGGACATGAATATAAGTTTCGTGTATCGGCAGTTAATGCTGAAGGTGCATCTGATCCTCTTGATACCTTTGGAGCTATCCGGGCAAAAAATCCATATGATGCACCAGGTAAATAGCATTAATACTATTTGTAATATGTGAGAGATTACAAACACTGAGAAATGGAATTTTCGTAAAATTGCACATTATCTGTTTCAGGAAAAACTGGAAAGCCGGAAGTTATCGACTGGGATAATGATCACATAGATTTGAAGTGGACATCTCCTACAAATGATGGTGGTGCACCCATTGAGGGTTACGTGATTGAAATGAAGGAAAAGTTCGCGCCTTTTTGGAAAGAAGTCAAGGAAGTATCAGCTGACCAACTTACGACTACCATACCTAATTTGAAGGATGGTTCCGAATATGAGTTCAGAATACGAGCTAAGAATAAAGCTGGTTTTGGAGATCCATCAGATCCAAGTGATTCCATAATTGCCAAGCCACGACACCTGCCACCAAAAATTGATCGTACTGCAATTGAAGAAATAAGAGTACGGGCTGGTCTTAACTTTCAACTCAATATTCCCGTTTCTGGTGAACCACCTCCAACGGTGATGTGGATGTTCTCAGGACAACCATTGGTATCATCAGAGAGAATCAAGATTGAGAATCCAGATTACAGGACCAAATTTGTAGTGAAACGTGCTCTTCGTTCTGATACTGGTATCTACATAATTAAAGCCGAAAACAAGAATGGTACGGATACGGCTGAAGTTAAAGTGTTCGTATACGACCGACCAGGTGAACCTAAAGGTCCACTTAAAACGGACAACGTTCACAAAAATGGATGTACCCTCGTCTGGAAAGAACCTGATGATGATGGCGGTATAGAGATTAACCATTACATTATTGAAAAACAGGACGTGAAAAGCGGACGTTGGACTTTTGCGGGTGAAGCAGCTACAACTACTATGAAGATTGATGATCTAACTCCTGGGCATGAGTATAAATTTCGCGTGAAAGCGGTTAACAAATACGGAGAATCAGATCCATTAGAAATTACCCAACCAATTATTGCTAAAGATCCATTCGATACTGCCGGAAAACCAGGCACTCCGGAGATTATAGATTGGGATAAGGAACACGTAGATCTTCGGTGGAATCCTCCCTTGGATGATGGTGGCGCCGCAATCGAAAAATATGTCATTGAAAAAAAGATGGCAAATGGTGATTGGGAGTATGCAGAAGAAGTACCAGCAGACCAGACCACCACAACGATAAATCATTTGAAAGAAGGTGCAACCTATCAGTTTCGTGTAAAAGCAATTAACAAAGCCGGAGAGTCGACACCTTCCGATCCAAGTTGTACTTTCGTAGCCAAAGCGCGTAATTTACCACCAAAAATTGATCGATCTAATTTGAATGAAATTCGCATAAAAACTGGACGTACTATTGAATTCGATGTTAAGGTTGAGGGAGAGCCACCACCGAAGATTTCTTGGTTCAACAATGAAACACCACTAACAACCTTCGAGCGTACTAAAGTTGACAACTCGGTGGATTACCGTACAAAATTAGTTACTGTGAATGCGGTACGTAATGATTCTGGCATGTATAAAATTATTGCCGTTAATGAGAATGGTAAAGATGAAGAAGAAGTGAAGGTTGTGGTGCTCGACATTCCAGGAACTCCGAATGGACCTTTAAAAATCACAGATATCACGAAGGAAAGTTGTATCATGAACTGGAACCCACCTGAAGATGACGGTGGTTCACCTATTTTACATTACCTCGTTGAAAAACAGGAGGCTAATGGTCGTTGGGTGCCATGTGGTGAAACTTCGAATACTAGTTTACGCGTGAGCAAACTTGTGGAAGGGAAAGAATATAAATTCCGTGTAAAAGCTATCAATCGTCAAGGAGAATCACAACCTTTAACCTCGACTTATCCAATAATCGCCAAGAATCCGTTCGATGAACCTGGTAAACCCACGAATTTCACTGCGGTAGATTGGGGTAAAGATTATATCGATTTGGAATGGAAAGCACCATTGGACGACGGTGGCGCACCAATTGAAAACTATATTGTAGAGAAAAAAGATAAACTCGGTGACTGGATGCCATGTGTAACAGTTGCTGGAAATATGACTAAAGCTACTGTGGCTAATTTAATACCAGGCGAAACTTATCAATTCCGGGTGCGAGCAGTTAATAAAGGTGGAAAAGGAGAACCCTCGGATCCTACCCGAGAAATAATTGCGAAACCAAGAAAGCTAACACCTAAAATCAATCTAGCTGGACTTTTCGATATCCGAGTTCGAGCAGGATCACCAGTTCACCTTGAAGTAAGCTATGAAGGTGAACCAGCACCAGAGGCATACTGGAAAATTAATGACGCCGTCTTTACTGGTACTGATAGGGTTGAAATTATTACGAAAGATGGTAACAGCAAAATTGTGATACCGTCATCAGTTCGTGGTGACACCGGTACTTATACGATCCAGGTCGAGAATGAACATGGCAAAGATAAGGCATCCTGTACCGTGACTGTTCTAGATGTTCCGGGAGTTCCGGAAGGACCAGCAAAGATCAGTGACATCACGAAAGAAGGATGCACACTGACTTGGAGACCTCCGACCGACGATGGTGGCTCTGAAATTACGCACTATGTAGTCGAGAAAATGGACATGACTCGTGGTACTTGGCAGGAAGTAGGCCATTTTCCAGACTGTACTGCTAAAGTAACGAAACTGATTGATGGAAAGGAATACAAATTCTGTATCAAAGCTGTCAATATGCAAGGACAGTCAAATTCACTTGAAACCCAAGAAATAATTGCCAGAAATCAATTTGATGTGCCACAGTCAGCGTCGAAACCAGAGATCACCGACTGGGACAAAGATCGCATTGATGTTGTATGGAAGCCACCGACCGACACTGGTGGACTACCGATCCAAGAATACATCATTGAAAAGAAAGAGAAAGGTAATCCAGTTTGGATTGAAGCAGGAAGAGTTAGTGGAGATGTCACAGCTTTCTCAACTAATGGCTTGAAACCTGGATCGGAATACGAATTCCGAATTATTGCAGTAAATGAAATTGGTCCATCCGACCCATCCGAGCCATCAGATGCTCAAAAAGCTCGTCCAAGATATGTAATACCCAAAATTATCTCTCAAATACGGAAATTTAAAGTCAAAGCAGGTTTGTCGCTGACAGTAGAAGCGGAATATATTGGTTCTCCAGATCCGTCAGTAAGCTGGGAATTCAAAGATGAACCATTAGCTGAAAACCTTTTGGTAAGTAGTAAGAATGGAGTGCTAACAAGTACAACAAGTTTTTTCATACCATCTGCTAAACGGTCTGAAAATGGGAATTACACACTGAGACTGAAAAATGAAGCTGGTGAAACGTCCGGTTTATTTGAAGTTATTGTCCAAGATAGACCGTCGACACCCCAAGGACCGATTGAAGTAACTAATGTTACTAAAGAGAGTTGCATTCTTAACTGGCAACCACCGCAAGACGATGGTGGTGCGGAAATCACCAATTACGTGGTCGAGAAGCGTGATCTGCAGTCGAATATTTGGATACCGGTGTCAGTCTTTGTTCCTGGTACCACAGCCGTAGTGTCTAAACTTGCTGAAGGACACCAATATGAATTCCGAGTCATGGCTGAAAATGCAAATGGACGATCAGACCCGCTGAACAGTGACTCACCTGTGCTTGCTAAGGATCCATTTGGCAATCCTGGCAAACCCGGTCGACCAGTTGTTACCAATCACGATTTGAACCACATAGATATCGAATGGGAACCACCTAAAGATAATGGTGGCAATCAAATTTCACATTACAACATCGAGCGTAAAGACTTGAAGAATGGTCGTTGGATCAAGATAAACAATGAGCCAGTGAAAGATATCAGCTTCGTAGATGATCGTGTCCAAGAAGGTCATACTTATGAATACCGAGTCCGAGCAGTGAACCAGGCCGGTCATGGTGCACCATCGGATCCTTCAGCTGCAGCCACTGCAAAACCAATGTATGAGGCTCCAGTATTTGATATTGACATCCAGGGCAAGGAATTCCGGGTTCGTGCTGGAGAACCACTGGATATCAATATTCCATATACAGCATCACCAAAGCCTGATATTATCTGGGTGAAAAATGATCAAACGCTTAACGGTGTAGAGACAGACGACTCGAAAACACGTCTTTATATCAAGAAAAGCAAACGTTCGGACTCCGGTGAATGCATAATTACTGCATCGAACTCGTACGGTAATGTAGAAGCAACAATTAAAATTTCCGTAGTCGACCGACCAGGACCTCCAGAAGGTCCAATGGCTTATCCGGAAACATCACGCCATTCCTTAACCTTAAGATGGCGTCCACCTGAGGATGATGGTGGTTCAGAGATTACCGGTTATCGGATTGAATACCAAGAAACAGATATGTTGAATTGGATTCGTGTTATCGAAGCAGTCGGTGGTACCACATACATCGTTCGCGGACTGGATCACGGAAAGCAATATCGCTTTCGTGTACGTGCTGAAAATGTGATGGGATTGAGTGAACCACTAGTAGGTGCACCAGTGTTTGCAAAAGATCCATTTGATCAACCTGGACCACCCTCTACTCCTGAAATAACGGGATATAGTCGTAATCAGATAAATCTGTCGTGGAATCCACCAAGTAACGATGGTGGATCGCCTATCATAGGTTATGTAATCGAGAAATTTGAAAAAGGTGACAATGATTGGACACCCGTCAAGATGCGCTCAACTAAAAATACCAAAGCTATTGTAACTGGTTTAATTGAAGGAGAAACTTACCAATTCCGGGTCCGAGCTGTTAATCTGGCTGGTGAAGGTGAACCAAGCGGTAATTCTGAACCCACAATGTGTCGTCCGTTCGTTACCCCACCTGATGCCCCAGATCAGCCACGAGTGGGTAAGTTAACAAAAAACTTCGCGGAATTGACCTGGAACCGTCCTTTAAAAGATGGTGGAGCCCCAATTGAAGGATATATTGTTGAGAAAAGGAAAATTTGTGTTGGGGACTGGATACCATACAACGATAAACCTGTTAAAGATACTTTCCTGGTAGTGGAACCACTAGAGGAGAACGGAGAATATGAATTCCGCGTGAAAGCAGTTAATTCGGTTGGAAAAAGTAAACCGTCTAGGCCAACCGATGTGGTGCGTATTGAAGAGCAGCCAGGTCGGCCATGTTTAGATCTATCTGATATTAAAGATATCACCGTCAAGGCTGGAGATAATTTTGAAATTAAAATCCCTTTCACTGGTGGCAATCCAAAACCATTGGCAACTATTTTTAATGGAGTGAAAGAAATATTTGGCGAAGATGATCACATTAATATTGAGGTAATTTTTTTATGAATTTTCTTTGCGAAAATTTTCCGAGCTTTGACGAAAGTCAACTGCCAAAATTGGTCAAGATTATGAAAATTTTGTTTAATTTTTTTTTTAATCACTGCTTTTTTTGGCAATTTTTTTTAATCATTACTTTTTTCAATCATTGGAAGGGAATAAAATATAATTAACAACAGTTTGAAATTCAGGTAAGCGACGGTTTTGTGACTTTAACAACAAAGTCAGCGAGAAGATCAGATGCTGGGCCGTATCGTGTTACATTAAGTAATCGTTTCGGTAAGGATAGCACAAAAGTGAATGTTAACGTGTTGTCACCGCCAGGTAAACCTGTAGGTCCAATAGCAGCAAGTGAAATTGTCGGTGATGCAATAACACTTCACTGGAGTCCGCCACTTGATGATGGCGGTGCTGGTGTAAGCAATTATGTGGTGGAAAAACGTGAATCGGATGGTACCTGGACCAAAGTTGGTCAGCCAGCTGGTACCAGTTTCCGAGTACGTAACTTAGAAAATGGACATCCATATGAATTTCGAGTTTCGGCTGAAAACCACTACGGCATTGGTGAACCACTTGAAACAACGGAACCGATTACTGCAAAAGATCCTTTTAGTAAGTTTCAACTGCTTCATTAGAACTTCAGTTTTGCTAATAGAGAAATTTTTCTCAAAACTAGAAATTGTATTTTTACTATCTAGCTATTTGTAAGCACATGAGGTCCACTTTTTTTAGGTAACCCTGATGCTCCTGGGAGACCAGAAGCTATTGCAACAACTGAGAATACCATTACGTTGCATTGGACTCAACCGTTGAAAAATGGTGGTTCACCAATACAAGGTTACGTGTTGGAAAAGCGTAAAATAGGTGATGACTGGTCAAGATGCGCTTTTGGCCTTATCAACGATACGCAGTACCGGGTAGGGATCATAAAAGTTCATAATCTTCTAACATTAATCATGTGACGTAACAAATCGCCTGAAGACAGCAAGAAGGCTAGTAAAAATGATCAAATCAATTATCGAACTACGTTCAGAACTGTTCTTTTCTAGGTCACTGGTTTAACACCACACAAACGTTATGAATTCCGTATAGCAGCAGTAAATGGAGTTGGCCAAAGTCCATGGAGTCAAAACAGTGAACAAATTACGGCTCAGATGGAAGCTGTGAGGCCAAGGATTCAGCTTGCTTTATTTGGCAAAGACATTATTGCTCACGTTGGATCTTCAGCGAAGGTAGGTCAATAGAGCGATTATTTGCTGATTAAAACCTTATAAAATCTCGATGACTTGGAATTATATCTTCAAATTGGTCATATCTTCTAACTTTTGAAATGAAAATTAAATTTGCAGATTTTGGTGCCATTTTCGTCAAGTCCGTCTCCGGAAATAATCTGGAATAAGGATGGTAAGCCAATTGATGAGATGTCAAAACGTTTAAGACTTGAATCAAACGACTTTTTGACACAGCTGTTATATGAAAAATGTGAACGAGACGATACGGCTACCTACACCATTAAGGTAAGTAGTTGCTTTTTAGTAAGCTGAAAAGCATCCGAAAATTTCAATCTTTTAGGAACATGAAACACTGAAAGTTTTCAACACTAAGAAGAAATGCTTCTCAACCTTTACGACACTGTTTCTTTCGCTCAATACCATGGAAGTCACGAAAGAAAAATCGACTTTTAGTCATCGTTTGACTAGTTATTGCGTGTAGACTTTAAAGTTGTGGATATGCAAATGAGCATGCTTTAAAAAGGCACGTGAAAAAATAAGTACATTTTTGAAGTATTTTCAAATCAAAGGAAAAAATTTATTTTCAGCTGGAAAATGATGCTGGATCGGACAGCGTCAATGTCAGATTACTAGTTGTCGATAGTCCATCCCCACCAAAGAGTTTTATAGTTTCCGATATCACACCAGATTCCTGCGTTTTGGATTGGGAACCTCCAGATGATGATGGAGGCTCTCATATCACAAATTATATCTTGGAAAAGTGTTGCGTTAATACGCCGTCAGATGATGTCTGGGAGAAAATTAGTTCATTCGTACGTGGTACCAATTATGTAGTAACTGGTCTTAATGAAGGCGAGAGCTACAAATTCCGAGTTAGGGCGGAGAATCAGTACGGTATATCAGGACCAAATGCAGTAAATGAGCCAATTGTTGCTTGCTATCAGTTTAAGGTACCTTCACAACCAGATCCACCCACTGTTCGTGACATAGACAGTACATGGGCTGAAGTGGAATGGGAATCACCTTTAGATGGAGGTTCGAGGATTCTCGGATATGTGTTGCAGTACAAGGAACCTACATTTGGTAAGTGGATAAATGCCAGTGCCCGCCCACTAGAGGCTACCAGCTTCCGTGTTCAGAATTTAAAGGATAAAGGTGAATATGAATTCCGTGTTATCGCTAAGAACAAAGCTGGTCTGTCAAAACCATCGCTGCCATCAGAAAAAGTACAACTTAAACTCAAATTTGGTCCACCTGGCCCACCGACCCAAATATCTGTCGAAGCGATAGGAAGAAATCACGTAACGCTCACCTGGGCTCCACCAACTGATGACGGTGGTTCCAAAATAACTGGATACATTGTGGAAAGCCGAGAAGTTGGTATCCAGAGCTGGAGAGTTGTTAGTGACTACAATGTACAGCAACATGAATTCACAGTCCCTAATCTGATTGAATTTCATGACTACGAATTCCGAATTACAGCTATCAATAAATACGGAAAAGGTTTACCATCATTACCTTCGTCACCAATCAAAATCCAGGAGATGGGTGGTTCTAAGCCTGTAATTGTTGTCAAACCAGCGAACACAGCTTCGCCTTATAATCGCCGTGCAGTATTTACATGTGAAGCTATTGGCAGACCAGGTAATTTAAACTGCTTGATTCATTAATGAACTTCAATTCCAAACATTGGAATCTTGAAGCTTTTTTAAAAAATACTTTAAAAGCTTTAATAATAAGGGTATTTTTTTAGCACCAACCGCACGCTGGTTACGTAATGGACGTGAAATACCAGAAGGTGCACGCTATCGCACTGAAGCACAGGATGAAGTTTTCAAACTTATCATCAAAGAAGTATGGGATATTGATTCTGGTGAATACACTTGTGAAGTGTCAAATATTTATGGTTCCGATTCTGCTACTGCAGCATTACTTGTTCAAGGTGGAACTTGTTGAGCTGTTTCTTACTATTGTTTTGAAAAAAAATTTTTCTTTAACAGAATTTTGATTTTAAGCTTAAATTTCAGCTCCACCTGTGATTGAAAAAGGTGTTGCAAATGCTATATATGCCGATGGTGAATTAGTACGCCTAAAGATTTACTTCTCTGGCACCGGTCCTTTTAATTATACATTTACCCTAAACAAGAAAGAAATACCTGCGGATCATCCCAACATCCATTTCGTGGATTTCGATAATCACGTTATCATTACTATTCCTTCGATCCATAGCAGTGAGGCTGGTCGTTATGAGTTAACAATAAGCAACGACAGCGGTGAAGCGAATACTGGTTTCTGGCTGAATGTAACCGGGCTACCGTCAGCACCTCAAGGGCCATTACAATTTTCAGGCTTGAATTTATCTCAAGTATTACTTAGTTGGAAACCTCCAGTGGTTAGTTTTTTTTTTCCTTTCGAATTTCTTCTTCGCAGTTCAATTTCTGAAATATTTTTCATTAGATTAAAACAGATTTAAAAATTTTTTATAGAGTGATGGCGGTGCACGTATAAGCAATTACGTTGTCGAAAAGCGCAACCTAACAAAGGATGAATGGACTGAAGTGGCAACACTTATAAAAGATACTAACTATTTGGTTAGTGACCTCTTCGAGGGACACGAATATGAATTCAGAGTTAGTGCCGTAAACGAAAATGGGCAAGGTCCACCCCTCGTTGGTGACCAGTCAATTATTGCACGGCTGCCATTCGATCCTCCTTCATCTCCTGGAAAACCTCAGGTAAATTTTCTGGAAAAATTGGTCGATTTCAAACTCTTTTATAAATGAAGGCATCTTTGGATGAAGTTATAGTTTCTTTTTTTTTTAATTTATAGATGAAAGGCAACAGATGGAGTATATTTCAGAGTGTGAATATAGGTGAAAATTCTATGACGTTGAGTTGGGCTCGTCCAAATTTCGATGGAGGAGGTCGCATCCGTGGTTACTTGATTGAAAAAAGGGAAGCTGGTACAGATATTTGGCAGAAATGTAATTATAATACAAATCCATCTACTTCTTGTGTCGTGAATAATCTGATAGAAAATCGTGATTATGAATTTCGTGTATTTGCTGTCAATGATGCTGGCCATTCTGAACCATCTGTGAGGTATTTTTTTAACTGCAAAGATGTTAATCTACTATTTGTTAAAAATTTAACCTCAAACCATGAAAAAAGTGAATCAGTAAACGAAGAAAAAAAAAACAAACCTTTTAGTTTCAGCTTTCTAATCCTAGAACTTAATTTTCCAGTGATATTGTCAAATATGTTCATTTGTCATCTGGACAAGCACCAACAATCGTTACTCCGCTTACCGACCTATATGGTGAACAAGGACGATCGGTGACTTTAGAATGCGTAATAACTGGCAATCCACAACCGGAATATCGTTGGTACAGAGGTCTCCGAGAGCTTATCGAAACTTCCAAATATAGCATCTACGACAAGGGTGACACACAAGTAAGATGTATTTTTCGATAGAACTCATGAGAATTAAGAAAATATCTAACATCGTTAGTTGTATTTTTGAATATTATGCGATTGTTCGAATTACTGAAGGCTCTTCATAGTTTTGGTTTTTCTTAACAAGGATTTTGTTTATAATTCAACAAGGTGCATTTTTCCAGACACTGGTCATTAATGATTTGCATGCTGATGATACCGACGAGTACTCTTGCCGTGCAACGAACTCTAATGGCACCAAATCAACGCAAGCACAAATGACTGTTTGTTCTAAACCCCGTGTATTCCTTCCACCACAGTACCATGGAGGTTATGAAGCAAAGAAAAATGAAAGCATCGAGTTGAAAGTTCCATTCAAAGCGTTTCCACAACCTAAAGCAAAGTGGTTCAAAAATGCTGAACCAATTAGCGGTTCTGACAAATATAAAATTATTACCGATGAAAAGTAAGTTTTTAACTCTTTACTAATTGTTTTAACTTTTTTGGGATCAATTTTAATCAAATTTAAATTTATAGTTCATTCTTACCAAAACTTTATATTATGACTTTTTAGGTTTACAACTTTGACAATCTCGAATGGTACACGAGAAGATTTTGGGCAGTACCGAGTAGTTGTAGAAAATAATGTTGGTTCAGATTCCGCTACTATAAGTTTAACTGTTGCTGATAGACCGGATCCGCCGCGATTTCCTATTGTTGAAAATGTTCTAGATGAAGCTGTTATTTTGTCATGGAAAACTCCGGCGCTGGATGAAAACGTTCTGATTACTAAGTAGGTTTTTTTGAATCTTTTCATTATATCAATAACAAAAATTTTTGAAAAACTATTTTTAAAAAACTTAATTTAAATTTCTAGCTATATTGTTGAGCGACGTGAGGCAACCAGCGGGCAGTGGGAACAATGTGCCAGATCACGTTATACTTATCTGACAGTAGAAGGCCTGAAACCTAAGCATACTTACGAATTCCGTATCATTGCCGAAAATAAATACGGACAATCAAAACCGTGCGAACCAACTGCCCCTATTACTATTCCTGAGCAACGTATTCGGAAAAAAGGTTATGATGGTAAGGATATTTCTCTCAGATACGTTGGTGTTAATTTATATTGAAATTGATTCATTTAAAAATTCTGAATGGTGAAATCTTCAACTCCACACACAATTTTTGCAGTTGACGACTTGGGTAGGATTGTCCATGGGAAAGGAGTAACATCTGATAATTATGATGCTTACGTAATCGATGTTTGGAAAGAATATTATCCACAACCGGTAGAACCAAAACGAGAATCGGTGTACGATTATTACGACATTCTTGAAGAAATTGGGTCGTAAGTTTTTTTCAATGTTTTTCAAGCAATCGAATTAAATGCGGGAAAAAATCTTTCAAAAGAAAGTGTGCAGTTTCTGAAGCAAAAGTTGGTTGATGTTTCTACAAAATTATTTCCATAGAAATTTGAATAATACTTTGCAGAGGGGCATTTGGCTCTGTACACCGTTGTGTTGAAAGAGCAACTGGTAATACGTTTGCTGCGAAATTTGTTAACACTCCTCATGATGCGGACAAGGATACAGTGCGCAAGGAAATTAATACCATGTCTGTTCTTAGACATCCGAAACTGATAAATCTGCACGATGCTTTTGAAGATGATAAAGAAATGGTCATGGTTTATGAGTTGTACGTTTCTTCAATCTTGACTAATTTTAATGTTAAAGGAACATTCAGATATCTCTCTTCATCAGTCCTTCATTTCATAAATTTTCAGAATATTTTTGAACAACATTTATAATCTATTAAAACGTTAAAATTTTTTGCAGTATGTCAGGTGGTGAGCTGTTCGAGAAAATTTCCGATGAAAGGAATCGTATGTCGGAAATGGATGCGGTCGGTTACATTCGACAAATATGTGAAGCCTTATGTCATATGCATGAGATGAGTTATGTGCATTTGGATCTGAAACCTGAGAATATTATGTTCATAACAAAGAAAAGTGACCAGTTAAAGTTGATCGATTTCGGTCTAGCAGCAAAACTAGATCCTAGAGACACTGTAAAAGTGACAACTGGTACAGCAGAATTTGCGGCACCAGAAGTAGTTGCCAATGAACCAGTCGGATACTATACCGACATGTGGAGCGTTGGTGTACTTGCTTATATCCTGTAAGTTTTTTTTTTTTCAGCCTAATTTACCCTAACTACATCTGGAAAAAATGCACATTGATCTTAATTCCTTATGCATCATTAAGCCTTTATTAACAGTTCTTATGGCTCTTATCAAGTGATTAATCGTAAGTCAGCCTCTTACTTACACGTTAGTTAATAGTTTAATTCAAAAGCAAAGCACAAAAAATCTGAGACTTTCAGCTTATCCGGTCTCTCACCATTCGGTGGAGAAACTGATGACGAAACTCTCCGAAATGTAAAGAAATGTGACTGGAACATGGATGACCCTAGTTTTGCAAGTATTTCTCAGGATGCAAAAGATTTCATTAAGAAGATTCTAATGCTTGATCCAAAGTAATTTTCATTTTACTAATTTGTACTATTGTGTAAAGGCATTTAAAGTCCGGATAAGTAATCAACTCTTGAAAAAGTGCTTCGTTTAATTAATGAATAAATTAATTACAGAAGTCGGATGACCGTACATGAAGCTTTGGAACATCCTTGGTTAAATGGTGCTACCAGTAATGTACCGTCTCAGCAAATACCCAATGAACGCTATCATTCCGTTCGTGACTCTGTTAGACGGAAATATGTAAGTATTATCTTCAATATTCGATGTAGAAAAAAACTCAAACATTTTTCACCAATAAATTAATATCAGGACGCTTGGCCAGAACCAAATCCACCTCTCGGACGCATTTCGAACTACAGCTCCCTTAAAAAGCATCGTCCATCTGAATATCATATTCACGATACATGGTTCAGTAGAGAAGAAGGCCAGCCACGATTCATCGTTAAACCATTCAGTACAAGCTGCGATGAAGGTGGAAATGCTACATTCTCATGCAGGTTTGTTATATTTTGATATTCGAAACGATATAAATTTTAATTTTGAAATCTTTTTAAAGTTCTCGCCTGAAAATTTTTTTTAGTTTTCATCTAAAATTAAGTTTATTAGATTTTCCAGAAGGAAAGAATTTATTGCAGAGTTATCGCTTCATCACCACCAATAGTAACTTGGCATAAGGAAGCGGATGAACTGAAGCAGAGTACCAAATATATGAAGAAATATACAGATAATAATTATATGATAGTAATAAACAGGGTTAGACCAGAAGACGCTGGTGAGTACACTGTACGAGCAAAGAATTCATATGGTTCTAAAGAGGAAGTTGCATTCCTGAAAGTGACTGGTTAGTTTAATTTGAAAATTTAAACCTAAATTCCTTTTTGTTTATCAACTTTAAGCAGTAATGATGTGAAAACTAGATATTAACTTTCATTACAAATCTTGAAACCATGCTGCATAATTTTTAGAATCAACTAGAAGACAAAGCAATTCAATAATATCAGAATTTGAAAAACGAGCTTATGTTATGCGGGAACCTGAACTATTTAAAGAACGCCAAAGTGCTCCAAAATTCACTTTCCATCTTCGGTCACGTCTTATCCAGAAGAATCATCCATGTAAATTAATCTGCAATGTACAAGGCGATCCAATTCCTAAGGTGATTTTATGCTTATTTTAATCTGCATTTTGGAAATGATATTGATGAGCAACTTTATTGAAATAGTGTTAGGTGATGGTCATTGTAAATTCATAAGGATGGAAATTAATTTCGAATTTCAGAATGTAATTCTAAATTTTAAATTTGAATATTTATGTATAGGTGGAATGGTTCAAAGATGATAAACCAATTAACATGGATAGAGCACATTTAACCTATAGAAGCGGTGTGTGCACGATGGAATTATTCAGTTCCCGTATGGACGATGCGGGTACTTATCGTTGTGAAGCAACTAACAGTTTAGGAACAGATTATACCGAATGTAGTGTCAATGTACAAGGTAGTAACTATGCTTTTAACTGACGTTCAGTATAGGAATTCATTTAAGTCTGACGCATTATATTCGATTGATCCATCCACTAACATATAAATTATAGCAATTCCGCTTACTGAATCAATACAATCACATCTTAACATTTTGAGGAATTGAGGAAATATTTGAGAATTTCGAGGTGTTGATTCATTTCACAAAAACTTTTTTTCAAGGTAGAAGCGGCGAATCAATACCGGTAAAACCACTTCGTACAAGACGGATTTATGACACTCTCAGTGCAGGCAATATCGAACGTTCACAATCTAGTGCCGATGTTTTGCCGGAACATAATATAAAGCCATCAACACCACAGTCTCGGGATGATTTAACTGCAAAATATAATGATAAACCACCTACTTTTATGTCGAAATTGTCGAACACTGCCGTAAACGAAGGCGAACAAGCTGAATTCTCTTGTACGGTGGGTGCTGATTTATTTAAATCTCAGAAATCTGACAAAATCAATTCTCAAAGTGCGAACAAGAGGCTTTGCAGATAACTGCGTATCCGGAACCGCTTATCGAGTGGCTCCACAACGGTGAACGTATCATTGGTGATTCTCGTCTAAAAATTTCTTTTGTCACTGGTCGAGCTTCACTAACAATCAGAAACATTAATAAACAAGATGCGGGGGAATACTGTTGCAAGGCTAGTAATTCAGCAGGTTCGGAAACAAGTAAAGCAGAACTTATAATTAAAAAGTAAGTTTTAAGTAACATTTATGGTGCAGAATTTAGGAATAGCATTTATTTTCCATAATGGCTGGCATCAAAGACGCTGACAAATGTAGAAAATTATAGTTTAAAATTTGTATAAGGAATGAGGCTGAATTTCAACAAATTGGCCAAAAATTTGATATAGTACCACTTCAAGCTGGAAATCGTTTGTGTTTAGAAGCGCTACAGGGATGGATGATGCTGTAGGTGAACCGCTGAAAAATGGTGAATTGACCGCT
This sequence comes from Brugia malayi, assembly GCF_000002995.4. Taxonomy (NCBI): domain Eukaryota; kingdom Metazoa; phylum Nematoda; class Chromadorea; order Rhabditida; family Onchocercidae; genus Brugia; species Brugia malayi. Next base: position 5,152,973 of record NW_025062479.1, read on the forward strand.
AAAGAGACAGCAAAGCAACCTGAAACAGCAAACCAGACTATTTTAAACGGTGATGTGATGAACAACATGGGTGGAAAAACCTTAGAAAAAGATGGCCAATTTCGGATAATTCGACATCTAGAGGGAATTCAGGTTGCTTCTGGTTCAACAGCCATCTTCTCAGTACTGTCTTCCGGAGCTGTGGATGAGGTTTGTGCTTAAAAAGTTCCAGTTTAAGCAAAAGAGTTTTATAAATATATGCTAGATAAATTTATATTGAAAAATAATGTATGACTGCTTCAAATTTAGGTAATATGGCTCAAAAACGGAAAAGAAATCCAGTCAAATGAAAATGTGACAATGAAAGTAAGCGACAGTGAATATCGACTTGAGCTCTCTAAGGTGTCTCCTGACGATCACGGCATTTATCAAATCGACTTCCGGCATGGTGGAAAAACATTTACGTCAGCTGCGTCACTTGTTGTACTTGGTATTTTTACTTTGGTATCACAAATTGGAATGTTGCTCCAGAACTAGTAATATTTAAAGCGATATTAATTTTTGCAGGCTTAATGAAGTGTAACTGCAATTCCATTTTAGACAAACAAAATGAACGCGCTGTTTGCAAACTTCCACAATCCGTGACGGTCAAATCTTCAACGCCCTGTAAATTGGTTCTTGAAATGGAAAATGGCGAAGATTGGACAGTGCAGTGGTTCAAAGGATTGAGTAAAGTAGAGAAATCCAATCGTATCAAATCAGTTAAATCTGGAAATGCTTTCAAATTAGATTTCAAGGTTTAGTACATGCTTAAATGTCCGTGTTTATTTGAAGAATTCGTGGTGATTTATTTAAATAAAGAACTTGAAATTCAGTCGGGGAATAATTTATCCTAACAATTTCAGGATGTCCAACCTGACGATGAAGGCATTTATGTAGTAAAAGTAATCAAGGATAAAAAAGCGATATGTAAATATGCAGCTGCTTTACTGGTCGAAAAATAATTATACTGTTAACGACACATATAAATCGACGTAATTTATACGTTAATACTTAAAATCGAATGAGCCTTCTCTTTCATCGATCCATGTCAATTGAAATTGTGATTTATTATTTATGTCATTGTACATAAATGTCGTATAAAACTTCTAGCTTATTATACTTCTTTGTGCTCAGCGTTAACACATCCACGTTCTAAATTTACTCATCATATCCCACGGATTCAATATTCTTCAGTAGTAGCTCTTTCTAAGAAGGCAAGAAACTTTCTATGGCTTTAGGATGCAGCATGGAAAAACTGACATATGATACATTGGCAATTCGATTAGTCATCGCATTGCTTCATTAAACAACAATTTCGGGTTTGTCAAGAAGAAACTTCTAGAACTGAACAGTACAACAGCAGGGCTACGAAGATGACTGTTCTCAAGAATTTGCACGCAAAAAAGACTTGAGAGCTCAGACTTCAACAAACATTTTTACAAGAAAAAATTCGCGAATGAATTAGATTAAGTTCTCACTTTGTTTTAAAATCATTGTATTTCCAGAAAGTCCTAATCAGATGCTCTGTACAATCCAAGCCACAGTTTCTGGCAGTGATATTAGAGCTTAGGGAAGAAAACTTTGAACTTCTGGTCTTGGAAAAATCTTTGGAGTTCTTGAAAGGACTTCAAATGCCTCTTCAGGCAGTGATACCCCACAAAAGTCATACACTCCTCGGTAATAACATACCAATCCTAGCGAATGATATCAGAATTGTATTAAATAGCGGAAATCGACCAAAGCGAAAATTTTTCTAGTTGCGAATAAACATCGTCCCATGTTCAACTTGTTGTAATACACAAAACCAATGTAATTAAACTTAAACTGAATTAAGTTAACCACATGACAGTTGTACATAAGATAGACCCACTGCATCAGCGCTCAACTACTCCCTTACAATCGAAGATTCTGTGATTGACTTGGAATCTTATTAGCCATTAACATAAAATGAATTTACATAATGAGGAAGTAAAAAAAAAAGTTCCATTATCAAAAAATGTTTAATAAACAGCATTCTTTGTGAAACAAAAAACCTCGACGAATTCTTCCTTTTAAATGAAGAGAATCAAGGCTGCTATTACAGGTTATTATATACACAAATAAAAATAATTTATATGCATATACACTGTGTCTATTACGCATATGAAATAGCATAAGAATGTGAAAGCTTTCATTTTAAGCAAAAAAAAAAATATCAGTATTCTACACCAGAAGTTAAATCATTTGGAATGTAACTAACAATTTCACTTGTAGTATTTTCATACCTTTACACAGAGTCATAGTTGTCATTAAAAGCGTACAAGATGAAGAAAAAAGCAATTCCCCGTCAGAAGCCCACAAGTTACACATACAAAAGAATTTAATTTTACTACATGGGTTTGCATATAATTTGACTAAATTTCCATCCCTCTTTTTTAGAATATAATATAAATGAACGATATCTGCGACAATACAAGATGGAGAGGAAATCAAAAACTGTCCACAAATAAATAACACTAGAACTAAATAAGCAGGAGATGCAAAAAAAAAAAAGACATATATAAGTGATTTAAGCAAATGCAGTTCCAATAAAACATCCTAAAAAATAGGACTTAATCTGAACTTACAGATGACTCAGAAATGAATTGCCTAGTGAAGGATATTTTGAGAAACAGGAATTCTATAAGAACAATCGCCAACACTAAGTGATACCATCTATAAATTCCTTCATTAAATCATCTTTTTTATTTCGAAATTGTTTTAGGAACGAAGCAAATGCGTTCTAAGAGATGAAGTGACAGCAGATGATACAGTTTGCACGTACAAATTAGCAAAATTCGGATACAGGACTGGTCGATTTCACCAAGAAAACAGTATGTAAGTGAGCCATCAATTATCTTTCACTTTTAGAATGCTGAATTAACCACTGCAACGTTATATCTGAAAAGATGGATACAGTAAGTGGAAATGAGTACACCAAGCATTATTCAACCTTTTATTTGACTTCATTTCCCCTGTAATCCTGAAACTGAAATCTCACAAACTGAAACGGAACTGGAATCAGTAGTCTTTATACATAATTACGTGAAAATTTACCTATGTTATCCTTTTCCTTACAAGATATCGAGTAGCAACAGATTTCCCTGTTTTGGATTGCTGACAAATTCCTGGAAATAGATCCTATTAAATGAATTACTTCAAACGTTGTGCATCAAATACCAAAACGGTCTCATGTCATTTCCCACTCAGTGAACAACTGTAGGAACGAAGAATTTATGAAAGTTTAACATATTTAATTACTATCACTTACATCCGTTCAATAAGTTGCCGCTCATCAAGGGCACCGGGAAGGTCTTTTTTGTTTGCTAATACAAGCACAGGGATGGAATCAAGCTGTGGCTTATCTAAAAGTTGGCTTAATTCATTTCTTGAAGCCTCCAGTTTATCTTCATCAGCAGCATCAACCATAAAAATGATCGCATTGACACCGCGACAATACCTTTCCCACATAGAACGAAACCGCGGTTGTCCACCAATATCCCATAACTTGAAATAGTGTTCAATATATTATGGTAGAGCAACGGTATTTAGAATAGCTAAGTTGCGAACAGTCAAATCAAATCAATTAGAAGTAACAGGAGATCTTACGTGGTCATATTACATGGTTTTATGGTCAATAACCAAACTTACTATGATTTCATTTGTCATGAATGTTTTGCAAACATTCCAGGAAATTTTTAGAATGCTATAAAATTCTAGGCTCTTAATAATACATCGATTCCTACTATAATACATTAATAGATGAAAAATGAAGAGTAATATTTTAAAGTGTAACTCCATCATTCATTGGTAGCTGTTATCGATAGCATTTCCATTAAGTGATTTCTAGAAAGCTACCAACCTTACCTTAATTGTGACGTTTCCCTTTGTAATTTTGCGCATATTGAATCCGACCGTTGGAATCATATCTTCAGTGAACTGACCAGTCTAAAACTATAGTTTTCTAAATAGAAAAATAAACAAGACCGATTTAAATTTGATTAAAATCAGTAATTTCCAAGTTATGTCTAATATAAACTTCTTGGAATTTTAAACGATGAGTGTAATTAATACCGCAATAACATTAACAAATGTAGTTTTTCCTGAATTCTGCAACCCAACAAGTGTTAATTCCATCTCTTCTTTCCAGAATAAACTTCGGATCCAATCCAAAACACGATTTATCATTGCCAACATTGCTGCGGTCCGCTCCTCCTCTCTGATCCACACCAGAACAGAAATACAGTATATTTTACCAGATATATCCCCTTATGCAAATTTCCAAATCGATTTAACACATCATATGTAGCAGAATTAATGCGTGCACGAAAATCAATGAACAAAAAATGCAACAATCAACCCAAAAATTAATAACAACAGCCAATTATAGTGCGAAAATTTGGTATTCCAAGAAATGAGGTGCCTATATTTTATTCCAAACATATATAGGAAGGAATACATTTTTCGGCCATCAGTTATCATTTGCAGAAGAGTTGTTTCATTTTAGTTGTTAATTTTTCTTAGATTCACACAAAATCAGAAAAAAGTAACATATGAACTGGTTGTAAAGACGGAGTGAGGAAGTCTATGGAATAGTCAGCAACAGATGGCAAAACAAACAGGATGAGAGTTATCTACAAAAACTGTTCATAAATGTTCGGATAAGTTCCATTATCTTTTTAAAGAATAACTGCAAAATCATGAAGAAGCGGCAAGTGACAAAATAATGATGCACTGTTGCATTACGTGGTATATTGAAAGAAAGGTTAAGTGATAACTCTTAGAAAGAAAGAAACCATATGTGGATATCTCAGAGTTAACTCATGCTCCCTGAACAATCACTCATTCCAAACCCTTTCTAGGAAGTACTCACAAAAGAAGCGCAGAAAAACACAAGGACTACCGCAGAATCACAAACCTCCCATCGTATAAAAGAATTTTAGGATCCAAAAGATATGCTGCAGCTAAATGGTTCGTAACGATGACACTTCAAATCATTGTAAATATACTAGCGGTACCTGACAAAAATTTTTTTAAAAAACATTCGAAGTTCCTCGTTTTTTGAAAATTTGAGGTAGGATTCAAGCCAAGTTCTTTTCACATGAGTTAGATGGTATTTGGTTGTCCGGTCATACCAATTCGGTGAAACAAGCCTTCGCTCTTTGCTAACGAACTGCAGTGATTCCCTTGAATACATGCTACATCGGAAATAGTATTCATTTTTTAATTTTTTTCTAAGGAAAAGCAAGCTTTCCAAATATCCTGTGCTTCATCATACGCACCGTTGATATTGGAAATCAAAACTGTCTTGAGTTTTCTTAAATCCTTTCCCGCTATTCCATGTGGTGTCATTTTTAGTCTATCCAACTGTGGATTTACACATATAGCATAAGTATCACCTTACGCCTCATTCTCTATTCAGAGTAGCCACGCATAGAGAGACGAATTGAACTGTTCTATTCTGGATACCTAACGACTCTTGTATTTATTTAAACTACTTCTCGCTCCTAAACCAATACCTACTCTGAATCCGTTCCGCGGCATCTCGGGTAGCTTAGAAAATTGTTGATACTGTCTGACACTTTCTCTAACTTTAATATTTTCCAAAATTATCCATTATAAAGGCAGATTTTAGAATTCACCGGCTGTCGTGAAACCTCAAACTTGGGTAATTAAACCTTTATTTAACATGAAGCAATAATAGCGCTTTATACATATTGTACGGATGCTACACCGTTTAACAAACGCGTAAACTATAAAAAATGCAATAATATAAAAATGGTGAAATAACACAAAATTATAAAGTATTAGACGCATCCCAATACCACCCAAAACATAAAGCAAATGATGGTTATAGAAGGATTGGTTGGGTTATATATAAGACTGATTTAACGAATGGAGATTAGATGGGAGGATTTCTCATGGATGAACAAAGAAGATTGTTAACAGGATTAGTTTATATACAGAACTGAACTGACCAGATATTCGGCAGAGGAGGACATTTAAATGATATGAAACAAAGACTGCTAATAAAGGGTTTTGCTAACGAAGGGTTTGCTAACAAAGGGTTTTTGTTGTGCGAGGAAAAGGAATTAGATAAGAGGAATTTGTTAGTTTTGGATATAATAATTTAAATATTTCGTCTTTCACGACACTCCCGACCAGAAAAGGTAGGTAATGCGTGGGGTTCATAAGAAAGTGGGGCTTGTTTATTTCCATTGATCTGTCCTTGATCGTGTAAATCTCTACAGGTTTCTGATGATGGTGCGGTGGTAGTTGTTTGGTTCTCCTTTAATCGAGATTGTCGTTTTGTATTGCTCCTAGTTCGCATCGCAATAGGTTCCTGGAGCTCCTCAGTGTTCTGTTCGGTTTTCGGAATTTTCATATTTTCTTTCTTATTAGGTTTAAGATGAATTTCTTCATCATTAACTTCGAGAGGATACAAGACATTTATTGGACGATCGAGAAGTTTCCCAGTGGGAGTTTCCACCTGAACGTTCCTAACTTTACCGTCTTTATCGATTTTGATGTCCTTGATCCGTAATAATTTCCACATTCCTCTTGGAATTCCCGCTTCATTTAAGAGTACAATCTCTCCCTTTCTTGGAGTTCTTTTTTGTGCTCCTTTGGATGAGGTAATTTCCCTTTGCGTGCGTTCTCTGAGGCTAGTTAAATATTCGGTTCTCCAGATTTCCCAAAAAACATTGAGAGTTTTAAGGGTACTTTCCCAGTGTCTCACGAGTTTTTCTCTGGTATCTAGTCTATAAGGGGTGAATTCTTCCTGCCTGCTATAAACTTCATTTATAGGTAGATGGAGCGAAGCGTTAGGCAAAATAAAATCAATTGGACGTATAATGACGCAATCGTCAAAATTGGCTAAGTTAGTGGTCGGGTATTAAGTATACCTTCAACTTCTGCAATTAATGTTACCAATTCCCTTTCCGCTAGGAATTTTCTGCCGATGGCTCTTCTTAGCGCATTTTTCGCTAACCCAATTAATCTCTCGTAGATTCCTCCTTGCCACGGAGCCTTTGGTATAATATTTTTCCAAGTCATTCCTCCCTTTGCTAAGAAGTTGGAGACTTTGACTTGTGTCATAAGAGATCTGAAAGCCTGGAATTGAGTGGCATTGTCACTCAGAATTAGCTCAGGACACCCTCGTCTCGCAACAAATCTTCGGATAGCATGCAAAAAGATTTCTGCGGATTGGTCTTCTGCTAATTCGAGATGCATGGCTCTTGTTGTAAAGCATGTAAATAATATTACCCACCTTTTTGTTGACACGCTATTGCTCTTGATTGAAAGAGGGCCAAAATAATCCACGCCAACACGTGCGAAGGCTCTAGATCGATTGACACGAGTTTCCGGAAGATTTGCCATTGGTGGTAATTTAAACGATCTGGAGTTCCAACGTTTACAGATTCGACATCTGTTTATTATTCGCTTTACTTCAGTCCTGCCTTTGGGAATCCAAAATCTACTCCTTAATTCTGAAAGTGTATGGGCGATACCTGAATGACATAGATTTTCATGTTCGTGTAGTATAAGGAGTTCTGTTATTGGGTTGTGTCGAGGGAGATAGATAGGATATTTGCTAGTTTCAGGCAGTTCCGAGTTCACGAGTCGACTAGTAGATCTCCATAATTTATCATCTTCGGTGTGGAATAAATTCCACTTGTTTATTTCGTCGTCATTGATTCCTTCAGATTGTGCTTGTCTAATTAACAGCCATTCTGACACTTTGTAATCTTCAGCTGTAAATCGATTTCTTTCGATTGAAACAGACTGTAGCCATGATAATCTGCCTTTAGTTGTTAATCGAATGAATTTAAGGATCCACGCTGTTGTTCGTAACAGTCTTCGCCATTTGCTAAAACGTTTGCTATCAATAAATTGAAAGTTATGATCCTTGCATATTCGCGAGACTACTGATATAGTGATTTCTTCTGGTTCGTCATTGTTGGCAAATTCGTATTCCCATTGTGGCCAACTGATTTCTCCTTTTACTAGCCACGACGGTCCATGCCACCATGGTGTAAAACTTCTAAGTTGTTTTGGATTAAGACCTCTAGTAGCCACGTCTACTGGGTTATCTGCTGATGGAATATAACGAAAAATAAATTTCGCTTTACGTATTTCCTCGACTCGATTTTGAACAAATCTTGGTAATAGGTTAGAATGGTTTTTTATCCAATGTAAAGCACATTTAGAATCCGACCATAAAATTATCCTTGTATTGACGATATCCAGCTGTGTCATGACAAATTGCGCTGCTCGCGTTCCGATTAGTATGGCCATTAGCTCTAGACGCGGTATTGTCATACCTTTAATAGGAGCAATGCGAGATTTTGCAAAAATGAGCGATGACTTTGTTTCTTGCATATCCTGACTCACTAAATACACTGCTGCTGAATATACTACGCTTGAAGCATCAGTAAATACATGTATTCCAATTAAATCTGTAGAAGTTGTTACAAATCGCGGTAAGTCTTTTACGACCGTTGCCCATTCAGCAATAAGAAATTTCCATTGCTTATGGTCTTGCTCATCTAATATCTGATCCCACGAATTATTCTTTTTCCATAAATTTTGCAAAAATATTTTAAATCTTACCATTATTGGAACTAAAAATCCTAGTGGGTCATATTGTGATGCAACAAACTGTAAGATTGTTCTTTTTGTTAGTTCTCGGTCAGTTCATGGATTTAATTTTATCTGAATGACGTCTTGACAGGGATTCCATGAGATGCCGAGGATTTTCGTATTTTTTCTTGTTGCTCGATCTTGCTGTGGCAGTTCTGCATAAAATTCTTCGTCGTTAGATAAGAACTCCCTTAGATTCATTGAGGCTTCATTGAAGATGGATTTCATTTCTGCATATTTTTCTAATGCGTCCTGCGTTCCGTTTGATGACACAATAACGTTGTCCACATAAAGATTTTTCTTTATTTCTGCGGCTAATTCACTAACGTGGTTTTCCAAATGATAATTCAAGGTAGCAGATAGTAAAAAGGGGGATGATATTACTCCAAACGGGATTCTTCTAAAACGGTAACATTTTATATTCTCATTGGATACACTCCCTTCTACTTCCTTTAGCCAAAGGAAGCGAGTACAATTTCTCTCTGAAGGGTGTAACTGTATTTGTAAGAATGCCTTTTCAATGTCAGCTGTGATTACCCCTTTCATCATTCTAAAGCGTAATAATACTCCCACAAGATCTGGGAGGTTAATTGATCCACGATATAATACTTCATTTAAACTTTTCATTCCTTTTATGTGCGCTAAAGCATCATAAACAATCCTTAACTTAGTGGTAGTTTTACCTGGATTACGAACATCATGATGTGGCAGGTAATGAATAATTCCATCTTGATTCATTTGTGATTGTACTTCTTCGATTATGCCAGATTGTAGTTGATCTTGTATTGCTTTATCATATTCTTGTAATTCCTCTTTATGGGACTGAAGTCGTGCTATTAGCATTCGCAAACGTCTGACGCATAATCCATAATTATCGCTCAATTTGCCTTTGCATGGTTTCCATGGCCAACGTACTTCGTATCTTCCATTTTGTTTAGTGATACTCTTCTTAAATTGTTCCAGTGCTTGTTCATCATCTTGTGTATCAGATCGATCTTGGATGCCAATACAGTCTAACTTCCAAAATTGATCTATATCTGGGGCACGGTTTTCTTGAGATGTCTTCGTTGCAAAGATCTGGTGATGGCACAATTCATTTGTATAACCGCTTCCTGCTATGATAGGTCCAACTTTGCTGTTCAGTAAAGTGAATCCTGACTTTAGTTGCTGAGCGTTTTCCATATGAATAAAGTTGAAGAAATAGTCAGCTCCTATAACTATGTCAGGTTGTTTCTTGTAACTTTTAAGATGGTAATTCTCACCTTTGTCTACCACTTCCATCACTTGAAGATCGTTTGTCAAATAGTCCATTATAGTGGCTTGGATAGTCACTTGATCGGAGTTTTCCGTTTTCACTCCAATTTGTGTTTGAGTTGTGCGGCATACTCGAGGAGTCCTATTGCCAAAGGAGGAGATCTTATATTCTTCTTCATCAGTTTCTAGGAGATTTAGTCGATGAGCTAGCCTTTGTGAGATAAAGGTCGCATCTGCGCCGACGTCAAACAGTACTAAAGCTTGTACTTGATGTTCAGGTTTATCAGGATTAAAGACATTAATTTCTCTACATAAAAGCAGTACTCGTTTCTTTTCAACTTTCTTCGTTGAATTAACAGATATGTTTGCATTTTTGGCAACAATCTTCCCAGAATCACGAGTTTTAGTGGTACAAAGGGCGCTATTGTGGGATTTTTTGCAATAAAAACAACTTGCTCTTTTTATGCAGTTGAGTTCGTTGTGTCCAGATTTAAAACAATTAGAGCAAACATTGATTTCCTTCAATCGATCAATTCGCTGCTCCACTGTAGAATATATGTGACACTTGCTATCCCAGTGATTGTTATTGCAGAAGATACAGGGTCTCCTTTTCTTATTTGTCGACCAATTTGGATTCTCTTGATTTAGCTGGTTCCTTTCGGCTGAAGCCGTTCCTCTTGTTTGCTTTGATTGTTTTACTGCAATCAATGCTGAATTTTCTGGAATGCTTGCGTTAGGATGACGTTTAATTAAATTTTTACGACTGACGTTATCCAAGTATTGCCATTCCATTACCTGGTCGTTTCTATTAATTGTCTTCCTGAGAAGCTGTCGAAGTTTTGTTACGGACCACTGGCTATCTTCTTCTTTTTGTTGATAAACCTGGTTTAATATCCAGTTTGGCAATTTGGATTCTATTATCGTTTCGATGGTAGGTTGCTCTACGTTTTCGCCAATTGCTTCTAACTGCCTTAGAACTCTCTCCATTTCTTCGATTATTGTTTTCCAGTCTCGGTTGTTTCGTTTTGTAGATATGAGTTCATTGTAAAGTAATTTTCTTATAGTGGAAACACGACCAAATTTCTCCACTAATAATTCTCTTATAATTCTATAGTTTTCAGGTGCCCTATCGTAACCTCTTACTAGCTGTAGGGCGTTTCCTCTTAAGCAAGAAACCAAGTAATTTAATTTTTGGATATCTGGTATGTTTTGAGTGTGTACGGAGGCTTCGAAACTACTCCAGAATTCTCTCCATGTTTTAGGGTCTCCACTAAATGTTGGTAACGACAATTGTGGTAAATTTACTACTGGACGACATTCAGTTAAGCTAGGTTCTTTAATTTGTGCTAGACGTTTAAGGGCTAACTCTATATCATCCTTGTACATAGATAAGGTTATAATGGTATCCGTACCTATGTTAATTAATTTTAAAATACCTCTATCGTCGTTTGCCATTTGTTCGTATTTTTCTTCTTCTTTTTTCTTTTGCGACATTGGGGCTAGTTGAATGTGTTCCAACCATTTGTCGTTGATCTTCTCAAGAGTGCCAACGTATTTTTCGAGGCGCATCAACTTTTCTTTGATGATCCTTGCCCTTGCTTCGTATTGCTGGCACAATACTTCTACTGTCGCTTTTTGGTCTAACGGAGTTAGATCCATTTGTTGTATTTCATCGAGGAGTCCCTCGAGATTCGCTTTTACTGGTGTAGCTTGAACAATTATACTGGCCGACATACCTTACCTCACCTCGGGCACCAAAATTATTCTTTGTCGTGAAACCTCAAACTTGGGTAATTAAACCTTTATTTAACATGAAGCAATAATAGCGCTTTATACATATTGTACGGATGCTACACCGTTTAACAAACGCGTAAACTATAAAAAATGCAATAATATAAAAATAGTGAAATAACACAAAATTATAAAGTATTAGACGCATCCCAATACCACCCAAAACATAAAGCAAATGATGGTTATAGAAGGATTGGTTGGGTTATATATAAGACTGATTTAACGAATGGAGATTAGATGGGAGGATTTCTCATGGATGAACAAAGAAGATTGTTAACAGGATTAGTTTATATACAGAACTGAACTGACCAGATATTCGGCAGAGGAGGACATTTAAATGATATGAAACAAAGACTGCTAATAAAGGGTTTTGCTAACGAAGGGTTTGCTAACAAAGGGTTTTTGTTGTGCGAGGAAAAGGAATTAGATAAGAGGAATTTGTTAGTTTTGGATATAATAATTTAAATATTTCGTCTTTCACGACACCGGCTAAAATTTTTCAAACACTCACATTTACCAAATAGCGTATCTCTCTGTCTGCAAAAGTTTGAGCTTTTATATAAGATTAAAAACCGAAATTCATTCTCAAAATGAATTCTTATTGTCACGAAATTCGAAACAAGTATCTTGAACTTTAAAAGAGTTATAATATGTCCAGTAATCTGTTAAATCCATAAACGAACCGCTCTCTTATTTAAATACCCTTACAAATGTTCCTGAAATTTTATGGTTCACTGCCCAAAATGGAACTTCATGAATTATTTCATGCAATTGACATTCCCTTTAAAAAGCTATTGTTCAAATTTCATCATTCAATTACGTACAATGTTACAACTTAACATGGAACTTGTACATAACTTATATTGGATTTTTCATCCACAGAAGGTATGTTTATCACATGAAACATACTAGTTTTGCTCCAGTTTTCCTCGTTTACCCTCAAGTTTGCATCTTTTTCATAATAAGCATGTACTGCAACGCCGAATCACAGTAAACTCGAAACCGAGGACGGCTTATACACACCAACTTTGCATCACTTCGCAAACTCTTTTAAGATCCAGATTCTCAAATCTATTCACGGCCACAATAACAACCACGCACCGCCATTTCCGTTCCTAAATTATTTTACCATTTTCACACAGCTCGTCCACAGAACTTCAAATTCTTTATTTTGAAACAATATTAAGACATTGAAAGCAGAAGCGAGCATATCAGCAATGTAGTATTCTGACATGTCAAAAAGAGAGATCCAGAGTGAAACAGGTACTACATGGATTACATATCAGAAAGATTCAAAAGTCCACAAAAACACCGGAAACAGTCGAAAGTGAAGTGGGGCAAGAATGTACCATAATGTGAAAATGCAAGAATGACATAAGGCATTTTGAATAGGCAAGAACACTTACTACGAGAAAAGTATGGTCAATTACATATACAGTACGGCAACCGTGCTCTTCGGTAAAGCTTGACAAGATTGAAACAAAAAACTAGTTGAGACTCCGAAAAGGGCTAAGCGAAACGACTACGAATATAACTAAAGCTATGAGAATAGCAACTACGAATAACGAAATTCTATCTGCTACCCAATTTGTTAAACATTTTCTCTGAATACTAACTGAAATGCATAACACTTCGTTAACGTCGATCCCAATTTCTAGTTGAAAGAACTATTGTACGGATGAATCAATACTTTAAAATCGAAGTATGCTAGGAAAAATTCCATACGACTAAACCACAGAGCAGAGTTAAGGAATTTAACGTTTAAAACAACGTGCTTGAACTTATAAATTGTACAGAAACAACAAAATCCATACAACTACGAAACAAAGCGTTCGCTTCTACCTACCTTCAAACTATTTATCTGAGGTAAATAAATCAAAGCAAAGCAGATTATATAAAGTAACTTCCCAAAAGTAAAATACAAGTACTCATATTACTGCAGAAAAGTTACTGGCATCCAAAACTATCCTGAGTAGCAACGAGCAAAAGATTCGCAGTATTGCTAGAGATTAGAAAAACCACACGAAAATTTCATAATTTTCGCGCGGTTATCTCCTCAAACTAATGGGTGGTTTTCCCCATAAACTTTTGAATATCTTCCACAAAAAAAAAAAAAAATCATGGTTATTAAATATTCCCAAATTCACAAAATTTAACCTCTCCAGAACATTCTGATGAACGAACCTCGATATATAAAAAGCTACGAGCGCAAATACATAGAGTGAATGTGCATGTTGAGATCAGACAGAAACTGAGTCTCGTCATCCGTGAAAGGTTTGAACATTGGTATGGGAGAACGTTTATGCTCTTCATGAATTCGCTCTAAATTTTTATAAACGTATTCTACACAATTTGTTAAATCTGAGCTTCGCAAAGACGATTGAATATCCAACCGTGACTGATGCTGTCCATTATCTGAAAGCTCTTCCAAATGGCGACATGCATAATAGCATCGTGTTACAAGATCCGTTAACTCCGCCTAAAAAAATTCATGTTTAGAAAACCTTAAGGATTTTGGTAATGCCTTACAAACTTACTAATCAAAAGCAACTTCTACTAATTAACCCAACTTACTTGAGGAAAGATACATTCCCCAATACGTTTCATAAAGGAATCAATGCGAGCAGACAACGTTGTTTCAAATTCTACGCTTGAATCAGTATCTTCGTCACACAGTTGAATACTGTGCGAAAAACTCTGCGATATGTTCTGTGCAGAACGAATCGAATTAATTACCACGCGTTCCAGCTCTTTCTAGAAAACGTAAAGCAACCATGAAATAATTTTAAAAAAACTAAAAATCTGCATAGAATGCTGTAAAATACATACCCGAAATGTTAATAATTAGGAATTGAAATTATAAAAGAAATTGTTGTCACCCAGACTTTTCACCTCGATTAAACTTAACAATCAACCTACAGTGAATCTATCGACTTCAATGAATGGTTAGTGACAACATTGAGTTATACCTGCTCACTATAGATAGAACTAAAAGCTGCAAGTTCATGATTATTTTCATTGGAAATAGAATTTCCAGCACCATACTCCTTCGACAGTAATATTGTAGTTAAACTGCTCAACCGCGCATTCAAATCGCTTTGCCTAAATTAATATACTGAAGGGATAACTATATCTACTGCTTGAGCTTCCCATTTACAATTGCCCATAATCCTTAAATAAAATAGTACAGTTCACAAGCATTTGCTTAATTTGTTAGATATTATCTGGACTTATTAATGGTAACTGGAAACTAACTGATTGCTAATGAAGCCAGTTTGCTGCAAAGAAACAGCATCAAATCTCAGCTGGTCGATTAGTCTTGGCAAGATCACTTTATAGAATTGCTCCGTCGACGGAAGTTGATATCTAGGTTGAAGAAAGCGAAGCAAATTCCGGAAGCCAGTACGGCTAATAATTGTTGGTGATTCGTTATCCAGAAGTAGCATTATTCCAATCTGCAAAACAATTCCTTTCTAATAAACCTTGTGAAGTTAATAAGGTCAGTAATGAGGATGCTAAATACTACTACTGTTGAGAAAATAAAGTGAGATGCCCTGAAGACTGTGTAGTTTTTTACCCGTTCCAAACTCCGTTTCCACTTCAAAACCTGAGACAAGGATTAGGATAACCTGCATTAGAAAATAAAGGTTGCTTTCGCAAAATTTGAGGTTTCGCCCTAATACACCTCTAAAGGTCAGATAACTCATAAGCGTTAAGTAATGAAGAATTTATGTAATTTCTGTGCTCAACGAATATATTCACCAATTTCTAGGTTTAGCTCCCTCTTTCTCTTTAAGGACTCAGTGAGTTGATTGACTTTAGGAAAGAGAGCTGTAGAGAGATAGAAAGAAGGAGTTTTCCAGGTCTAAAATATTCATCCCGGAACAACCAGAAAGCAGAAACGCACTTATACATCACTTTTATAATTTACGACAGCAGCATTTTATTGTGACTTTAGCCGACAGATTAAATATATTTAAAAAGTAACGAAAAACCTGATCCGAAATTCTTCGTGCATCCGGATGATCGTCCGGCCAGAAATTCCCTTTCATTATCCTAGTCTTTTCCATTTGTTCTTTGCGATTTGTTTTGTTTCTCGGTCCCATTCGCAAATCAACGGCATTGCAACATTCATCAAATTTTGTTTTCTTTTGTGCAGAACCGTTATCGGTATACATATAGCGAATGCTGTTTTCCAAATGCCTGCGCTGAAAAACTTTTTCGGTTCAAAAAAAGGAACTCGCAGCTGAAATACCATGAATAGGAAAACAATCTGAAGTTTAAATCTGAAATTAAAAGTCAGAAACTGAAGTTTGGCGTAAGAAGTGTGTCACACCCTTATATCGAACGTAGTGGCGATAACGTTAGCCACCGAATGGCTTGTCCTATCTTTCGATTTTTTCGCGGAATTATTCTGCCTGATATTCAGAGCTTCGTTTTCTGAAAATGACAGTAGTTTGAAACGAATTTGTGATTACTCCACAAGCTCTATTTCTAAGTTTAAATTTTATGTTAGAAAACAAACACTGGACCTTGCTTTGTAGTTGAATTATTTTGTCGTGCTGCCTGTAACACTTGGTATTCACTGGAATGACAGCTACGCAAATGGCGGATCATACCTGTCGTACTGAAATCCCAAATTAGTTACACTATCCCACCACATGTCTTTCATAAATCAGCGGACTAACGGCAACGGTATAAAAGTGAATCAATCCGTTTTATTATTGAACAATTCCTACCAACCCCTAAGTAAAATGTAGGATGTTTTTAATAAGGAAAATGCAACAACTTTTAGAAATTATGGGTGGATAAAAAAGCCAAAGCAAAACAGTACCTGCTATTCGTTGCTTTAATCCTCTTACAACATATCCTGCACTCAGCAGCTTGTTCTTCGCTCGGTAACTGGATGAAATATTTCCACACTTTAGCCGTTTTCATAGTGGAACCACCCATTTTATGCCTCTGTGACAATGCCCAGTATTAACTATAGCAGTTAAAATTGTCGGTAAAGTGTAAGCAGTAAATTTTTCAAGCGCTAAAATAATAAAAAAGATAAAGATTATACAAGGATAAATTGTATGGCTTGAACGTAACAGCTAATGCATTAGTGAAATCGCTTACTTTCCAACGGCTGCCACGAAAGTAAAAAATTGTTTAAAGACATGTTACATTGTTGTAGACACTCATTGCTCAATTCTGAGCCAAACTTTTCAATGACGTTCAATGCAATTTATTACTATTTAATGTAGTTACAATACTGAGCACAGAACTTCAACTACAGCATCTTTGCCTTTCTAAATCTCGTGAGCACAAAGAATTCTGAAAGAACCTGTAGATAAGGGACTGCGCACACAACCACAAACTTCCCGAAAAGGAGAATAATGTAAAACTATATTACAAAAAATTTTTAATAATACATAGTTAATGTTACCAATTACTTCATATTTCAGGACCTTCTGAAGTCCTCAAATCACTCTCACCGAAATTTGATCATGTAAATGATCAAGTGCATCGGAAAACACAAATTGGTTATATGTCAACCACGCCCATGTGTACAATACCACTCCAACCTACAGTTAGGAAAGCATTAGAGTGCTTGTTTATAAGAACGTATTCAACAAACTGAAATATTTCATTCTCTTCACTATCCAGAGTCATATTTCCGCTTCCTACATGCATGCTAGGTTCCTGTACCGTATACTCTGGCTTTCTACTTTCCACTTCCAAAACTTTGTACTTCTGTGACTTCAGCCTACGTGATAAGTCTTCTGGGAAGCAAAACTGCAAGAAAACATATAACTTTCAGATGACCTCCCAATACCAATACACATCTCATGATGTATTCATAGCACTTGCTGATTGTAGTCGAGAACAACAATCACAAATATTCCCAGCAAATGCTACACGTGAGGACACTTACTATACACGACCTTTATTAGATAATGCATGCACTTTCAATTTCCTTTCCCCACCACACAATATTAAAACCAACTGTCTATCACTATAATGGTGAAAATAATTATAAACTACATAAAAATTCTAAACTTCATTGGAAAATTCTTATGGATTTTGCCTGCATTCCCAGTTCCGAAGTATGCATTACCATCAAAAAAATTCAAAACGTAGAGCAACTGTATAAACGATCTATATTAACTAACTGTCCAAATAGTTTGGATCACAGATTAGAAGATTGCAAAAATATTTCGCCACGTAATACAAAGCAAAAATTTCCTGCATTACTGACTAAAGGCCGCTAGGGTATTTCCGGAATTTCGAGAATCAGTGGTTGACAATGAGTGGAGAACGTGCCGAAAAGCCTTAACCATGTCACGTGGCAGTCATCTTCATGAAACTGCGCCAGTAAACTTACTTTTCGTTTACAGAACTATCACGCACGAAATTACTACACATAACATCATCTGGACCAAATTCTTGTATCACTAACTGACTTTGGACAGCACCAAACTTTGCATACAGAATACAATTAATTTTTGTAAACCGATATATGGAAGGCAACAGAAAAGTTTGTGAAAGTAACTGTTTCAGAAGTAAAGTAAGTGACGGCAGTTCAGAAAATGAAAAAAGGCCATGGGAGAGATGAAACAATAGGCCACGAAAAGTGTACACACCTATTAAGGAAAGGTTGTTATCTAATGCACCTTTTTAAATACTCTTGTACATGAAAACCGGCCATTTGCTACAAATAGAAGCTCACAAAAACAAAAAAGAAAAAAAAAAAGCACTGTAGAAATTTATAGAACGTTTGGGGTGAGCAAAATAATCAGTACATTATCATCCAATGAGGGCTTCAGGTTTTTAATGAACTTTTCTCACTAACAAATTTCGAAATTCAAATGGCGATCAAAAGAATCGCACGCAGCAAGATATAACGAACTAGTTGACCTCTCCCGCGCATAAAATTTAAGTAGAATCATGAGCTTCTACTAAGAACAATTTGGATACTCACTCTTTTTACACTGCCTCTTGTGCTTAAATGAAGTTCCCTAACTAATGGTTCAGTTCTTTACCAGATACTTCGTAAACGTAACCAAGGATTACGAAAGTAAGCTAAGTTCCTGTTAATGAGATGAAAAATGCATCATATTGCAGGAAAAAACTCCAAACAATCATTTAAAAACTTCTTTTCGAAACCTTTGTTTCCATAAAACGGTAAACTAGCTTTTAAGACATGTAATCATGAAGTTATCAGAACTTCCATAACATTATACAGTAACTTTGTAAGAACTATGTGAATTTACCTTCGATATCGGTCTATACCGACTGGAAAGGATTTAATCATAAATTCAGATTTTTAAAGCAGGCAGCATAACAAATCTTAGCTATGATGTTGACAAGCCAGAACATTCCCACAAAATCAAAATTACAAAATGATTAAATTTTCAGTCTCTTTAATACCTGAACAACTTAAGAGCTGAATAAAATTTAAAGAAAAGAATGATGACTAATACCACAACAACTTGGCACTTAAAATTCAAAAACAAAACCATTCAGACGTGAATTGAGACAAGCTTATTGTAGAAGTATTTCCACAATTAAGATTCCATGGAGAACTAAATCATTGCTAGATGAAAAGAAGGTGAACGGTTCGACGGTTACAGTTCTAAACATTTTTATAAAGCAAATGAGGGGAAATAGGAAGTGATAAGAGAAATGCAAAAGACTACTAAAATGATGATAAATAAAATCTCTCAAAACGAACACTGCGGCTTTTTTCAGTGATTTATTTATATCACCATAGATCTTACTGATATTATCATTGCAATCACTACCAATACTGTCGATATCGTCATTACTACCACCACTTTCATGATCACAAGCTATAACATTTTTCAATGACAGTATCATGACTACTAATTCATATCTTATGAAATCAACAACATAGTTTATAAGAACAATTAAAGAAAAACACGATAAAGCTTGCTTTCCAGATCGTTCATCCTCACAAACACTAACAACTATAGCTGCTCCAAGTTGTCCTGTACTTTCTATTTTGAGCATTGGGTAAATACTGATCGAATAGTGGGTTGTAGATGAACAAAGGAACAGGGAAAAGAGGTGACTGTCGAAGGGACAGCCGTGAGAGCGGCTGAGGGGTAACCGGCTGGATGGTTCGCTCGATTGCTTCCTAAAAAAGCCTTCTGAGAAACACAAACAGGATGGAGGACAACGAGAAGAGACAACCCACAGCGAACGAACAATAATCATCTATCCAACCTATCCTTATCTAAAATACTAAGACATGCAAAATTGCCACCGGATTTCTCGGTCAAATATTTCTAAGCCTGAAAGGTTTCATGTTCTAATCCATCTGGAAGAAAGCGCACATCTGATTTACTTGGATAAAAAAAAACACAAGTAGTAAAATTCAAAGGAATCCATGGAAGAATAGTGTAACACCCATCAGTGTTTAAATTGGTGAAAATGCGTTACTTGGGACCGTCCTAAATAGAATTGTTTTCAATTGCGGAGCAGATGAACTTACTCTTGAAAGTTATATTTGAGGAGACAATTTTTAATTGCAATCCAACCTTCTGGAATAAAGTTAGGTGTAAATTTTGCATGCTTCCAAGAAAACGTACGATGCGGTGAAAGACAGCTAGAATTACCTGAAGAGAATAACATATATGTGCTCCTCCAAAAAGCCAAAAAACTGAAACGAAAAATTGAATAGATTACTCATTTCAGTAGCGAATTCGGACTAAAAACATTCATTCAATTTTTTGCAGTAGATCCATGATTCAGCAATCTTTGAAAAACGAACAGAAGAATTGTTCAAAATGCAAGATCTTCATTCCTTATTAGAAGGAGGTTGTAATGAGCTGCTTATATGAGGGACAAAGCCTTAGGCGATTCTCTGCGCAACCCGAAACCGGAATTCTTCCAAACATTAACTCCCTCTTCGCACCCAGCCAGCAAATTCATAAAATATATATATATCTCACTTTGTGTGTATCTGTATGTCCACGACCTATCTTTTCAAAGCACACAATGATGCGTACGGACAAACACATGCTCAAAGGACTAGTTTTGAGAGCACCCGTTGCTCTCAAATACAAACTACCATCCTGTCCACCTCTCTCCTTTCTTCCAGTACCACATTCTCAACCATTTCCAATTTGGAGGAAAATTTCATTTAAGAATCCAACACATTCTGTTTCTTAAGCTGTCATCGTTCGCAGTTTTTCAGCAATAAAATCTTGCACAAGGTGAGACCATTCAATCTCAACATCCTTTTATCCTCTATCTTCACAGCGCTTATATGCTCAATACATGATACAAAACATTCGACTTACTTAAGCAGTCAAGGAAAATGCGTTTGTTAAAGTAGCTAGCTATATGTCCCCTGAAAATGTATCCGATAAAAAGATCTTTGTGCCATTGCCTTCTCGGGAAAAGTTATGATGTCAAGCTTTCAACATTTTGTCCAAAATCTATTTACTGGTAATCAGTAGTTTGATTTTTGAAAAACGTGGAACTATTCAATTCGTTTGACTGAATCTTTTCAAAGACTTTTTGTCATGATGCTTCAACAGAGCGCTTTCTCTATTGCAGTGATGTGCCACAGCTGATTTAGAATGTAACAAAAAAATTCACTGCATAAGTAACATCAAATTGCCTGTAAAAGAAACAGATGCAGATGATTGTGCTCAGTGGAATCAAAATGTGGAAATCGCATTGTTCAATGAATTCAGAAGAGATCTTCCACGGTTAGGTTAATTTCATTCAGCTAACATCAACACGAATCTAAGAAAACGAAGCAGCAGTGCGAGCGCGCCAAATTACACTTTCGTAAGGTGCATCCAAAAAAGAGAAAACGGACACATCGAATCAGTTGACAATTACGAAGGAGGAAGGGTATTAGATTAGCATAGGAGTAGTAAAGAGGTGAGTAGTGCCCCAGCATCCTTCATTCATTGTACTGGAAAGAGGTCGAGGAGGCGAGGGAATGGGAGGTGATGGATTCAAACAAAGAGGTAAATAAGGAGGGAAGAAGGGAGTTTCACCAAATAGCGGCACTGTTACACGAATAGTAGGATCTCTTCCTATTTCTGTTTGCGATCTGTACAGACCGAAGTACAAAGGACCACAATGACGCCGTTTTGTGTCGTCATGGGTCTGAGTGATCAACTTATGAGCTAAGTTCATTTAACGAACTGCATATAAGCAGGCCTGTTTTGCCACTTACTCATTCTCGTGAAGGGCATGGGTAAAGTGTGATATAATGCACGGATGACTTATGCGAGGCGATGGTGTGGTGATCGTCGCTGCCGTCGTTGTTGGAGGGAAGATTAGGAAATACGGGCACGGGAGTAACAGAACAGCCGTAAGAACCCCCTCCTCTTTCAACCTTCCTCTTATGCTGCCTGGTCCTCTCCTCCTCCGTGGAGTGCACTCATTTTCAACCAATTTTTGAAAACCAGATCTCACTTCCGCCATTTTCGCCTCACTCCCTCCTATTTCCCCCGTACTATGCCTCCCCTCTTGTTTCGCTATGCCAATCACATGTAACCGCTCTACTCGTATTCAGTCACTTATCCTTTTCCTTCACCAACCATTTACCGAGCGCTTCTATGCTTGCTTTTAGTAATTTTGTGAGTAATCAAAAAGTGTTTTGAACAAACTGACATTCATTTTCCTAAATTATGGATCAGAATGATTTGAGCTGACCCCGAATATCCACTCCACTTGCCGTAAATTTCCATTCTCTTCGTTGTATTAAATTACCGGAACTATTTACACGAGGCGAAATGACGCTGAAAACTGATAAGCTATAGAAAAATTGACAATAAATCTGAGAAAAATTATATTTAGAGAAGCACCAATCTGCCTTTGGCTCCGGCTCCTAAAACATCACCGAAAGATGATTTGTTTTTCCTTCACAGTGAAAAATAAAATCAATACTGTGGAACTGTATTTTCAGTTTGATGATGAAACCAAAGTGGAATTGGAATGCATTCTGAAGCATAGGATGCCGAAGAGTATGAGTATTAGGTTTTCTTTTGCTTCATTGAAAGGATGCCACTACTTCCTAGGAGAGAGAAACAAGATTCATTTACTCCTAGACCATCCTCTTTTCATTGCAAGATAGTTCTGTCTCCTTTTGAGATTGTATTATGGTTCCCCTCCTTATCGGTACTCATATGTCTTTCGATATCGTCTCCTAGCTAACGGAGGAATTTGTAAATAAGAAATTGATGTTGGGAAAGACACTTGTCGTATCTTTCGACCACATGGTAACAATTCTTTCTTTTTCTTTCAGTCCCTGACCGACATAACACAACATGCTTATCGAACATGTTTTTGAAATAAGTCTGCCTCTTTGACTGAGAGAATGTACAACTATTTCAGAAAGGAGATGCTCTGCATACTCATCCTGCTTGATATGTTATTCGCTTTTTTACTGGGGATTATTGTTATTCAATAATCTATAAATTGGAGAGATAGGAGGATGCCATATCTGCTGAATCTATGAGAAGTTTGCGAGTCTTACAAAAAATATGTCACCAAGTCTAGGTAATTTTAATTTATTACAGGAAGCTCTCAACTGTCCCCAAATTATCTTTCAAAACTTTGAGTCCTGAAAAGAGCTAACTTCTTGCTATTTGTGAAGATGTTAAACGTGTCGTCGTTGTTACCAATCTGCACTGACACATTGACAATGTCTAATACTTCAAACTGAAGATAGAATTCATACATTTTGATTTAAACAGAGTAAGCATGAAGCATAGAAAGAGTTACGGCTTCTTTATCACAACAGGAAAAAGTGAATTCCACTGTATGTGCAAAGGGCTAACAATTATCAATTTCACAGGTCAGGTCAGATTACAGATTAGATCGTTTGACACTGAACTGAGGACTATGTGTGTACTTTCTTAATTGATATTCCGATTCTGGTTTATTTGAAGTACGAATTATGCACTAACAGTAAGACTTCAATACTGAATCAACATGCAACAGAGCAACAAAAATACAAATTATGACATAAAACAATTCCAAGAATATATGAATCAAATAAAACTGAGTCATCTCGACTTCTGAAAAAATACCATGAAAATTAGTGATTCAAGAAGATTATCTTTGTTGACAAGTCAATCAAACAGATTTCCGACGCTTATAAATTGTTACAAAAGTCATAGGAAGCGTGTGGATACATAATGAAAGCTCTGAAGAGTAGGAGGTATATTCTTGCAGCATATAAAGTCTTTGGAAAGGAAACGTAATCTCATCGGAAATTTGCGACATTCAGTTTTCTCCGTCGATCTAATCCATTCGAAACAAATGTATCTCTATATAAGTGAGGAACATACATCACAATAATTCGCTGAATTAATTAACCAACCCCTGCAGTCCATCACATCCCACTTGTGTTTAAACGCTGTTGGGTGATTTTTCATTTCAAATTCAAGAGTGGCCGTAGCCGCTTTCTACTAATTACCCGGTTGCACCATCAGTCCGAGAAATATTTTATTGTAGTCGGTGGCTTCGTAATGTTTGCTTCGAGCGGGGGAACCTTGATTTCAAAGTAGGGAAATTGATATTGGGGATATGAAATATGAATATAACTGATTCTACTCCATATCATAAATACAATAGTAATTCTAAACAACCTCGATAACCTGAATGAAAAATTAAGTGCTATGAACCTTATATTTGTTCCGTTATTCTTTCTGCTACACAGGCTGTCTGAATTGCTTGATTCAGCAGTACGACGGTGAGGAGCAAGTGGATTAGCTTTCGTGTTCTTCATAGAAAGAATCTCTTTTTTTGAAGGTAATAAGTTTTGTTACAGAATTTTTCTAGTGGCCACAGTTAATTTCGAATATCGTCACACTTTTTAGGAAAATTTATGGATTATATATGTTTTTAGGAGAAAATGTTAACTTCAGTATGCGAGAAATAGTGTTCTCGTCATGGATATGGGTAATGATGACGCAGATAACTTGGGTGGTGCATTTAGACAAGGTTTTTTGTGCCCATTTTGTATGCAAGATTTGGGTGACTTAGTCACTTTACATGTTCATGTTGAAAAACACCACCCAAAATCAACACCCGCTGATTACTCCCTTGATCATTTTAAAGGTTATCTTATATGAATTTATCACGCTTAGGTTTTCTATATGCAGTCACTAGATTTTCCTGGTCTTTTTTCTGCTATCACAAATCAAGAAAAATATGCACGGGTGCATGTCATGCAAAGGATGAGACGAAACAATTTTTTCAGGTATCTTCGATAAAGCTAAGCAAAAGATTTCACATATAGATGCATTCTTTTTAATTGGTGATGCAAACTCGAATAATGGAGGAGCAGCTGCAGTTTCAAGAAGTTTTCCTAGTATGGCAGATGGTCGTGTCGAAAAATTTTCTCATGCAATGCACGCATTTACTTTTTTGCAGGATCTTGGTAAGTCTGGTCAACGTAAATTTTTATGTTTTGTTGCATAGGGAAACACTATGTTCACTGGGAAACAGCAATTGAAAATGACCTAGTAAGCTATGGGAGATCACATGGATATTTTCTTCATGTCCTGACCAACACCGAAGATTCTAAAATTTTCATTGTTTTCGTTTTTGCAGGAATCACAAGGAGTCATACAGATTTTTACTTGAAATGTCGATCTCCCTGTATAAACGACGCTGCTGTAAAAACAAATAGTTTGATTATTAGGCTTGATAAGTTAATTAATCAATGTCCTTCAGATTCAAATAAGCGTAAAGGTTGGCACATACTGTTTTAGAGTTTAATATATTTCCTTAATCTACTTAACATCTGCTTGTAATGTTATCTGTTGCAGCAAATTTTTACCTTTAAATTTCAGGAATAATTTTTTCCACTAAAACAGAAATTGTTTGTAGCTTTTGAACGTGAAACAGTACCTTGGGTGACTGATCGTGATGTGCTGAGATGTCGAACATGTTCCATGAAATTTTCATTGACTAAGCGGCGGCATCACTGCCGGCTATGTGGCGAAATTATATGTCACGCATGCTCAAAGTTTCTTGCTTTCGTCGATGCTCGTATATCTTTCAAACTTTCACTACTGTAGAAGTTATTTATTTCACTGTAATTCTAATATATGTGAAATTATCATGATAATTGTTATGCCACTTTCTTTTTGATCCATTTCGACTTTCTTTTGGAAAAAATCAAATGGTATCTCATGTATTATCTTATAACTTCTGTCGCATATGCTTAGATTTTTGGGGTTCGCAGCTCAGCTTCCGTATATTTTCAGGCAAATTGACAAATCCAGCATTTGCGGCACAGCTGTTGGAAGAAATTAACAGCTCAGAGACGAATATTTCAGAAGAGCCATTAAGTCGTTTGTCACGTTCGGCGTCTGTTACTGAAGCTATTAAGCAAGTTATATCTAGTGAATCGTTGCAGTCAGTGCGATTAAAAGGCGAAAAATTATTTTCCTCAACGTTGTCATTGGTGAAACGGGATGGCACTGAAATCAGCTTAGCGTCGTTGCTTCAGCAGGTTGTTTTAAGCTTTGTGATAAATTTTTTTTACCTACCTATTACTGTTAAATATCACATTTTTTGTGAGATTATTTGAATTTCGAATATATCGTCTCACCAAGCTTCGCTGCTGCCGCCGTTCTTTCCTCCTTAAAATAATTAACCAGGTAATTTTCATAATTAGTGTCGTTTCTATTTTCTAGGATGAAAATGAGCACCTGCGAATTTGTGCGGAATGTAAGATCTTGTTAGATGTTCGTAGCGAAAAAATGGAGATGCTTACCTCGCCACCGATGCTTGTAATATTGTATGAACGACTTTGTTCTCTTTTTCGTGACGCTGAAAAGCTAGCTTCCTCCTATGCACGTATTTCAGAATCGCTGAGGTAGGTTCATAATAATTTTATGCTTTCATTCGGTTGTCGTTTTTGTAATATTTTATACTATAGCACTTAGAATATTTGTATGAAGATTCTCAAAATTTATTATTTATTGAAATCTTTAAGTTCTTCCATGGTTTTCAGTCGAGGAGAGACCATGTATACATTAGAATCTGCTATTCAACTAAGAAATCGATTAATAAAGTTGCAAAGAGAAATTGATTCTGTAAGGTTAGTAGAATGCGCTTGTAAATTTAATCAACTCTTGATTATATTTTGTGATCATTTTTGCAATATTTTATGTTACATTAAATAAACACATAAATATTTTATATTACATTGAAAAACTATTTGTGAAGAAATTCCCAAAATTCATTATTTATTAAATTTTTGAAGTCATTAACGGGAAAAAGCTTAAACACTTCAGTTTTCGTGTTGAGAAGCATTACATTACTGAAGAAAATACCTCTGGACTTTGTGCATCACGGGAGAAAGTCATTCGAAAGAATATTCGTGATTTTGCTCTGCAAATATTACAGGTTCAATTTCTAATTTGAGGAACCTTTCTGAGATTTTGGTGTTAATTTTTCACTCCAATCAGTATTGTTTTATTTCTCACGATTAGGTTAAGCAGCAATCTCTTTATTGTACATTAATTTCTTACCGAAAATTATTTTTAGCAACTAGTGACGCAAATGAATCTTCATCCAACTGAAGATCGCTATAATGAATTGCTAGAAAAAAGACGCGCTGATATCAGACATCGAATAGATATGGAAAGAAAGAGAAATACAATCATTTTGAAGGTTTATGATGTCTTTATTGCATTCTCGTTTATTTCATCCTTAAAACCACTTTACGATTGTAACTTCTTCATAAGTCTTAAATTTTCTTATAAAGTTCCCCCTGTGCTTTGCAGCCGTCAACTTCAAATCCTGGATTTGGCTCACATTTAAGCGAAACAAAAGAAATGGTTCGACAAAATGTTAAGAGTTATTTGAAAGAATCTATTTCCTTTTCCGGTATTGTTAGTGGCTGTGAAGATTGTGGCTGGACCCCATCTAGAATGTTTCTTCACACTAACCCATTTGTTGAAGAGGAAGAAAAGGCTAATCCATTGGAGGAGCAAATCTTTATCATCAAAGGGTTGGTTTTATTCAGTTCTAGACTCCACGAAGTATTAATTACGTATATTTTTTTTAAAGAATTGCTCTTGGTAGAAAAAAAATCTTTCCAAATTTTCGCATTTTTTTAATGGATTAACAGTTCATTAATTTTCAGGTACTTAAAACAAGCTGTGGAGGATAGTCGATTGGAAGAAGTTGAAATATTGGAACGAAACTTGTGTGATCTTGAGCATGAAATTGAAAAGCTGAACAAAAACACTTCAGTGCAATAACAACTTCCTTTCTGTTACTGTTATATAACTTGTTGATAATACTATGTCATCTTGTTAATATCACATTAGGCCTTAAAATTCTTCGTTTATCCCTCTTATGTTCTTTTGGTGTGTTTGCTTTCAGATTTTCACGCCAGCTTTTTAACTTAATAATAGTTTTAAATCCAAGGAACAGCTCATTTTTTCTTTTTTCATTTGCCACTTTAATGCATTGTCTTGTCATTTATTTGTGGTTTATGTTGCATTCAGGCATATCGCCTACATTTCATATATTTGCGTGATTATGTTTAGTCGATTGCCTGAGCTTTTTATTACGTAATAAATAGCTGTGTATGGGACCAGATTTCTATGACTGATGTAAACTGTTTTCCCCAGTATTTTTTCTAACCTTACTAGCGTTGTAATTTTCATGGGCTATAGGACAAAAGGGGTTGGTAGATAGAAAATATGCTGTAAAATTATGTGTCATACAAATGAATATGAATTCGAAATTAATATGAAGTCCCATTTCTATGTACTTGTTTTCAGGCTTATATATATTTCATGGAATTGGAATAAGTAACGTCAGTTTCATTTTTGTTTTAACTGAGACTTATTTAATTCCACAAATAAATGTGTCACCTAGTGTGGAAGACATCAATCAAACTTTTTCTGAAGTTCGTTCATTATATCAAAGCGATAGGTGTGCAATGGCATCAAGTTGTATTTTATGTACATGTGTATTAAATAAAATTTATAAACCAGAAACAGAACTGCCGGATACGAAATTTTGTTGCGGGATTTTGAAAGAAATTGGGAAAATCTGTCGGAATTGTTCCATTTGGTTTCGTAATAGAGACAATTCGGCTCGCAGAATGTGATTCTCCTGCAGGAGTTGATCACATCGTATTTGCGTCGATTCTTCTTTTTGGCGCCTAAGTTCTCGGGATTTTCTAGCTGATTCATTGTTTCTCATTCTAC
This sequence comes from Brugia malayi, assembly GCF_000002995.4. NCBI lineage: Eukaryota > Metazoa > Nematoda > Chromadorea > Rhabditida > Onchocercidae > Brugia > Brugia malayi. The sequence continues at coordinate 5,181,922 of NW_025062479.1, forward strand.
GTTCACGATATGCCTAAAATTCTTGAACGAGACAGGGATGGGTTTCTAATTAAGACTAATTTAATGCAGAAATAATGAGTCTTTTACAATTCTGTTATCGTTGATATATGTTTGTCGCAAAATTCGGCGTAGAGATCATGTGAGGCATAGAAGAAGCAATAGGAAAGATCTTCAAGCAATAAGGCAGCCCAAAGATGCACTTACTTCGTCTTTCAAATTTTCAGGAACGGGGACGGGCTTCTTTTTAGTTGGTGCTGGGAATGACGATGAAGAGGAGGTTGAGGGCGTAGTACTGTTGCTGTTGAAAGACAGCGTTGAGAAATGTTGCGCAAAGGAGACGAAACTGCATGGATGAAACGGATGCACTATCTGTAAGCAATGAACTTTTAAAATAATAAGCTTCGTAAATTGAGCACTTTGCCCATCAATGAATAGGAAGTTTACTTAAATTATGAAGTGACACTTATTCAAAAGGTTGTTAAGAATAACCTGCTGGTCCTTTTGCTTGGCAATTGTCATCGATAACGTTGGGCATGTTACTAATTGATGCGAACAACTGGATATGAAGCCGTTTGAACCCACTGGGTCAAATCCAGACCAACACATCGACATGGCTCGTAGTTGATTCTCGTAACAATTTGGCCCTTCTTTTATTTCTGCGTCCATAACAGACAAACTTTTTTCCTATCACCCATATAATTAATCTAATTATTCGAGGATTGCTTATGTGATGAATATATAGTTAATATGACAATCAGTCCTTAGTTCTACTGATTATTATTTTAACAATAAATACTCATGTAACGAAGAAGAGACTTCAGATATCCAGTACTGAATACAAATATGAAAATACAAATACACTGGATATGTGGATGAAATCTTCTCTGAAACTTCTATTTATAATACAATAGAAACTGAATCCATTTTAAATGACTCATTACAACAGTTTTATTTTATGTGGTATGTGGATCAGTTATGAAGTACGAACTTTAAGGAAACAAATGTTCAATAGGAAGCAATAGGAGTTGAAAAGGATGTTGTTTAATGGAGGGTTAAATAAGGTATGTAGAATATTATAAGTGAAAGGAAGAACTTACTATTCAGGTACAGTAGAAAATTCTTCACAGCTTTCTTTTATTGTGGAGGAAAGATTCTTTTTCAGTCTCTTTTAATCCGGAAAGTAAAATGATTTTGTTGTGAATTATAAAATAAAGAAGTGCAATCTATAACATAAAACTCTGTATTTTGAATAATAATATCAAAAGAATTGTTGGAATGGGAAAACTTTTCAAAGCTTAGAGCAATTTTGAAAGGTGAATGGCGAGGTCATATCGTTACGAGAAGACATGGCTACAATTGTGATGCTAACGATTTTCTTTCTCTCCAAAATGATCTGAAGAAAAAAAAAGTAGAATAGTAAAATTAGAGACGTCGGATGGTGAGTTAATTAAGAGCACGATTGAAAGAGGATCAATCTATATGGTATTACCGAAGCAGATGCGCCTTTGCGCAATCACATTCGGTGGTGTAACAGATTTATGGAAATGGGATGAGGTCGTACTGCCGGTGTTTTCTAAGTCTTGACATCATGACGCATTCTCGACCTCATGTGCTTTTTGGGAAACCGCAATCATAAATTACATCACCTGAATCCCTCCCTCTATGCTTGTCCATCTCCCACCTTTTTTGCAACTACCGCTTTATTCTGCCTAACAAACACTCAAATATTCCACGTTAACAATTATTTCTTTTGTACCAAATATTTTATGTTTATCATAAACCGATCTGAAAACCTATGGATTTTACAATAATTTCGAGCAGTTGCCAGATTAAAATAAGAATTCTGTCAGAAGCTTTCGGTAAGTTACAAAAAGGAACATAATCTTATGTAATTTACCGAACGTTTTGGTTTGTTAAATCTACTTAAAGCTCTTGAGTTTTTGTAGCATTTTTTGTTAGCGATTTTGTCATCGCTTAAATTTATGAAGCACTGAATGGCACATCATTCATCCTGAAAGTTGCTTTTATTTCTTTTTTGTAAATGCGAAATAACGGATTTATCGCTTCATAAACAGATTTTCTCATTATGGATAGCTTCCAGGGATTATGCATTCTCAGAATTCCAAACGCTTCTCAATATTTTAACAGAATTTGCCATAAAACATTGTCAATTTCAAATGTGAAAGTATTGGTTTCCTTAAAGACCAATCTGATTACAATGTTTTAGTTGCTATTAATATATTAGCTGAAAATAATCTAGCCCTAATGCACATGTATTACAATAAATAACCGAAAAATTATCAGAAATTGGAATTCAGTACACTGTGAGAAATTACAAAATTCATATGTGTGTTTCTGTGGACTCAAAAAGTGCTGTAATATAAATTTCTTGATATCAAAATTGATGACCATAAGTACGTTAACAAAAGGACTAACAACGATTGGATAAATAAGGCGACCGTTCAAACTCTTATAATGAAGGAATGAAATGACAAATACTCGTGATGCGATAGTTGTATATGGAAGAAATATTTTGTTCATGTTCTTTTAGGTGATTTAGGCGAGAAGTGAGATCTGTATTGCCTGAAATTGGTGCATGAGTGCTGTCTGTGGAAGATGGATGTGAGAGATGCCGCTGGCTTGGATGAATGTCGATCGCATCGGTAAACAGTTCCTTAAGTGGAAGACAAAGTAGCAAATAGAGAATAATCGCAGACGAAATTTCTGTATATTACGTCTAACTGAAACAATTGTCAGTAAAAACGTATTTACTCGCTTAATATACTCTGGGACATACCAATTTGTTATGCTTAAAATGGCTTGCTTAACCTAGAATGCAATATACTTCTTCAATGGTGCAAAAATAATTTTGGAAAAATGATTCTGGAATCTCAAAAAATCAAGTTACTTTTTTAAAGGATTCTCACACTGTCATTAGTTGGGTGACATGAAGGACTGCTGATTCAATCAGATTTATAAATGTTATGAATAATCTGATTTCAAATTCTCATTATTTCTTACACCACCAACTGTTCCTCTAGTATATTGCAAATTGTTACTCTCTAGCATTTCCTAAAACTTTGAATCTATTCACCGTTTTACAAAAACAGTTATCTCGGGATTAATTACAGTTACTAAATCTTCAACTAGAAATTCCTTGTTGGTTTAACCAACGAAATAGCGTTTCGGTCTGACTTTTGCGTTTCCAAGACGGTTATGTAACATGAAGGTGTTAATACCTTAAGTTAATAATCTTAAACCTTTTTTTCTTCCAAAATGTCTATTGAATTTTCAAATAATCAGCGAAGCAACAAAACAATCCATCGACCAGCAAAAATTCTATAGAGGAACTTTTAAAATATACTAATAATTACTACCAACATCACCTTCCAAATCGATTTTTATGAAGTGTTAAAATTTCCTCTTCAAATGTGCTAAATCAAAATCAAGGGGAAATTAAATTAGTCATTTGATACATAAAAGCTGGAGATGAAAAGATTCTATAAAATAACTGAACAATTTCGAGCTATTTATGTATAATTTTTTTTGGAAGTAAAATCTGAAATAACACAGTTCAGTTTGCATAAGTTTCAATCAAATCCTACTAGTTTTATATACTACTTGTCGCGAAACCAGCAAATTGCTTTTTGGTTACCTAGCAGCCAACACTCATAAACTGAATCATTTCTATCGATCCGAAATACATAAATCTCTGAAGTGAATTTTTTAGTTCTCTTTATTTCAAATAAAATCGATCATTTTGAAATATGCCTGAACAAAGAGGTGTTTATTTTGCAAACAGTCCACTTACTGGCGTTAAATTCAGGTATTCTTTTTATGTTAGTTCACCAAAATATGAAGTTATGTCAAAATTTTAGTTAATTTTTTTTTTAATTTTAATTAATTGAATGCTGCGTTGGTAACCGACCTTCCAGTCACGATTCAGATTGGTCCTTGAATACAACGAGCCAGTAGCTGATGTACCGCAATCACTCGATAATTTTACCGAAAATATCAGCGAAAAGTCTGTTCCCGCATTGTCAACTACTTTTGTGGAAGAGTGTACTTTCAGGTGGCAACAAAAACTTTACCTTAGAAGGGATAAATTTGTAAGTAAACTATTCATAAGCTATTCATGCAGCATTTCCTCATTTTACTTGTTTTCCATCTACAAGTTTTTAATTGCAACTTGAACTGTAAATTGAGCAGACCTTGTAGGTGCCACAGTCGCAAACCGAAAGTTGTTCTAAACAGGGCAGTGTAAGTCAGGATGAGATAACAATGGCAGCTGAAAAAGACGGTAATCACAATTAAATTTTTTTCCAGCGTTATGATCCTATTAGTTCATGAATAGCAATTTCGCACTTCAATCGCCCGTGTGTATTTATATTTTTGAATTGCAGGCAGCAGAGTGTTTACTCTTATTGATGGTGAAAAACCTACCGGGACTGCAAAGGTTAAAGTTAAACCTTAAAGAAGTAAAAAAGGATTTATGACTTATAACATAAACGACTGATATTGAACAGTAAATTTAATACTTTTAATGAGTTAGCAATGGCATTGAAAACGACGGTAATCACATTTTTTTTTTTAGTGTTATGACCATGCTAGTGTTACAGTTGGAAAATTTTGTTTCGTATATTTAATGAGGGGAGAGTTATGAAGAAAAATGAAAAACTGAAATTATGAGATGATTCAAATGAAACAAAACAGTAAATTCCAGACAACTTCGAAGTTGAATATTGCGAAAGGAGAAAGTAGCTTAGCAGAAAGAATAGCTACGTCCAAAAATAGACGAGTAGAGCCAGCAGTGTAAGATGGTTTTTCTGCACTTTAATTTCAATGTTAAAATCTAATTAATGCACTTATTTCGAATTTCAAAGTTATATTTTAGGATATCACATCGAAAACCAATAATTGATTTACCACGTAAGGAACATCAAATAAAAACACGAAGTGTAGAGCGTAACAAGCAGATGATGTACATTATGGCTTATTTGGGCCCACTCCAGAACAACAGGTTTATTTGATTTCTACTCATTTCAACTTAATTCCTGGGTTTTTTAACCTAATGTCTTGAACATAATTTTCTTTAACATAATTTCTTGCAATTCCATTTCATACAATCTGTATCTGATTGTGAAATAAAAAATCAATGCCAGTAATATTGATATGTCAGAAAAAAAGTGCTCAACTAACTTATATTTAATTGATCCTTGAATTCACAGGCAAATATGTGATGAAAGTAACCAATATGTTTTATGCAAAATGACAGCAATCAACGGGACAAATATTATCATAGAACCAGACTTGCTTGCCGCAAGTAACACTATTGAAAGTTGTCATGGTATTTACAAAGCCCGTCTGTCGCTTATCAGCAATGAAAAATTTGATCGTATTGATGACGCCAGCGCATATCAGGTCTTTTTACTTTTATAAAGTTATAGTTCGAAATCTTCCAAAATTCCCATATTTGTATTATACATACAGATGTATATATTCGTGTTATGTGAAGACTTATCCCAAAAAATTACCTTTTTAGTTATGGTTTGAAAAAGGAGAAAGTGACACAATGAGCGATTTTCCATCCGGAAAAACTACAAAACTTGTTTACCTTATCGATATTGGTTAGTAGTAACAAAAGGCTTTAAGGTTCTACAATTTCAAACGAAACATACACCGTAATAAAATTACCAGTCAATTTTACTCAATCATTCCTTTCAGTAAATGTGAATTCATGAAAACAAATGTTTGTAGTACGTCTTGAAGAGAATATATTACAGAACGAGCGGTGAACTTCCCTCACGATGGTTTATGTATTGAGTATAAAATTGACCTGCCGTTGCAGTGTGCACTAATTGATTTATCTCCGGTGCACAGATGGTCAACAGTTATTGATTCAAGTCCACAAGGAGAGGTGTTTTTCTTAACCACTAATGCAATCCAGGTTTTTGAAAAAGACCTGCGTAAAATTACCACCTAACCTTCAGAAACATTCATCTAATTTCAGGATGACGTAGCTGTATTTTCACAACCAGTCTCCATCACATTAATAGTCAAAGCACAGGAACAATTTTTCGAGAATTTTTTCTGGCCCAGAATGATATTCCGACTTTCTGGGGAAGATTGCTGGGGATGCTTCTTCGTAAATGGCTTTGGGCATTTAACACTTCCCTCTCGACCCGGAAGGCTATTTTTTTTTTGTTACTCTTTAACAAGTATCAGTACCAATTACTTCTATAAACCAGCTTTGAAAACGTAACAATTTAAAACTAATTCCTCTTTAATTTATTTCAGATATCAATATGACATCAAATGTTGGCGACATGACCACAAACATGACAGGAAAAATATGCTGTTCGAGAACTTCATCTCCGAAGTGGCTTATTTTAAGCGGACAGAATCAATTTTAACGAGTGAATCTGCGACGCATAAAGTAGTAAGATCATCGTTTGCTATCACTTATTTGGAGTAAAACAAGTGAAAATAATGGGGAAAATATCCATCCAAAACAAAACACTAAAAAACCCGCCTACATTAGTTAAAAACTGATGGTAATACAGCAGTTAGAAGAAATGAAAAGACTAATTTGAATTTACGGATACAGAGCCAGTCATATAATTTCAGGGTTCAATAATATCTAGCATAGGACATAATACAGTAAGTTCTGGAACCCTTAAAATTAATGTACAATGTATCATGCAAAGTCGAGAATTCATATGTCATGAATTCTTCTACAAAATGAAATATGACACGTTGATACGACATGATGGGTAAGTACCTCGTCTGGTTAATATTACGTTTATATAACTAGCAACTGACTAAACACTTAATTTTCTCAATCAGAGGTATTACTGTGCAGAAAGTGATGAAGTAAAACAAATTCAGGATGCAGTCACGAATTCACTGGAACATTCTTAAAGTGCTATCAAGATTTGAGGAAGCGAGAAGAAATCTTCTGAAGATTCAGAATAAGACCATGCCAACTGTTAACAATAAAATTCCTTAGCTATTACTTCTATAAAATTTTATGAGAAAATATTTAAAGTATTTGAAATACATTCAAATATTAATATGCGAGATGAGAAAATATAAAAGTGCCCAACAAAAGAATACAAAGATGGCATATTTGGTCAAAAACCGAAGAGCACAATTTATGTCAAGAATTTAGAGATAATTTGTAAGAACAATCAATTTATTGATAGTTCAGGTGACTAAAACCGTAACATTTATGAAAAAGTACTTCACAAATTTAAAACCTTTCTTCCCTGGATATAATTTAACCTTCCAAAGTAGTCGTGAAAAGAAATCCCAGGAGTTGACCGGTGGACTATCACAATTTCAGCAAAGTGCTCCTTCGTCAATCGCGGCGATGCGTTCTCCACAAGGGCTATATGATTGCCTTCTTGCTTCCACAGAGGCGTTGCTAATGAAATATTTGCTGGCCTGCTTATTGGCTTTAGGAATGCTAACCTAAAATCCAAAAATTTTCTAAAGTTCTCCGCTCTCCTCTCATTAGATGATTGTTGTCGGAATATTTTTATTAAAAATTCACCCCACAATCCAATCATCAGTAAGATCTTCCTTCACATCTTATTTTTTTAATCCCCCGATAAGTGACGATAATCCAGTTTACTCCAGATACATAAAATAATTGCGTGCTTCAGTCTCGCAACCAAATTTTTCAGCACTATACTTCCTGCTCATCGTCATTCATGTCTACAAATTTTACACAATGCTCACTAAACTCCCAGAACTTATTTATATCATTCGTAACCAAAACGTTATTGTATCCAAATGTGTGTGGCTTACCAGCTTGTGGGAATAAAATTTTCATCAGGGAATATTTGAAAAAAATCAAAAGCAAAAAGTAAGAAAGTTGCAAAGGCTGCTACGGTATTGATCTCATGAACAACAATGGGAACATATTTTATATATTATGAAATAATCCCGCTGAGTAGGCTTAAACGTTGAACAAACGGATAAGAAATTCCAAATAAGAACAAGTTGAGGAGAACAGATATCGTGTTCTTTTTTCTTTTCATAAATGTAAACATTAGTTATAACGAAATGTGCAACAATTCCGATGAAAAGATAACCTGTTTGAAGTAGTGCCCAACGTCTTATATTAGTTGAAAAAATCAAAAACTTTAAGCAATCAAGGGGATCTTCAACAAATACATAAAATCTCGTAATCAATATACTTCGAAAAAAAGCTATTAATTAATAGCGTAGCATTTGGAACTGACGAGCTATCTAATCAACACGATCGGTTAAGCTCAAATCAGACTGATCGAAAGGTTTTAGAAACAACTCAGAGTACGAATTTATAAAACATTATGATTTTTAAAGCAATAAGCAGCAGACTAAAGAAAAATTTAGGTGATCTGAAACGAAAGAAAAATATAATATTTTTGCAGTCATAAAATACAAAAACTTTTTGTTTTGGTTATGTATAAGCTCACAAAATTATAATAAATATCAAATTACGTACACAGAACCTTCATTCTCAATTATCAGAATTATGTATATTGATAATTGGCTTTAATACACACATCTTATATTTGTAAAATATTTTGATAAGCAATCAGAAATGTCGATCAGGTTTCTCAAATTAATCAGCTTTGACTTTATTTCGTGTCCATTTGATAAGGTTTTCAGGTGATCGAAACAGAAAGATCAATTTGCCATATAAATCCTTCAAAATATTACTGAGAATACATGCAATGTAAAATTTTATAACAATTCGAAAATTTGTTATGGAAAGTAATATCTCCCATAAGCAAAGTAATCAGACCTGTTCTAAAACGAAATCTTTCGCTTCGCGAACCAAATATATATCAAGGCATATTTTAAGTAAGTGATCCGGATTCGGAATTTCAGAAACCATGACTTCCAAACCAGCATTCATTACAAGACCACGTATCATACGTCCCACTAACATGACTACAGCTAGGTACATTGCAATAATACTGGAAAACAAAGATTAAGGAGTCAGTTTGGGATTTGTCAACGTCGCTGACAATAAGAATGTATAAATATGCAAGAAAATAAAATATTAATCAATCTGTAAAAACTTCAACAAGCGGAAGGCCAGTTATGTATTGCAAATGGTCAGTGAAGAGAGTTTGAATCGGATTAAGAAGTAACTGCTTTCAATAGACTAGCTGCTTTCTAAAAGATAAAATTCAAACTGCATACCCTCCTTGGACATATTTGCTAACAAATGATGGGAATACACGATCTACGAACACAATCATCTGCAGGTACTTTTCCGGGCGAATTTCGTATTTAATGTCTTCTAGTGGTAACGTAAGTGCTGCAGTTTCATTATTTTGAATCAGTGATGCACTCCATATCTTATTTTCCTGAAATAAATACCTACTCTTTAAGATTCTTCAAACTCACTTCCCATTTATGTTATTTGATTACATTCAAGACTTTTAAAATATCGACCAACAGATGAAACACTCACCGAAGTGTAAACGGTTCTTAGTCTCATGGATATATTGGAAAAAGCTTCCCAAAGTTTTGGATTTGACCCACTGATCACATGAAGTAAGGAAGAAGCCAGTTTCACATTTCCTTCATTGGGAATAATTACATATGGTGGCCACGCATTTTCCAACAACATCTATAGATTTGCATTAAAACAATTATACAATTCGAAAAATATGAAGAGGGAAATCAAATGTTAAAACTCACACTATGATTGTATTGACCATCTACAATTTCGGCCAGTTCGCTTCGTATAGTGGAATTTACTGGTAAAGGAATGGTTAATGTATAAGAATGTTGTGTAGAATAATCAGCATGTCTACTGTTAGGGCGCTCGCACGTGAATCTTGAAAAAAACATCAATTCATTTATTATCCGCATGATAATAAATGTAAGACTAATTTCTCAGAGGAACGATACATAAAGGTGAAGTGTATGGATGAATGCAAACACTTCACGGGAAAAACTCCTTAGAATTGAAGTCCTGGAAGATGATACAGAAAAAAATCAACTTTCAAAACAAAACAAGATATTAGCCTGAAAAACTTGTTATTTACCTTCCCAACTTTCAATGTTTATGTAAGTTTAAACCCACCGACAATTATCAAATCTATTGAGTGAATTTTAATAAATATAAATGAATATAGCCTACAATCTAAGATTACAAAAACATAAGTTCACTAGAGATTACTTCACGATGGCATTCAATCGTTTTGTTCCTTCTTTGAGTTCATACTTCATAGCAACCAATGCATCGCTCGAAATCAGCCATGGCATGTGTGATTCAGGGCGGAAACGCACTTTCTAAAAGCATATAGAGAAGTTTCTTGCTTGATACCACATAAAATACAGTACATGCTTGCTTTTGCATATCGTCAAGTTAGAAATAATAAGGATGCAAGTGAAGTTTTATACGGATGCCACTTAAAAGAGATGCTGAAAGCATCCCTGGTTTGTGCATCACATAGATTCTATTAAGAAATATAAAAAATAACAAATCTAATCTTTTTTTTTTTTTTTTTTTGGAGTTCACTGTTTAGTAGGTATTTTTCAAACTCAGGTTATATAGCAAGAAATTTTTAGTCAAAATTCATTATGATGAATAAGAAAATTACTAACAGGAAGTATTTCAGTGATAAAATTATAGTGCTTCTTGCATATCACGGAAAGATTTGTATGAACACCTCGGATGCAGTTTTTCGTCTATTATAACATATTCCTATGCAATGAACACAAATTAAATACAGTTTACCATAACACTTTCCCGATTGTATTCTCTGATAAATGCAACAGCATGACGCGCTCTTAATATCGACTCTGTGTCCGAGGAAGTGTAGTGCTCAGAGAAAGCATTTTCTAATTTGACATATTCAGCATCAGTCAGGAATTCCAATTCAATACCTTGCGATTCGATAGTGAACATGGACTAGAATTTTAGCAGTATAAAAACCAAGGAATCTATCCTTAATTCATAAAAACAATATGCAATCTTAATTCATAATTCACCACATGTACTGATCCTAAATTTCTTAATAGTAGTAATTGTTAGAGATTACTTACTCTTCTTAATTCTTTATTTAAAAACATTGTTGAAATTAAAGTTCCCTTTTCTATGAAAGTTACGATAAAGTCTTACGGGATAGCCTTCAACTCCAATGGTCAACACAACATTATTCGGTGGTAATACAATACCAATCCTATTCAGGAGCGAGAATGAAAGCAACGGCAGCCAGATAAGAAGAATAAGTCCCAATATCACTGGTACGCCCATTAAATATTTGATTACAACGCCTTTGGCTACACCTCTTGGAGTCGGAAAGTTCTGGAAATTCACTTAAATTCATTTAAAAAAACAAAATCGGTAGAATTTATAAATATTTGGCAATTAAAATGAACAAAGATAGATCATGAAAAGCAAAAAATAAAATGTTAAATTATATAAAACAGTAATATAGAAAAATACGAAAAGAGGCAAATATTATATAATTATTAATAACTTACTTTCTCATACATCCTAGCACATTTCAGATTGTAAATAATAGCATAAAAGTTTTCCATGTTGAAAAAATCAAACATCGGCATAGAAGTGTCAGCCCAAGTCCAGTCAGTGACCGTACGTAATTCAAACAAGAATGGGACGGCCATAAATCTGGAAATAACACTTTACTATAATCAAAACAATAAGAATTTTATTTTTTAAAACTACGAATAAATTTGATTTTGGCACTTCACTGCTGTAAAAAATAGCAACCTTTGAGTAATGAAGAGGAGCAGTACGAGTTATTACTGCAAGTTTTTAGCATGCCAAGCAGACACTTGAAACCAAGAGATCTAAATCATCTAGTAACCAACAACTGGTTGAATTGAATGAAATATCTCGAAAACTGGCACTGACATCTGTCTGACCAGTGAATACAGCCCACAACCCACTAATAAATTGAATGTTTGAACCAGTTTGATAATAAAAATAACTTGCAGTTTGAAGAATATCATATTCGTAATGCCGTATGCATGTGTTATAAGATTGCCTGCACACAGTGTCGGATATCCATTACGGATCTGCCAGGCGGAAATTAGGAGATATATGCATTTAATGAAGTATAGAAATTGGGCAGTTTTGTTCAGCCAAGAAGGTCTGAAATTTTTACTTATAATTTAGATATTAATTCTTCACTAAACACTACCAAAACTAATGCAAGTCAGTACACTGTTAATCTGCCTTCAGTCAACGAAATTTGAATTTACCATCTGAAAATGTTTAATCAACTGACTTGTAAGTTATTTGCGGTAAAACGAAGAATATCCAAACATGGAGGAAAATAACAACAACCAACTGATAGAGAAATTTGCATTTTACGGCTTTTCGAAGATAGAAAGCTCGGTCGATGATAATCATCAGTGATATTACAATAAGCATAATTACAAATGTTATTGGAACACGATTCGACTGAAAAGTATGTTTAAGTCAGTTAAATAACAATGCAACTGTAAATTCTGTCAACAATTTTTATATGATAAAAAAATCAAAAATTCCAAAAATATTACGCTGATATCTCGTACAACGCTTCCAGTACCACCGTAATCAAAGGAAGAAAAGCCAAAGGACACTACGAAGAAAGATAATACATCCATCAAAAACATGAACGGATATAAATCTTTTATATATCGAACTGGTGGATTAAACAGCGTATTAAAGAAATGCTTGATGCGTTTAATATGCGTTGGAGCTGCAACTTTCAAACGGAGATGATGGCGAGGAATATTTTTAGAACTGAAATTTCATACTTTTTCAGATCAGAAAAAAAGGCAAGTAATGGACTTACCTTCTTTTGTCCTTGGTACAATGCCGAAATCAGTCTGAAATTTATTGAAGATGTCGAAAAGAATGAGAAACAGTTCTTTTGTATATTTTTTACAGAAACAACAAAACTGACTTCCATGTAAATGAAAAACATACATTCATTTGCGTTGTATCCGACAAACTGGAATTAGTAGGATTGCTTATTTCTATAAGCGGAATTGATGCTTTAAACATGTCATCTGTTCCCTTCCATAGACCCAATTTTCGAAGCATATAGCGATGGAAAAAGAGAGCTGAAAACAGTGGAATATTAATCAAAATATTTATCGATTTCAATGGTTTTATCACCAAAAAAATTTCTGAATTTAAAATGTACCAACAAGTAAGGTGATATCCCAGAAAGCATAATAATCCGTCTTTCGAATGCCCAAAATTCCGGGTAGGTAATCAACAGAATTAGCAGTTCTGATAATATTTGCAGTGCTGTTAAACGAGAAGAAACCAAACTGCGCGACAAATTTGATAACTACTATCAATTCTGTGTAAGTTATCATTACAATCTAAAAAATATAATTAAAAGCTTATTTCACCAAATTCCCAATTGTGTTTGAATTTAATGCCGGCAAAGAAATACAAGTCATAGATATGAAGAAATCAGATGGACCCAAAACAAACTCAAGAAAAATTACCCAAAATATCTTTGTTGGACGAGGGTTTGTTAAGGAACCCCAAAAGAAAATGAGAAGAGGTAGTGGTAATGAAATGATGCCAGCACATCGGGCATGGTTGATTATGGCCAGAAGGTAGCAAATAACATCAGTATGAGCAGCAATGCAATATCCAACTGCGTTTACGAAGCGCAAAAACACATTTCGCTGTTCCCACTGATTCTCCACTTCACCTTCTAATCTTAAAACAAAAGTCTTATTTTCATACCCAGTTGAAAGCTTAAACTGTACTAGCCAAGAAAAAAAAAACTATATGAAGTGCGAGATTCCAGGTCAAATAATTGTCAAAGATACCTTCTAATTATTATCACTTTAAAAAAATACTTTTCGAAAATGTTTGTTACTAAATATTCATTTAAATTATGGATCACAGAAAAAAAAAAGCATCAGATTTTATAGGTTAAATATAGTGACATTCCAGGTGAAATAATTATATGCTAAATGTTAAAAATTCTCGTATATGTGTTAACTGTGTTAAATATATGCTAAATATCAAAAACTTAAAAATAATTTGTATGTTAGGAAAATTCTCGGAATAACTTCACAGATGACAAAATTTCAACAAAAAATCAAAATAACCTTTCAATGTCCTTTTCGTTTGTGACACAACGTAAATTTTGCTGATTAAATTCCTGTCGAATGTCAAACACTGATTTGGAAGTATCCACCAGTGGCTAAAATAGTACTCACGGGATTCGCAACATAATAAAGACCAGAAATTCCAAGAAAATCGGTTAGAAGTAATAAAAATTGGTAAAAACTTTCGTCAAGTGTTTTATGAAACCCAGCGGAATTTTTTCTCTCCACCAAGACATCTCTAGTAATGAAACACACACACAGATACACACTTATGGTGAAAATTTTGAGTTGTGAACTGTTAAAATCACAATCCGCTAAGTTTAAATCAACCAGCAAAATGAATTTACGAATTTATATCCACACTACGATTAATTGGCACTGGCAACAATAACATGGTATTTGGATATTCTAAAGCCAAGACTTAAGAAACTCACACTCTACTACATTCTATAAACCAATAAACTGTGAAGTATCACTAGAGCTATCGCTTCTAACAAGTTGCAGCTTTGATTTATTATGACAGAACAACAAGCAGTAGTATGTTTATGTTACAGGAACAAAAATTTTGACATAAGAGCAAATCAGTTCTTCCAGAACAACTCCTGCAACCTTTATGACAACATCTAAGGAAAAAACCAGTTACGTTTTGTAAAAATAGAGTTTGAAAGACACTTCAAACAAAGAACCAGATTAAAACTAATTTATGAATTATTTTATTTAACTCAAACATACTGGAAATGAGTGCAGCATTACCATTATTTTTCAAAAACCAACTATTTATCTGACGACCTTTTCAAAATATGGGGATGAAATCAGAGGCATGATAAATGACAGAATAATGCGCAAAAATTTCAAAAATTATAACAAAACAATACCTGTTTCAGCCTCTCCTTTAGCTTCTCTTTTTCTTTCCCAAGGACATAAGCAACATATCGATGTTCACGAGATCTACGGTTTAGGAAAGCGACAGACCAACCAAGCGCAGCAGTGAAGATCTTCTGCAGAAAACATAATCCTGCTAAAACTTGCCCTTCTGAAAATTTCCAGGTTATAATTCTAATAATACAAAGCAATTCAAGACATTAAATTTTCTAAAGCAAATTTAAGCTGTTCAAACCAAAGTGAGACAGGATTAAACAACTAACTTGAAACTATCGGTTATCTCACTATGCTACAATACAACTAGACCGGAAAAGACAAATAGCTGAATTACAGAAGTCATTAAAACTACCGATTGCTGGAGGCCAACCTATGCTATCAACAGCTTATAAATTAATAGAAGAGAATACCGAACTTCCGTTCTTCATTTTCTGATAATTCCGACACTACTACCATTTGTCGGGATGGTTTCATTTCGTCCGAAACAGCTTTAATCATACGTCTTTCTTCATCAGTTTCAATTCGTTCAGCTGAATTAATAGCATCCAAAGTTTGAGACAAATCAAGGTCACGTTGCACAGCTGTATGCATCAGCTAAAATAGTAATATGTGAGCTCAAAAATGTGAAGAAGAAATATGAATCAAAAGTATGCTTGCTCAGAACTTACAGAATTGATGTAAATATGCCCGCAACAATTCTGACTTGACTCACCAATTCCTAAAAAAATAAATCTCAATAAAAAAATAAAGCATAAATAAACTAACCTGAGCTGGGTCTAATTTGTTAAAATCACTGGCTCCTGGTGTCACTTCTGGAACAAATGTTTCCACTGGTTCATCTAGTGCATCCTCTGATGGATCATATTCGAACATATAATAATCACCAGCTCTTTTGGCTGAAAATATGAAAGCAGGAAATTTTGTTGCATTAACAGCTTCTATTCAAAGTATTCACGTTGATATCGAAAGTAATCATTTTCGTAAGATATCTCTTGATTTTGAGATTGGTGCTTTTATCTCGTCTTCTTTCAGAAAATTTAGGAAAACCTGAACGTACAAGAAATAGAGAAAAAAAGAAAGGTCCAGCAAATGTTTCATGTGTGGAAAAAATTGGAGCGAAACTGAAGTGATTAAATAGGTTAGCATATATGAATGTTAGATAAAAAGTGTATGCCGTTAGAAGCACAATTATGTAGATAAAAGGCCAAGCAACGTTTGCAGAGGGATTTTTTCAAAACAAACCAAGCACTCGGTAGTCCGAACGTTCACTCGAATCGCTCAGCCTATACCACGGATTAGGATTGTTCGGATAATGCGCCTCAGTTCCTGGACACACCAAACACAATAACAGTGGATTTGTAAAGAACGAAACACTAATAGGAACATAAAAAAATGAAATATTAAGATTCATACCCTAAAAAAAGTATTCATAATGCGGCTTGAAAAATTAGTAACACCGCTGAGTTTGAAAACAAAAACAAGAGCAGCAAATGAACAAGAATGAAGAAACTCCAGAATAACCGAACCAAATTTTTATAACACCTTTAGAACTTATAATAAATGAAACATATAAAGTTTCATTCAAAAACAAAAGTTGTGTCATTGATGGACGAATAAGTGAACAGTGCGTAATGCTGGAAACTGAAACCTGAATCACAGATAAAAAAAACCGATGAAAACAAAAAAAGTAACCAAGAAACCTACATCTAAATAAGAGAATACGACAGAAACTTAAGATTTGAACTGGAAACCATGTAAGAGTGCTAAATGTACGCGATATTCCAAAATTCAGTTATGAAATCGGCAGTACTCGAATTCAAGCCTTGAAGAGAAAAAGAACTCTAATAAAAGAATATAAGAAATCTATCGTCCTTCGTTGGATATTCTTAGCAAATGATTCTAAAGTCGTTCATTTGAAAACTTGAAAAGTGAAGAAACTACTATTTAATAATAAGATATATCAAAATATATCTAGCTTCGGAAGCATAAGTCAAAATGATATTACATTTCGATTTCTCTGACCTTCAACTGATACATTTCAAGACCCGCAGAACTGTGGAGAAAAGCCAAATGCCAAAAAAAACTACAGAGTTTTTCTATATTCAGTCCAAGTGGAAGAAAACTCAAGTGGAAACAATAAAGAAAATTTAAAAGGAAAAACAGACCTTGGCTGTATGTTTGCGGCACAAAAGCGCCAGCCTTGCTTAGACGTTTTTCGTAGTCTTTACGAATTTGATCCGTACGCATCTTAATATTTTTGAATTTTTTCTCTTGCTGTTTCTTCTGCTCTATCATCTCTCTTTCTATAAGCTGGTCTTGAAGAACCGTGCCACTGAAAAGGAAAAAGTCCGACTGACTGAGGAAGGATTTAATTGAAATCATTAGTTTAAAAAAACCATTCGAATTTAATCGATCCGAGATATTCTAGTGCATATTCCTAGATATCCAAGCATGTTGGAAAATCATATGATACCGATTCATTAGCACAGCTGTAGATCGGTATTCAACCACACAGTGTTGGAAATACCATGAATTAAAAATCCGAAGTTGTAACACTAATAAGCCAAATGCAAATGTGTCAAAGCCTATTTGTGTTTCTGACTTTTGCACTGCACATTCTTTGTCGAATTCTTGTTCTGAAAGAAATAATATACTTCATCAAAAATCAGTTTGAAAATTCTGAAAGCACAAATTTGAATTTAATAACTTACGTTCACTGGGTAAGTAATAATTGTTTATTCTGCCAGGAATTATGCTCACACAAACAATGCTAAACAACTGACGAATACAACAGAGATTTGTTTCTATCAGCGTATGGACAAAAGCACATGCAAAAATCTGAAACACAGAAAATTTTTTTTTTTTTTTTTTTTTAAAAAAAACTAATTTATTGTTTTAGAGTCAATAATAAAGTAACGAGATTTCCAAATCTGTTCAAAAATCTCCAACAAAAACCAGTTTTAACATATGACTGGACTCACGAAAAAAGAAAAGGTGGACTTGAAAATCAGGGATATTACTAGCTAGAGGAAAAGAACATCTTCAGCGTTAGCATCTCTATGATACCAGTCAAAAATATTAATGGGCTGAATAGGTTGGATTGATAACCTCCATAAATTATTTGTAAGTTGCATTGTAATTCTATATTTCAAATATCAGGAGAAAAAGGAATATAAATCTGGCAATCCAGATTAAAACTGCGAAATCGGTGACGCAAAGTAAAAAAGATTATGTCGGTAACGTATGATTCAAAAGGATACCAAAGCTAGAATAGGTAAATGAAACGCTTCCCAAAACCGTTATTGCTCCATTGCGCAGTACCATGTTGTTCCTATACTTCAAGCTGTTAAATCGACGGCAACCAATGGTATGACTACAGTCATTAAAATTCATCTTAGCTTTTGTACTGGAATTTGTTCCCCCAAGATTTTTCGTGTTCCGAAGTTTTTCTTGTCTTGAGATGCACTGAATTACAAAGTTACGAATAAAGACGATCACTTTTCTAATGAATGTACGAAAATTCAGATATGTTTCTGTATTTTCCTGATAAGAGAAGCATTCATTACCTGTGTGCTTTAAACAAAGACAAACACTGTTTTGAAATGGTAAAAAAAGTACGACAGAGAAAAATTTTTCCAAAAGATTTCAAAAAAAATGAGTGAAAATGGAGGGAACGAAAGATTTATTTACAAATTCCCTTAGAGAGTAAAGATGCTGGACTTTTTCGGACACTGGTGGTAATTTAAATATATCATAGTTCAAAGCTAGGGGAGTATTCAGTCAATATGTAAATAATCAATATGCACTAATATCTGATCACAGCAATCGATGATAAAGTGCCATTAGTTGATGTAGTACTAATAGTACGACTAATTTCTGAGAAACAATCACCAAATCTTATTCTAAAGTTAAGATACAAAGAATATTCTACTTTGTTTTACTGTTGCGAAAAAAAAAAAGAAATTCTAAACCTAATCAATGTCACGCCGAATAGGACAGGAATCCATACAGAAGTACGACTTTTGGGCATATTATATTTCTTGCCTCACTTACTACAGCACTGCTGAATGGTACCCAAAAGAAAGCTTTTTAAAGTAAAAGTGAACACTGGAATGCCCAGTAGAAATGGAAGTACAACTTTGAATGGATAAATTTAACATAACTTTTCTTGAAGTGCTGTCATATCTCGATTACATCAAGATCATGTCAGCCAAATTCTAAACAGTCCTGGAGAACTCGGAAACATATCATAAATGCTAGAAACAATTACCTGCAAGACAACTTTACAAAACATGACAAATACTGTATAGTACAAAAGTAAGTTCCACCGTTTGAGAGTCTTGCGATAATCTAGCACAATATATAAACTTGTTCCTTGCCACAGTATCCAAAACGCCAAAATAATATAACCAAGGGCAAACAAAGATACTCCACCCAAACCAGCTACTAATACCATTACAACAGTTATCCAGTGCCCGTACATGAAGACAATTATTTTCAAGAAGTCGACAAAACTCCTAGAAAAAATTTCAACATAAATAATACTTCACAGGTTAAGCTGTTCAATTAATACATCAGATTCTAAGAAAATCAATAAAAAGAGGTTTTTGAAACAGTATACTGACCGCTGTTGGGCAATGAAATCATATGTTGGATTATCCCGTCTCAAACCATTACGTCCGCTGCTCGCATAAATGGACTCATTGTCACCTGCTGGTGAGTCAGTTTCATTTCGAAAAGCATATTCCTAAAACGGATAAAAATGGAGAAAAACTGAATAAACGATTTCTTAAAATCTGGAAACCAATATGAATAATATTTACCTGACAAGCAACCATCAGTAGGAGTAGGAAGTCCGCCACTGACTTCCTTGTATCTAACTGAAAGCGATAACTAGCCAAATCCAACCAAAATATCAAATTATCATTTTGCAAAGGATCTGATAACCACCTGCTCCATGGATAATCTGCAAAATCTTTGAATACAAAGCAAGAACGTATTTACCATTTCCGAATATATTTTCAAAATTCCCCAAACAAATTTCGAGGGAGGGAAAAGCTAAGAAAAAGCAATGAAATGAAGAAATATCAATGAAAAAAAAAAAGATGAAGCAGAAACAAACTAACAGCATAAAATAAGAACTGTGGAACACATTCAAAGATTTTTTTTTTTTCTCAATATTTCCAATTTAAATAGAAATACATACCGAAACAAAGGAATGGTGGCAAACCAACATAGAAAGCATACTGCAAGGGAAACAGGACAGTTAGATAAAGAAGGAAGATAGGCCATAAGCAACGACAAGTTATACGAGAGCTGAATACAAATACCATTAACCAAATAAGTAGAAGTGTTGCCAGTAAATCCATTCGTATCCATGCCACTATGACCATCATCGTCATTGACAACTTCAGTTTTTTAAAAAGCTTACTGAATTTCATTATTTCATTTAAAAAAAATTTTTTTTAGATAGTTTTTTTTTTTTAAAAAAAAAAAACTTACTGCTAACTAAAACTCGCCCTGACTGTAACTGCCACAGTTAACAGAGGTTAATCTATTAATTATACACGGAGATATTTAACACACTCCATCATAACTCATTCCAATTTTACAATCGTCGTATACTTATTTCTGTTAAACAGTTTGCTTTCTCATACCCTACATTTTCTTTCGCTTTTGAAGCAGAAACATCGGCTGTAAATGTCCAACACCGAGGTTCGTCGAAGTTAACATAAGACCCTTCACTAAGTAGTTGCAGAAAGACAGATTTACTAAACTAAGAAGCCAGGGTAATCTATTTAAAAACAGAACTCTACATGCACAGACATATATATATATATATATAGCAAAGAAGTCAATATAATCATAATATAGTTAAAATTTTCAAAATAAATGTACCTCTAAACCAAATTTATAGAATCCATAATTGAAGAAAAACTTGATCATATCAACCAAACTAGTATCCCAATTGCTAGGATCTGCTTTCGGGAACACAAGTCCACGAGGCGGAACACTTGCCCCAGATACCAAACGTTTATGTTGCTGGCGATAGATAACAATTGCTTGTAATGCTATTGCTAATAAAGCAACAATTAAACCCTGCAAAAGATAACGTAAAATATGGCTATGTTTGAAAGCAAATATAATGGTTTGGTGTACAAACTTTTAGAATCTAAATTTTAACTCCTGATATGAAATTTAAAAGTCTTCACTTACACTGATGTAATTTCTGACGACCGGTACTTTTTGGAAACCAAGCCAGTATGCTGTTGCACTCAAAGTGTATTCAGATGAATTGCATATTAGCTCTTTCGAATATACTGGTAATGGTTTTTCTACCACAAAATGCATCTGCAAATTTAACCAATAAATTATTTCTTGAAGTATATTTTGCATAAAGACACCATTGTATTCTGCAAAATCGAGGACATCATAACAAAATAAAAAATTAACCTGGTAAACCATTCTAACTGCGATAAATGCTGATATGAATATACATAACAACCGGAAAATAGTCGAGGAGATTGATGGAACACAAACAGCAATACTAGTTAAAACCATTAATGTTAAATTGAGGGCGCATATCTGCAGAAATTTTAGTTCCAGATAGGAAATGAAAGCATAACAATTGAAATATTTTCCTATTTCAGCACCGAACATTCAAACGTGACATGAAAAGCATTTTCTTCCAACCACTGCCACTAACAAACCAATAATTTAGTAGCAAAAGTAATGAAACTGAAAGTTGTTCCATCAGAATTAACAAAACGAAAACCACATCCGTAAGTTGCTATTATTTATAAATTTTAAGTGGTAAATAAGTTCTGAATAAACCAATGAATTTACATCATTGACAGCAACAATAACTATGATAAACATGACAAGTTTGGCCACATGAGCTTCTGCAATGTTCCACAACGCTTCCACCAGACACTCTGCGATATGCCTCACTTTGGTATAAAAAATCTGTTGCTCTGTAACTAAATAAATAATCTACATGCATGAAAATGAGTTTCACATACTTACTAAAGTTCTTCAAAACTTTCAACACTTATCCCTTGAAAATCCTTCATCCTGAGAAATGACTTATGTGTAACGACAAGACATATTTCAAATCCAATTTTAAAAAATTCCAGATTTCAAAAACGAACAATACGCAGAAAAATGAGTTACCTGCCAAGGAATCTACAAATGATACGCATGTTGTTGAATGTAGAAGATAAAAATTTTGAAGTGAATTTTCATACAACTGACATTACAAAATGAACAAAGCAAGAGAGGGAGAGAGACTGCAACAAATTATTACCATTTGAATAAACCTTAAATGATTGCTGCAAAAATGAAAGAGGCTGCAGAATGTCAACCTAATAGAACAAGCCACAATTGCTCGACGTAATTATATCAGCATAAAATCACCGAAAATTGACTATGCAAAGTTCAATTAGAATAACTAATAATTGCAAGGAATTGTTCAAAATAACAAGCTAAAAGAAAAGTATAATTTCAGCTCCATTTCCATGAATTTAAAGTAAGAATAACAGTTACATGCTAAGGAAGGTTTTAACAATCAACATCTACGATTTATTACATGGAAGTAATTCTAAAAACAAATTAGCTTCAGATAATTTAATTTTAAACTGTTTTCACGAACAGGAAGCAAGCTAATGTTCATTTGCACAAGCTTTTATAGCCCATCCCATACTTACTCAACGAACAAACTTAAGAAAAAAAATATTGTACGAGCTCCGCAGATTTTGTCTGTGTAATCATTACCTAAGTACTGCAAGTGATTGAAGATAATCGCCTCATCAACCTGATAATATATAAGAAAAAGGTCGAATAAATCAACAGGCAACAAAATTATAATCACGAATTTAAGTAGGAATGATTGGAAAAAAGAGAACAGTTGGAATTTTAAATGTGAAAATCCAAAGAACTGGTTTCTCGAAGCACCGCAAAATCATGAGAACCAAAAAACGGAAGACTGTATAACTTAAATTGTAGGAAAGTGCCAAAAAATGTAATTGGGAAATAGGATCGAAAGCTTTGACAATTAAGTTTAAACTCTAGAAGTTCTCTGAAATGACAGTACGCCGTTATTTTTATTTAGACAATTCATAACATAGCTCATGACTTAACATCTGAAGCTAGGATGTTTGCAATACATTAAATTGTAACCTGTGTTAAACATAAACCAAAGAGTCCAAGAAAAAATAAATATATTGAAATCGATCAATAACAACTGCTATCCAAAAACATTCATTACGCTATTGTAATTTCAGCAGGACTTGAAAAAATAGGTAAAATCGTGAACATGGATAATTAAACTAGTGAGCATCATAACGCTAGGCTTATTACAGAGAACTTGAGGCTCTTTTCCTTTTTCGATAAAGAAGTTTCTGCAAAAACAAAAAAAGAAAAAAAGGAACCCCAAACTTTAGATTTTTACAACCATTTGATCTGCTGTAGGAAAGCTAAAGAAGCTGCATCAAAAACAACTTACCACCGAAAGTTTCTGCAGCTATCTCATTATCAGTGGCACCTGAAACAACAGCAAAGAACGGACGCCATCGATCGTAAAAGAATTTCATGTGCAACATGATCACTATGAAAAGTGAAATTGGTCCAACCAAATGAATTAGCAAAGATCTGAAAATGAATACTTGAATATCGTTGTGTACAGATATCAGTGAAGCTATAAAATAGGAACTAAATGACATATGATAATAACTAATCTTCACCCAGGATTAAATTTCAAATGAAAACATGAACAGTCCCAAAACTAGAATCAAATGTAAAGAGATCCCTACCCTTTATCTTTTTCTTGGTTGTAATTGATTAAGCCAATATCATGATTCCAGTTATCACTGAATCCTGTTGCTTTCTGCCAGATCAACGGTAATGCTGGGAACTGATAACAATATAGGACTATTACCACAGTTAATGAATATATCGTCAGGAATGCAAGGTAACTATATAAAAAACGCCATAGACAGCCAAAAGAACACTGAAAAAGTATTTTATTTTATTTTATGTGCATCCAGTTCCTAAGAAATTCAAATTAGGTAGGGTATAACATAAACTGTTTCAAGAATTATCCCAGGACCATCATATTTTATTTTCTACCTACACAATTAGTAAAGACTCGAAAACTTAAGAATTATTATTAAAAAACCAAGAAATCACTATTAAGTACAACACATTACACTCCATACAAAATTAACACGTTAAAATAATAGGATCGCTATTTATTTCTGTCTAGACATATTCTATTCCTGTGTAAATCAACGCATGATTATGAAGTTTAATATAAGTAAATTATTATCTTGTCCGCTCGAAAACCTTCGTTTTACTATTTTTCTGGATTACTTTCAGAAGACTATATATCAAATTTCAATTTTATTTTCAACTAAATAAATAATACTCAATTGCTCTACAGCAATTTACCACAAGATATAACGATGATTCCGAAAAACTAGAGATATAAATATGTCGTAAACAATTTTTTTGTTAAACACTAAGACGGCTAATGTCTTTTGATCTTTTAACTGATAGGAAATTTCCTTTTAAGAAAACAGATTAACTGAAAGTGAATAACAGTACTTATTTTTTGATTGATAAAATCAGACTTAACTCCGAATGAAATTGAATTTGAATTAATAATATTAAAAACACAACTGTTTTAAAAAGGGAGAAACATACCACTAGCAGGATAATTAGCACACTGAACGATATGAAAAAACCAACAGTGTACAGAACTGGCTGTGAATGGATTGAAATAACGAGCAAAACAAAACTGACAACAAAAATCCAGTATTTTGCAACCACTCCAACGCCAACTAATGCACTCTAGTAAACAAACAATCAAACCATTATCTTTAACAAAAAAAAAAGAAATTAAATTACCGAGTTAAATAAGTAACTTTCACCTATATACATGTATACGTTAAAAAATTTTTTGAAATCAAGGGATAATAAGGTGGCTGCATCAAATGTAAAAAAACTAGACCGTTACAGATGCAGAGTGCCAAAAACTAGTAACAATGTAGTGAGATACCCCATTAGCAAAGGGAGAACGATTCAAAACACAATCTAGAAACGTTTGCTAAAACTCTCACATGTCTCACATTTATCACCAAAACCTGCGAAATACATACCCATATTATCCGACAAAGCGAAGAATATGATCGCAAATGATGAGTGTTAAAAGAAAACCAAATCAATATCTAAACTTACCTGAGATGACAATGCTTCATTACCAGATATACCGATAGGACCAGTTGTTGAATTAGTACTAGATTTTTCATGAAGATATACCCGAGGTAGTGCAAAAACTGGCAAGCTCAATAAACCCTGAAAGTGCAAAAACTTCCATAAAATATAATGAACAGTGAAATAGAATGGCAAGAAATTCACACTAAAAAAAAACAAAAGGACAGAATTTTATAGTTTCAAGACAAAAAAGATAAAAAAATTCTAGTGAACTAAATAGTAGAGTATTACAATCCTTTTTCATGGGTCTCATGAATTATTAACCAATCGATAATAAACATTGGTAGTCAAGCCAAATGTAAAAGCGATTGCAGAAGTCAAAATTATATAAACAGATGAGTGTTTTCGAAAGTTATTCGAAGTTTTAAACAACACAAAATACACCAAATTTGCAACCAGTTAACAAATTTCTAAGAAATGTAGAAATCTGAACCATTTTGATTAATACCAGTAGATTTTACCCACCCCCAAAGAAGTAAAAATCTCTTTTCACTGCTCTCACCAACTCTGCCTCTTCCCCTCTAGGACAACTAAAAACGTAAAAAAAATTCCCCACCAGTTCTAATGCATTCAAAAGTCAGCTTCTATCTTCACGCATAGAAAAAAACAGCAGGAAATTAAGAAGCAATAGAATCATGGTATAAACAGTCTTTCCTCCGCTATTCCATCATTTTCAGCATCACCTTTTACGGAACTTCTGCCTTATAGCAATTTATCATTTCTTTACACAGTGATTTTTGCATTTATTATACAGGAACACATTCAGTAAACTTCCTTCATTGATTAAATGACTCAACATTGCTCCACCTTCCTTCTCCACACAATCTTAGGAAGTGGTTACTAACTTATTTCATAGTGTTTCACAAACTGTTGCCTCTTTCAAACAGGATTCAAAGGAAATTCAAAGAAAATAAATCAAATTTTCCCATGAAATTCTAGAAACTGAAGTATGCTGAAGGCTCTACCCACCCGACAAAGAGCAAACCTTAGTGACAAGAGTAATGAACGCTGCAGTTCGATTAGACGCGAAAATGAAACCAATAAGTTCCATAGAGCTTGACTGCGGCAGTTCATGTTTGATATCCATGCTGCACACATACTGTGCAACAAGTAGGAACTAAAATCAAAATTATTCTCAGACCTATTTAAAACAAATAAATATTAATAAATCACTATCGAAACAAAACTTTCTTAAATCTCATCATAAAAAAAAAAAAAAAAAAAAAACAACAAAATAAAACAGACTTCAACATACGCCATAAGTGGTGGTGATGCTCGAAGTGCCACAGTGCGTGTGTTTTTGAAAACCAAAATAATGCAAGCTTCTACTAAAAATACCAGACCAAATACTGAGTGGTAAAGAAGAGCCCAGAACTGAAAATTTAAATGGTGATATTATGCAATGAGGTAATATTCTGAGCTTCCGGTACATGCATAAAGCGGTTTCTTATATAATCCTTCAATCACAAACTACACTGCAGAGTTTTTGACAAGTTTATATCAGCTAAACAAGCTTCTAGTGAACTAAACTGCATGTTTAAATTATAACTAAAGTGAAAACATATGCCTAATAACACTGCTCAAGCAAAGACAGGAATACAATTCACTAAAAAATTAATATTTTTGAAGCATTCTTATCGCAAAATAAAGTAAAACCAAACATTACCGTCATAGCCATTAAAGAAAAAACATGAAGATGATGGGAAACAAAAGTTAGTGAAGCACTAAATCCTTGAGATATTACTGTCTCATGCTTTCCTGGTCCTGGAAAGTCTGATTCTAATTCGATTCGGAATTAAAATTCATACTGGTAGTCAAGAACTTTAGATTAAAGAAATTTACAAGTATTTCTTGCATGAGATATTATATAAATAAAACTAAGATGAACTGAACATAAAAACAGATGACAAATTACCAATAAAAACGACTGCTATCTCTTCGTGGTCAGCATGAAACGGATTAACCTGATCCAGTGATAAATTTCGGACACTGTGAGAATTTGCATCGCTTGCAAGAAGCTATAAAAGAAAAACACAGGAATGTTGAGCTATGCAGTTGCAGATGATTTCGATAAAACAAAGAAGAAATCAAATCTAACAAGTAATACGAATAATGAAAAAGTAAAAACGTATAAATCAAAGGTTGACTGAAGAATGTTAAGGCAAACAAAAGCGGATGCTAAGTGAAACTAAACTTTGAAAATCTGAATTAAATAATTATAACATTACGAATTACCGAATCATTACAATCCTTTCCCAACCCCCCCTCCCACCCTCCAGCATGCTTATTTACATCAAGCTACATTTAATTTTTTCATTATCCACATCAGTAGTTGCCCCTTAAAATGATCTGTATTTCATGATCCCGTTCTATAATGTGATTCGAAAATATGTAGTTTAAGAAACAACATATGAGAAGTAAGAAAAAAAATAACTGTATAGAATCTGGAATTCATATCCTCATTCAATGCTTAAAAGAATTTAGCACTAATCTTCAAATAGGGAAGGAGAACAAGCACCGCAAAACAAGACAAATATACTTTACAACTAAAAACTACTGACACTCAACCAGTAAAAAAATAATCTAAAAAAGTTACTGAAGTGAAAATTCATTACAAATTTTGAGAAATCAAAAAATAAATAGAAGTGAATAACTGAATGCCATCGAGAGAAGTTTGGATAAAGCAGTTAGAAACAACTCTTACCTCATCATGCATTATACTTCCAGTGTCTTCGCAAGTCTTATATTTACGATAAATTTCACATCTTGTAAAACTACACTGAATAATTAGAAGGTGATAAAGAACTAGTACAGCTGCTGCATTGGCAAATGTTGTCCAATAATCAAGTGAAATGACATTCACTGACCACCACATATTGCAATCCGTGTATAAAATAGGGACAAAACCAACCAAACTGTAACAAATAGCAGTTAAAAACCTTTAAATCTGAAAATATATTCAAGAGTATCCAAAATTTTTGAAACGAATTAATGCTGTACCTAATCAAGTTAATCTCTGCTAACCATTACCGCCTGAATAATACAATTTGAAGTACTAATCATCATTTATATTCCAAATTACGGCTTGCATCCTAGTCACTTTGCTAATCCACATGAAAAGGTAAAGTAACCAGAATAAATTACTATCCTACAAGACGGAATTTTTGTAGCCGAAGGAGTAAACTCAGTTTTAGCGAAAACATATGAAAACCATACCGAGCAAAAAATGATTGTCCAAGTATGATGGTTTGAAAGAATGGTATCTGATATATATAAAGCAACAGGAAGTGCAATGCACAAAAGAAGATGATTACACGTTTAAGAATATTGAAGACATGGCAATGAAGGGGTTTGTACAATGCCCACAACGTTGTAATACAAAGAAATGTAATGAAATAAATGGAGTTGAGAACACATGGCTGAAAAATAATTAACAAATCATTCAATTTTTAAAAAGAATATTACAATGAATGACTTCGTTGTAATTTTGGATAGAAATTTCAAATTTACATTTTACTTCAATTTGAATCTGGCTAGGACTCAAAATCAAAACTAAATACCAAATCTTATGCATTTCAGTAACCTGAAAAATGCCGGTTAAACCGAGAGCCAAAATTACTGCAACGTCTGAGAGCCTTTTCAGAAACAAAACCAATGCTTCACTGTTGCTTATTTTCGTAAATTCAGTAGTGCTGAAACGAAAAAAAAAAAAAAAAAAAAATGTAACGTTTACTGTGACTCAGGAAATATACGACACATCAAAATAGTATGAAAGAGCAGATTAGAAGTATTACCCTGAAGTTTCCCGTACTATTTGCACATTAACGATATGGCTGCTACTTCCGAAATCTTCATTTTGATGAATAAGAAAACAACAGCCTGTAACCAGAAGAGAAGCTACAAGTGCCAGTAATTCAGGAAGAATTACACGTATTGTATCGAAGCCAGAATAACGTTTGATTCTGAAAAGTTTCGAAATGACAGTTCGAATTTATTGGACATGAAACTTCCTCCATAATTACTGTTATCCTTGTCATAATTACTGTTATCAGAAAAGCACTTTTAGCTTTGCAATGCAAACTATGAGATAGATATTCATTCAGCAGTTAAAACCATCACTGATATTTTTCGAAATCACAAAGACACATTTTCAGCCTACATGAAAAAAAAAGAAAAAAGCTACAATTCTCTGCTGACTGGCTAGTAAAACTTATATGTTTGTGTAGTGGGCAAGATCACACATTTTTCACTGCATTAAGTTGCTAAAATACCTTGTGATCTCAATAAGAATCGAACGGTTACGTATTGGTTCCTTTTCAGAACTCAAATTAATGGAATATCAAATAAAGTAAGTCCATACAACATTATCTAGGAACAAATGTCAACACGACATAGCTGGTAAATAAAATATTTTGTCTGCACATACAATATTATACTGGAGATTTCGTTACTAGTCAACTGATCAAATACATACCTAACTAATCCAATCTGTCGCAACCAAAAGTTCAAAATTGACATATTGCATGTTTTGGTGTATTCATCGATATTCGGCTGAGAAAATGATTCATAAATCTGATAGCTCAACTGAATAGCGGAAGTAAGCAGTGCCGTTAGCAAGACGGAAATGAAATAAACACGAAGTGACCGTTGAATTGGTCCATATGACAATATGGGCCCCAAATGCGGACCAATTAAGGCGAAAATAATGTAGGTGATGGAAATAAAACATGGCCGGATGAATGCGCCTGGAAATAATATGAAAGCTGGAAAATATGCAAAACAGTGAAACGATCCAACCTCACACTTCAAATCAAAATACATTAAAGTTACAGTATAACATATAAGACTCTAAAACAAACCGGTAAGTAATGCTGTTGGAAGAACAAATCGGTATAAAACTTTTTTTAGCAAAATAAAAGCCATATTTAATTCTTGTTGTGAATAAATCTTATCATCATCGGAATACAGTCACCTTATCAACGCACTCTTCTTTCACGTTCACCTGTAAACACTTCCTTTTATCACTTAGAATGTAACAGAAAAAGCAATGAAATAAAATATAGAGTATCATGGAATAGTGAAAAATAAGTGGAGAAATCTAATGACTATTCAGTAATAAAAATGATTAGCTACTACGGAACGGACGGATTGGTCCAGCGAACTTAGATTCGTGTTCAAATTTTCGTGAAATGTTTCGAAAAAGTCTAAAACGTAAGCATTCCAACATCTGCAATTTTTAAGTACATAAGGGAAATTTAACTAGGTAAAAAAATTGGGAATTGAAACCTAATTATAGCAACTTTAGCCGGAAAAAACTAATGCAAGCACGAAATAATCACATTAATAATCTACTCTCATCGAACAAGATAAAAGAACTACGGAGTGACGAATAAGTCGAGAAAGAAAAAATGGATACTAAAAGTAGAAAGACCAGATTCACTGGATGGCGAAGACTTTCATAATTAGTCAGATTAATCTGAACGACCAGGAAGATCTCTCTGTTACGCAAAGACTACAAATAAGCATACCATACGCGAGAAACTATGCACGCATAATGTCATGATTGCGCCACATATACATCAAATAAACCACTCCCATAAGCTATTGATCGATAAAGCGCTATTAGCAAGCAATCGTTGTTTGCACAGACCTCCTCCATAATTGCTACGATAGTAAATACATAGCATCTTCAAAATTTCGGAATGTGTAATGGAGAGAACAATGGGACAGTGGAAGCTAGTAGCGGTGTAAAAAAGTTGTGACCAAATGTATTTTGTCCCACCGATATACGCATGTGAGTCGACTCAAAGGAACGCAGTTAGGCGCATAGAATACTAGTAAAAATGACACACTATCTTCTTCCATAACTGTGGGCGGACGCTGGAAAGTAGGTGAGAGGCCATGTTGCTACTTTTTTGCATTTTCTTAGAAAACGGTCCGGAAATCAGCATGTAGCAAGAACTACAAAGTTCGAGATAACTTGGAAGGAAGTGTAGAAATTGAACCGAACAGGACTCTACTTCATAATGCGTCTTCTGGTCAATTACATTTCCAGCTTCTCTGGTCAAGATTCAGATTTCCTCTCTGAATAAAGATTTGACCCATGAATTCTTCCTAAAGACAATGAAAGAGTACTGAATGACCATTTTTATGCAGCAAACTCCCAACAGCTTAATTTTCTGTTCGAAGGTAACAATCTATAAATGATTTAGTGAATCAAAACATGGGCTGGATGGAAAACAACACAAAATATAAGCTCTCCCAATACTTGAATAAAAGAAAAAAAAAACAGGTCGACATGTGGTATACTCAGCACAAGCAAATAAAGTGTAGCCGCCTTGGGACGCGACTGAAATAAAATATGTCAGTATTACCCTGAGTAATGAAATGTGATGTAAACAGGATTTTGAGTAACAAATAATAACTCTGCATGAAAAATTTGTAATTACTACAAATAAGCTTTTCAGCTCTTGCGTTCACAAATTTTTTTCGCAAAAATTCGTAAAAGTTTGTTAACGTCGCATATGATACTAGTTCTCAACAGTATCACATGTGCTGGTCATAATTACTGTACAATACAAAATCAATAAAAAACAAAAAACACCACAAAAGATTTTATATGGTGCCCATAAACAGGTAATAAAATAACTATCAGTAACCTATTACCAGGTAGTCATAATAAATTTCCGGTATCGCATGCCAATTCCAGATAAACCGGTGCATGTTTTGTAGTAGTATGATGAACATCAATGAGAAAAAACGTACGACTAGTACAAATAAACTATTGCTACAAAACGGGCGGTTACCTTATGTAAAGATTATTAGTAATAATAAATTTCTCTTATATAAATACGAAAAAAAAAATCCCTATCGAAAAATTTCTAGTAACAAAAAATATCAGTAAGTAAATCTTAGATTTCTTCATGTTCTAGTATTGGTAGCACATTTCAACTGCATCACACAGTTCAAACTTTCGATTAAGAATTATAATGAAGAATAACCGAGAACGCCAGAGTTCTTCAGCATAATAAGTATGATACTAACAGCAACAACCATTAAAAAAATAGTGATGATAATAATCCATTTTGCATTCTTCACACACATTCGACGCTGGACGCGTCGTGCTGTCCAATGGAAGGTTTGAGACTGCAAGAAAAATTTTTTAAATAAAATAACTAAAATGGTCTTAAAGATTATGTAGATGTCACATAATACATCCATTACAATGCCCGCGAAATTTTAAAGATTACTTAGAAAATTTCCACGTATTCCTGAAATTCTTCAGTCTCCTTCAAACTACTTGGCTAGCTTTGTTACAATAATTCTGAACTATTCTTACAGCATTTAATTTGAAAACAGAACTAAGCAGAACTATTTTTTACAGAAATTTCTAAAAAGACATACCGATTGAGTGAGTGCTTCCGTTCTATTCTCAATATTTTCCAGCTGTTCACCTCTTTCTAGCACTCTTTGCATGTTATTGTTCATCACCTTAAATGACCAACCCTTGAAAACAAGCAATTACTGTTGCAGGAAGTCCTTAAAAGCAAACTGGGAAATACGTTCCGAAGAAGTGAGCAACTGGTAAAGCTGTAGAACTTGTAATTCCCTCCACATGCTTTACAATAAAATTCAAAACGATTTGTTCCACATATTGAAGATCGGTAAAAAATAGAATAAACTAACCTCCTTCACACTTTCAACATGCTGTCGAATCACGGCAAGCCTGCCCCTTTCCACTTCTTCATTTCCATGATCCATCTGAAATCACAAAATCATCACAGACAACTCCCAGACCTTACACTGTCTCTTCATTAGTAGAGATTATGTCAGTATTAAGATTACCCGGATTTAAAAAAAAAAAAAAAACATAAGCTATTTTTTCTATTAAAGGAGAGCAAAATATTAGAAATTTGGCCCTGGAATTTTGATACTGTCGCCACCAAATTTACTGAAAATAAGAATTGGAATATTGTGCCGTTTTCAAAATTATATATGAACAACTCGAAGAGAGAAATAAGGACAATAGTTACAGGAGTTGATTCATACAGCAACATCACTACATTTATTAAGGACAACTCTTGTGATTCAGATCTTGCTTTTCACATTTTATGGAATTACAGTGCATACCAACAACGAAGAAGTGTCATGAAATTAAATAAATTCAAAGACCACAAGAGCAGGTGTAATACAGCGAATCTGTAAAATATATTCCTGATATGGATATAAGAAAGTAAAAAGTCTAAAAAAATCATGGAATAATAGGTAGGTTCCATACCGATGATGACTTGCTCTCTTCCACCTTATTTTTCTAAAGTGTGTGCTTTAAACAAACGACTCACAGAAATATATTTCAATCATAAATGAAATGAAGCTTCTTCCACAAATGGTTTATGCGTACGCCAAGTGTCCAAGATCGAAAAGACTTAACCTTGTTAATAGAGGTCTTATCTGTGATTTACCTATCGGCCAACTCGATTTAATGTCGGTTTAATGTCAGATCGATCCGCTTGTGCGCAGAGCAGAAAGAACACCTTGACAGTAAATAGGTGAACAGTGTACTGCATTGGCCCGCTGAATATGACAGTTCATTAACTCACATCAAAAGTTACTAATCACTGAATCTTTCTGCACAGTGCTATGAAATTGATGCGCTACCCCATACTTTTTGAATAACATGAAACAATACCAGACGTAGCAAATTTCTCACTTCTCCTGGTTCGGTGGAATTCTGAATAAACATTTTTACTTGACCCAGGTGAAACACTCAGATGCCTGAAGCCTACGCTGTGCTTTGACAGCGTATTTTGAGAAAAGGTACAATCTTGAACTGAGCCTATGAGATGATAAACCAATTATCGCCGCGTCAATAAGGCATACCAAAAGTATAATTCACTATATTTCATAGAAAGTATGACTTTGGATGTACTTTGCACTTTAGATGATTTCTTCATTCCCCCAGAACAAACAACGATGGTTATGTTACAATCACATAGCTAAATTCATGGGATAAAAAAAAGTCGTTCAGGAATTAAGAATCAAAAGAACTGAGGAGGACAAACGTAATTTCATCTCTTTTATACTATCATGTTACACAATACTAAGTATCCGCTATTTGCTCTTAGTCTAAAACACTGAAACCTTTTCTAGCACTTGCCTGTACGAATGCGTGAAATCACGGCATTGCAGTGCCTAGGATGCGTGATGCAATATCTCTGGCAAAATCTTCTTTTGTTGCACAGCAAACATAATGTTTCTCTAGCGATACAAGTTGAAATTGCGAAATCGTCTATAACTAGTACGACAAAATGACATGAATTCCTGAAATGAAAAATCACATTAAATGCAAAATAATACGTCCAAAGCAGTACTTCCTACGAGACAGTGTGGAAATACTTTCATCTATTACAATGAAAACTGAACTACTCTGGGTGAGCTAAGTGGCTTATTTATCTAGCTATCTACTTAGCAAATGCTCTTTAACGCCATTTGAATGCAACAGAGAATTGGAAATATCAAATAAATTCGTGGACCGAGCCTAAGAATTTAAAGATATGGGATGAGTTAAATCGGGATATATGGATGATCTGTGCTCGTTTTCGTTTGCTACATGAGATTTCGTTTCTACTTTTTAAAGTAGGTTAGCAAGATGAAAAAAGACTGGGAGACCTCTGTTTTGACATGATTTATCGTTTTAGAACACCTATATCTATATCATTTCATCAGATAAACCACCAAAAGTTCATTGGATTCATCGAAGTTTATATTCCATTCAAATCTAATCAGCGAACAAATGGCCATTATTCTTCGTTCAATCTCAAGATGTTACTTTGCAGTCACTTCTTATGTATCTCGATGTCACGTGGAGGTCAAGATATATAAAGATAGCATTTGGCATTCATACAATATTAAATCATTACTATTTAGGATGGGGAAATCAGGACAGCTGTTTTGAACGTCGTGTTCCAAGCCGCTAGTAATGAAGATTTTATTATCATATTTGAAAATACATGAGGAGTATCCTTCAGTTTCCCGAAGATGAAGCTAAAACAGCACTTTTATCATTGGATACTTTGTAAGACAACATAGCGACAACACTGATGTAATTTTCTACTGGTTTTGAAAAAACCAAAAACAAAAACGAATTCGCAAATTTCTATTTTGTCGCTCTAGTATTGTTATACGTAGATCTTTTCGTTTTTTTTTTTTTAATAGGTTCTGCAAATTGTGTGAATTGTAATGATCATTGTGATAGTTAACAGAAACAGAAAAAATGAACGAAAAAAGAAAATTTGTTTCTAATAATTTGTAGTGGAAATTGTTCTCTTCTTACTATAAAGGCAAAGAGGAAGGATAAGGAAGTCTTTTATATTTTATTCATTTGTTATATATATTTTATTTCTATGTTTTGGTTTCTAGGTTTGTTTCGTAAAACTTGATTTCAAACACTTCTTCATCTGGGATTGATTTGAGGATTATGCCTTTTCTCGCTCGTCATTCAACTCTATAAAAGGATTTGGAAGCTCGTTGAATTTTTCAGAATCTTCTATCCAAAAAAAAATGCATAAAACATGCGGGATCTATAGCGGACTCCGGAATTGTAATGTTGCGTCTTAGGTGAGTTATACCACATTAAAATGTCCTGGACAAAATGCATGAAATCAGCAGCGCAGAGATGAAACAAAAGTGTCTTACGGATAGGACAAACTATAACACTCATTACATTCTTAGCAGCAATTTGTTAAATTAAATTTACAATACGAAATTCTAGATAATTTCAACTTTTGTCAGATTTCTTGTTGGCACTGTACTCATTCAATCCATTGATGCATTAAATGCTGAAATATAATACTCCTCTTTACAAATTTTCAGATTAAAAACACGAACTTAAAAACTAGTATTCCAAAAGTGAATGTGACCGCTCTTTAATTAATGTTCTATTGTTTTATACCAATCATAAAGATTCGATGATAAATTATCGACCTGGCTACTGTAAAATAAGTTCCGAGATACTGTAGAATCAAGTGCGGATTAAGCATACAGTTATCCTAGATAATTGAATTAAATTGAATTTGCTGAAATTGAATCAGAATGCTTCTGGGACATTGCACCACCTTATTTTTGTTGAATGAGATCTGGAAACCGAGAGATGCAGTGAAAGTGGCTGATGCGACACACATGGAAATAATGCGTAACGTCCTCGTAGAATCAAGCACCAAATATACCGCATGTGCTATTTCCTTAATATATTCTGTCTTGAAAGCATGTTCTACTCTAAAAGCTAACTGTCAACTGTAGCATGCGAAAGATTTAATTAAAGTTTGTTTCTTAGATTTGAGAGCAGTTTTGCACTTCTTACACCGCTTTCAAAGTTATCGTTTTTGCATTCTGCGTTATTCATGTCTTAAACATTGGTTCACTGGAAAATAATTGTTTTGCTGTTTTCCAGAAAAGAAATCATCCTTTGTTGAAATGTTGTAGCAGTCACTTTCTCCGCATTTCAGGAACTGAAATATATCGAAGAATTTATCAACTGTACTAATGAAGATAATTTCGTAAATGAGTTGGCATACGAATTGTACACTCTTCGTTTAAAAGACTTTGAAACAGATTCTGATAAGAATCATGCAGAAACTGAAGAGACATCACGCCCAAAATTCAGGAACCTCAAAAACTGAAATCTGTGTGCCTCAAATGGATGATGATTTTCAAGTGACGACATCACGTTTCAGTAATTGATTCTATTTTCATCAACAAGTGAATTGGTCCGGCTTGGAAAAGGTCAGGGAATCACTTTCATTTTCAAGAGCTTTAGTATCTGCGTAGTTTTTTCAATATTACTTCTTCATCCAGCATGTAAAACCGGCCTATACCATAATATTTATCTTTTTGTTAAATCGTAATATTTATATCTTTGCGCTAAACCATAATATTTAAATTTTGGCTTAATCTTAATATTGGTTTTGAAAACAAAAAGACTTCCGTCCAATATTTCTTTTTCTTCATTAAACAGATTTAATCTTTGGCTTGTTTTATTAATCTTCCTTTTCATGACTTATATTTTAATTAAGTGCACAGTCTTCGAGTATTTTAATAAATAATGTATCCCATACTAACAGAAGGGAAAGATAAAATTTCAAATCGCGAATTACAAAGCTTTGCATAATGACTGCCTTGACAGTTTCCTTGACAGGACTGTTTTCTAAAAACCCTCAGAAGTGCTACCTTTCTGGAGTGCCTCACTTTAAATGTAGATATATGTTCCAACTTTATCCATTTGTTTTTCATGAATGCAATCGGTGATGCAAAAAGCTGTACGTACCTCACTAGGTGTCATCAGTTGTTTTAATTTTCTATGAAACTGAGATCCTATTGAATGATTCTATCGTCCTTGTTAGCCTATTGGAAATATCTCCGATTGTTTAATTATCATTCTACCATCACTTCTCTATCATCAAACATATTTGTTGATAACTTGGTTTCAGTTTATTTGAGTGATAAGCTGATGCTAAAACATTCAGCTTCGAAATTTGGCAAGTCTTAACTGACAACGATATTATTTTTTACCTCTTATTGGATTTGTGGAGAAATGAACATTTTTTCCATTTGTTTCAGCCATAATTATACCTTTGTAGCAGTATTACACTTGTCATTTTCTTTCGATTTCCATTAAATAACTGCTGAAGTTCACTATAGAAGGATTTTTGTCACGACATTTTCGATTAAGCTTCACTTTACATTCTTTTCTACATTTCTTGCACAAAGTTATTCACCACGATTTGTGGTTGCATTCTGAGTTGAACAACCTTTTATCTTCTTCTGGAAGTAAGCGAACTTGATCGTAGCACATTACCAAATAATCTGCAGAACAAATCGCTTTTCACAAATGCTTCCACAATAATCTAATAAAATTTTATATTTCATAAATAAGATTATTATTAATTCCAGTTGAAAATTGACTAACTTCATATTGATATTTTGCCGTCTATATCTATTATTGATTCTCTCATTATTCATGCCTCTTGCTTAAAATTTGCCTTTTATCCCTTTAATCTCCTTTCTCTTTTGATTTGTTGTTTTCACCATAGCTTCTCTTATTCATTACAACTTCCATTTCCATTATTTATTTGTCTGTAGTTGATTAATGCCTGTGCTTCGTAGGATTATTATCATCTCAGTATGTTCACTCAATTCAACACATGTAGAGTTTTATCAACTAGATTTTACCGTTGCGGGGTATAAGTCGTAAATTGCCGTTTCACAATATCTTTCTTTTTCTGTCACCTTCTGCTTTCATGTATAGAGCTATGACCATTATTTTTAGCATAATTGCCATTAATTCATTCAAAATCGAGGACTATTTTCTCCGTGGTGAATTGCATTACTTTTGTAACTCTAACGTAAATTACTCATTAATTCAAATTATGGTGGCTCGTCTCTTTATAATCTTTTTTCATAGCTTTTCAGAAGTAATAAGATTCAGCAAAGAAATTTAGCCAATGAGCAAAATTTTTTGTTTCATATGTGAAAGCAAAAGTCATCTTTTGGTTTGATGATTATTTCATCCGCTTTATGGTTTTATTGCATTTTTTGATGATAATCACTACTCATACTTATTGATTGAAGTTGAAATTATTGGATGAAAGTTTATTTTATGAAAGTAGTCTATTTTTTTAGTATATTGTTATTGCCCATGATGTATTAGCTAATATTAGCATATTATCAACACATAAATTTTTTGCATTACTCTAAGTAGATGCATGTCGGTCAGATATTTCTCAATTGCTTTAATTAACTTAATTCAACTGCTCATTACCACAACTGGGACACATTCAAGTCTTCGAATCATAGAATTGTTTAATTCATCTATATCAGTAACCTAAATTTGCTTTCAATGTAAAGAATTTCATCATTGAGTAAGTATCACATATCATGATGTCTTTTCACCGCTTCATTAGACTTTTATTCAACTTCTGCATCGTCGTTGAATGCCACTTTTAATTTAATTGTAGTTTTTTGGCATAGTACAGTGTACTATTCATTGTGTGTGTACTATTTCATTCAGTGTGTTAAGAACTAATTGAAACCTAAATTTGCTTTAAATGTAAAGGTTGTTTTAAATATAGTCTCCCTGAATATAGTCTCATAGATTTTCTGAGCCATTTATGCCACTTTAAATTGTTTTATAGCTAATTCATGACCACTTTCTTGCTTAGGAATGATTTCTATAAATTCTTTTTTTTTTTGATAAACTTTCTTTTCCATCTTGCTTGGGCGTTTCGGTTATACCGTTTTACTAAGTCTTTTATGATAGTATGCAACTAAGTCAAGCAGCAAAGCAAAATTTTTATATCATTTAATCGTTTGCTGCATATTGTATCATTATGAAGAGAAAATTTCTCCATAATGATACATTCCCTACTGTTACTGATTGGTTATCCTTTCTTGATTTCAATTTATTACCTTATTATGTAAATGTATAAAACTTCGTTATATTTGACACATTGTATTATACTCTATTATATTAAGAAAGTCTCAGTTGGTTTTCACATGATGACTGTTTTGCAATTCGTTTATTTTTCGAGCAGAATATTTCCAACTCCATTATTTTGGGGAGTTTTCCAAAAATTAAAATGTACCTGTGGTCTTTTTTCCACTATTCATAATTCCCGCAAAGAACAATTTTCTATTTTTATTTCTCGACGATGATGTTTCGATAATATCCACTTGTGAAGTTCCTCTTTAGGCACAATTTCTGTCGTAATTATACATCCCCTCTTTCAAATAGTTATCATAACTAACTCAGTCTGTAAATCTAGTCATTGTTGTTCTTCAAAAAACCTCATCTTTCACATAATTGTGTCAGCTAAGAGTTAGTTTTTGATAAGTACCAAACAATACTATTAGTGTATGCTACTCGTGATTTCAGAAAATTTGCCATCTTTTTTCCTCTTCCCATTTCAACGCTATACATTTATCACAAATCCTTTTTCTGCTTAATCCTTCTACAGAAGATATTTGTTGAATGAGTAGCCTCTGTTCAGATTATAGAGACTTTAACCCACTGAGTCGACGAATCCCTTCATCCATAAATTTTGCAGTAACAACTATTAATAATCAATAGTAATGTAGCATTGTAAGCCCCGAAATCATAGCTCTCACAACCATGATAAAATTCTCCGCTAGCACAACTGTCATAATACCTCAATTTCCTCGAATGCTTCAGTCGATTTTAAAATCAAACAATTCCAGTTGATCTAGGTTATTTTAGTCTTGTGTAGAGCCACCAATTCAAAAATTCAGGAAAATGAACAAAGAAATGACAGGCAACCGTTCACCAACAGAAGCGGTACTGGGAAGAAACACAAAATTACCGTCCTTATTGACCATCCGGAAAGAAAAATATTACAGACATCTGAGAACAACCAAAGATGAGATTGGTTACAAGCTCTTTGCCTACTTTTGCATTACATTCATGTTGAGCAATACCTGAGATAATGAACACTTTAATTAAATAAAGACAAATGTCAATCTTACTCCTAATATCATGTTTCAGCACTTTATCTGATGGCAATAATAGCAAAACACAAAAGATTTGAATAAAATTTAATGAGAAAGTTTGTCAGTCATTAACAATTTACAAAGTGAAAGTTAAGAGCACGAAGTAAGATGTATATGCATAAGACACTACTAGAAGGGGTCATTTTTGCTCTGACCACATCGATGAGTGGTAATGCAACAAAATACTGATCAAAACAACTGGGCATTAATTTAAAAAAAAGGCTAAGGCAAATACAGCTCGAGTGCAATGACAAATTATATTTTCAATTATTTGCATGCATGAATGGAACATAATGAAGGATTGTACAAATTGTACATCGTTATGCCATTAATGTTTTGAACTAACGATCTTTGAGCAAATAACACAGAAAACAATGGAAGTGACAAAACTGATAATGACTGCACTGAATTTCCAGAAAGTCTAAAATTGAGAATTTTACAAAAGATATTCGTAGCACACGACCTACGGTCTTGTTCTATTTTCGCAGCGCAGAACTATCCAATACACTTAAATAGTAACTCCGAGACCTCAAGCAAAACTACAAACACCCGAGATTATAACATAATGTCCTTTTGTTACTACAAAATCTAACAAATAAAATAGGCATGTGCACATCGCGCTACTCTTATTGTAGTTATCACGAAAATAGAGTGTTACAATACAGAACTATAAATGACAAACTGTTGCTCACAAATTCACGTCAATGAATAAATGCATTAAATTAAAGACAATTAATTTAATTTAAGCAAATCATGAAATAAGAAATGTTGAACTTCGCAAAAATTTTTTCCTTCCATGAGAAACAATATATTGAAGAAGTGGACTTGCTTACTGAATTAGTCGATGTTACCAATAATGAAGTATACATAAAGTTTTAGGATACTCTGCATGTGCATTGTTCCATTGAAATTTCTACCACGATAGTATAAAAAAAAAGTAGCCTATGATTTATTTTTCAATTTCATCTTTTTCATTTGCAACATTCGATAAAAGGGGTCGTAATTGATTGATCGTCTGAAAATAAACTAGCTTTTGTAAGCAACAAAAAACTTGATGAGATTTTTTCATTACTTTAGAAGAATAAAATATGGAATGTAGGGAGATGCAACTTTAAATACCCATCTAATGCAATTAATTTCACATACCCAACAAACTTACTCAATAGCACTTATCCACTGGTTCATCTCCTCTTGCGAAAAAGCACACATTTTATAAGAAGTGTGCCGACCTACAACCATTCTTCCATCTGGTTCTGTTTTACAAGCTTTTATTACCTGAAAAAAAGAATTTAGATCTTTTCTAAAACGGTATGAACACGAAGATTAGCTAGAGACATGATTCCATGCGGCTCTTTCGCCTTTACATGAGGAAGCTAAAGTGATACAGATAAGGATGGGGCCACCAGAATACCTTAAAATTTCGAAATGTCTAGGTTAAGAATGAAACACAGTTAAAATCATAAGTGAAAATATCATCATTATTTCAAATGGCATAGAAAAACAGCGACCCAACACAGCACCCTTTCAAATAATGGATTCACTGAAACTTTACTATAAATGCAAACCTCACTGCTGTCGCTATAAATTTCAAAACAATATGGTTTGCCTTTCTCTTCAACGGTCCGAACACGAACATTTTCTAGAGGTATGATTCCACGTGGCTCTTTCGCCTTTAATATACCGTACTTAATTTATACCAGCCACTTCTTTAATGATTCCTAGCAAAATAACCCAACAGATGTTGTAATAACAAACATTTCAGTGTTCTGGAAAGAAATGAAACTTAAAGGGGATTTCGCATTAATGTTACAGCTGTGAATCTCAGTTGCATGGTGAATTAGACGTCCGGTTATTCACTAGCGAAAGTAAATTTTTAGAGCTCCAAACATAAATTAGAAATCTTAC
This sequence comes from Brugia malayi, assembly GCF_000002995.4. Classification (NCBI taxonomy): domain Eukaryota; kingdom Metazoa; phylum Nematoda; class Chromadorea; order Rhabditida; family Onchocercidae; genus Brugia; species Brugia malayi. Next base: position 5,224,645 of record NW_025062479.1, read on the forward strand.
CGTCGTATGTTCAAAATAATATAAACATTTTTCAGCCAAAATGAACCACCGCCTCTTCCATGATTTTAAAAACGGACGTGTTGTGGCCAGTGAAGACGCTGAAAACGTAAACATTTCTCAGCTAAAATCAACCCACTGCCTCTTTTACGATTTCAAGGAAAGTGAGGGTCAAATTAATACTTTTGCTTAGTCCATAACATTAAAGTACTGTAAGAAATTAAAGATAATGAATTACCTTGTTTCAACAACCATCCTTCCCGGTCAGGATTGAAGAATGTATTATAAAATTCTCCATCGTCTGTTGGAAACTGGAACGGCTCAGTTCGGATAGATTCATAAATATTCTGAAATTCTAAGTTCCACCGTCAACAACTTAATTTCATCTTTTTCATCCCTCATTGGAATTGAATTCTAAAAACCATTAAATCAGGCCAGTTCATGTGATGCATACAGCTATGCTCAGTTTTCTGAAACAGATCTCGATAGCAACTGCTGAATTCTCGTCTAACCTATTTAATAAAGATATTAACAATATAAACCTCTAACAATTCTCTCGGAACATCTCTTCCTTCATCGATACCATGATACATCGTTATAAAGCCATCAAGTGTTAATGGAGTTTTCACATTACGATTATGCAGTGCAGTGTTGAGCATTACGATTGCAAAACACAATATGTAACAAGTATCTGTAACACAGTCCTACATAGCAGTACAACTTTCAACTGCTGATGAAACATGAGCACAAAATTATGCGAACGTTCCATGTGATCTGCGAAAAATTTTTCACAGTGTAGTGAAGCGAAAAAAAAAGAAACATTAAGTCAATTTCAAATGTCTTCGAAAAGCAAATAATTTTCGACTACAGTTTCATGGAAACAGATGTTACTCTGATATTTCGATGCATTAAGTTTCACAGAAGAAAAAGTTTTTTTTTTTCTCTCGAGGCGAGAGAAAGATCAAATATTAGAGAAATCATCAATAAAGGAATGAAAAGCAGAATCACAAGCCGCAGATTACAATGAAAACCTTGTACAAATTTACAAGTTGTCCACCACACTTACCAACGCTAGAAAAAACTCCCGGGTTATTCGCACAATAACGTCGCGCAAAAGTATTAACCATACGATCAATTTTTTGGGATTCACCGGGTAAACGAAATGACCAAAAAAACTGTCTAAGTGCTTGCACCAAGATGAGGTCCGTAAAGTCATGCAGTTCGCAAAACTTCTCCAACACTTCCAGGTTGAACGGATTGTTTTCACCCAAATAATCGCCAACAGCACTTTTTCGTAAACCTAAAATCCTATGATAATGAGGAATAAAAATTATCTCATTTACATAAGGTGTCATTACGAATATGCTTTGCAAGTTCCTAAAACACTTTTGTTTTTCTGATTTCCAAGTTAGTATTGTAAGAATGTAAAAAGTAAGACAAATACCCAATAAAACTGAGTTTTTGATTACATTGATTTATGTCCAGCAAGAAAAAAATTGAAAAGACAAACGACTTACCTTCCCCTTTGTAAAGGAACTCCGCAACCGATGCAGGCGAATTATGAACCAGGTTATGCTGAATCATATATTCCATACCCTTTTTGGGATCTATATTGAAATTTTTCCGAGCTAAAGACATATGCCTTCCATTTGGGCTGTATCTGAAATTCATCCAGCAAAAAAATCCTTCTTATATGGAATGGAAAATGATCAATAAACCTTAAATAAAAACTAACTCTTCATCAGGAATGTCGATCGTTGCCAACTGCGCATTAATACCATCCAGTTCTGATCGGATTTCCTGGAAGTACGAAATTTATGCATTTCTCAAGTTCTAGAAATTTGGTAATTGATGAGACAACTGCATTAAAAGAATTTAAGACAAAACGACTTCACAGATAACAAAGCCAAGAACAAAAAGGAAAACCGCGATTTACTTCAACATCTTCGTTAATTCCAGAACGACGTGCACGCAAGAAAGCGAGATCCTCTAATTCGGCCGGAGTGAGATCAGTGGTGTTAAAATAAGCCATCAAAGTAATTACATGGACTGAGTAACAATGAATTAGAGACTTATTAACTTTCCTGAAAGTAACCGTTCAATGAAATAATTTCTGAAATATAATCGCTTTTTGAGACGAAGCCAACATCTTGGGACATAAAGTAAATTTTTACTCTACTAGTATTCCCACTTTTTCATTACTCCTTACTTCTGCGCTACTTTTTTCATATGTTCGATTGAGTTTGAAAAACGTAAGCTTCACTCACTTATTTGATCAGGGTTTGCTCCCGAACGTTCTAAAGTACGCACCACTACCTAGCACTTATTTTTTAAATGTTGAAAAAAAGAAATTCGAAATTTCGTTTCATGCCTTGATTTGATTAAAATGAAAACAAGAACTTAAAGGTTGGAAGGGACTCCGTCTCCACATCGTTTTTCATCGCTCAAACACATATGGCATTATAGTAAAAAGTTCAAGAAGTGGTAACCGCGTAAACTGTCCTATTCCCTATTTGGCGTAGTCAACCTTGAACACAATCATATGAAATATGTGACAGGACAGAAACCAGAATTAAAACGAACCAAACTTTTCTGGGCAAAGAAAACGACGGACTCTTACCGTACATCCTACCCCGAGCTCACCAGACTTTGCTATTCGTTGGCAATTCGTTGCAAGAGCCTAATCTTTGTCACCAGCATTAAAAGCTCTCCACTTTATTTGTGTGAATCATTTGAGAAGGTACCGAGAAAGTCAAGTTCGAGATTCAACCACCTTTAGCATTGTAGAATTTTATCACATTACCGATGTTAACTTCCATGTAATTTATTAAGTCTGACTCATATTTCGCCACCTGTTTCCTTAGATGGCGTTTCAACAGTTAATCAAATCATTACTAAATAAGAACAGGTTGTGTGCTTTGAAAATATATAGTTGCTAGGATAATCTGGAAAACAAATTTTAAAGACTTCTCTCATAAAGGCAATAAATATTAAAGCATAAAAATATAAAAAAACACTTGAAGCAAAAAATGTTCCAAACAAACAAATAAATACAGTCCCGCTGATAGTGGTAATCACAGGAATCATGTGAAGCAAAAATGATAAAATTTACAGGAATCAAAAATTTCATGGAAAGGAAATATTCAAAGCAAGTGAAATGCACAAAAAACTGGGGGACAAAACGATATGAAATTCATGAAATATTTGAAATATGAAGGCTACCAAGCAGCAGTTAATCCGGAAACTGTTAAAAATACATCAGCAAAAATGGTTTTGCGAAGGTTAACATCTCCAGATAAAAAGATATTGACTGTCTACCATTTTGTAATCATATGTTGCAGTGGGATAAAATTTTGAAAGATCTGTAAAGTAAATGTCTTCTCAGAATCTCTTTTAGGCCACCGATATAAAATATCCTATTCTTTTAATGCCATTAATTAAAACCTCCAATTTGTTATAATCTGTTTCCATATTTGCGATATATAGTCTGCTGGTAAAAATTTTTTCACATATGTAATAATAAGTCATCAACAAGAGAATACACTGTCTGCTTATTTGGATATTTAATTCATGAATTTCAACATTTTCTGTCTCCATATGTGCGATATTTATTATTGGTGACAAATCCTCGTCCGCTGCAATGAAACGCATTCAATGATTACTTTATGTGTATGGTTGAAATGAGAATCTGTAATATTTCTATTGGTGATCATAAACAAATATAGATGAATCATGAAATGGTAATTCCCAAAAAAGAAATCACTTAGATGCCTTATCGACGACTAGAGTAACAAAGGATGGGTACTGCTGCTGCAACATAGAAAATCTGATGTTTTACATAAATTGGAATAACCAGACAACCAGGACCACAAATCTAACATCAGTAGTAAATAATGCAAAAAAAAAAAACGGATAATGGGCACTATAAACCTCTTCAAGTAGTGCGTTCGAGAGTACAGCTACACCACCACGAGCAAATGAGCTACGAATACCAATTCAAAAGTTCTTCCACAATATTCACAGAAAATAATGAATTATTAGCAGAGACGGATAGTTCCCCTGTTGAATTGCAAATATTTCTGCAACGTGAGCGATTACAGCTCCCTCACACATTATGTAAAATTTCTTCCATCTAAAGACGGAATCTGAAAATTTAAATTTGCAAACCGGTCAAGAACTACAGGCTTATATACATATGATGCTGCACTTGAATTCGCAGGATTCGGTAATGATAAATCAAGAATTGTGTGAAAATCCATTTTTTTTTTTCTGCCATGTATCATTCAAAGAGAGTGAAATCTTCAAGAATATAACTACACTTGATTCACTAAAATCGAAGAATCTGAAAGGAAATGTAACAAAATTAGACCGACTTCCAAAATGAACTCGAAAATTCGGTGACTGATAGAGAAAGTTGTAGCTGTTTAATAATTTCCCAATTTGGTGGGATTATCACTCGACTTTGAGAAGCCAGAATCAACAGAGGATATCAAAGTCACCTTGATTATTGCGTCTGTTATCTATTTGAAAACCAATGTCGGCATAAATCGTGAGCTGAGGACGTCAAGAATTCAAAGAACTTTCATTTTCTACTAAAAATGGTTCTGGACATCGTTCGCTAGAAGGAAATCCAGTTTTCAAATCGCACAGTAGCTGGTCCTATCGCATAATTTCACCTAGAATACATGAAGTGCGGAAATCTTTTTATCATATGTAATAAATTACGAGGGAATTTGTCAAAATTCCGAACAGCTGCACAAAAATACCGACCAGGGGATAAGTTTGGATAAAAAAAAACTCGATAAACGCAACAGGAAAGCGAAAAAGTTTGTCATCCGTAATGCTTGGGATGTACTCACGAGAACTGATACGTTTAATCAGAGCATTGTACATGCCAACATGTCCGCCAGATATATTTCCAAGCTCAGCAGAGATAAAGACGGGTGATAATTTCCTATAATTTCAACCACTTTAATGATAAGTATCTTTCATTTTGCTTAAAGCAAGCATAAAGTGTTCAAAGACAGAGAGGGTTTATAAAATGAAAAGGGAATACCTGCTAGTAATCTTAAGGTCAAATTTATGTACGTTTAAGTCTTTCCCATAGCACTGTGACCAGAAGAAATAACTTTACTAGTGAAATTTCTTCGAAATCTTCCCAGACTGTCGATGCAGGACAATCACCACTTGCAGATATTGATGTCGGTACAGGCTTTTCCTGTAACTCTTATGCCTGCGTAAACTGCAACGCAGTAACATCCGCCAAAATTTCAATTATAACCGGTCCCTTCACAATTTCGGACTGGTTTTCAATCATTGTGTTTGTCGCGATAGATTGATCGAACCGCAATAAGAGCATCCCCGTAGCAGGTAAGACTAAGAGATTCCTGGAAAAGTTTTCGTAAATTGCATTGAGTGAGGTAGTTTATGCCAATTCTTATATCTTCGGGTCTTTATTCCTCCGTTCCGGCAAACTCTGTAAGGATTTCAAGGTATAATTAATACGGACACTGAAGTTAAAACTAAAATGTCAACTCGCTGAACAGGAACGACTGACGAGAAACTCCCTTGTTCATGTCGCCATCAGTAACGGGCCGTGAGAAAAATATAGAACACAAGTTCGTTTTAAGCGAACTGTCGAGAAGAGGCGGGGTTTTGGTTCTTTTGGTTGTGCCTTTAAGCTGTGGAATATTTATTTACCAGCGCTTGCTAAGTGCTATAAGGAAACTTTTTTATTAGGTTAATCCTCGAATGGATTGATTTGGGAAGTTTATTTTCCGTAGAAAATTAGCTTATGTGATGCATTAAACATTTAGTCTGTCATGCTTCTCAACTCTTTTGATTAAAGCTGAGTGTAGCTATTCCTTTATCACCAAATATAATGATTGCAGGCACTAAGCTGGATTTTATCACCTATCATTTTGATTCTTACCAACAAAAATGGCTGTCTGATACAAAAATGGTTAGGTTTTCATTTTTAGAATAAGAACATGAGTTCTTAATGTTGCCAGACACTGCACACTTTAAATTTTTATTTTCAGTATTGGCTTCAACTTGCATCCTACCTGTTGTATTATTTATTATTTATAATAAACTGTTGTGAAGCTAATGAAAGTATTGCTGTACTAGCAAATGATGTCAGTAGAGATGAAAAAAAGTTTCTAATTTACGACGTCAATTACGGCGAAGGATTTAACTTGCGTCGTGATGTTTTTATGAGGTAATTCAAAGGTCACTTGTTTGTTGCCTGTTTTTCTTTAGATTTCTCTTGATCATTATGCCATGAAAAGGCTGAGAACTTTAAACTGGTTTTACGGCTACCCATAATCAAATGTCATAGTGATTTGTGTTTTTTCTTTTTTTTTTTTTTTGCTCACGTCACGTCAGAAATTATGGCTTCGATCAGATTTTGTTGTGATTTTTTTTTACAGAATAGCAAATACAGTTAGGATTTTGCGAGAACGTGGTTATAATTATGTGCTTGTATTACCGCCATGGGGTGGCCTTTATCATTGGCGAAAACATCACTTGAAAGTACCTTGGTCGAAGTTTTTCCACATTCAAAGTATCAATGAATTTGTTCCCGTGATTGAATTCCATAGGTTTTTAAAAGGTATGTTTTCAGCTATCTTCACATTACAGAGGAGAAGAAAGTTATTCTTAACAAAAAAATCTGAATTTAAATATAATAGTTTGCTGAACTTGACATTTTAAATTTATAGAAAATGAAGAGATAAATGTAACTTTTTACTTTGTTGACGAAATCGGCTGGAATCACAAACGGTTCTGCCAAAATAAAGGGACGGTTACAAAGTAAGTATGCTAACAGTTAAAACTAGTCGTGGCGATCATTTTTAGAAACGAATTACGATGTTATCGATGAAGTACTATATTTACAAGGTTATGCAGAAGGATGGACGGGTGGGAAATATGAAATTAAATATGATCAGCGGAATTGCATCATTAATGATCCTCACTACAAATTCATTGGTGGTCTTTGGTATGATTTGAAGGTCTTAAATTAAAATACATCAGTTTTTCTAAGGAACTTTAGGCCAAAAACTTGAACTTTACATGAATATATCAATTGTTTTCTACAGATCTAACTTGAACTGAATATCGTTACGTTATTTCTCCAAATTTTAATGCTAAGTTTGCGCATTGTTTACTTCTGGACTCATGTGAAAGTCAATCGCACTGTCAGCGAATTATCCTCCATCTTCATTCTAGTGCAGTTTTTCAGGAAAGGCTGGTTTTTTTCATTTGAAAATATATATGCTCGCAAATTTTCATGCATTTCGATACAAGGTGATTCAGAGACATTGGCCAATATGATTCAAAGAGATCATCATCATGCGAATTCATTGATGATTGATCGCGCAGAAACAGTGCTTCATTCACATTTTGGTGACTTTTATTACTGGGAAGCGAGGCGCTCCATGCGCTACGCAGAGCATCTTCGTCTTGTTGCTGATGAATTTAGGTAACGTAATGAGTTAGGATATTTATCAACTGTGTTAACTCTAAAATAGAATTTTTGTAAAATAGAAAACCTAAATATCTTAATTCCCAACTTTTTAATTTGTATCTTTGCGCATTTAAGGCAAAAACGATTGAATTCAAATGATCGGAGAGATGGAACTCTGATTTCTGATTCATGGAAGACAACAAGGAAAGTACGTCACCTCAGTATCTAATGAGATCTTAAAACTAATTTAGCTGGAAAGAATATTTCCAGGAGCACGGCGAAGCGCAAGGAGGGGACTATATTTGTGTTCACTGGAGACGTCGTGATTTTGTGCGGTCTCATAGCGCTGATATACCATCTATCAGTGGCACCGCCGAGCAGGTTTCAGTGCTTTAGTGTTAAATATATTGCATATAGTTCAAACAGAGTGTGAATACTTTTTAAACTTGGGACCAAGAAGAATCCGAACACGATCGAATCCTCGTTTGTTTAAAAGATCTAACATTCTTACAGATTGTTGTGATTCTGCGAAAAGAAAACCTTACCACTCTCTATTTATGTACCGACGCTTCAACTGCGGAAGTGGCCACCCTTACCAGTCTCTTGCCATATGATGTACAAGTTGAACGATTTCTAAACGACTCATCTTTGAATGATGGAGAAGTCTCCATTGTTGATCAGGTTTTCTATTCTCCCAGTTTATAATCTGTTTGCCAACATGAAACTTGATTAGATCTTTTTTATTGTTGGCGTAGTCAAACGTCCCATTGCAGTGGATATGCGCACATGCCCGTTATTTCATTGGTACTCATACATCAACTTTCTCATATCGGATACAGGAGGATAGGGAAATCTTGGGCTTTGAACCAGCGAAAACATTTAACCGACTATGTCCCGATGGTGAAACTGATTGTGAACAGCCCGCCAAATGGACAATAGTTTATAAAGAATCACCCAGTCGTTATTGATATACATGTAAGTGCGTGTGCAATATACATTCACTTTTCTGAATATAAATTTGTCGAAATCAAAATTTATTCCCGGGACACTGTCGAAGTGGCATCCAGAAGGAATACAACGATATTACGACATATACAACTTTTCAACAGACAACATAAAATAACCAATGTTCTCATCAAACTCGGACAGGTGCGCTTTGCGCAAGGAACTCCCAATAACGCTGATATGGAGTCTTCTCTAGAGATTGTTCCTTCCACAAATCAGGTGTTAAATATGAATAGGTGCGCTGAATCGCTGCATAGGTTGCCTAAAGTTAAAAAGAACTTAAAAACAGACCAAATTGAAGAGCCTCATCGATACTATCACTAAGTCTGTTCGTAACACATCACAGTAGTAGTAAGGAAGTCATATACGAAATAACAGGCCGAAATGACGTCATGATGACCAATATCGTGATATTTATTAAACTCTTTAACTCCATTGTCCATTAAGTTTCTGTGTTCTCTGGGCGATAAATATTACGGACTATTCCAATTCAGGTAGCTAAAACGAAAAACTTACCTTTGCAAAATTCCCCAGCGTAGCAGTTTGTCCAACAGCGGACGTATAGCAATCCTCCACACCAGCCATTTGAAGTAGTTTTTTCGGCACAGGTGCCGAAACAATACCAGTGCCTCTAGGAGCAGGAATAAGACGCACCAGCACTGAACCACATTTTCCGGTGACCTTGAAGAAAGTTTAGCATATACTTATCTCATAAACACAGTCAGTGAAACATTTAAGTTTTTCCTCATCCAAATAAAAATACCTTGCAGGGTACGGTATGTGGTTGGCCAATTTTGTTACCCCAATATCCGCGCCGTACAGGGATGACTGATAACTTCGCAGCAATGATCGCACCACGAATAGCTGTAGCAACTTCTTTTGAACACTTCACTCCCAAGCCTACATGCCCATTGTGATCTCCAATAGCAACAAAAGCCTGAATAGTTTTATAGATTGCTCAAGAATCTGCAAAGGATATTACTTTTCAGTTTTACAGTTATGATAAAGTGTCATCACAAACCTTAAAGCGTGTACGCTGACCAGCACGAGTTTGTTTCTGCACTGGCATTATTTTTAGTACCTCATCCTTTAAATTAGATAACAACATATCGATAATTTCATATTCCTGAAAAAGATACTCGATTTAATTGACTAGGATTTCTTGAGTGCTGCAACGATGAGCATATTAAAGCGCCAACATCGCTAGTAACCTATGTAAGATTTACTTTAATAGGTAATGAGTTCAGGTAAATTTCTTCAAGCGAGGTGATTTTTCGGTCTTTAACCAAACGACCCAGCTTCGTTACTGGAACCCATTCTTTATCACCTTCTTTTCCACCTCTGAAATCTCAGGAATTACAGAACTGTCGAAGCTATAATGAGGACAACATATGAATACATCGTATGGTTTTTTCTGCACAAGCTTCATCTTTGTCACAAAGCAGTTTCTCCAATGTATTGGAGAAAATGCATAGGCTTTCTTTACTGTAAATGAAATGACTACTTAATCATTGATTCTACTGTGGCACTAAGTTAATAAGCTCATGGTTTATACAGAACACCAAGAAAACATGAGTACATTACTTGAAACAAATTGATACTAACCTTCCACCACGTCCACCCCGACCTCGACCACGACCACGACTTCGTTCACCGCCACCACGACCACCTCTACCTAAACTATTTCATTTTCCTTACGAAACACGTAAATATTTTGGGTTAGGAACATTCCCAGTTGTACTAGCCTACAGTAACCAACTCTTATCCTACGTTGCTAAGATAAGACTTCATCAAAGTAATTTTATCAGTCTGAATAGGCAGTGTAATATCATTAAATGAAATATTTGCAAAATTTAAATGTTGAAGAACTCATCTGCAACATTATTTCCCAGGATAGCTTTAAAAAAAGTAAATAAAAAAGCACTTACCACTCCGTTCGCCACTACCAAATCCACCTCGAAAACCTCCACGTTCAGCCATATTGAATAAATCCAACGCTTAACCCTGGATTTTTATGCTTGTTCAAAAGTATATGTAGGGTTTACAATTGATAACGATAAGCAAGAATGAAACAAAAGAACAAGTTCCACACAAACTGTTATAAATGAGCGTGAAAGGACATGCACTAATGTAATTAAGCGATGAGGTAATACACAACACCAATTTAAGGTACCAAACTATCTACTAGAATACTACACTTTTTTCCTGCATGAGCAGCATATCAGAACGCCTATAATTAATTTAAAAATTGGATTTTACAAGCAGGCATAGATTCACTGAACAAGCAGCATAGATTCACTGAAAAATGTAAGAGATAAAGACTGACTTCAGACGTATTTGGTTGAAAAACTTGGGTCTGACTAAAAGATTTGGTTGGCTATATGGTTGACCATCACATACCACTTACTGACCGAATCTTTTTAGCTATAGCTGCTATTGCCATATCCCAAACTATGTGATGTATTAGAGTATAAAAGTTTTAGTAATATTCTATTATTAACAGGTAAAACTAATGCTACTTGTTATGAAAATAACGCCGTATGATTAAACATTGTATTTGTGGCATACAGAACAAGGGAGTTTAGTATAGAAAACGCAGTATGACAAGAACTGAAACATAATTTGAGTGAACAGACGCAGTGTCTTTACAAAAATAAGAAAAAAACAGGTCGAGTATCCAACATGCCTCGTAACTGTCATGTCGTGAACAGGTTTAAAGGCAGATGTATATGCCACTGCAAATACATAACTCAGAATTTGTCTCAGCTATTTTTAGTAAGGAGCGTTCACTGTGGGCCACGCGGAACTTCACAGAACTGAAAAGAGAAAGAGCAGGGACCTCCTAACTCGAGTCAGTTATCTGTCTAAACTACTTCACTGCTCCACTTATCCCTGAAGATCTCCCGACCTCCCAAGACTTCCCGTCGTTTCACACAAGACTAGTCAGACCAATAACGGTACATACTACCTAAAATCTGCTTTGTCATTTTGCTACAATGTATGTCGTTGACTGAAGAGAGTGTGTGTGGAAATGGAAGACATCAAACGGCGAGATGAGAAGCTGGACTGAACTGGTGGAGAAGACACTTGTCCGCTGGAAGTGATCAGGAAATGTAGATGCGAGTGGACGTGATTGGAGGGGATGGCACCGGGAAGTATTGTTGTTAACGGGCCGTGAGGTTGACAAGTTTGGAGTTTAAGGGATCTTTGTTATTGCCTTGTTTTTCCACCGAGAATCTACAGAGACCAGCACGGTTCTGCAAAGAATTTCAGAATGTTTACTTGGGATAGGAGAGTGATAATTCATCGAAAACAAGTGCAATTGGATATGTGTGTGGATGCTTTAGCATTATGGCCTCTCAATTTAAATTTTAAACTTGATTCTGAAAGTTTACCCAGTAATGTATATTGTAGCTATGTTCTTTTAAACGATTGCTATATTTGACATGGCTTTCCTGCACAATAATAAAAAAATATGGCATCTTGTCTACTACTCAGAAATGCGGTATAATTTATTCATCTTCATTTTTAGGTAGTTTCATATTTGTCATACCGGTTAACGATAACGATGAACTACAAATATATACTCTGTTTAGCGACAATTGTCAGCACATTTTTCACTTCGGGTTAGATTTAATTACCACATAATCAAGAAAGTAAATTATGGTTGGTAACAAATGGAGGTGTAAAATGTTTGTTTTATCTGCAACAGCCGGCTGGTCTTTATATGAAGGATTTTTGTAAATTTCTTTATAAAACATGGTTTTATATGAAATTTTCATTGACCTTCGAGAATCTATGTTTCGTTGCAAAAAGGAGGAAGACCCGTCTGTTTAGTAATAACAGTTGGGCATTCTATCGGAAATTTTGATCTCAATATGTTTCAGTGGACTCCGTAAGCCGAAAGTTAAAAAAAAAAAATTGTCAGCATGGATTTTGCTTTGCCAGTAGCATAAAAATTATTCAGCCATACGAAATTAATATAAACTATCGAAATCGAGACCAAATTTATCACCGAAGGAAACCGAAAACTTGAAGACTAATGAGTTTAACTTAAATTTAGGGATGTGTGCCACAGCAAACAATTTTTGGGACCTTCTAATGCAAATACATGTTTTTCTGTAAATCGAAATCTTGTTTGAACTATAAGCTTTGCTTCAAAATCTCCACTACGAATTTTTTGCTTTTGCAGATGCATCGCTTGCAGCTATGTCCATAGATTTTGGTTCACAATGGATAAAAATGGCTTTGGTAAAACCAGGTGTGCCCATGGAAATGGTGTTGAATGAAGAAGCACATAGGAAAACACCAAACCTAATAATTGTTAAAGATAACGAACGTTTGTTTGGTGATGCGGCATTGGCCTACGTAAGTGGTGTATAATTCTTAAAATTTTTTTAGATTCACTGGCAGATGGAGGAATTGCTAATGCCAGTCGGAGCTAAGAAGTTTTATTTTTCTCTTTCTCTTTTGTATGAAGTATACACATTTCAAGAATTGATTTTAGATGAGTGTCCAGTTTTTCGTTATGTATTGTAGTTTCTGTGGGGATGCATTCGTATCGAATTCTATCTTTTCTTAAACTTTTTAGTCAGTTAAATATTGGAAAAATTCTTTTACTCATTTGGTGGATCTGTTGGGCAAGAAAATCAACAATCCAATTATTTCACTTTACAAGCAACGATTCCCGCATCTAAAATTTATTGTGGATGATGCGAGAGACGTTTTGCAGTTCGATGTGTAAATTTTATATATTCATTGAAGTTTTCAGAGACTCTGCTCTGTATGTGAAAGTTCTTAAATTGAGGGTGAAAAATGCGTGCTTTTTATATGATATCAGTGCAACTCATTTCTCTTTTTTTGCTAATTCAGCTAAAAATATATGATCTGAACTGATTTCTGCTAAGTGTAGGGATGGCGAGAACTACAGCATTGAGTCTATAGTTGCAATGATTTTGAAGCGATGTCGAGAAGTGGTCGAGAAATTCGCTAAACAGCCTGTTAGGGATGTAGTTATTACAGTTCCAGTGTTTTTCAATCAAGCAGAACGACGTGCTCTAGTAGCAGCGGCTAAAATCGCTGAACTGAATTTATTACAAGTGCGGTTTGATTCTGGACAACCTGTTTCTTTAATTTCTTTTTTAGAAAATCCATTAACTTCTGATCCAAATTTATTTATTTTTTTGCTTTGGCGAAAGGGTGCGTTGAAAGTCAATAAACTTCAGTTTTTTTTTTTTTTCTTTACATCGTGGTATTATTTACAAATCTTATTTTAAGTTATTCATTAATGTTATTTCTCAACTCTGTACCTTTTAGTTGTTGAATGATCATACAGCTGCTGGTTTAAACTATGGTGCATTTCGAAGAAGAGAAATCACTGAGAATGCACAAACTTTGTTAATTTATGACGTTGGAGCAACAAAAGTTACAGCTTCAGTGTTGGAATATGTATTAGTGGAGGAAAAGAAACGAGGTGAAAAGGATCCAGTTATGACGACACTGGGAGTTGGGTAATTTTAAAGAAATGTTTTGTTCACTTATATAGTCCAAGGCATTACATAGCTTTATGAATATTGCTAGTGTCAATTATTTGGCTTTGAAGTGTGTAGTGTTGCAGCTATAGCCGCATAGTTGGTGGCTTTGAAATTACGCAAAGGCTGCGTGATATCTTTGTGAGTGACTTTCGCAAAACGAAAAAGACCAAAACCGATATAACGGAAAATCCACGCTCCATGGCAAAAATGTTGCAAGAGGCAGAACGTGTCAAAATTGTATATTTTACAAAAATTTGAAGTAGTAGTAAGTTGCGGTTTTCACGGTAGTCAGAAACGACAATATGTATGGCTGTATATGGTACATGATTAGAAATGACAACTGTATGCTGAACAGTCGTGATAAAATCGGTTTCACTTCAGGTGCTTTCGGCAAACGTTAATTTTACTGCGCAGATTGAAAATGTCCATGAAGAACAAGATTTCACGATGTCAGTGACCAGAGCAATGCTAGAAGGTGCGATAAGAGATCTCGAAGTAAAATTAGTGCAGCCTATTGTGGATGCTTTGAAAATGGCTGACTTGTCACCAGAAAAGGTTTAAATTGGTTCTTTTTTGTATTAAAATCTTCCCGTAACCTTTGCATGGACGTAGTGTTCTGTGTTTCCAGGTCAATCAGGTAGTGCTGATGGGTGGTGGGAGTCGCGTTCCCTTAATCCAAGAATTTGTTCAGAAATTCTTCAAAAAGTAAGGGTTTTCTCATTGGAAAATCTGTTATTTGTTAGTGTCCTTTTATAAAATTTGGGCTTCGAGGTTTTTCATTGATTTATTTGGAGGAAAGAGCTGGGTAAATTCCTAAATACTGATGAAGCAATTGCAATGGGTGCAGTTTACCAAGCAGCGCATCTAAGCAAAGGTTTCAAAGTCAAGAGATTCGGTGTACGTGATTTGCAGATATCTCCAATACAGGTGTGTAACTTTTGTATGATTTTTCACTAACACTCCAAATAAAGCTAACTTTCTTATATTTTAATTCATATAACTCATACATAAGATTATTATTATTTTGAATCTTCCACACCTTTTATCGGACTCTATTTTTATCATTATTTAAGGTTGATTTTATTAGTGCGCATAGTAAAGACGAAACGGGTACTGGACGGTTAATACATCGACCAATATATCCAATGAAATCGTTCGTACCTGCATCTAAAAAAGTTTTGTCGTTCACTTCGTTCACGGAAGATTTTTCAGTGAATGTTAATTACGGAGAAATGAGAGAGCTTAGCACAGATCAGCTCATGTAGGTGTTTTAAGTCTTATTGTTTGTTTAAATCATTTATCGGAAAATTTATTCTCTTTAAACTAAAATTTTTGAAGTTATTCCTTTGATTTGCAAGTGGTTCTATATTTATGACAGTATTGGATGTTTTAGGGAATTTGGTTCACTTAATATCAGTGAAATTAAAATAGATGGTGTTACGGATGTATATTTAAGGGAAACAGCGAAAGAAGGCACTATTTTCAAGGTTTTCTGTGTATTTCGAATATGCTTTGATTTTTATTATATTTTACATAATAGTTTAGTTTTAACAAACAAATATGCTCAGATAAGCAGTATATAAGATCAACAGTCAACTTTTTAGGGAATAAAAATCCATTTCGATTTGGATAATTCAGGAATTTTGCATGTTGACGGAGCCGAAATGTTATTGGAACAACCATCAAAAGCAGAGTCTACACTCGCTTGTAAGTATTTAGAAAGCCGTAGAGAAGGAAAATTTTGGAAGTCTTAATGAAGTTTGGTTTTTTTTTACACAGACTGGTGGAAAGCTTGTTTTAGCGAGGTTCTTAAATGCACTTTTTTTAAACATATTTTTTGTCTCCTTTTTTGTAGCACTTGCTGAGAAAATTACTGGATTATTCTCTTCAAACAATAAGATGGATGAAACGCAAGAGAAAAATGAGGAAAGTTTGAAATCTGAAGAAATAAACGACAAAAGCTATAGTTCTACTAATACTGCGGGAAATCAAACTAAAATCGAAAAGCCAACAGGCGATAATGTCAGTCTATAGTTACTTTTATAAATTCATTTAATTTATGGGCAATTGCAGTACGAGATGGAATTTTTTTTCTAACGAACTTTTTCCATGTCCATAAATTAAGAACTTTCAGTTCTTTACAGGTAACGAGCAGGCCAGCGGAAGCAAACAAAGTATGTTTCCACAGTTATTTCACTGAAAGTTATTCATTTATTTATCTGTTTATTTTTTCTTTAAGATTAACTTATTCCACTCATTTACTTCTTCATTAGCTCATTAAATTGTTACCAGCAATAAATTGACATTATTTGTGATTGGAGCTTCTTTAATTACTTCTGTGAGGCAGACTAAAAGAGAATAGTTTGTCTGCATCTTTTACTTACATTTAATCAGCGCATTAATGAAGAAGAAACTGGTTTTATGTGCAAAAAATGTAACTTGAATTTTCAGTTATAGCTATGGATAGTTCTGAGGTCGAGCAAATATAATTTGCAAAGCTGTTAATCAATCATTGTTTCAAAAATATAATGTGTTATTCTCATTTCAGACAGCTACAAATGCGGCAGAAAAAAAGCAAGAAGAAAAGCCTCTACAGATTAAAATCTCCCTGAAGTTGATGGAAAACATACTAGATGTCCCGCCAATTTCCGACAGCGAAATTACTTCTGCGAAGAACAGGTGATCTTGATGGGTAACCACTCTCTATTTATAATTGGCTGGAACTGTGGCACTCCTGAAAATTTTCCGAATTAACTTGTCGAAATATGTGTTTCAGAATTGCTGAGTTTGAGAGGAAAGAAAGGGAAAAAGCGATTCGTGAAGAAGCACATCATAATCTTGAGTCATTAGCTGTTGATCTTACCGATAAACTTACTCAAGATGAATTCAGGGTATTGATATTTTTTGATTATTTTAAGAAACTGTCTTCAAATTTTCATATGAATTTTACTGAACTATTCAAAATTCTTTACAGCGTTTTTTAACTGCTGATGAGCACATCGCTCTGCAGAAAGAGATATCACAAGTAAAAGCTTGGTTGGAGGATCATGTTGACGTGAATACTCCAACAGCTGAATTTATTCAAAATAGGAAGACAATCGATGACTTATTACAGCCGATCAAGATTCGCATGACAGAGGACCAGGTAACTTCCTGCTGTTATAAGAAATCAGTTTGAGCATTTCCCTAATTAATACTTTTACTGTTTGAGGAACGTCCTTCAGTGGTGGCTGAACTGATTTCAATGTTTAACCACACAGAAATATTTTTGCATCTTGCACAAAACCTTACTGAAGCAGAAGTGTTTACAGAAGTTGAAATCAATACTTTAACAAAATTGCTCGATGAAACTAAGGTACACAAATTAATTAATTAACGTTTTTGAAATTTCTTGATTTGAAAAATGAAAGAGTGTGGGAAAATGCTATACTAAAGTGAGTTGTTGAACTGAAGTGATTGTAATATATTTTGACTTATAAATTCTAGGATTGGCTTACTACAAAAATGGAGTTGCAGAATACATTAAAACCAACGGATCAACCAGCACTTTCAGTGAGTGAAGGAAAGGAAAAGGTAAATACTATGTAAATAGTAAAACGAGTTTTATAGTTACAAAAATGAAAGATAGGAGACGGCTTTATGTTCAGAAGTAGAATCTTAGAAGCATAACTGTGTTTTGAGACAAAAATTTGCTTTTAAGTTGATTCAGGTCATGATTGAGAAGTCTGCAAAAACAGGAGTGTTTATACGATTATTCATAGCAGATTTTTAAAGTAATTTCGGTTTCAATGCAGTTGATTTCAGTTAATGTCACTTGATCGTGAGGTGAAGTATTTATTGAGTAAAATGAAGTTTGCGAAACCAAAAGTTAGAAAGGAAGAAAAAACTAAGCAAACAATTGCTGAAAACAGTGAAACATTGCCGGAAACAATAGAGGAAGTAAGGAAAGATTCGGATGAAAAATCAGATGAGACATCAAGAGATGGGCAACCTCTCAACGATGCGAATAATGTAAGGGGAGACGAGGAACTGGAAAACGATGAACAAAAAGACGATAAAAGACAACATGATGGTTCAGAGCTTTAGTTGTTGCTTAATTTTACTTTTCATGGCCCATTATAACATTATTCATTTGTTGTTATTGTTTTGTTTATCATATAAGTGTGTGTAAAGTGATGGTGTGTTTCGTTCTGCCTCATTGAATAAACGATTTGCTCGATTAACGGGATTTACCATTTTATTATTCGTGATGATTCCAGCCCTTATTAAATTATTCGTATAGAGTCACACTTATCAGAAAGGTGTCATTCATATCAATTTTTGTTGTTTTTCGCTGTGATAGTCTTATTATTTATTTTCTTTTTTCATTTTTTTCCTTATTTTATTCTCTTCATTTATGGTTTTCATTTTTCTTGTTTTGTGATTGGGATATTTTTTTTTTAGTTTGCTTTTTATTAGCACCTGTTATAAAATCCGGCTTCATTCATCATATGTGTTTTGCCCTGACGGACATGGTTGGTCCAAATAATGCTCAATAGGAATCGAAGTGAAAGTTATGTGAGACAGATCTCAGATTCGGATGGAATATTTCATTACTGTGAAATTGGTGAAGTGGTGCTCATAACATGTACCTTATCATAATTATTTCCCGGTCAAGTTCTTTCATATTTGACTTTTAACAAAAGTGGAGCTTCTGATTCACACATTTGCTTTTGTATGGGCTAATCTAAGGACAGAGGTGATGAAGTCATAGAATGCTATTGATAAGTTATATAATTCAAAACATTGGTAACCCACATGGATTAATAAAGTTTGATGGAACTGGTTGTTTGGTGTGCTGAATGTGATCAAACAAAGGTTTAAATGAATTTCCTGAACACCCATCTACCTTATTGGAACGTACGTAATAAATCCAGTTGTTTTTTGATATTTGGAAGTTTCTGGACATGATTTTATTCTTGTTTTAGCTCGTAATTTACGTTTTTTCCGGACTATTAGGATTATTAAGTTACCTGAATTATAACTTCGAATTTATATCAATTCACCTTTCGATTTTATATAAGCATATGCTAGTACTACTAATAACATAACCTGAATATTATGTACTTTTTCCATTTTAACAGAACTCTGGGGTATATGTGGAATATTTTCTATCTCGTTGGGTGCTTCAGTAACCTCTTATATCTCTTCCTGTTAAGTAGCATGTATTGTATATAAGGTGAGCTATACTGTGCTCGATGGGTTCAAATATCTCTTCAACTCGAACTGCTTGAATGTCAAAATTCAATTTAACAATGGAAATTAACTTATAATAAGCGGACTCCATCATTTCATTACACAAATTGATGACCACCATTACTTGAGATCTGTGGTAAGTTGCAGTCTGTTTAATGGTCGTTATGAATCTCATATTCATCACTTAGCAACATGTATTACCAAGGAGTGATAATGTACATAGCCGCTTACAAAAAAATTACTTTTGTGGATTATTATCTTATCTGTTGGTAATCCACTTGAGATATTTCACAGCAGGTCCTACCAAAATTCCAGAAACAAGTTCGCTGAATTTCTGAATAAACACTTGTTGAAAAGGATTTTCCACGTTTTATGTGTATGATGCTTGCGTTTTACGAGAAAAAGTTTCTAAACTGCATTGGTATTAGTTTGTTGACGCTCATAGTCACTATGCCTTTATTAGTTCTGAGAAATTATTTTTGTGTTGAATAAAGAATGCTTTTTAACAACGACAACCAAGAGTCATCTCTTGAGAAAGTATCTAATTCGTTTTCTTTTTTGGAAAGCTTTATGCAAAAACTGCTAAAATTCCTCGAATAAAAGCAGTCTCACTCATCCGTTCGATCCTATTTAAATGTAAAGAAATGAAGTAAGTCTTTCCCTTTTTTTATCCTATCATCCCAAGCTCCCCACCCTTTAAACTTCTAATTCAATGGTGCGCCGAATACAGGTACTTATCCTTTCAAAACCCATCATCCGAACTTCTGCACCTCGACGAACCCCTCCTCTGGTTATGCTCTCTTCCGTCAGCTATCAAATACAGACACATACACATGCAAACATGCGGACATACATACACACACAGTCTGTTCGCAACATCACTGCTAATTGTTATAGGAGGCTGATTTATGGATGCTAATAAAGGTACGTAAATTTTTTTGCGTATCACTGCAAGCAGTGGTATTTATTTCCTCCATTACCTGTCCAGCTAAACTGTTTAGACATGGATTGGCGCCTGTCTTATTGTTACTCTTATTATTTGCGATAACATTTACTAATTGTTCACTAATTTCCATAAATCACACTAATACTGGTTAAACACCGTACTACTTTATATAAATATTCATAATTAAGCATTTCTTGTTCATTTACTAAATTTCATTGTGACAGTAATACATTTGTCGTCCTTCCATGTTATGTGATGCAAAATTTTTTGGAAATCAGAGCTATTATTGTTAAACCGTGAATTGAACTTTCGAAATCATAAGCGATGACCACCAAATACTTCAATTCTTTCCAAAAAAGCTATTTATAAACGCTGCTAAAAATGATTATTTTTCTGAAATCTTTAACTAGCAACAAATTTCCACCATACACAATGGAAAAAAACACCCTGAAGCATTCGCAAAATGTTTAGTTCTTAGAATCTTTGTCTATAAAGTATTTAGTAGTTTTCTTGCAGTTTGAATTGTATGTCAACCTGGAAATAAAGCTTTCATCATTATTATCTTTATCGATGCTAAATTAAACTAAATGCTCATGAAATCCGATATATTTGTTATTTTTATAGATGTCTTTTTCAAAGTGATTGTTAACAGCTATCATTAACAAAAACTATCATTTGTCTAGAACATATTTCCTTGAGCAAGTAAAAACATTGTCATTTGGAGTTTTTAATTGCATACACTTGTCCATGCTTCCATTTAGCTTGTGTTCATCTGCGTATCCATATGCTTGATTTTAGTGTTTTAAAATAATAGAATGCTGTTTCATTGTACAGAATGATGTGAAAAGAAAACTATTCGATTTGTTTCAGAAGAAGAAATCCTTATTTGCAGTGAGTCAGAAAAAAAAATTGCTACTTCCTTAATCTGTTTTACCATAATTTAATTGGAACACGGATTTCCTCGAGATTTCATATCGAAATTTTCTTTTTTTTTTTTGCTGCAATACTTCCATTCTGAAATTTTGTTGGTACTTCATCGTTCAGAATTTTCCGAGATTTTATATGGTAGCGGATAGAATAAGACATGACTTCTCCATTATTTGCTAATCAGTGACGTGTTTGTTGACCATTCCACTCGATATTTTACTGTTTCAATGTGGAGCACACGTTATTTCTAAAAGAGAATGTTCTGAAAAAATTTATAAGTAGTGAAAGTTAACTTAAAAGAAGGACAAATACATAACTCAAGCACAGGTATGAATGTTTTATGAATTTCAAAATATGCTTCAAATATTCAAAGATAGCGTTCGTATTAATTTGTCCCGTTTTTCTTTTTGTTTCCCAAGTAGTTATCGGGTTCAATCGATAAATATTTTTATTCTATCAAGAGATATTAAATTTCAAGACTCATTTTATTCCACCCTAACCTTACAATTTGTTTTTGTAAATGTTATGAAAGAGCTCCTAACAGTTTATGTAAATCAATTTGCAAATGACAAGCCACTAGCTCACTCTAATCTTTTGCATTAAACCAGCTAAAACGGTTCAAAGACATTGTATAAGTTTTTTTTTTTTTTTTTCAACAATAAATGCAAAAATAGTGTTGCTAAGATCTTTCGCTATTTATGATTCACATAAGAAGTAAGCAGAAAAGACGAAAACAGAATATTTTTTGCAAATTTATTGTCACCCGATCCGAAAATGACTCTTCTAGCAATCTCAATGATTGTTTTGGAAAAATACTGAGCAGATCCATTTAGTGTCATGTCGCTCGCTCATGTAACAAAATAAGCAGCAGCAGGACTCACTGTATTACGAAGCTTGAAATGAAGAACGAAAACTAAATACGGTAAGAAATCAAGAAGTGAGTTAGATTACATTCTGATTACCATTGAATTTTTGGCAATGTTTTTGTTATTTTCAAGAGAATCGAGCACTAGCCACAAAAAGGCACATTATTGTTGTGGTGGTTGTACGTAATGAGTGATGCCGATGCGTTATGTGAGACAAACCAAGTATTTCAATTACTTTTACTGCGTCTTGCTAAATCTTGTCAGGTAACTTACAAATAATTTATCCTCGTTTTAGACTAAAATTTAGTAATCTATAGGAAAATAAAACTTAAAATTAAAAATTTTTGATCTGAAAAAGTTATATGACGAAATGATACAGGAAAAGTGAAATCCATATAATTGCATTTTGTTTCTGGTTTACTTGAAATTCCAGTTTCAATTCTGATGACTTCCTTCATTGCACCAATAATCATTTTAACCGAAAGTTCCATGTTAAAATATCTTGAATGATAAAACTTGAATGCATGTGCTAAAGTTTTTTCGGCGAACTTTTTACTGGTTTGAAGTAATTTTTAGTTCAAATGCCGCTTTAAAAGTAAATTTTTTTGTATTCATATAGCTTTATTTTTCTTCCCATTTTTGATTTATTTCAACTTTTTTTTACCACTGCTTTTTTGAACGCTTTCGTATGTTAATACTTATAAAGCTCGAAAAATTCATTTTTACATTTTTGAGAGCAATTATAGATCACTTGATTCCAACTTGATATGGACTAATTCTTGTTGTGACAGTATTAGATCGCGTGCCATTAGAAAATCAAAATTGTTCCAGATTAAAGTTGCTTCATCTATACTTCCATGTTTTCTAATTTTCAAATTACCATTGTAGAATGGAAAAAAATTTGGATTATTAGAGTCTTCGAAGTCCAGAAAACCTTTGAAACTTATGTAATGGTCACTGACTAATATTGTATAGAAAATTTAAGAAACAGCATATATACAACTTGCCAATGGCCCTCTTTCACCATGATAAAATTGACCATGCGAATAGACAATCGAAACATTTCACTCATTAGTTACAGTGTGTTGCTGTTATTTTAATAATTTTAAGATTTTAAAATCATTTATTACATTTCAAATTTGTGTCATGATACCGTTGGCTCCAACTGTCGCAAATATATGTAACTGTATATCTTAGCAATGACACTTCATTTTCACAGCTTATGTCCTTCCCACCGGCTTACGGTATCTATCATCATAATGTGTACATCTGTTTGTTTGTGCGAAAGACGAAAAATATTAATGGGACATAAATAGATGAAAATATAAATAAATAGATGAAAACATTCGATGCAAAAAGAAGTGAAGAGGAAAGGATTAAGTGGAGTAATCTTCTACAGCGTTGTAATCAAATAGCATTTCATCCCGATCACTTAAAATTAGTAATCTGATCAGTAGCATTAATTTGTATCATTTACTAAACATTCTTGTTAAACGGACAATCTTGAAGGACCAGACACTCCAAAGATGGCAACACTTATTTGCCTGTTTAATCTGAGTTTTATTTTGAATATTAAAAAAGGAAAACTTTTGAACCCGGAATAATAAGTTGTTTTAATTAATGCCCTATAGGTATATGGACGAAACGTGGATTCTTTAAGTATTTTTTTGTTTCTCATACGAATCAATTCGCTAGCATTAAGATTCCATGCCAGAATCAAAGTAGCATGTGCAGAATAAATGGTTCCAAGGTTTCACAAATTCGAATTTAGTTTGAATCCTGGTGAAACGTTAAAGTGTTTTTTAATTGCAAAAATCACGTATTTACCAAATTTTTACAAAATTTGTTACTCTTTCGAAGAAAAATTCGAAGAAAAACATCGAAGAAAAATTTACTTCTGCAACTATGTTTTTGCCATTTCTCCATCCTCTGGAAAAATGCATCGATAGAACAACAAATCAAAAAACATTGCAAAATACACAAAAAGTGTTGCCAAGAAGAACATTTCTAAAATAATTCTGAAAATTTCGAACCAATTAACTGCATATTACAAGGCACTTAAATTTCCAATTTTTTTCAGCTTAGTAGAAATTCTATAGGTTTCAAAAATTAGATATGTTGATATCATACAAGATATGACCCCTCACGGAGTCTTTAGCTCCTCTAGTAGTTCTTCAAGATCTGAAGCTTTTTACTTTTCCACATTCTAATTATACTAATTATATGAATCCAAAATATAGATCATAAATGAAATCGTTCTGGGATTCATCTCAGTAGACTAACATTTCAAGATGCAGAGCCAATTTGAATGAAAGTATATGACATCTTGTTGATGTTATGCTCATATCAAAAATGGAAAAAAAATTATTAGTTCTCACTCATTCGAGATTCATTTTAAAATTGGTTAACTTCAGAAAAATCTTTTTAATACAATGACGAAACTGCTGGTGAAGAAAAATCTAGTTTTTATTGTTTATGACGGCTTATTGAATTTTAGATTACTGACAATCACTCAAATGGCGAGCCTGATGCCGATCGGTGAAGCAATCACCGTTTGGCAGCTTTACAGTCGATGCAGTTCTGCTTTTGTACAGATTTTCCTGAAACATGCTAATGCAAGAGGGCAACAATTTAATCATTGTTTAAGTTTGTTGTTTGATATTTAAAAACCTTTTCGATCGCAGCTAATAACTGATCAAATCAATTTTCAATTCTTGAAAAGTGCTGTATTTTTCAATTTTAGTGAATAAGTTAAATTGGAATGGTTGCAATTTTTTAGCCGATTTGTTAATGCACGCAGATAATGAAGGACGCATTCGAATAGAAAATGCTCTTACTGGCAAATTTATATGCTTTAATAAACGACAAAGGCTTGCAATTAGAGTAAGTATTTAATAATTCAAATAACCTTCATGCAATGAAATAAAATCTTTAGACTTGATTTGAAATCA
Source organism: Brugia malayi (assembly GCF_000002995.4). Lineage (NCBI taxonomy): Eukaryota > Metazoa > Nematoda > Chromadorea > Rhabditida > Onchocercidae > Brugia > Brugia malayi. The sequence goes on from NW_025062479.1 coordinate 5,249,574, forward strand.
AAATTATTTTGTTTGAATGCAAATTATATGAAAAGTTTCATATGCCCTTCGGAGGAAAGTACGCCAGGCTAGGAAATATGCCGAAAATCAATCTTCATTCTTTGTCTCGACTTTAGATGTTACACCTCATTTTGCCGAATTATTTTGGTCTTTTTTTTTTTTTTTTTCACAAAAAGTCAAATAATGTGCCTGTAGGTAGCTTGTGAATCAACGTATTAGTTTAAAGAGAGAAATGGTATTATAACATTTTGATCTTTTAAAAATTGGTTTTCAATAAAGACAAAAATGCTGAAAGGATGTTCCAGTAAGACGAAAGGAATTAATTTACTATACAACACCAAAATATTTTTTAAATTTTATAATCAAGAAAGCATTTGGCACCATAATTTTCATTCTATGAAAATATCATGAAAGTCAATTCAGAAGTTTTTGTTGGAAATCAAAAAAAAAAAACGATTTGTCATCGCTGCCTATTGAAGTGATCTTCGCATTTCCACTGTTATTGTTTAATGAAAGTAGCTTTTTTTTTTCTGGGATATTTCTAGCATTATTACATTGGGAAAATTAGTATTGTATTGGGAAAATTTTATTCTGCTTCTGTCTTTTGTTACACTTTATCGGAGGTAACATTATATCGCTATCATCACCAGAAATATTAAACGCCAAAAAATAAAAAGAAAAAGAGAAAATTTGTCCACTTTCAAATTCCGCAAACTAAAATCGCATGAAAAAATAAGTGATAAAATGTTGCTACTATCATTTAATGTCTTCCTCATATAAGATACTCTAACACGGGATTCAGGTCAACCATATCCAGATATATAGGTAACCACAAATCCAAAAAAAATTTTTTTTAAATAATACTGTCATGATTATAAACATATTCTGAAAGAATTCTGAAAGATACATTATAACAGAATTCAAAGAATTCAATTTCTTGCAACAGAGTATCCGATGAATTTTTCAGAGTGACGGAATGGATGACAAATGTCTTTTCCGTGAACAACTAACGTCCTCTGGATATACAATGTTTCAATCCGCATGGAAACAAAATTTATTTCTTGGGTTTAACAGGTTTTTCTTCAAATCATTTTCTTTAAATTAAATTGAGAACAATATCATAATACTTTGACGAGAAAATACATAAAAGAAGGTGATAATTCGGTTCATGAAAAAACTTTAATTTGAGTTCATTGATTTTTTTTTTTTTGCGATAATTTCATAAAGGATTGGAAAGATAAAGAGGTGGGGTAAATAGTGAGGAAGAAAGGAGCTATAAATTGTCTACAAATTATGTTTTACAACAGTGGAAGAAAACAAAAGTGTGGGCCATTTTTAGAAATAACCGAATGGGCAAAACTTCTAAAAAGCGATAACAACAACAATAACGAAATATTTCTTCATACCCTTTTGTTCTTGGAAAATTTTGGCACATAAAAAAGAGCCATATTTACTGAACTTTGTCCATTAAGGGTACATTAAATAAGATATATTGTAAGAGAAACTTCTTTTTACCTGAGAAAAATAAGCTATTAGAAATAAATGATATTTGACTTACAATTTCTCGCGATTTGTTTTGGAAGTTGAAGTGCAGCTGTCTTTGAAATATTGAAGAATATTTGTTAAAACTGAGGACTTTAATTTTAAAATACGACGTGACACATGGTAATAGTAAATGATCAGTCTGATGGAAACAGGTATTCAGTGTTCAAAATTTCAACCAATCAGTTAAAACTTTTACCTTCTAAACCGTTGCCAAACTTCGTCGCACTCCTCATTTTGAGGGAAAGAAGAGGAAATAAATGTATATCTTTCTGAATGAAACAATGCAATATTAGCTCACTGAGAAAACGCACCTTACACTTGTTATTGAAAAACATACTAAAAAATTTGAACAAAACTCTAGTCAAATTTGATGTCACTTAATGCTTGCTGATGTACGACAATTCCGTACCTTGGAATAATGAAATCTGCGTGGATTATTTCCCACCACATGCAAATCTAGATTTCGCTTTGCCCATTTCTTTTTTTAAACAGTCACCATTATACTAGAGTTTTATATAATTCTTCACAGCAATATTACCTTTTCAGAAAAGGGAAGTTTCAAGATCCATCACAAATCAACACAAAAAGGCGGTGTTTTTTATTTATCAAATTGTTGCGTGAAGTAAAATCAACACGGCTAACGTCCTGTTCAAAATCAGAAAAGGATGATCAAACAGAATTGGATCTCGAGTCAAAACGACAGCGCTATTTATATGATGTTGTTCGAGAATCGTTACTAAGTCGAATTCGAGCTACAACATAGCATACTTATACAATAGCATCATCCTTCTTTTTGCTGGTAATAATTTGAACACGTTTCACTCTTTCTCATAACTTTTTCCAATCATACATTCTTCAGATTTACCAGAGAGTTGAGAATCCCTGCTTAATACAATATAGCTCCTAAGTTTTTGTGCCAACAAGCAACATCATTTCAAATTTAAATTGTACAAATTTAAAATGCTAAGAATGTTTTCTAAATGAAAAAAGAATTTAGGTATATCACAATTACTAAATAAATTATTTGTAATGAGCTAAGTTAGTTCATTAGTACTTTCTAAAAACTAAGAATGGAAATTTTGACACGAGACTTTCAGAAATTATATTAATCTTCGTTTTCATAATCACTGTCTTAGAACCGAATGGACAGCTATTCCTTCCGAATTCTTCAAAGTTACATAATTCGTTTTAGTATGTTTACACTAGTATTTTAAAAGTAAGTATTTTAAAAGTAAAAAAAAAAAAAAAAAAAAAAAGTAAGGATTATCAATGGTTTGAAATTTTAAAATTAGTAACTGCTAATTTATCAGTTCAATACCTCAGAATATTGTAAAAATGAATAAATACATAATTCTCAAAATAAGATAAAAATTTTTTAATGGACTGAACTGTATTGAGCGAGAAAACCATTTTCCTAGCCATTGTGATAAGCCAAGCTATAATAACTAAGAAAACATATAAAGTTTTTTTTAGATAGGGTGAGAGTTAGATGAAGTATTCTAAGCTATTTCAACTTCTGCGAAAGCACAATCATTTATGATTGACTATTAAAATCGGACGAAAACATTCTTTGTCAGAGGTCAGTTACATAGTAACTTCCTGCACTGCAAAAAGGAATGTGTTAATAACAAGAATGACTATTAGGTGGAAAAAAAGAGTGGGAAAAACACAAATAATGCAACGATATTTATCTTCTTAAAAATTGCAGAACATTGGTTTGGAGTATTACGAAAATTTTAAAAGTAATATTTGTTACGATGAACAAGTTAACGTTGAAGATTGAAAAATTATAGTGCAGTCTCGAACACCTCCTAGCTTTAGGTGTTTATTAATAATAAATATTATTAATTGAAAGGTCCTATTAAATTTTGGATGTAATAAAGAAGTAATCTTTTAATATACAGATGCTTCCACTCCAATTTTCTTCCAGATTATTCGATTCTCTTTCCGTAGGTTACTACTGCTGCTATCATGAATGTGATAACATTGATGTGTTTAATGTTGCTCAATATAATCTCATGTATACACTTCACCACTTCAATGTTATTTCCTACTTATATTTGACAGTCATTGATGCTTTAAACGATGTAAAATTTTCCTATTAATCCGGTCCCAAGAGAAATTAATTTGAGAGATTTCAATATTATTTTAAATAAAAAACACATTTATGTTGGTATACTGGCTTTCCGCAACAAACAATGAAGTGTTTGTTCATTCAAAAAACTTTCTCCTTCCTTTGCTATTGCAAATCCAAAACGTTTTAAAATTTAAAAAAAAAACCTTATTCCCATGGGGTACATTTTCTAAACTCTCTGATCTTGACAAAGTGATATGTAATTCATTCAAAAAGAGAGAGAAAATTTAGTTTGATAAATGAAATATGGCGTCCACTCATGATTGTATTAAAATGAACTATTTTAATGTCAGCAATTTCATTATAACGGCTCTCCTTTTACTGCTAAATTTGTTTCAAAAATGAACTTGTTTTATCCAGTTATATAAAATACTTTCTTCTGATTCCTTCTGTCAACTACAGATGGGAAAATTGAGCGATCTGGAAGATTTCAATCAATCCATGCACAATACACTAGTAAATTCAGCAAACAATGGAATTAGAAGGAAAGTTGCAGTCTTCCAAAAGTCTTTAGAAACTTCTTTATCATGGTTAAAAATGTTTAAGCTCATAAATGAACTTATTGATATGAGGTACCACCATTATTTCGTGCTTGCTAGCACCATGTGAACCAATTTTTATTTATAATATATATATTCAGAAAATTGGATGGGAAAAAAAAAGTCCTCTTAGTAACTATTTGTGAACATTAACAAACCAGCAACAGTTATAGTAACAGTTACTAATTCCGCATAAAACTCAAGAAATTAAAAAAATTTTAATTCATTTCATTAACTACCATTAAATATATAGCAAAACATCGTATTAGTATCGGTTCATTATGGATAAAGTTACAAAACTTGAATATAGTTTTCAAATAAAGCAATACGCAAAACTAAGAATTGCAAGTATTGTAGAGAAAATGAGAACAGAATGAACTCTTAATAGAAAAGTAGCGTGAATCTTTTTTACATTTTTCATATGTAGTAATTCATTTTTTCAAAGCTTAATAATTCATTAAAATTTGGTTTCAATCTCTCGAAGATGAAAGATTGCAACTTCTTTCTAAATCACTTTTCTTGAAAATTAGGAAGGTGACTAATGTAAGTCGAAATATTGATGTAAAATGCTGCCAAGATAGAGCATGATACAAAAGATTGTATTAGTATCAGTTCATGGATAAAGTTACAAAACTTGAATATATTTCAGTTTTGAAATAAAGCAATACGCAAACCTAGACGTTTTCATTTTGGATAGTAATTTTGATGATTGCTACCAGTACTGCTGAAACAAAGTGAAATATCACTTTCTGGTTTATCCAATACTGCGGGATTCAAAAATTAACTAAATACAAATTAACTATGTATCGGATTCGGTCTCTTCTTCCTCCTCAATTATCTTATTCTCCTCAACTTCATCTTTACTACACATCGAACGACGAAGTATACCAAAATACTTGCTAAACAGCAATTCGAATCCCTGGAAATGAACCTTCTACTTCTTTAGTTAAAATTTAAATTAGTTTAGAGTCTCAATTGTGTGGACTTATTACAATGGCAGCCAAAAAAATTTAGTGAGCAAAAACCTAGTATTAATAAGAACAAAATTAAAATTAGATTTTTTCTGGGTTAGGCTGTCACTGGCAAGACTTTAAATTTAACTATAACTTTTTTTTCAATCCCAACTGAAACTGAACAATGGCTGATCAATAAAAGCAAGGTTAGTAACTTCTGGAGGAATGGAGAGCCAAACATTAATATCACCTGCAAAGCATGTTCGATTTGACGATCGATCAATACATAAGATACAGATATCAGACCAACGGAGAACAAGGCGACAAGGATCAATGCGACAGGTGGTTCAGTACTGCAGCTTCCTACTGTTGACAACATTAGAAATACATGGAAGAGGGTATCGATGAACGGCTAAAATGAATTAATTATGTTGATTAATTGTTTTATATCGAAACAGATGCTGAAAAAATAAAATCACAATATTTACAAAAAAGTATGAAATCACATTGTAAGCTATAATTTTTTGAAATGAATTCAATCCTTTCCTTTCACTTTACGGTCGTCCGACATATCCTAATTCCCTTGAACAAAAGATGCCATATGGTCTTATTTGAAACAAAGGAAAAAAAATTGACGTTTAAAAGTAGAGAAAGAAATAGCATAAGCGAAAATAGTTCTTGATAAAAATGAAACTACCAAAAAAATCATGTAAAAAAATGGAAATATCAAAAGTAGTTTTAAAAAAGAAATCTGAGAAGATAAAATTTTCAATCAAATTCGATGCTAAAGCTGAAGTTACTTTGCACGTCAGATAATCCTGGAAAATTGCAGTAATGCTGTGTTTTGCAAAATGATGAATATACTTAGCTTTTCATTTTGGAAGCATCAAATGTGGTATATACGTATTCCAACATAAAAATTATTAATATTTTTAGCGGCTAATTTCAGTAGCCTTAAAAATGCGAGAAACAGTTTCATTATTTATAAAATTCACAAAATTTAAATATACCGCATCATCATTCGACTCCTCGAGGATGTCGGAAACAATCGCTGTTGCGAAAATAGCTACAAGTGCTGCGATAAGTATATGGTTACCCGGTAATAGACCAGCGAACATTTTCGAGCATTGAGCAAGGTATAAAAGTGCCAGCGGTATGCCAATGATAGCGTAATTCATAGCTGCTATTTTACCGATTGGCGAGAAATTTTCTTCATCCAAGAATCCTAAAGAAATCAAATTTTTTCTGATTTATAAATGAATTAAGTCTTCGTCTTTATAATCACCACCGAATGATGCAATTACTCTGAACAGAGTTTGATAGCAATGCATGCCATGCGTCAAATTATTTTCAGCCTACCGAAAAAAGATTAGGTAGGATGTTAACGTTGGATCACCCTGACTAATCCAGTTACTGATCAAGATTCTAGTGGTTCCTTTCTCCTGACAAGAATAAAATACTGCATTTATGAATATTCTGAGTTCCAAACTTCAGTAAAACCTTGAATGCCTAAATTTTTCAACTTTCAACTTGAGCCTTTTAAGCCTCAAAACTTCGGAGAATAATATGTTAAAATTTTTGCTAGAAATAAAATCCTCTAGAAAGGTTCAACTAACTTCACAGACCTGAAATTGCTTGTTAAATAATTATTAACCTACCGATTGTAGTTATCAGGGTAAAAGCATGTATAAATGCTTTATTGAATGATTTTGATGGTGAAGTAGCAACTCTTCGACATGAATTGAGCACAAACCGTTCGTAGATATCCAGTTTCTGATTTGCCATCAGGAACCATTCATGTTCTGACTGGGCCATGGTCTCTGCCCACAGCACATTTAACATTTCGCTTCGTTGCGCATCCAACCGTGCCGCACTTTTTTCACATTTCTATAAAATTTCAACATCATAACTTTTTTAACAATTCTTTCAGTGTTACAAGAAGCGGGAAAAGGGAGACATTATTACAGAAAGTTTGACAGCTCCACGAGAATCAAGGCGAACTATTCTTACAGAATCAAAAATAAGTAGACATGCTTATTGCTGAATATTGCACTATTGAAAATGTCACTGATCTTCCACAAAGCTAAGGAATTAGCAGTGAAGTAGTGGGGACCAGTCAGGACTAGCGTCTGCCTCCTATCCGCTTTTCTGGATGAGTTTGATTCAGCAGTATTTCAGATTACCTTGTTACGTCATATCTTCTCCACGAAACATTCCGTTTCACAGAATATTAGGTATGAGAGCTTTCTAAAAATTATAATAGTGCATATCGTTCATAAGTTGAGTATATCTATCAATCAATTACTAATGAAAAAGATGGCATTTGTGTAAAAGCTTATATTTACTGAGAAAATTAAGATCTCTCAGGATCATTCAAAAGCATTTTGAATTTGCTGAACAGTTTTTCAATGGTAAATGATTTTGATAAATTACGAAGCAACCTCCCTATGACTTCGATTTCGAATTTCAAGAATAAAATTCTGTGAGTTACATACAAGCTAACCCTTTAAATTAAAAAAATCCATAAAGGCAATACTATGTCATGTCACTTATTACTATTTGATGAAAATGTACTTCTAACGATGACGATATATGCTACGACGTCCGCACTCACAATTTCAGTTTTACTAACATGTAAACTATACCTAGTTTTCACATCAAATAAGATTGAAAAGTCTCTTCAGACAGCACGTACGACAATTTGGGACATGAATCCGGAATGATCTCAGAGGAACTCTTATCTTTTGCATTTCTCATATATATTTTACTCATCACCTTTGTCACAAAGTCAAGTCATTCCTCATTTACCATTACGCTTCCTCATTTCTCAATTTAAAAATATTTGCGAACATATTGTATTTCAACACCTGCAAATTATTTGAGATAATGGAGTGCAGTTTCCACAATTTTATATAAAGCGTAAAATACTATTAATTTTATTAGTCATTTCATTGTAAATATATCATAAACGCTAGTTCGAGTATAAGAAAGCATGAAGGAAATGTAACAAAAATGGAGGAGGAATCCAGAAGCGCAGCAGATTCTACATTCACCTCTACTCTAGCACATATTCTGCAGTAAAGTGTCGAAAGATATGCAAGAAAACTCCTATCATTCCGGACGGTTACACTCTGTTATCTCGTAAAATGATGAATCACAAAATTTTAAAGGCTTACCAAGGTCTGTTGTCGTTTTGGTAAAGCCGAAAAGATAAAGGCACCAAAAACTAGGTAAAGAAGGAGTATTAAACCAAAGAACAAGGTTCGTCGTAAAGCTAGTTCTACACGAGGCTCCACACCACACCCCATCAACCCTTGAATAATATACAACAACTGCCTCATCCGAACAGTCGGCAGAAATCCAGAACTTCAGTCTCAAGATAAATCAACACTCTAAACTTCTCGTATCCCTCTCACAAAATACATATACACATGCATACACACACAACACACATAGACATTAGAATATCTCTTCTTTCCTACTAATCTCCCCATGACGTCCCATACATAGTTCTACCCATTAGATCCAGGCAAAATTCTCCGGAGGTGTAGAATGTATCTTCCGCAAAAACTAAACTTTCGGCTGATTGCCTCCAATATATAGTAGAATAACAGATACCCATATAATTAACAATGAAAAACAATAAAATTCATTATTTTTGGAAGTCTAACAAAGCTTGCTTTCTTTCGGGAAATAAGTCTCTATCAACGAACATTGATTACTGCATTTATTAAAATAATTTAGCAACATAAATGATTTACCTAGGTTACAAAAGTTTTCGAGGCATGAATAAATGAGAAAAAAATTCAGATCCGAAATACATAAATGAAATTAACAGTTTTCTCTAGAAATCAAGCTGTAAAAAGCAATTTAGATTAATATCGCTTTTGTTATTTCAATTCATTCAATGCTGCATAGCAAACTGGGAAAAATAACTGAGGACATCTTGGATAGATATTTCAAGATCGATTCGTGAATTTGGATAACACTGTCCCATCACTTCATTGTAATGCTTCAGTTGTTTGAGAAATTCATCCTGGAAATTTTGAGAATGAAATATAGTCATATTTATAGTTATAGAACAACATTTAAAGCACTAGTAAATTAGATAGTTCTACTGAACTTTACCTCTGAAACAAATACTGGGTGAAAGAATAAAAAGTGGAAACAATGCGAATACTAACTTGCATATTTCTCCAAACAACTTGTAGCAGTGGCGAATCATCAGTCAGATGTTTTTCTATCTTTTTGTATAATTGCTCCAGTCCTTTCTTTATTTCCTTTTCAGGATAAAGTGATATTACCTATACAGCACAGAACAGCTGATTATAAAAGATTCAAACAAAATTGAGGATTGCGGAGACTTTGAATAAAAAAGCACTTTAAGATTCTATACAGAAAAAGCATCATAATGTACCTTTTTCAATTCTAAGCGACTAAATTGTTGGTGAAATGCCACTTCCTCCGGTTTGACTCCTTGTCGAATAAGATTTTCTATTGATTCGAAAAAATGCTGAAAGAAAAGTACCCATCATAAGCTTTAAATTCAAACATAAAAAAGACTTATGAAGCCAACCACCGTTTTCTCTAGATGACAACAGTTTATGAATGCTATCAAAATGCCTACCTTATTTCCACAGTAAATCAACTAACATGCATTTTCTCAAGTGATCTTTCCATTAATTCCTTCACATAAATTTGTATATTATCTTGATATGCTTTTTTTGCTTCTTTTCTTTGCCAATCCAAACAATCGATTTTAAGTTCCGATAAAATAGCTGCAAAGAAACTTGATCCTAACCAAAACTTCTTCCCTCACTCAACTTTTATAGCGGTATTATGTGCTAAAATTGTATCGATAAAATAACATAAAAATTATGTTAATTGCAAAATCAAAATGTTTAAACGTACAATACAAATGATGATAATTTTCAAATCGAACAACTGCAGCTGGTGATTTCGAAAATGGCGATATAGCAGCACATTCGATCCCATCTTTCAAGGAAGTTATAAGCTGTATATACCACCGATCTAGGTCAGCACGACGTTCAGTTCCAACAAAGGCTGCTTCTGCTATACGAGCCAGTTTCTATGAAAAAAGCACTGGAAAGAAGTCTTTAAAAAGAACAAAATTTACAAGATATTTTCAATAAAAAACATACCACAAATTGATAAACACTTTCCAGAATACCAATCCGTACTCGTTTTGAAAATTTGATCTCAGCAAGTTGGTAAGATTTACTATCCTGCAAAGACAAAGCCATCATATGCTGGTTTTAATTCTTGTAGAAGTATTATACGTAAGCAATACTGCAAAGATTCAGTATGACGAGAATTTTAAATAAACACTAAATGATTTGAAATAATTACCAAATATGCATCCATTTGTCTTTTAACCAGCACAACCAGACGTCCAAAAACCATCACAGAAAAATACGATGACGCATCTTGCAACAAAGGTGCTTTGTTCGATAAAAATACAAACAACACAAATACGAATCTAATAAAAATTTATTTGAAGTAAGCAAAACTGAACCTGAGTGTTTTTACTTCTCGAAGTAAAAACAAAGACCACAATACCATGGAATTTTAAGCTTCGATTTGCTTTTTTCCTCCTTTTTAAAACATAAATCTGAACAGTTCTCAAAAGACAGAAAATACATACGGTTGTTGCAACTGACAACAGGACTTGATGAATTTATCGAAATGATCATGTAAAGACTCGAACAATGGCGACAAAATGGCACGTACCTGAATTACACTAAAAAATGAAAAAAATCGCCTTATCTCATCGCTGTTTTACTTAAGACAAAGAACTGATATATTTTTCATGAAAAAAAACTATAATTTTCCCCGTTGGGAAGAATTGATTTACCTGATCGGTGACTTGTTTTTCAACATTTTTGCCCATGATACCGCTATCCCCGCTTGATGTCGACTGGGTTTCTAATGCAACCAAAAGATCAGCAGCCATATGGAAAAATCTTGTACAAAACTTCTGTTCCGACTCAACTACTGGACCAATCTCACCCAAAACGACTTCAACCAACTAAAATAGTGCATAACACTCGAAAAACCATTACTTAAAATTACTTATTAAATTTCATGTTCAATTTAATACAATTAAACTGGTATATATCAAAAAAGGCAGATTTTGTCAAGTAGCGCCATTCTCAGACCTTACTCTTCATCCTTATGGAAACCACGCTTACTCTGATGACTTCCTTCGAGTCGACCTTACTTTCAGCATGTAAGGACTTTTCGGCTATAGATTTCATTGTCTCAGAGCCTCGAAGAGTAGTTCTGCGTTCGAAATCGGCGATTTTACTTAGTTCACCATTTACACCTTCAAAAAACCGCTCAAACTCCTTCTTGTATATCAACTTTGTGTTTTGCACATACCTCTGAAGAAAAGATTTGGATATAATGTGTTGCCTTCCCTATTTTTAAGATTACATCTGCATTGTTGAAAACTGAAAAATCAGGCTCCATTTAAATTTAAAAAGGAAAAAAAAAAAGAAAAGTAAATATTAGTTAATATACCTGTATGAGTGTTTGATATACAGATGGTCTAACTGATTTCAACCATCCCATCAAATCAGAAAATGGTCGAAGGGCGTGGAATCTTTCCGACTGCTTTTGTACTGCAATTTCATGCCAATCTGATACTTCCATTAAATCGTTCTGAAAACTGCAATGATGTTTTAAGCGTCAATGATGTTTTAATGAATAAAACGAAATGTTTATACTTACCAAATTTGAGAATAATGCGGACATATGTGCTATCAGTTTCTCGATGAAACGATCAGTTAAGTGATTTAACTGTTCAGTTCTTTCTTTATATGAAACCATTAAATGAATTGAAGGATTAACTTTAGCTGCTGAATAAGCTTGCAAAGCACGAGCTGCAGCACAACATCGACTTATGCTGCAATGCAAATTGAGTTCAGGAAGCACAGAAAACACAAAATTCAGGACATCAACATCTCCATTCAAGATGTCATCATGATGATTCCATAAACTCCTTACCTTATAGGATCGGATAAGTTTGCACTCTGTAATGCACGGATATGATCTTCACTAACAATATCTACAGTCGTCACCAATTCCGACAAAAAATCTTTTAAGATTCGAGTATTTTTTCGTTCAACACATCCAAGGCTATCTTTTTCTTCGATTAATTCAACACTATCGCGTACATGCTGTTTAATTCAAAATAAAAGGTTATTCAACTTCTCTCCTTCATCTTCAACTCACAGTCATGTCAATGAAGATGAACTTTAAATACTAAAATTCAAATAACAAATTTAAACTTATTAAAGAATTAAGCAATGATTTTGCAAGTCACAAACAGACACAACATTGTAAGCACGAGAAAATCAGGTAGAAGTACTAACATAAAGTAACTGATCAAAGTTGTCAAGCTCTTTATCCAAGAAATCAACTTCTTCAAGGGCATCTTCAACAAGTCCAATAAGTTCATTGACGGCGGCTTCACTATCCATAATAGACTGTATGTTAGCGCCATCCAAAAGCTGAAGCTGTGATGTAAGCACTGCGGCAAATTTATCCGCTTCACCGATCGTAAGATTGGCACGTGCAAGTAAGCGGCGAAAATCAACTTCTTCTTTAGCAGATATTGGCTGAAACAATACCTGACAAAAACTTCCGAAATCAATAAAACAATCATATCATGAAAGTGAAACCTGGACCTATGCAAAAAGTTTAAAGCATATATTTTCTGCACCAACCTGATAATCAACTAACCCTTCATCGGTGTCACCATCAACATGTTCTGCTATAACGGCTATGTGCGGTGTTTCGACAGGAATCGGAATGTTTACAAAATCTGGTTTCTGTACCGGGAGATACTTATTAGCAAACTAAAACACGTTAGCTATACGCGTTTTAAATTCTATCAAAAAAAAAAGAAAAAAAAAAACATATGTGAATGCTAAAAAATAATTTGGAAGACCTTATACAGTTGCTTGATGAATGAATCCTTCTCTTCAGTTGTGAAAGCACAAAACCTGAACAAGCGATCGTCAACGACCAAATCAAATTCCGCTGTCAACTGCAATTGATAGAATTCTCCACGTACCCTTGAAGAACTTGCTTAGATAATGAGATTTTGTTCATTATCCCGCAAGAGCTACCAAAATTTAACCTTCCGCGGATTAATGCCATCAACCGTCTTTACATCTCGAAGTGCGAACTGTCTTTTCTTTTTATAACAGCCTTCCTTTTCATTTCTGACAAAATATAGACGCACAGCTATTGGTTGGTCCGTGGTCACTGCAACGATGGCATAATTTGAAATTGACAAAAAAACGAGTCAAAACCAAATGACAAACACGTAAAAATTGAGCTATTGCAATCTCCAAAAAAGAATTTCAACATAACTAATTAGCAAACCAGCTAAGCAAAGAAATGTTGGCTTCCGACATTTTTTACTGTCGACGCGAACAATATTAGCTACCGCAACTAAACGTTCATCTGCTACTTGAAACACAGCTCGTTGAAGATCGGAAACAATGGCACGCATTCCAACTAAATCTGTTCAAATCTTCCACATTGTTTTTCCAAACCATAAACTGCAGTGAGATGAATCGAACATGACGTTAAAACTGTAGAAAGGGGTGATGGACTAACTGGGATGTATTTAAACCTAGAAATCTTGACGGATGTAAACCTGAAAATGGACAAATTTCGCAATACACTTTCCCTTTAAGTCTCTTTTCCACAATAACTGTTGAACAAACGAAAATAGTTAAACATCGAAATAAATAGTACGAGGACGCATCGCCCTGCACCCCACTCGCTACACCCCGATACGTTAACAAAAGTTAACTCTCTTATCACTTCAAGAACTTCCCATTACGAAAAGATTCTGACCACTTCTCCGCACGGCATACGATGATACTAAGCAACGGAAGGGTAGATATCACGGCAGGTTTCCCGAAGTTAAAAATTCAACAAGCATCATACATATTAGCTACATATTCATTTTTGTGCACTATTAAACTGATAACCGCGCATTACTCGAAATGTTTTATCAGTCAAAATCACTTTTAGCTCAGGAAACACTTGCATAATTTCAGAAAAGACTCGTATGGTTTGTTTTATAGCTTATTTATTACGAACATGTGTCCTGATTATAAATTTATGTAATTACAAGGTCTTGTGAGACTAACATTTACTCTTAACAGTATCGTATCATTCTGTTAATTTTCATAAAACTGAGGGAACCGTTAGCTGAGATCGAATTATTAGACTGACAAAAGTTTGTTCACAAGATAGAATTTCAGGAAGTCCATTTGTGTGAGACTTGTGTATAGGAGCAACTTGTACGTTATAACTGGGTATAGCGAGGAAGTGTGGGCCTCAATTAAGACTGAGACCGATCGATAATGGAATTTCCTTTCCAGTGGATCTTTTGAAGAGCACCAAATTCTTCAACCAAAATATTTTGGAATATGCAGATAAGAATTACAGAGACGAATTCTTCACAAGGTGTGAAGTAATTATACAGAAGTTCTCAAGTCTCATTCATTATAAGAAACCAAGAAACAGCACACATCGATGCACAGTAAATACCGTGCAACAGCTGCTGCATTTATAAGCAAATTTCACTGACTGTTTGTGGAAACTTGCTGAACTGAAAGCAAATATGTTTGAAACCTTCTAACTACTGTAAGCTAAATTTCTTCTCGAGAACACTGCTTAATGGCAATTGATACGATAGCGAATAACCATAAAGATAACCAAATAACCACTCCTTCACATATTTCCATTCTAAAGACATTTGTTTGCTTCCCTTAATCTCATCACTTGTTAAAATTATTCATCTAAAATTATGTCCAAAAAAATGAAACTGGCATTTGGATTTTTTCTGGTATCCTTAACTTTTTCCTCCTACGTATGAAGCCTGAAAGGTTTGACTGCTTGAGCTTTTTTAATAACAGTTTTTTTGGATACAAAAAAGTTGAATTTATAATTTCAAACATGGAAACATTAAACATGCATTCATCCTAAATTTGTCGTACAATCATTACTTATAAAACATAACTCATACTTAAATTCTTGCCAGTTTTTAACATTGTTGTGCTTTGCTCGAAGCACTTGAGTACCAAATCCCGGATTATCCAAACGATATATTTACATAGGACCAATTTCCACTGACTCGCATCACGCGCTTACTTTTCATAGAATATTCGCGTAGTAGCTTCACAAACATTTAACAATTGGTACCATATTTCAATGTAAAGAATGTTTAGTTCGAGACTGCCCTGGTTATTTGCATGTATCTGTCAGACTTTGTCTGATAAAGAACCAAAATCTAGCAATTTGGATAATGTATACATAAATAATGTTGATGGGGGGGGATACATGGCAGTTCGATACAGCCGAAATAATTTTTTTTTTTTTAAGATAACAATCTTAAACGAATAAATTGCCGTGTTTCTGTTCCAAATACAATGCACTATTTTGAAGAATCTCATCATTCTCTACCTCTTAGAATAGAGAAATAAGAAAAATTAGCTGATCTTTCGTTCTATAAATGCGAATAAATTAACTAGTGAATTAAATGAACAACTAAGGTTGAAAATTGAAACTGAAATTTGTACGGGTCTAGACAATACATATTAATTAACAGTTAGTTCTTCGAATTGAAAAATTAGCCAAAAAACATTAACAAATCGATTGGACATGATGTTTCAAATAGCTACTATAGTCATGGTTATATGGTATATCATAAACAATGGTAATAAATCAGAAACGACAGCTAATATGACTAAATTTTGTCAACGAAAGCAAAATAACTCTTGAAATAAAAGTCACAGAAGAAAATATAACAAAACATAATACTATCCTAAGTTTATGAAAACAAAACTTGAAAACTGGTCCTTCCTAAATTACTGGAAATGGAATAAAATCCGAAATGAAATAAAAGTCTTATATTCTTCTAAGGAGAAAATAACACATATAAAGGTGAATAAAAAAAAAAAAAAAAAACCACTAGAAAAATACAACTACAAGATAAGTCGAGTAAAACAAATAGATAAATTACATATAAAATTAAAGCGATGAATCTAAAAACTTCCAGAAGTCTAATAAACTCTAATAGTTACGAAAACTTCAACCATGAAGAACAAAAAAAAAAGAAGAGAAATCAAACAACTACTAAAAAAAGGAAAGCTCCATGAAAACACACCAATAGCAACACAGAAAAGCAACCTTCAAGACGCGAGATCTAACAAACAAGTAAGAAAAAAAAATTATAATTAAGTGACAAATTTTTTGAACGGCATGTATATCCCTTTTGCTAATCAGTTGATATCGAGCGATACTGTACCATCTACATGGGAAATTAGAATGTCTGGCGATGACAACTGACCTAAGGAAGCAATGCTGTCGCTGTGTGTAATGTTATTTGAGCATAGATTACTACAAGTTATTTCTTCCAATAATACATCCTGTTTAGAGCGCCGCTTATCATAAAACCTGCAAAGGATTTCAAAATTTATGTACAGAAACTGAAATAATCTTGTTGTATGAAACAGATTATTATTCCAATTATCAAACTCCTTGAATATATTAAGAAGCTATGTTTTTCTTTCTTCCTGTAATAAATAAGCCAAAAAATTTTCATGCTATACTAATAGCGCACCGTGCGGTAAATTAGAAAACCTGAAGCTGTACATGGTTATGCACTGAAAGAATAAGTAATCCTATTTTAGTACAAGAAAGAGGGAAAAAATAAGAACTTTTGATAAAAGCAAATATTTTGAAAATACTGTCACTGAATAAGTTTGGAAATCAGTTACGATATATTTCGTAAATTACTTATCACTGAAGTGTGACGTATCCTGAAAAACCCTATATACCCATATATGTGTAAATACCATATATTTATATGGATATACTTATATGTGCATGCATGTATATGTGTGTTAGGTCATCAAAAACCCAGTAATAGAAAATATATATATATATATATATATTAAATAGAAAAAATATACCTCTGCATGATTCCGAGCAATATACTTCCAGGTAACCGTTGATGTTCTCTAATTAAGTCATGTACCTCGCCCTTCACAGCCTTTTTTACATCTTCTGGATTCATATCAGAAGAAAAATAAAGAGGTCTGCCTAGATGCGTTCTGGAAAACCGCTAGGAAATGATAGTATTATGAAGAGTTCAAATAAGATATAAAAAAGTATACTAAATGTAAGTTCATTAAGGTATGAACTTGAAAATCGTTACATAGCTATGAAATACGGCATTAATCTCATCGTCAAGACCTTCACTAAGTTTCGTTGGTAATTTTGAGAAAAAAGCATAATAAAAAGAATAAACGTCATCAAACTTCAGAAACGTACATCATTTTAACCGGGAAACCACCGTATACTGGACAAAGTGGTAGTCGCGTTTTTTCATAAATCCATCTAAAAATCTCTGAAATGCATATTGATTACCGACTATAAATTTGGGTTTGGTATATGCACCAAGAAGACCCAGTAAATAGCAACCTTGCAATTGGACGATGTAAAATGAAATAAATTCTTACTTCGTCCACAACGCGGAGTACGGAAAGCATCACGACAATTTTCAGTAAACATTGGAATTACGGGCTAAAATAGCATAATAAAAAAATAAGAGTGAAAGAATATAGCAAACGGAATGGATGAATAATCCGCATTTAATTGAACAACTTTAGTTACAGTTCTTCAATTAAATGATTGTGGACTTTATTTCTTTCAAAAAATTCTTCAGATTTCACTTAAGTATAATCTAAAGGCTAACCGTTCCTGGACAACCAATGATAACTTTAGCAAAGCCCAAACGGCGAGCCCACATAATGTTATAACGAGTGGGATCAGAAAACAAGGCTTCACGAACACCACCGGGAGCAATGCATAGTAAATGGCCATCCTTCAGCCGTGCCATACAATCATCTACCGTTCCAGGAGTTATATAAAAAACCTTACAAATCATTCCCCATCCTGAAAAGACGTGCATTAAATTTTAAATACTAAGTCAAGATTAAGTTTATAGAACTAGATTAGTCTGCTGCGACAAAATAAGAAGGACGAAAACTTATGATGTCATTCAGAGCAGAAGGAAGAAAATGAGGAATAAATAAAATACCAGGTATTTTGAAGATGAATTTATCACCAACACAGTGAAGAGTACGCTTCTTATGAAGCATACATTTGGCAATAACATAATATACATCTATTGGTAATGTTCCGTGGTAATATACAAGAAGAGCGGAGCCTTCATTAGGCACATTTTCCAAACCTTTTATTTCATAACCTGTAAAAAAAAAAAAAAAAAAATATTCATCGAAATGCTTTATAAATAAAATCCAGTGTTTTTGAAACTATTATGAACTATATTTGACTTTAACAGGTTGATAATTTATGCGTTTTTCATCAAGTAGAAAAAAACTTCAGAACTCTGCTGAACTATGAATTATATGATATAAAAAGCAACATAAAACATTCTATAAGAAATATTTTCCAATAATTTACCGTGCCAGACATATCCTACTGCATCCCAGAAGGATGCGATACTGATACGTGCGCCATCCCATAAACTACTAGCGTAAGCCTCTCGAATACGATTTCGCAAGCCATAAATATGAAGAAAAATGACACAACCATATATAAAAAGTAGAAGAATAGCTGGTAATATGAAAGCGACGAACAGTGGCAGGAAAAGCCATATAAGATACTGAAAAGCTGGTATTTATCTTTAAACAAGCCAGTTCATGTGCATTTCAAACGAAAATGTAAGGTAAGGAATGTAAGTGCTAAGCTTTTATTCTGAAAAGGAAAGTGGTAAGCAGTTCTGGTTCTTATTTCATCGAAATCTAGAAAAAAACTTCAGAAAAGCATATGGGACATTCCAACGCACTTCCAAATAATCCCAATCAACACAATCAATTGCCCATGAAATCCATAACAATAAGACTTCGACATATGGTTGCAACCACGAAGGCCACTGCATATTTTTCAATGATAAAAGAGTACCCTTAATCAACATGGACTTCGAGTAATTATTTGTTCCTGAAAATTCTGAATGCAAACATAAAAACTGAGATAACAAACTATGAGATAATACATTGAAAAATCAAATCAGGAATCTGCAGTTATAAATTGTTTAAATGTTAAACATTGCATAACGTATGCATGTACAAGAAATATATTTAATGCAGCAGTTACAAATTTCTAAGCACAGGATTCTAAGACGATAAAGCTAATCAATTCTCATTCCTACTGAAATTTATAGGAGATTTAAGAAACACAATATGCATAAGCCGCACAGTGTTCACTCATCACCAGTTTCTAACACCTATTTTTTTAAAAAAAGGAAGTCATCTGTACTTCTAATAAGAATGATCTACAGTGAATAGAATAAAACACTCATTTTCTATTTCAGTACACCGCAATATTCGCACCGAGACACTGGAAACTTCTTTGTTGCAACCATAGTGACATCACCGAGTATAACGAAGTCCGTGTAACATGGTAAGTACTCTGAACAAATCATACCATCGGCCAGAAACCGTTATTTTTCAGTAAAAGTAAATATTTTATGCATTCGATTGCTAAAAAAAGTATTCACGCTATTTCTAACGTCTACTTCCACCAGAAATACACGTTAGGAAAGAACAAACGCTTTCATTACATCATTCAGAACTGAACGAAAAGGATCACTGAGAAAGAATCAGTATTTTCCCTAAGTCTTAATACTAGCATTTCCTAATATTTTAACTACAGCTCGTGCAAAACAGTTAATTTTGCATTACTTTTAGAAATAGCTCAATTTTTGATAACCAAAATGTTGTCATCTTTTTTACGTACTTTGTTTATGAAACTCCAACTCAATAAAGGTGAAACTATTTAGAATAGACTTACCGGCTACCTAAGGGTAAAAAATATCAAAAAATATGTATTTTTCTCAGGATATAAGATCGTGAATTTACAGTCCTTCCAGTAACATCATGGCCAAAGTTTCTTGCGGAATTTCAGAACTAAGCTCGTGAGCATAAGAATCACCTCAATTCTTATACATTCGCAGCACTAATGAGTAACTTATCAAAATGTTTTGCTCAGAAAGTTTGAAGACCAATCCATTTACAACAGGTTCCGTGGAGCTTCCAAGAAACAAGAAATCTCAGTTTAATTTTAGGACCTTTATTAAGATTTAAACAAAAATTCATTAATCAAAATACATGACATTTAAACATTGCCGCATTAAGCCAAAACTTATAAAAACAGTAAAGACATTAAGAAGACGAAAATGGTCAATAAAACAATTTTGGCTATAGCTCTATTAAAAAAAAGGAAATCGTGTTATTCTAGGACAAAAAAGCCAGATGTGATTCATGAATTCTTGATAATTATGGACCCGATTTGGTACAATTTTTATCCAATTTATTTTATGCCTTAGTAATTTAAAAAAGTGGTTTCCCACCTCAAATATTACAAATCAAAATAAGATTTAGAACAAAGAAATTTCAAAGAAAATATTTCAATGGGGAGGTTTCTCAACTCCTAAAATGGCAACAAAACTGATTAGAAGGCATAATAGAACAGATATCATTCGAACTGTCTAAATGGACTAAACTTCCAGACCACTTCCCATTATCGTAAATAACAATGTTATCACCCGCTCCATCAAGCTCAAGCTCAATTTGGACCGTTTCAAAGTTTTTACCATTTTCATCACGTTCCGCTCGAACTACCATTATTCCACCATCATGTTCTCCACAAATCGGGATTCGCAACTGAAGCAGTATGAATTACTTTTTATTAGCTACCTCAGACTTCCGTTCATCGATTATTTAAAATCTTATTATAGTGAGTCCATGCTTTGCTCGATATAAATTGGTTAGATCAATTTTATGGAACTATAAAAATCTAGTGAGCGACGTGAATTACATATCCGTTTAACAGAACTAATCCAACTCATTTTATCCCGCCTTCCAACAGGGATAACACAATAAGACTTTTTATTAACTACCTCAGACTTCCGTTCATCGATATAATTTCTTTTCCTGTCCACTAAATCAACTTCACCAACAGCAAGCGGTAGTCCCAAAAATTCCATTGCCTTTTCATGCTTTGATAACACTGTGAAAGCAGTTCTACAATAAATTTAACTGAAAATACAAAACTAACAGGTGGAAGAAGGCCTAAAAGTAAAAACAACTGCACATTTTCTATGACATAAACCAATATCTAGTACAAAGCAGAACCGAACTTTTACAGTAAGGATAAATACATTATATTATATTGCTGCATATGTTACGAAGCTTTGCGTAGTGAAACGTCATTTGTCTATTTACTACTAGGCAATTAACTTATCAACGGATTTTCTTACCTGTAATGAGAGAAACCCCGAATTTTTTTCTGGATTTTCTTCTGCAGATATATGTGGGTATATATAAGCTGACAGATTAGGATGAAAGCTCCACCACTGGCTATACTCGCTACCGTAAAATGTCTGCCATTAGACATCATACGTCTGGTTGAAGAGTTTTGGAGTTAATTAAATAGAACATCTGCTTAAGTTAATTCATTATGGCAACATTCCTGTGGCATCATAAGAAACGGAACAGAACGTGAAACCAACTCCCCAACACCCGCAAACAGCGACCTCCCACTCTACTGGAGAAAACTAAAGGTTACAAATCTTGTTGCATGCAAATTTAGAGTCTCGCGTCGTGGAGGTTTTAGGTACTTGTTAATTTCCATGATGATGATGATGCTTTATTTCCATGTTATTCGTTTAAGAGATATACGGGATGCCGAAAAAGCATACAACATCGAATAAAATAAGAAAGAGAAAGGGGAAAGACATGGATCAGATTATTAAAGAAATCAGGTCAGAGAAGCGACGACGTTTCATAGCTCGTCAAATAAACTTTGATCTCGATTTACCAGGTAACTCTATTTGCTAGTTTCTTCATCATTTCTAGTTACTCAGTCTTCCATAAAAAGTAGAAATCAAATGTGAACTTATGAAGGGAAGCGTCGTTCATCTCTGTATTTCGGATTTTCACTTCATTCATTTGAGGATGTTCTTAATCTTTTAGCAATTGTGAAGCCTAAGGTACTATTTCCAATGTTTGTTTAGGTGATGGACAGTTCTACTGTGTTGAATGTGATCGGTATTTTATTGATGAAAAATCTCTGATAAGTCACAAGTCGAGTAAGGGTACTGTTCTTTTCATCCTTTTTAAAAATTTTTTACCGCACAATTCGTACCGGGACATTTCTCCGAGAGTTCAGAAATTTGCAACCATCTGGATGAGATTGACTTTTTCTAGTTCATCGACAGCGACTAAAGCGATTACGAGAACCGGTATACACGCAACATGAAGCTGAAGAATCTGTTGGGTTAAGGACTACCCTCTCTTGATATTTTATATACTAATCGAGATTTTCCTGTTTATGCTTCTTTCTTTACGGAGTTCTTGAGAGAAATACATTTATACGTTAGCTTCAATAAATTCAATACATCTATTATTTTTTAACCAGTGTTTGTAGAATTTGGATGCTTTGCCTTCCTCAGTTTTGTTCATATGTTAAGATCTAATTTGACAAAATTCCAACAGGTTTCCAAACATTACAAATAGAAGAATAATATTTTATACTGCGGAATTAGCAGAAATGGCAGCCAAAAAGATATCGGTAATTCAATAGCTACGCTTATTGTTCATTTACGAAACAACGAAGAATTCGGTTGTTGTACTGCAGGAAGATCAACATGAAACTCTCTGCAGCAGTATACTATACTTCAAGGATTCCTGTTCACAGAGTTCTAAATTATATATTATATCTTGTATGACACAGATATGTTGCAGCTACCAGAGAATTAATGACAAATTCAGCTTAATTTCCAGACATCAGTTCATTATCACTACATTTTGATTTTAAAATATTTTGTAGTCAGTGGAAATTTTAAGTTATTCTTATATCTCACTCCCATACTTCCTATGTATATGATTTGAAAGCCCTGTAAAAAAAAAACTCTTGTATCCCATCCATATATATATAAGTTTTCCTCTCTCTA
The DNA here is from genome assembly GCF_000002995.4 of Brugia malayi. NCBI lineage: Eukaryota > Metazoa > Nematoda > Chromadorea > Rhabditida > Onchocercidae > Brugia > Brugia malayi. The sequence goes on from NW_025062479.1 coordinate 5,272,836, forward strand.
TTTCAATAATCAAACTTCGTTACAGTGTATTCATCGGTCAAGCTTCGTAAGTCTTTTTCAAGAAAAACCTTAAGGTCAAAACTATTCTCTCAAAACAGGAAATGTTTTCGTAGCACTTTCCAATGAATTCACTGTTTGCCAACACCATCCATCATTCATTTTTCTCAGAAGGACTGTACATTTGACATCACTTCCAGTATGCGTTCAAAACCGACCGCAAGATGCCAAATCATGTTTCTCATATACGATTACAGATGCTTTCCAGAAAGACACGTTGATTTTATCTGATTACAACAAACCTAGGACAACGCTTCTCGAAGCGGTTGAGATCTTATCGTCATTGAAAACATTGTCCCTAACCTTTGCATGATCTACCTCAAATTGGAAGACGAAATTAAAAAAATCTTCTCTCACACAAAACAGTGAGCCATGACTATCAACGATTCTAGTCATGTTTCTGTATAATTATCACTATCTCTCTACTACTATAGAAAATCAAATTTCCCGATGCATGTTCAATCTGAAAAAGCGTCAGTGAAATGGCTCAGTCGTCGTCCTCTTAATCTTGTCGATATCGTATTGTTACCTCCAAAGTTTAAGGAAACGTAGAATTATCGATTGTACACATGGCCACATTATCATAAGAATTATATCTGCTTAATTAAAGCATAAATTCAAAATAAATCACGAAACTAGCCCTCTTCGACAACCGTTATAAAGATGCAGACTCTCCATGTATGTCCTAAATTAAACACTTCTAATGCAAAAAAGTTCATCAGCGCATGTTCGCTTAACACTTGCAGTAATAAATTTAGTTCTTAGCAATTGGAAGCAGCTATTCAGTTCCACAACTACTGAACCTGTTTTCGCCAAACAGTCCCCTATGTTTCTTTCTGCAATATATTTTGAAATGGACAATCACCTTCAACCTTATAAACACTTTTGAACATTAATCTTAGAGAAATCTTTGTTCTTACTTAGTATGAGCTTTACCAGCGAAAATTTTTGCCGAAGCGTTTTATCACTTACAATTAATAATTTTCTGGATTTATATTCTTACATCTTTCCGAATAATTATGGCAGTTCTATTATTCTAATCGATCATTCTACCTTACAAGTCTTTGTAAGTCTTACATTACCAATTTACAGATTAAAAAACTGATAAACATGCACACTAAGCCGATGCATTATGTTGCAAATTACGTAAATACTACTTGAACATAAGTACAAATACTTTGTAAACAGCTGGGTGCAGCATTTGAGCTCGTCTTTGAAGCCTAGCACCAAAACTTCTACAACGGTTCAAACAAATTCTTCAAAATTTGGAAACAGTACGATGTCTTGAAACTCAAACTCTTAAAATTTTATGGGAAGCACTTCATCAATGATGTAATTATAAAAACTCGCAAACCAAAAATTTCTGGAGATTTGCATCCTGTTTCCACCGAGTGAACTTAACGGTGAATAATGACTAAACAGTACACAATGTAAGTTACACGACGTTAAGACGCATACAGTAAACGACAATGTAAACCAAAAATGATCGATGGCTTTTACTAGGATTTTTTAATTCCACTGGTATTCTGCCGTTTTTTATTTCCGACAGATCCCACTCTATTAAACTTTAGTTGATAACGGCGTTTTATTTTTCTTACTTTATTCGTATATTTCAATCGCATTTTATATTTCACTTCCTTTGCTGTCATTATACCCATTCGTCGAAGAATAGGGAAACTAAGCTGTATTAGTAACACAGTAGTAGCATAACGAAATGGAGTAGCGATCTGAAACGAGACCGAATTGAAATTTCACTAAGCAACAAACAGTAACATCTTCCGGATGAAAAACAACTACACACGGCACACGATTGTGCATGGATCTTTTGAAACATGTTACAACGGCCTCGCACTAAACTATTCATCCACGATTGATTAGTCTTAACTATGTAACGCCCTCTATTCTTTTGGTATGTTTCAAACTTTTGCGTAATTAGTTAGTTGGTAAAGCTCGTACCTTGTACAACAGAAAGGCTACAACAGCAACTCCTGCGTTCGAAGGAACTGATTTTACTCTACCAACAACATAATTAGGTACATGGCACTTCTCTAGTAATGCAGCAACATCAAGACCGCTGAAAGTGTTTGAAACCACTAATTTAATTCAATAATAACTGATTTCAGTTTCGAATTTAATCTTAAATACTCCCAGAAACCGAATAAAAAGAGGAAACTAACCTTTTGACAGTGATATAAAGGACAGTAAACCAAACGATACAGTTTGCAATGTGTATTGGAATAGCAATATACCAATAACGTTGCAAATAATATTTCAATTTTGCAAATAATCCTGTAGGTTTCGCTTCCTGCAAGGCACAAAATAATTGGCTGGATCTTTGGAAGAATTTTCTGTTAATAGCGTCAAACAATAATTTTCTGTTAATAGCAGCAATTCATACCCTGTGCTCCTTCTGGACTGCCTCCTCCGCTTTTTTCAGTTTCTCATCATTTTCAGGAAGTGAAATATTGTGCTTCTAAAAGGCATCATTGAATATAAACATATCTACCGTAGCAAAGAAATCAGTAAACTTCTATCCACCCGGGAATTTCTGGACTAGTACTTTTTATAAATACATTATAACCTTCTTAGTGGCAGAAAATCTTATCCTCAGAACTCGCAAGTTATTCGCAAAATGTGTAAAAGACAGCCCACTTTTCACTAGCTTTCCAGTCAATGAAAATATTCCCAAGATTATGCTCACCCCTATGAAAAACAAAACACTTCAAAACCCCTTAATGATTTAAGTACGTACTGCTTCAGTAGCATAGATAAGCCTCCTTGTTTCGCGCAGAACGTTCGAATTTAGGAAAGGATTCGAGATGGATATATGTGTTGAGGTGGTGAATTGCATACTGGATGGATTAAAGATAGTCACAATTTTCCTATACGAGTAATTAGATAGCTTGCTTGGCTCAGCTGACAATTTCAGAAACCTTAGCGAACACTTGCTTTCTACATTGACCATATATGATCGCATCCCTAATGAAGCTAACATCCTGAAAATCGATGAACCGGGTAGATGTACTATGGACTACTGCAACACGACCAATTTCCACAAGATTTATGAACTTTTCACGCTGCAAAATGCGAAAACTTGCATGAAAGGGATGATTTTAACCACACCTTTACTGAATTATAAATAAAACAGCAAGTTATCCTAACAGAAGGATCAACAATACAAACCACAACATTTAAAAGGAAAAGAAAGAAACGACACCGATATAAGTAACTGCTGAAACTGAATCCTACTTCACATACTCCAAGACAGTAAAGAGTTACATCCTTCAGCCAATGTTCAAAATTTAAATCTCAAAAATTCTTTAAAGATGCATAAAATTATGAAAAAACATGGAAAATACCCTTGACTGCTATAAATAAAAGTGACAAAAAGTCACAGTAACATAACAAACACGGCCTTATCCTCATCACGATTATCTATAAGATATTTAATATTTGTACTTTAAGCCATCAACTGACTCTTAAAGTGATAACCAATATATAAAGCAATCAGAGCGAAAGCCGTAACAACCGTTTCTGATGCAACTGGAGATGATTTCGAAACACCCTGAAATGAATATATGGTTCGATTTTATATTTAACAATGGGAACATTTACCGAACTATGAATGATCTTTAGTGTATTCCCAGCTAAAAATTTTTTCCATGGACTTTAAAGTATAGAAAACGCATATTTCCTGAAACGGGACATAAGAAGAAACTAAGTGACAGAGAGGTTTCACGACATGCAAAAAGTCTAAAATCGATTTTACTGAAATGGATGAAACATACAGGATGTTTTAACTGAACTGTGAAGAGTGATTTCACTTTAGAGGTATCATCATGGTTCCGTTCCGCCTAGAAAAAAAAAGAATGAAACGCATGCATGCTTCCATAGATAGTTTAAGCTTCATACTGAAAGCATATCTTACTTCCTATGAACTAAAATTCATATTGAAATTGTTTTCAATAATGTTCCAACTGGTTTCAGAGTTTGGATTTCCAAAAAAACCCTTTTTCAAAAGTGATAGCTCTGTGCTAAGTGGATTAGTAAAGTTTTCTATCAATCGGTTCACAATATGCTTGACATTTAAAATAATTTTGTCAAACTTTTTTTTGGAATCACTGATAAACCGCAAATTCCAAAAAGATACTAGCATTAGCAGACCCTACTCAAAATTGTAAACAACCCATGTACTTTGCGATATGATGTTAAACCATCTTCATCGTAAATCACAACATCAAACGTCTGAGCAGCCGATTCTTCATGTTCCAACTGCCAGGATACCTGATGTTTTGACGTTTCTTCAGAAACAGCAGCCTGGTATATTTTCCCATTGACGATACCATAAACGGCCATGTCCTAGAGTCGGAATTAGTAAAAACCAAATAATGTTCCCGTTATGAAGCTATTGATGCTAGAGTTTCAATATATTTACGTTCATTTGCAAGAAAATCAAAAGGAAAAAAAAATAACTTTGACATTATTGGAGCACTGCAAATTAAATTCAATAATATAAGTTGTGCTTGAGTGAAAGAAGGCATCGGTGGTTGAGAACGTTGCCGCCGAATGATAGGGTGATTCACACGTGACAGCTAAAACGACTGCATGTAACGATCAACATATAAAATCTACTGTATTAATCAAACTAGAGGGTTTGGACTATTTGCTATATAAAAACAGAAACAACTCTTCGAACATATCCTGCAATGTTATATAAAGGTTTGTGTACCATGATGTAGTATGAAATTAAAATAACTATTTTACTTATCGTTTCAATTATCATACAAAACGTACCTTTAGTTCCGACCACGAAGGATACTAATATAACAAATTCCCGAATCATTCCGTGTTTTATTTGATTACTGTTTTATCGGGGCTTCCCTAAATACCCATACATAAATAATAACAAGGATATGTAACTCTTCCATTAAATTATTTGGAAGATAATCAAACGCAGACACTATGTTTCTTGAATCTTAACCAACTCAACTTCAGAATAGACATCATTTTCGAAATTTGTTTCACCACCCTGGAATCTGTGGAATTTAAAGCATCGGAACAATCCAGCTGGCCCTCCGTCAACCTGTTACTGCTTGACGTTTCAGAAGAACGACATTAGCGCAGCTTTGAAAGTGTACCCTGCCATTCAACAAACACACCTACACTCCGCGTATCAATACCGCTTTTTCCCTCCTCCCTCACGGTCATCCTTACTTTACACAGAACAAAAATTTGTTTATTTCACTCCCTATATTGGAGCGAATTAAATAGCATCATTTCATTTCGTCTCGCATCTACTCTTTCGTTCATCTTTCCAATCCTCTCCTCTCTCTCTCTCTCCTTATCAACACTCTCCTCGTAACCGACTTCACTTCTTTTACATGTTTAGCATGCATCACTAACTCCATCCTTGTCATGTTTCGATGACAATATGCTTTTTCTACATAGCTTTCGTAGAATTGCGCTGCTGCTAAGTTCGATCATATGGTAGCGTGTGTTATTAATTTCCTTTTTTTAGTATCTAATTGGGTGAGGATTAACGCTGATCTGATAACAGATGAAAAGATGTAGTGGTGACATGCTGGACGGCTGCTTACCACTTCTCTCTTTTATGCTTTTTACATATCAACTTTTCAGGTTGAGTCCTCAAAAATTTTAAATCAAGTGAGAAATAAAATATAAGTTTTATAAATTTCAGGAAATGCATGTTGAATCATGAGTTCATGATAGATAGCCACTGTTCACTGCAATTTATGCACGCCATAGTCGAATGCCTGGCTGTACATTACTAAGCACCGCTATCCGTCGTCAGTTTTCGACACTAATGAACGAAAAGCGTTCACTGATTGCTGTTTGTCAGTTAACGGCGACAAATGACTTGGAAGCTAATTTCGAAGTTGCGAAATGCATGATGAAGCGTGCTAAAGAGCGCAAGGCGAAGGTTCACGCTTTATCATTCATTGGCATTACCCATCCCTAGTGCAGATATTCAAATTTTGTCCAGTTTACTTGTTTTTACTAGCAATTTTGGCAAGACAATAAAGTCTAGTTCCATTCCAAAGACACTAGGAAATTATTTTATGACTAAAATGACGAGTGAGACAGTCAGTGGAAGAGCTGTCCATAAAAAGTAGTGGTTTAAGTAAGTTATTTCCTACTGGGTAAAATATTTGAGCGTTATCGATATGCCTTAGTCCTGTGCAGTTCTGAAAAGCTATTTTTTTTTCTTGATTTACTGGGAAATTGATATTTATTCTGACTTGAAAGCTTTTCCAAATTTAGATGGTTTTCTTCCCGGAGTGTTTCGATTATGTCGGAGAAAGTCGTAACGAGATTGAAGCACTGGCTTTAAGTGAGAACGACGATTATATCAGTCGGTATCGAACTTGTGCCAAAGAATATGGACTTTGGCTCAGTTTGGGTGGATTTCACCAAAAGGTTCAAAAAATATTTTAGGTCTTAAGTTGAATGATGCTATGCTGATTTACTGGTGCTTTTTTTTCGTAAATCTTACATAAATAATCAAAAATAATTTGACTTGTGGTCCTTTTTTAGGATCCTGCTGGATTACGGAAACCTTTTAATACTCATATTATCGTGGATGACAGTGGAAAAACTCGTGGTATCTACAGGAAACTTCATCTCTTCGATTTAGATATCCCTGGGAAAGTGCGCCTAGTAGAAAGCGAATTTTCAAGTCGTGGGGATGAAGTTGGTTTTATTTTCTTGAGGTTCGGCTGTTACATTTCTTTTGTTCATAGACTTTTTAAATGAATTTTATTTAAGACAAGATTTCAGATTTCGAAGCCAGTTTGTACACCTGTGGGAAATGTCGCCATGTCCATTTGTTACGATTTGCGGTTTGCTGAATTGGCATTATGGTATCGTATGAATGGAGCCCATGTTTTGACATACCCATCGGCTTTCACTGTTGATACTGGTTGTGCACACTGGGAAGTAGGTGTTTGGTGATTTTTGAGCAAAAAAAATTTGTTTTTGTGTCTTTGAATTCGAAGGAATTAACCGATCATTCCTAGCAATATTCAGTGACGTTTCTAGGAAATTTCAAGTTTTATGTTTCATTAAGTTTAGCGTTGTATTTTATCACGTTTTATTTTTTTTTTAGATCTTGCTAAGGACAAGAGCTGTCGAAACGCAGTGTTATGTTGTTGCTGCAGCTCAGACTGGCAAGCATAATGATAAAAGGTCATCATATGGTCATGCAATGGTTGTTGATCCTTGGGGTGCAGTTGTTGCTCAGTGTTCAGAAACTATAGGTATAACTTGAATTCTGTTACATTGCAATTGCTTTTTCTATTTTGGGGACTGGTATTGGAAATCTCTAACAAAATCAAGGAAATGAGAGAACTTGGATTTCTAAATTTCTGGTTTAGAACAACTTGGATTTCTAAAATTTATCTATTCTGTGTTAAAGATTTTTAAGACGTATGCTTTGCTGAAATATCATTAAATTATCTCGATGAAGTACGAAAACTGCAACCTGTTTTCGAACACCGTCGTTCTGATTTGTATTCGTTGATAGTGGTACAGGGAAACGAAATCGGTCAGTATTGACTTTTTTAGATTTTTAACCGCACATTTAAGTTTTCGTACTTAAATTTGAAACTTTTCAATTCTCATGTTTCAGGAAATAAAGCGTATATGTTCGGTAGTCACAGTGTTCCGCCCGAGCACGTTTTTTATCGGAGTACCTACACATTCTGCTTTGTGAATCGGAGTCCTGTACTCCCCGGACGTTAGTACTTTTAGCTGATATGATCAGTTTATCGAAAATATTTCATATAATTTACTCTGCATAATGCATTTTATTATAAATCAAGTTTCCTTAAAGAAATTCGGAGATGCTGAATCAGATGATCAAAAAAATTTCTTTCATGTAAACTTTTTTTTTGACAAAATAGCAGTTTGCATTTGAAATGCTGCTTCCTTTCAGATGTGCTAGTCTGTCCAGTCAGGAATGTGAAACGGCTCACTGAATTAAGTCATACTGAAACTTCCGATTTATTCATAACTGCAAAAAGAATACAAACAATGCTAGAAGACTACTATAAAGCAACATCTTCGACTGTTTGCGTTCAGGATGGTCCTGAAGCAGGACAGACTGTTTCGGTAAGTATGTGTACCTGTTCTTATTTTTTCGGATGCCATTCAAAAATCTCAAAGTTAGAAATGAGACTTTTTGATTACTGCTGACTCATTCATCTGTTATAATTTTTTAATGAAAACTGTGCGTAAATCTACATTTCGCAGCTCGCGGTTGGAAATTTCATTGTAGAACTATTTTTTAATTAAATATAACAATAAATTAGATCAATTAAGCGAGAAACTAATAACGAGCTTCTCTTATAGCATGTACACGTACACATACTTCCTCGCAAAAAAAATGATTTTGGCAGCGATCCAGATAATATTTATCGTGAATTAGCAGATCATGATAAAATCGGGAAAAAGAGATTTCGGAATAAGGAAGAAATGCAGAATGAAGCCAATGTATACCGATGTTTATTGGTTAATGGAGAAGCCGAGTGATAATGTACATGTGGGATGGAAGTGCTTAGTCATGTATTGTGTTTGCTGGACATTTAAGACTAATGCTTTCAACATAAGTAAATGTTATAACAAATTAGTCAATTACAGATAATCATGTGTAAAACTGCATCGATAGAAATTAATAAGAGTACAAAGATTTCAATTTAATTTTCTGGTTTTTTATTATTTAATTTTCTATAAGTTGTTCACTTCATGTTATAGAAAATATCTGAATGGGACAGTGAAAGAACGTTAACTGTTTTAATCAGAATATGAATTTTTTGACTTCGTTTGTCCTCGCATCCCAAGGCGGGAGTTTAAATTCTCTCACTGAAATAGCGTGTGGTAAAGCTTGTTCTTCTTCACTCTCGATTTTTGTGGAAGTTGTGCCTGTCAATAATAAGAGTGTTCGATTGCAGATCTTAAAGGAAACTTTCAAAGCTGGTGTAATACACTTTTTTGTAGAATTCGAAATCGAATTAGTGGTTTTTGGAGTTCGATTACGAGATGTGATTTCTTAAGTTCCTTGGTCTTGGTCTTAGGCTTCACTCTATTATAGTAAGTATAAGTATGGAATTTCAAACTGCTATATTAAAGAGAGAGATAAAAATATGCCGTATTTGAATTTCGGGAAATGAACTTGGATCTTTCTACGAATTACTAGGGGTTTAGAGCGTAGAGCGGACTTCACTGCACGTTAGGAAGAATAGCAGCGTTTGGAGGTTTTGAAACACAGCAATGTACATATTTATATATATGAGAAGTTTTAAATAAGCCAACAAAATGCAGCATTGGCTTTGAAATCAGGATAATTCAAACGGTTAATATAACTAGCAGGTGGATAGAACAGAGAAATTTGACGACTGGTGTCAGCCTTTTCCGAAAGGTAGAACGACGATGTCCAATTACCCCCAACACGAAGTAATGCTGTACGTCAATGTTTGGACGGTCCTAGTATCTTGTGTAAGTTTTTTTCTACTTCTATCCTACCAATCCACTTAAAGTCGGAACGCTTCAATTTCATCGGGTGTTATGCAGCTATTTTTTTTTTTGATTTTGATTACACCGAGTTTCGGAGAAGATGCAATGTCCAATTGTGCCGTTCATTTGTTAAAATTTCGTGTGTTTAGATGGTTACGAATTGATCATTTTATTTTGGACCCAAAATTCCCTGTTCACTGCAGTTAGTTGGGAATGCTTTTCCCATTTGTTTGTTTTCACTATGATATTTTTTTATTTAAAAGTTTGGTTTTTGAAACAGTAGTGTTCGTTTCATTTCGTTTTGCTTTCTGTATGTTATAACTACTTTTTTTGAATAAAATTCTCTTGCTTACAGTTCTTTTAATTTGGAAATTTTTTTCAGAAAATCGAAGTCTTATCGTCTCATCTTTCATGTGTGATTTTTTATATGTTCTTATATACGCTGCGACTTCAGTAAATTAATAAAATTAGTGCTAAAATTTTTTCTTCAGGTAATCGTGAGAAGGACAATGTCTTGGCGTTGTTTTAAGAGATGCAGCAGACGAACTCTGCAGGCGTTTGCCCTGGCCTTTTGTTTTATTGGGTTTTATGCAATTTTTTCTGCTCCAAAACCAGCAACAATGCATCCAAAGGGGCACAAAGGCATGATGGCTGGTGCTTTTATTGGAAACATAGGTTAGCACATACTTTTTTTGGTTTGGGGATTTATTCTAAAAATTTAGTCATTGAAATGAAATTGTGTTGTAGAAGGAGATTTTTATTTGCTGTCTTATTCCTTATTGTCTAAAAATGCACACCGTAAAGATACTTTGTTTCAAATTCCAATGCATAAAAAATAAAACACTTATTTGGCGTAGAATTTTAGTGGATAACGACACCGATCCATTTGCTTTATATAAAAATTTTGGCAGAAAGGACTGGCATGATTATGAATCGATGAAACGTGATGCATTAAGACAAGGGCTTGGCGAGGGTGGTAAACCAGTGGTAGTAGCAATTAGCGAATTTAAAAAATTACGGGTTAGCTTCCGAAATTCATACCCGTAATTGATTACGAAAGAGAAATGAACTATGCTGGAGGTGTAAGTTCGGATACTTCACAGGTGTTTTGTCCTGAGAAATTGCTCAGCTGTTATGAAACTTTGAAAACTGTAATATTTTGAAAATCATTTAATCGACCAATCAGTCATTTTATTCTTTCCATCATTTTATGGCTCGTCAAATTTTTAGGATGATCTCTACCGTATAAACGGTTATGATGCTTACATAAGTGATTTGATTGCTTTGAATCGTTCAGTTAAAGATATACGGCATTCTGGATGCAAGAATATGGTTTACCTTGAAAAATTGCCTACTGTAGGAGTAGTGTTCCCCTTCTATAATGAGGTGTGTTCGTAGTCAAAAACAAAAAATTTGTTGAATTTTCACTTTCATACGAAGTTATTTCTCAACTAACCTATTGTTTTTCTTCCAGCACAATTCTACGCTGCTAAGAAGCGTATATTCTGTTATAAATCGTTCTCCAAAAGATATCATGAGAGAAATTATTCTTGTCGATGATGGAAGCACAAAAGCATTCCTGAAAGAACCACTTGAAGAGTTCCTGAAAAAGGCTGGTCTTAATCACATCGTGAAAGTTATTCGTACGGAGTAAGTTTTTGTAATTTAATTCAACAAACTCTTTGAATTCTTTGGTTAAAGATATACGGCGTTCTGGATATGCTTTACCTTGAAAAATTGTCCACTGTAAAAGCAGTATTTCTATTCTATAATAAAATATGTTCGTGGTCAGAAACGAAAAATTTGTTGGATTTTCACTTTCATACGAAGTTGTTTCTCAACCAACTTATTGTTTTTCTTCCAGCTCAATTCTGCGTGCTCAAGTTTTCCTTCGCTTTTCAAATTTTTTTTTTTTTGTTAATTTAGAAAAAGAGAAGGATTAATTCGGGCGCGCCAAAGAGGTGCACGGCATATAACAGCAGATGTAATTGTGTTTTTGGATGCACATTCAGAAGTAAATTATAATTGGTTGCCACCACTCGTTGAACCAATTGCACTTGATTATAAGTAAATTTTATAATTGTTTCGATTGCAAATTTAATATTTAACTTTTCAACGAAGCTTGATATTATGAATTCTGCAGAATTGAAGCTTCGTTAAAAATCCTTGTTCCTCACATTCTTAAAAAATTTTGCCTCACTTTAAAAACATATAATGTGTTCCTTTCAGGATGGTAGTTTGTCCTTTTATCGATGTTATTGACTGTAATACTTATGAGTACCGTGCCCAAGATGAAGGCGGTAGAGGTTTGGGATTTTTCTTTTCTTCGTGATTTTTTAAAAAAAGATTGGAAGAAAACTGATATAAACTTCTAAGTTTCAGGTTCTTTTGATTGGGAATTCAATTACAAACGCTTGCCTTTAACAGAAGATAATAAGAAAAATCCAACGCGTCCCTTCCATAGTCCAGTTATGGCTGGTGGATATTTTGCAATCAGTAGGAAATGGTTTTGGGAGTTGGGAGGTTATGATGAGGGCCTTGAAATATGGGGTGGTGAACAGTATGAACTATCTTTCAAGGTTGGTCGTAATCTTTTTTAGAAATAAGCTTGGACTTTTTTTCAGGATTTCCATTTGTCGCATATACTATTAAATTCATTCTGTTCATGTCACTATCAGTCAAAGAACTGGATATTACGTTGTCTTCATAATGATTCTAACACTGAGAAATCTGAATGTTGAGAATTCAAGTAATTCGAAAAGAACTGGAATATTAAAAATCTGTTAGATCATTTCTTCGAAATTTTTGCTTAACTTGTTCAATAGATATTGTTAGGTGTGGCAGTGTCATGGTACAATGGTTGATGCTCCCTGTTCACGAGTTGGACACATTTATCGTTGTAAATATATTCCTTTTTCAAATCCAGGTATTGGAGATTTCATTTCCAGAAATTACAGAAGGTATATTTCAATTCTTTATACCAGAAAGATAACGGTAGTGAACCATGGAATTTTGAATTTCCTGATCAACTGAAAAGGAGCCTTCAGAGTTGCTGAAGTATGGATGGATGAATATGCAAAGTTTTTATACAAGCGTCGACCACCATTGCTTACTGTTGATTTTGGTATGGTTTTTGTGGTGAAGTATAATGGTCCTGAAGCCGAGGGACTTATTTACAGGCAGAAATCAATTGAAAATTAAAGTAAAATAAATAACTGATCAATAATTGCAGCAAAAAAAAAAATGTTTTTAGGGGACCTCAGTGAGCAGAAAGCAATTAGAAAAAGGCTTAAATGTAAATCATTTGATTGGTTTATGAAAAAGATTGCTTTCGATCAGGAAAAGTTTTATCCCGCAATAGAGCCCGAAGATAGTGCTGAAGGTTAAGTAACATTTATATTTTTCGCTATTGATGTTTGATCAATCATTTATTAGATCTAAAATTTTTGAAGTACTTATGCAACTAATTATACAGGTGAGCTGCGCAATGTAGCAGCAAATAAATGTGTGGATACGGATTTCAAAAATGCCGAAAAGAAGTTTGGTTTACGTAAATGTGTTAGTGACGACCCAACGAATCATGGGGAACAAGTAAGTAATGCTTCTTTTGCTACAAAATTTTATTCATTTCTTTTTTAACTTATTTCAAAGCATTAAAGATTTGTTAAATTTTCAAGAATCTCCGACTTACATTTTGGCACGATGTACGACTGCAGACACGAACAATGTGTTTCGATGTTTCAGTTTCTGTGAATAAGGCGCCTATCGTTTTATTTTCTTGGTAGTTTTTAAAATGAATTTCTTTTAAGTTTTCAACTCCACAAATCCAAAAATCAATTTTTGCTTTTAGACCCTTCTGGAATATTCTCGAAACAATAAATTAAAGTTGTGAAGGGTTTCTTTTTAACGTTTTAGTTCTTTGTTTCTTAGAGAAAAAAAAGGAAAGAAAAAGCGTAGGTTGAGTTGAAACGGGATATAGTAAGAAACACAGATTTTTCCAATTAAATCTAATGAAACGCAGATTTTTCCAATTTTTCCAATTAAATCTTCATCTCAGCCATGGCATGCAAGGTAATCAGCATTTTAAATATCTCCCTGATAAGCAACAGATGTATCATCCTATTAGTGATTTGTGTATGGATTGTGATGTGGAACAAGGAGAAATTTTCATGAATCCTTGTGATTCGGAACGGCGGAGTCAAAAGTGGACGTGGACGAAAATTAATCTGCAATTGATTCAGCAGCGTAATAAAAAAATAAAATAGAAACTGATTGAAGCGCCTGCAATGGAAAAGTTGTGGTTTTGGTTTATTTTATGACTGAGATGTTTTATTCTGTAGTGCTTTCCTTTCCTTCAGATTTGATGTTGCGATATTACATATATATATATATATATATATATATATATATATATATATATATATTTTGATGAAAAAATCATTATTTCATTTAATCATTTTAAATTCATATAATAGTTGAAAACTAATTGGATTGGATTTATGCGGATTACATTTTTGTTTCGTCGGTTTTTTTATTAACTTTTTCACTTGTCATTGAATATATGCAAAAAGATTCCTAACTCCTGAGTATAAAGTTATATCTCCCTTGAAATGTTTTTGACATCATCAACGGGATGAGAGATTAAGTTCCAACCTGTATGCATTGTTCTTAAAAAAGCCTCTTCCATCATATCCGGGTTGTTTTCAGTGTTAACTATGTAAAGGTCACATCATATATGGTAATACTCTCGGAATACTGTTCCTGATGCCATGTGGCACCTTGCCACTACTTGAAACTTCTATATAATTAGTTTATTAACTTAGGTTAACCTGTGGAGGCTAGACTATTTTGGTGAGTTGTCTATTCCTGTATATATGAAATCTGGGCCTTTTTCAAAACTGCTAATATTCTTAAGGTTCGAAGTAATTTTGGACATTGGAAAATGTCTGAGGAAGAGAACAAACCGATGATGACACGCTTCCAGTTATGGTTTATATTGATTGTGTCGTATTACTTATTCTAACATCTAACGCCTTAAATTTCTGCATATAAATTGTTTTTGATATTGATTTTGCTAATTTTAACTCGCTCTTTGCTGTTTCGGTCCTTTTTAATATAATAATTGAACACCGTAAATGAGGAATAAAGAATGTTTACTTCTCGTTTGCATGAGTTCTGGGAACAAATTAACAAAGAGATTGTTTAGAACTAGGAGAGATTGAGTGGGGTAGTAGCATGTCATAGTTTTACTGCAAAGCTTGCATACAGTTCTTTGATTTTCTGACCTTGGCTGGTCTGTTTTTAGTAATCAGGGAGAATATCTTTGTCAAAACTTGAAATAATCTCGCGAACCTTAGTGTAATCATGCGCTTGTTGCAAGTGAGTGCTAACTGCATATGGAATTAACTTGTCTAGATAGTTTTTTTGTACCAACACGTTATAGTTCGACTGCTCTCCCGCGCTCATTTAATTCAGTTCATTTAAATCCCTTAAGTTCCCCATCAATTCATTCATTTTCTTCAGTTCATTTGTAGATACTCTAGGAATTATCACCGTATTGTTGCTATAGATTAATACTTGTGTATCGTGGCTGCAAAAGCATTACAATAGGCTTTTCATTCAACGCATTCGTCTATATCAATTACAGCAAGAAACAAAGGCTCTTGAACAAAGAAGAAAGTCTAATTTGGCTCTAAGCTACAAGTATCAATCAACCCCAAGTTTCACGATGATCTTTTAAAGGTTTTAAATAAAAGAATTTGGTATCGATTGAGCATTACTAAGCCGGAAGTGACATTTTAACACCTGAGTTTACTGCTTAAATGTTAGATGAAGTGATGCAATAAGACTTACAGAGATCATTGGAGTCATCGATTCGGTGGGATTAGACATTTGAAATTTCAAAATTTTTTCTAAAATTAAGAACAAACGATATTGGTTGCGATAATACTGCTTTGAAAGTGTGTGGCCCTTGCCTCGTTAACAATACAGTTGCTGATGGAAAATGCAGCAAGTCACGGCACATATATGGAGAAACGAGACGATTATAACTTCATGCATAAATGCGCATTTTATACCCCTAATTTATACTGCAGTAGCATTTTGCTCTGAAAGATCGTGTAGGAAGAGATGGATAGTTCGACGATTGCTATTGGAGAGGAGAAAATAGCGCTTGGTTTTCTCGGGATTGCCTCTTGTTTCAGATCCTGTACTTGCCAGACGTGTCATATGTCATACAGGAAATAGTAGTTACTGACGAAATCTTTTCCGTTATTTTTCCCCTTTGTTTCTCCCTTTGTTTCAATTTATTGTTCTTTCTTATTACCCGTTGTTTACGTATTAAAAATATGCCTTTATAAACAGTGGGTCGCAGGTTATGCGATTTGATCTTTTCAACTCAAATTTTGTATTACACCCAGCATTCTGTAGTCTTTAGAGTCTTCATTGTTTATCTTATACATGTATCCTTTTCGTGCATTCATCCTCACTTCCCGTCGAAAATCACTTGACTCCCTTTCCGGTCCTTCATCTTCACGATTGACTTTTTCCTTCTTTTTCCCGATGTTATACTTGCGTTATTATGATCAACTATTATCCGTTAGCGACATCAGTTTGTTATTTGACGTATTACATTTTGAACTATTACGCTAACTAATAGCACAATCCTGTTATATTAACGAATTAGGAAGCAAACAAAGCTGAGAAATTCGGCTAAAACTTTCACTTCCTTTTGGCTTTTGATGTTTACAAAAGGGAGAGAGGAAGAAAGAGAATTTTAAAGGTATTTTAATTCTGTCTTTGTTCCCCGTAAATGTTGTAAAAGGAGAGATCTGGCGAAAACAGATTTGAAAATTTTAGAGAATAAACAAATCAATTAAAAAATATTCGGAATACAATAAATTACAATTCAAGAAACGGACGGCAAGAGCATTTGGCTCATTCCAGTCTCAGTTTGTCAAGAAGTTTAGCTATTAAAAGAATATTCTTTTCGATCTTCAAGTTATATTTTATACATTTAACTTTATGTTGCACAGTATTCTTATTGTGGTATTATTTCTTTCCTAATCCGTACTGATAAACGCCCTTCTTACAAAGTCACTGATGGAGAAGAAGCATAGAGGACACTTTATTTTCCAAGTTGTTCCGGGACTTAGGAAATGTGGATGCAGTCACGTCTAAAGTTAGTAGTGAAATCCAGTTCATCTCCTATTGAATAAATTAGATGAAGAACGATTTTAATAGTAATGGTCAATAGGTTAAGCATAATAAAGTAATCTGTCAGCAATACAGTTAAGAGCATGCAATAGTCACTTCCATGTGCACAGAGTAACGAAGTGGTGGAGAACGGGCCTTCTTCACATTTTTTTCATTTTTAATCAGCTTATAGCTTCGATTGAATAGAGACGTACTTCAGAGTGCTTCCAGACAAAAAATGTTGTTATTATCAGGTGTGTATCTCTTTCAATAATACCTACGCTTTGATTCTCATTTGTACATCTGTATGCACTTGCAGTTGTGATTAGTACCGATGTATATATTGAAACAGCATCGATGGCATTCAATTTGGAGCTGTAGTTGAGAAAAAGAAAGCATTTATCACTAAATGGAGCGAACATGGGCAATTAGCCACTCACAGGCATGCTGTGAACCATGTGTTGCCAATTGTCAACAAGTCATTCATCACTGATATGTACATGCTCAACCTTTCATAACTCATTTCTACCTGTTATCTCTCTTTCTGTCTTATATTATTATTAAAAAAAACTTTGATTCCTTCCAGAGTTCTGCATTTTCTTGAAAGCTTAAAAACGATTTGAGTTGGTATGTTTTATACAACAGCTCTGTTGCAATTAGTCTTGCTGTATTATTCACTAAGACCAGTTTTAATTTTTTTCCAGGGCAGATTTTATATTTGAAAAAAAAAAAAAAAGAAAAAAACATTTAACTTCCTGGTAAGTTTTTTTTTATTGAAAACTTGTTAACCTTTCTCGTAGTTTTCAGATATATGTCTCTTAATTCTCTTTTGATTCTTCTGATATTGTTTTAGCCTGAATATCTCCATTAACTTAGATTTATCACGTATTGTCGAACGATGTCATCTCTTCCTGAACCTTATGTTTTTTGCATCGATTTAATTTCATGGCGACACACAAATAAATCCCTTCCACTTGCAAAAATGAAAGCAGTGATTGACATGCGTTTTGAGAAGAAATCAGTATGCCTATTCTATACATCATGGCGAAGTTCTCTATGTATCTTAAAGCTTTGTGCGCAAAGTATAAAAGAGATAATTCCATAAGTATACTTATTCGATATTTAAAAACTTCATCTAAACCCTTTATGGACTTAAAATTTATTTAGCTGCACAATGCAATAATCCAAAATTTCTAACTCGAAAATTAGACTTTTTCATTACAACATGCTTAGACATAATGGCACAGTGTACATTGCTTATTTTCAATCCTTGTAATTACTTTGCGCTATTAGCAGGTGTTTATAATTTTATATTATGCTTAAAGAACATGCAGATCCTAAACTTCTTAGCTTCTGTAATTGCCAAATCTGAAATCATGAACGGTACTCTGTTCAGTCAATAAGTGATGATTATATCTTCATTAACATTATACTGTAGTTCTTATATTTCATTACGTTAAATAACAAATATATGAAGGTAATGAAGAATTAACCGTTTAATTGAACATATCGAATTTCATATCGCTGAAAACCGAAGTGCTTTATTGGAAAATTGAAATTGAATATTAATGGAGTTTTACCATGTATTACTAACAAATTATATCAGTTTAAAGATATAACTGACAACAGTGATAATTAATATAGTTTCTCAAAGCATCGACTGCAACAAAATGAGATGTTATTTTGTTTTAATCCATTTTCGGTCATAGAACAAGACTGTGATTTCAATTATTTTAAGTTACGTTATGTAAGCAATTAACTGTTCTAGTTTTACTTAGTTCTGGACAATTAATTCTGTGATTCCGAATTACTTCCTAAAAGAAAGAATGTGAAGGTTTTTTTTTCTCCCTTAACATCCGCTGTTAAAATAGTTCTAAGAACTACCAAGTGTATTCTAAACAAATGCAATTTGAATTTTAATAAAATCTAAACTTTTGCTGAACAGTCATTGAGGGAAACATGCTCATAGTGGATTGAATCTTCATTTCATAGATGGAATAGAAGAATCAAACAGCAAAATACTAACTGTAATCAACTTGGAAGTAAAAACAGTGCTGTTCCTTGTTAAACGTTGCATTGAATGTTTTAATTTTGAGAATACCTTGATTATTTTGTTTCCACGATATAAATAGAAGACAAGAGATAATTTTAAAAACATCGGCAACTTCATATTTGAACGAGAAAATTTTATTGATGAAATATTCGGACGAAATTTTGTATTTCCTTCAAGCGTCTTGCACTATGATTTTTTTTTCCAATATTGATAAAATAAGCAAGAAAAATTTGATGCCTCTGCCTAACTTTGTTGGAACTGGAATAGCATTTTTTTTTTTTTTTTTTTAAATAAGACTTCTGCGAACAGAATAGTATATATTCTGAGACATTGCTGAAACTTATGGATTTCACTTTATTAATCATTTTATTAAACGTGTTTCTAAAATGACCAGCTGATCCGATGAAAAGATTACAATTATTGATTAAAACTGTAAGATTTCGTTTGGTGAAGTTTAAAAGCTTTTGTGCTAAATGCTCTTCACATTTGTGAGTGATTGTGCTTTCTGAGTATATAGCAATTTTGAAATGCATTTATATATGGTATATCATTATATTAAAGTGATTTTAATATTTATTAGAAATTATAACGACAATTAAGTGTCCTCGCCTGCAGCTTCTCAAGTTAAAAAAAAATGATGCATATGTAAGATGTGAGATTAAATATTTAATCTGCAGAATTTTTTAGCTCCTCTGCCTTTGGTATAAATACAAATTGTTTTTGTATATATTTTCTTCTCTCGAACTTTGTTCTCGGTAGTGTTCTATGACTTTTCGATATCATCCAGATTCTTAAATTTTGGGAGTCCAATTTTACAAGTTAGTTATGCTATTTGGGCTCGATAAACGGATCAATTTTTGGGAAAATACTACAGGACTTATAATTTCCATGTGACAGGGTTTTGTTTTTTAACTGATAAAATTTAGTGAATATATATATATATATATATGTTATTTAGGTACCACAAAGGTGTGATGAAAGCGAAATGAACTCAGTTAAAGTAATTTGAAAAAATGCCATTATGGATGGGCGCAAACTCGTTTCTCTTCATTATAATGACAATTTATTGTTCAAGCGTTTATTCCTTTGGGGTGTTGCAACATGTTATATATATATATATATATATATATATATATATATATATATATATATGCATATGCATGTGTACACAAATATGACCTTTTATTATTTGTTTCATTGATATATCTGAGATTATTTCAGAATTAGAAAAAAATTGGTTCTGTGGTGATATGCTGACAAAGGGTCAAAATGAAGTTTCTGGATAAAATGTGATTTTCGCGCATCAAGGCAGGTATCAAGCAACAGTTCAAATTACGTAATTTAGTATCCCATTAGTTCTAAAATAAAAGAAAAAGCATTGAGGCATATAAAAGGGATAAATAAGTAGATCCTGTAAACCTTACTGTATCGGTAAGGTGTGATCTTTATCTATGCTGAGTACAATGGAATGTTCTATTAAGCATTACTACTAATAATGAATGAACCGTAACTAGTTGTAATTTTGAATATCTGAATTCGAAGAAGTCAATTTTTCTATTTATGTTGAAATGAATGGGAATTAGATGTTCATTGCTTGTTTAGCATATAAATATTTTCTTGTATGATGATTCTATTCATGGTAAAATATGAATTTGAGTGAATTTTTGAAGGATAAATAACAAAGTAATCTCTCTTGTATGTATGAATAGTAAGTCGGCAAACTTACATGAAAGAATTAAGTTCTACATTAAGTTTATAAACTGTTTCAGTCCTATAAAGGTATAAATCACTGAATACACTGTAAATAAGTTGCTTTCGGTAAAACCCACTCTTTTGTTTTCCGGTGCTCATAGTACTTCAGGAAAGAATCAGGATTAGCAATTCTTTGCATGTTTCAATAGCACCCTTTGTTTTACTCATCCGATTACCTCAGCTATTGATACGTATTTTCTAGAATTGTCGGCACAATTCCAGAAAGTTTGGTTTTTATTGTATTACTCCATATTGTAAACAAACTCTATGGGATACTGTAATAAGGCAATCGATTTCCCATTCATAAGAATTTATTCCTGGAATTTTAAGTAATATATTTCTATCCCTTAAAAATCCGTAACTTGCTTACTATCTCCACTAATATTTAATTTATTTGCTAGCAGCAAATGATATTCATGAATTCAGTATTAGATGATTTGTTTCCTACTTTTTCCGTCTCTCAAAGTTATCTAGTAAGAAAAAACAAAGAAAACTGTATGCGAAGTCTTTCATTTGGAACAATATTCTTGCAATAAATAAATAGAAATATTTAATGTAGTTTTGATAATTGGCATATGATTAATGTTTTGCTGAAGAACACAGCAGAAAGAAAATTAATTGTGCGAAGAAGGCGCGTTAACAGTGTTACCCGCTGTGAATCTATTGCACAGTAAATATTTTTGCGGAAAGATATGGGAGCTTTGTATCGGATTGTGAACCACAATACTCTTTTGACCATCCCATAAAAGCTAAAGACAGGAACAGCTCTACAGAAGGTAATTAACTTTGTCACAATTATCACTATCACTTATTACTTCATACAAGGGATTTCTGAGTAGTCTTGAAAATTTTCAAACAAAGCAAGCAGATATTCAATGCTAAACTCGATTTTGTAATTAATAATGAACAGAACCAACATCATATGAACGTTGCACCAGTAGAAAATTCGATTCTTCAAAGATCTTTTTTAGATTATCAGAAATTAGCTTTTTCTGCATTAGTTTTTATGCTTTCTTTACTAAAGCTGATCACTTTCTTACCGTTATGAGGTGCAAAAAGTGACAACTAATGGAGGATCGTTATAATATTTCTACATAGGAAGATTGGACAGTAAATTCAGTATAACTACTAATCTTTTGTAAGAATAGCCTTCATGTACATGCTTCTCATGACCACGTCATTCTTACGTATCAAACACGCTGTGTGAAGACCTACGCTTTGTATTTACCTTAAATTAGCGCTTTTGTTACTTTATCGAAACAGAAAGTCGAAAAACATTTCTTTCTAAAAGTTATTTAAAAAAAACAAATCGATATACAAAGTCAGATCACCGAACTAATATCAAACTGGACGAACTGCAGCAAATATCTCTCGCAAAACACCGGAAGTGAGCAGCTTATGCCCGCAGAAGCAGTTACACCTCGAGGTATAGCTAAACAAACTTCTGAAAATTTTAAGTAAGGAACAAAAAACTGTCATACCGATATACGGGACGAAGATCATGCACCAATAACGGATAAACAATGGATTTTTCTAAAAGCTAGTATCCTGAAACTTATTTGAGATGTATACGCATGTTTCTATGCGGTCATATCACCTCCAAAAGATATATAAGAATGAGTGATGAGACATTTCTAATACTTATGTTCATAGCAAATATGATATTGACATAACAAATAATATATTTTACAATTTGATTATATTAGTAAACAACAGTTTACTCCATTGTATCAGCAAAAAGTCACATTAAAACTTTTGAATTTGATTTTTTTTTTCTTTCGCATCAAATAACGAACCTCATAACCCGTTTTTTTTTTTAATGTAGAATCATAAAGTTCTATTTAATATTCCTAGTCAGTAATCCAAAGAATGTAGAGGGAAAGGAAGGAAGCACTCAAACTGACAACAAAATCTTACTGCCCAGTTGCAGTACAGAAGTCACTGTTTCGGTAGAATCCTCTGTGACTGCAAATCCTTAGGCAATAAAATATCAGCGACCAACGCAGACATCGATGCATTACCAATTGATCGCTTGAAATAGAGTTCTGATAAAATTGCCTCAAATTGTGGCATCGTCTCCAAGAGTACCATGCAAGAAATGTATCGCAGTGGTTGGCATGGATAAGTGATTTGTTGGTGTTGCGCGAAGTTAAATGCCGTTAATTGTTCCATTTGCGGATTGCGTCCTGAAATTTATGGACGGCGTAGCTGATTCCATAACGACAGGCGGATGAATAGTTCAGATTGCAGAAAAAAATTTTATTTTAAAGCTCTGATGCTTCTCTTCATTTCTCTATCTCCCTTTTCTCTGCTGGAAATTTTCATAAAATTAATCACCTTTGATAAGACTTAGAAGACGTAATTGATTATATTCCGTGGAATCTAGCCTTAGTTGTTCCAGCTGACTGACTGCTGACAAAAGCTTCATCCTCATTTGGATATTGATTGTCCGCTCGTTTGCCAGAACACTACTTTGAAGGAAACGGTTTTCCACAGCAGAGAGCAGAAAAAGTACACCCCACGAGGATGTAAATGCTGCTACCTAAAATGAATAAGACACTCAGTTGTAATAAGTAAGTTAGATCTAAACTGATAAATGACTTATAACAAAAATTAGTTATAAGTTAATCATATTACCGACCTTGGGAGTGGCAAGATTTAGTATTCATATAACTGTCAAACTGTTTTGAAGTTCCCTATTCTCATCGAATAGCATACAACAGTAATTGAGACTTTTTTTGTTTCATTAAAGATTAATGCGCTCTGTACAGATGCCATGCGCATTATGAGTTTTTTTACTGTTTCTGTGATGGTTGTAATGCTGTGAAAGTTGATGATTGGATCAATGTAAATTTTGGAAAGATAAATGAGCTGCAGCACTAACCTTTCCAGAAAGATTGTAAAAATATCCTGTAGTATGTGTCACGCATCAGTCCACGTATCTTTAAAGAACTTTGCCGTATCAAAACTCTAGTAAGAAGAGGTCGAAATAAATGAAGAAGGATGAGACAATTTCTATGTTATATAAGCAGTTACTCAAATTATAAAAAGAATTAGTACTTGTTCTTGAGGAGATAAACAAGCGAAAGCAATCAATGACTTGGACCAATGCAAAATTTGGAAAAATAAACGAGCTGCAGCATCTCTTGTTGTTGATGATATTTCATTAATTGTACACGATGAATCTGATTCAGATCCAAATTCTGGCTGCAGAAAAAGCTAATCAAATTTTTCTGATAATTTTCTCTCCATTTCAATCTCATTTCAGCCGAGATTTTAGTGTATTTATATGTTGACACTACTTCATTTAAATATATGCAACCAAAAAAGGGTGAATGAATTAAATATTTAAACAATACGTAAGGAAATGTAAAATAGTTAATTGATAAATCATTATATATACATATAATCACAAGAATAACAAAGACTCACGGATCGTTCTCCAGCAGAAGATGGTGAGGAATAAAAAGTGATATGCCTTCGCATAGTTGAATTTCTTGGTCCTCTTTCATGCTGTACTGCTTCTTTGTTCATGCCTATTTCCAAACATTTTGTTAGACGACATGCTCGACATTGATTTCGATGTGTTTTATCCACTAAACATTTACCCTCTTCACCACCACCTCGATTTTTGCACACATATTGGCGATGCCGTCGGATGGAACGCTGCAGTTCAGCGATTTGAAATTCTTTAATAACTGTTTAAATATTTGTTAAATTAATTAAAAGATTATCACGAAAACCCAAAACACTAGGAAATAAATAAGATGCAAAGAAATCTAAAAACCTTGAAAAATCCAGCACAGCCATCACAACTGAATATGCCATAATGCTTTCCTGATGAATGATCCTGACATACCCGACAAGGCACGTCTAATAATATACGACCTGGAAGACTATTTCAATTGAAATAATTTTGACATTCTTCTAAAAAAATTCGACTAATTCCAAATTGATTTTAAACTAATTTCATTTCCAATTAGGATTGAAAAACATAGGGAGAAAGAAATGTTTATTTTATCCATTTTTATCCACTTATTTTGGTCAGAATAGGAATTTTCCACCGAAATCTGCTTTTCAAAATAGGTTCATTTGTCACATAAACATATATATATATATATATATATATATATGTTTACGTTCTTTTTTTGCTTATGTGCATACATGTGATACGGTAGGACATAAGAATCATTTTGTGGATAAAACGTTAGAGGCCGATAAGTAATAATGTGAAAAAGCACCCCAGGCAATGCTCTGGTCTTCTATTGGGATAAAATATATATCTCCTTCAGTGCTAGTCGAAAGATATGTCCACACAAAATATTCATCCCACCGATCATTTCACAATAATTATTTATTCAACAGTCTTCATGATGCTGCTTGTATTTTTAAGCTTTAGTTTCTACTTTAAAGTTATAATTTAGTCGTTTCTCGAGATATTAGTGCCAGTTATCTCACTAATCTGTATCAATCTTTTTCAGTAAATTTTATGAATTTTTTGAAAAATAATGGAAGTAGAAAAATAAATTTCCCATGTGTTTCCTTTTTTTTAGAAAACCAATGATCCAATCCAAAAAGATCAGAACAATCAATTATGCAACAAGAACGTTAGTCATTTTGGAACAATCGACTTTCCACAAAAATATTTCTCGAATTTAGTCGGTTTTCCTCACAAACATTTAAGAAATGAAGGATTTTTCCAGGTTTTCAAAAACCAATTATGAATCCAGATAAGATGAATCTCAACTTATTAATGCAATTTAAAATTCATTCCTTTTGTCGCCATTACTTAAATATTGAATTTCTGTGGACATCAAGCTTCGTATGAGACTTATCATATCTAACCTTTTACTGCTAGATCCTTTCATTCCTGTTCACTTCAACATTATAAATAAGTATTTTCCCTTCCCTTTCATTTCGTATTTCCACTTGGTTGGCTACAATTTTTATTTCTTTGTCTGTAATCTATATTTTGCTATCATACTTCTTGGATTCTAACCCAGTAAAAAATATAACGCAAAGCACTTGCCGCAAGATACCACTTCAATATCACTAGTAATGAATAAACGAGTAATATTATTTAAGCTTAAGCTTATGGACTTGATAATCTATATTTGTCTTTCTTAACTATATTACTCAGCTATTATCTCATCTATGTAATATACTATCTTTCCTGTATCTTCATATCTGAAGTTTAATTTTAGAAGTGAGTAATTAAATAACTGATGCATAAGTTTAATTATATAATAGTATCTGATAAAAGTTACTGATATTGACGGATTAGAGAGTCGTATAACAGTTAGGGGATCAAAATATTAAGTCTAAAAATGTGATTTAGGTCAATGATGAAAATATAAAAGTACTACGATTTTTGTCGCACCAATAAAAAGTCCAAATGTTGAAACTCTGAACATGTGTAATGCATATGTAATACACTTTTTCCGAATAGCTCTCAATAAGTAAATGAGCAAATTCCTCTGAAAATTAAATTTTGTCAGCAGGCAAATTACACAGAAAGCATGTCAGGTGTGCGTACACTTAAATTTCACCTCCAACTGAAATCTTTTACTTATGCAATCTTTACTAAAATTCATATTTTATTCATGGTTTCCTGGTAAGGGATTCATTAGTGGCAGGCGCAAACGTAGTAAATAGAATGAGACAAACAAGATCTATGACTTAAATACTGGTTCAATATATATTCACCTGAAATATGCATTCATTTCAAATTATTTCACTTATCTAAATGTGACGATTCTAAAAAAAAAAAAAAAAAATCATATACCTTTTAGCGTCAGAGTACTAGACATATTTGTCTCTAAACATATTTGTCTAGAATAACTCAAAAAATGGTAAATAAGTGATTCATTGTTTTAAAAATGTTACTTTTTTGCCATCTCTGAATTATTTCTGAAAAAAAGTAAAGCTCGAATGATATCTTCATGTATTAATAAATGCAATGTGATACCTTTTTCTTTCAAAGTAGCATACTGAGTTTAAGTTTATTAATGCATGGAGGTAATATTCAAAATTACTGTAATAGAAATGTTGAAAAAGTTGTTAAAACGGAAGTACTTTAAATTCACAACAACGATGTGATCAAATGGCATCACATCAACACCACTTATAAACTACTTGCCAAAGAGAGGAAGTGTATTTGCAAACTGGTATAAATATAAGGTGTCATAAAATAGCCTTTACCTTCAAAACAAATAATATACGCTTCTGTATTTTTGACATAATTTTTGGTAAATCCAAACTCTGGAATAGAAATTTCACACTCAACAAAAAAAAATTTATTTAGAATCAGAATTTAAAATGCACGGTTCGAAAAATATCCTTCATATCCTGATTTTAGAATTTTAATTTTAACGTTAATTCAGCTGAACAGAACGTTTGGTTCTCCTTTAAAAAATTATAAATTCATGAGAATATAAAATCTATAATGATATCAGTGGAAAAAAGTTTATGGATAAAGTCATAAATTTATGTCTTTACTAGAAAAAGTGAATAAATTCATTTTGAAATGTTTTTTGGAATTAAAATCTGGTGTCATGATTGACAGTTGTACAGCTTGAATCAGTTAACTTTTGCAGCAAATAAAAGATTCAAATTTATAAAGCCAACGGCAACTAGTGTTTGCTGTTTCTTTTATAAAAATTACAATAGATTTGAATAAAAACTTTAATTAAATTTTTTAACAAAGACTTAATCTCAAGTAATTCCCAAAAAATTTGAAAGTTCTAAAAATTGCACTGAAGGATACCACACTACTATTTATTCATCAGTTTCCATGCTTAATTTAGCCTAAACCAAAATAAATAAGCTATTTTGTGAGATAAACATTGAACGGAAGTGTTAAGAATTCTTAGATTAATAGAAAATTAAATTACTTAAGTTTTCTCTATCAGTCCTAATAAATACAGATTTTTGTAAAGTTATTAGACTGAAATTAGCTAAGAGTTACTTAAGGTCATGAAAATAAAGGAAAAACATAAACGAATAACGACACAGATATTTTTAAGGGATAATTTGATGTTTACATATATAATTAGCTGTCAATAACAAAGTTAAAAACTGAATAAATTTGTGAAAATAAAAGTTATTCAAGAACTTTATATATTATTAGTTAGAAACATACTTGATGAATTTGTGGATGGTCCTGAAGTTTGCATATATGAAAATGGTAAATATCGCTTAGACGGGGATCGTCGACGGATTGACTTGATGCCGAAAAGCAAAAAGTAATGGGTGCGATTAATGTTCGGAGAAAGTTAACGAACAATTGCTGGCCATAGTCAGTATAGGGTGTGTCTCTTCCGGAACACTCCCTCTTTCCTTTCTCTCTCTCATTCTCTTCATCTTCGTTTCATGATTGGCGTAATGGCAGTTCTCCGGGATACGGTGGGTGTGCACTAACACTTTCCAACCATTTAGATCAAATTCTTACTTGTATCTCTATTGGATGACCGGTGTTGCAAAAGTGGTTTTTCGTTTAACAAAAGTCGACAATCCAGAAAAGTAGTATTAGCGTTGAAGACAGCAGTTCTAGAAAGTGCGTGGAAATAATACTTTGATGAGCGATTTACTCAAATCCTGGGTTTCTAATAAGCGTAGCGTATTCTATGAGCATACGATTATATTTAGACGTTTTCTTCATTGCTGTATACTGCATACATGGATGTTCGCCTTTCTCACTTGACTCAGTATCCATTACTGCTCTCAAGGCCATCATTCTTAGTATCAAGCATGACATTCTGATATTTATAAAAATAATCGTAGAGTAATAAACATCTATAAAAATGTAACACATTTAAATTATTGAAGTACAGTGCCTTTTAAAATGAATTTTAATGGACTGCGTTTAAAAGTTATGAATACGATTGTTGATTATGATTCTCTTTTAAAATTTAAAAAATTTTCAAAATGGAACAGTTTGGTGTGCTAATGATCCATTTGCAGAAAGAGATAAAGAAGAGGAAAAGAGGGAAGACGGTTGGGAAAGGAATTGATAGAGCCGAAGGCAGGTAAGCGGATACCCAAAATATCCTCTATCACATAATATATAATAACGGGAAGCAGTGTGCGGAGGTGATTAGCGATTTGCCGCAATTCATTGTTCAAAATCGCTTTCATGCCCAATTGAACAGCTCAAAATTGATAGATCTATTGGAGCAGTGCTATATGCACTACTACCACGCTACTGTCAACCAGCCAAATTGTTAGGTTAATTTCCAACTTTTTAAATTCTTAAAATGGTAAATATTTTTTCTTTTATTTGCATCTTGGCTAACTGAAGGTGAGTAAATTGTTTCATGCAGTTTCGGATATGTAAAGTTTCTTATATGTATACGAGTCTTGAAAAATAATTTTTGCATTATATGTTTAGATTTGCAAAATTTGTTTCATCTCTTTTATATTCTTTATCAGCATCTGAAAAGAAGTAAGATCACGGGTTAGAACTTTTGGAAATGGGACAACACTTAATATTGCTTGAAATTTTTTCAACGGAAACGTTTCGGAAAATTTAACTCTAGCTTTCAGAGTTGCCTTAGAGACAAGAGGCATATGGCATCCTGTGCCAAGTATTGCTAAAACAGCAATACAACAATAGAGCAGCAAAGAGGCAATCCAAGTAGATACTTCAGAAGGCCCTCAAACATTCAGACCGAATGCTTCTCCTCTTTTGGCTGTTGGCCTAAGATTACTACTACCATTGAAGAGTCCATTTTATGTCATCATTGCAAATGTTAAAAATGCATTTCACTTCCTATTAAATTCAATCAAATCATCAAAACTTTCCTGTTTTAATCACTACACTAAGCTCATTTTGGAAAATCAACAACTAGAAAAGTTCAGTGTAAATTTATTAGTATATATATATATAAGGATAACCCATCACATTATACAGAGATATAGTTGGATTAAGCAAATTATTACAGTCTAAAATACTAGAAGAACTCTAATGAAGCACTGTAAGATAATTCAATAGTTATAGTCAATTGCAATGACATGAACATGCAAATGCGTAACAAGTATTGGAAAATGCCGACAAACAATAGAAGCGGCGAAGTTTTTGTGTTGCTATCGAAAAAAGCAGTCCTTAGTTAATCTGCTATGCGATATCCAAATACCTAAATGATATACTTGAATAATGACGTTCACATTACTATTTGAGAAAAAATTGAATCGAGACAGACAGATCTACAGATATAACGAAATGCATTCGTTATTCGTAACTTAACTTCTGTAAGTCCTACTCTTTTCAGTAGGTATCTTTCGCTTTTTGCCATGCATTCCATTTGTTTACAGAAAACAAAATTGGTCCCTTGTAAATCACTGCTACTCAGCACCAAAATCTGAAATGAACTAAACTCCAATACATCATCATCAGTCATCACTAAATGATAGTGAAATTATGCAATGAGAAACTTTAATACTATATTTGTCAAAAATTCCAGTTTTTTTACAAAAATTGCATTTTTTCGCAATCAAAAATATTCTGCAAAATCAAATAATATCCTTTAACATGGGACTTTTTTGTGTCTAATCTGACAAAATTAGCAGACTTCAAATGGAGTCTGTCATATGGAACAAATACTAGCTGAACTGATCCAGCGATTCGCAGGTGATTGATTAGTATTTTATGCACTTCAAACTTTAGATCAGCGTTAATGTATTATGAAAACGGACGGTAGATTTTGCTAATAATTTTCTGATCCACCGTGATGTACTATACTTCATATGCTGACGTATCGTCATAATTTCAAAACCTTTAACCAATAATTCTGGATAAAGTAATTCAAAAGTTATAACTATCTTTAGTCAAAGTTCGAAATTTGAAATGACTTCAACTTTTAATTTTCTTGAACTTAAGTGTCACTTGCATTAAACGTGGCAATTTACTGGTAACTATGGCTCTGTTATTTGGAGAAGGAAAGTCTGATAATATATGATGCTAGGATTATCTTCATGACGTAATTCGCGGTAGCATTGCATGCGAAACACATGTTCGGTATCACTGGAATAGACTCTCTTCGGCCTTTTTATTCTTTGGTAGTACTATTTGACATATCTGTTTCATTCATTGAAAATCCTTCAACAGTTTCTAAATTTCTTCAATAACCCAGCTATTATTCTAAATTCTGAATTAATACGCCTGTTAAGTTTACTTTAGTTAAAATAGTTTTGGATTTCCTGTAATGAATAACTTCAATTTAAAGTAAAAGTGACAGAATCCCTTCCATTTTTAATTTTGTAAGAGATAAAATCAATCCAAAATCTTCAATTTTAAACGAATAAAAAATATATGTGAATATAATCACGAAACTGTTATGGTCGATAATCTAGCATGTTACCCTCTTAGATCGTGATCCCAAAACTAATATAGGATATTAAAAATAATCGCTAGTTGTAGTAATCAAAGAAAAAAAATCTTAAAGCTTTGCAACCTGATATTATTAAATGTTGATTTCATCACATTTTGGTATCACTCTTAAATTTTAGGAAGGGCGGGAAAGTGAAGAAAGTTAAGTTCATGCAAAGAATACCAGTACTAGTCATTTACATATTGGACGGTAATGTTTGTGCAATCAACTATTTGCACATTTGGCTAGTGGTAGAAAATGGAATATTTATGATGCTATATAGATACGGTATTAAGTGACTATTTCCCACTCCGTCATACTGAAGCTGTAACCTCTCGACCTTCAGCTTCAATTCCCCAGGCATTTCTATAAAAGGACTCTGTATACACCGGATATCAAAACTACTTCAACCAATAGACCAAATGACCTGACATTTTTGCATTTGTCAACAAATTGGCACTCTTTGTCCATCAAATGAAACCACTGTTCTCTGCCTCATCACATGAAAGCACTATTTCAAAACCACATATACTTCCTTTGCTTATTTACCGAAAAATGGACTCACAGTTGAGGAAAAGCAAATTGCTAGCTTCGCTCTCAATAATCGACTTCACCAATATTAGTGCATATGGACCAGATGCTTGTCACGTATTTGGCATATTTTCATTTCTATATTATTTTTTACAACAGTTGCTGTATCGTATTCCTAGCATTAAAATTTTTGAAACATTTTATCTTACTTAGTTGTCTTTCCTCTAAGTGATACATTCTCTTGCTCGAAATACTTTAAAGCATATGTGCACTTTCACCTGAAAACTGGAGTTCAAGCAATAAGCATGGTAAGATTCATTTGAAGCAATTGGAGGATTTATTGGCGTTCGATGATTAGAATGATATTTCAGATTCATGTGAAACAATTGAATTATTGGTAGTTAGAATGATCGTTCGATGATTCCTACTGTCCAATATTGTCCACTCGATAAGCCCACTAATATTAATTTGCATATGGGCACTTGAGCATATTACATGGTCTGCTCAACTTTTCATTAACATTATAATCCAAGTAAATCAGTTGTCAGCTCATAAAAGCTTTTCGACAACATTACCCACAATATCATATTTCCTTCATTCTAAAAATTCGAAAATTTGAAAAATTAACTTTAGTCATATATTAACAGAAAAACAATATTATTTGACATCGCATCGAAGAAAATCAACGTTTTAAACAAAAAGCCTTACAGTTTAAACATTAAAAAACAACATGCTTTCATTTCAGAAGAACTTCAGTTACCCTGTCAATAAGCCTTAGGTTTTGTCATTCATTCATTCACTCACACAATCTTTGTTGTTCAACAGCGAACTCAACATTTAACTCAGCTTTTTGATTTTGATAGTTTCCCGAGAAAAAAAAAATGAGCAAACTGCACGCGAAAGATAAATTGGAAAGTTTCCCATCTCGACCTCCAGATAAATCATATATGAAAAAAGGTAGAAAGAAATCCAATACAGATGCGATATATGAAGTATTCGAAAAATCGATACAGTCTAAAATGAGATTATCTTGATGATAATAGGATTAATTTTTTAGAACGAATTTTTATTTTCATTGCTATCAATTACTGTAGTGCTGAATCGAATGAAAAAGCATCGTATGCATAAGTTTTCAAGGAAAATATTTTTGTTTTTTCCACATTCGCAAGGGGTTTGTAAAGACAAAACCATAAAATGTTGCATAGACGACAGAGAATAATGCTTTAGAATTAATGGCACATTTCCATGATTCAGTTCAGAAAAAAAGCTAATAGAAAACGAAAAAGAGCATGATAATTTGAAGATAAAGACCGAATGAAAGATGAACATTGAATGTCGTATGGGATTTTCAAAAGGGAAGATAAAAATAAAGGAAAACTAATAAAACTGAGAGGAGAAACCAAAACGTACATCATCGAAAAACAAAAAATGAAGTGAAGCTGTTAGCCGATGAGATCGAATAACATGAAGCCAAACGAGTGCCTATGGAAGCAAATCATCAGCTATGCCTTTTTCACGATATTCTTCCAACCCCTAAAAAAATGACCAATTGAATGACAAAGATTATTTAATAATCTCACAAAGAAAATTGCTATTGTATTACACTAAGCACCAAAAGAATTTGCAAAGAAGTTCCGTAAAAGGAAAAATGAAACCCAATCCATAAAATGAACAAACACCAGAGAGTTACAGCACGAAGACCAAGAAAACATAAACCTTAAGTATAGACTTCAATCAATACAATGCATAAGTAACCAATTCATTGCCGCAACAGTCCAACCACACAAAATCGCCCAAATGAATCAAATAAAAAGGTCTTAAATACTCGAAAAATATAACTTATCTGTACAGTTGCAACAGATTACCTCTCCAGAATAAGAATAGAGGGGATGAATGAAAATGGGACGATCGACGCAAATCGGTACATTGGCTTTTATAAGCCAACGCTTGCATTCAGCGTAATAATCACGGCGGCAAGTGCTCATACAGTCTTTTCCTATATTTTCTGAATTTTTTAAAGGACTGAATTCTTCTGAACGTTTAACTTCCCATACATGGAAATTTCTGCAATCAATGAAAATATGGTAATGAACTACGGAAGGAAAAATTACGGCATTGCAAAAAGAAAAGGAACAAAAGTGATTAATACTGATAACAGAATAAAGTGTGGAGATCCTGTGGTACAGTCTATTAGTAGCGCAACAAGCTTTATTTTGGTGTCTGAAATGATACGTTTGAGTAATAGAAAAAGTCACTCCAATTCGTTGTTGTAGTGTCATCAAGAGAAATTTTATTGAAAGACCGGATAATAATATATAAAGAAAATTTACTTAGCACATTTGAAAGCATCGAAAATGAAAAACTCGAGTTTATAACCATTTTCTGTTTCTGGTTTCACTGAGATTCCAGTCATTCGATCAATGAACGGGATTTTTTTGAAGGCACGATGAAGAGGTAATTTAAAATTGGCTGCTGAAAACAAATTTTGAACAAATTTAGTTAATGAAAGAAAATTTAAGTCCAAAAAGCAATTCTTATCTTAAGTGTGAGAAACTAGAAATAACAAGTAATTTGAATTATTTAGAAATTCAAAACCAAATGAGTCGAAAAAAGAACCTAGATAAGCAGCCAAACGAACATGTAAATGAAATTTGATTTCCCATTCTACTATCACCCACATCACTTAGACTTCCGCTATGACGCTCTTCTATTGAGGTACGATATCACATCACAGCACTTTCTTCAAAACAACTTACAATTTCATCCCGCACACACAATAACTATTTTTTCAATCAGTCTTCACAAACCTGCGTGAACAAAGTCGCAAGTGAAGAAATGACTTGCAATATTTCCTGAGCGAAATTTGAGGCGTCCTGAATCATCTCGAGCAGCAGCTAGTTCCAGGGGTAGATCCGAATATTCAACAACTTGAACACCATCTGATGTTTGACATATTACACCAACTCGTTCAAATGGATCAGTTTTTTCCACAACCTGGAATGATTTCCACAATAAAGCGCTAGAAATTTCAGAATGAAAGTTAAGAAATACTTAGCCACTTTTAATATAATCTATAGGATTGGTTAGTCATCGGATGCGCAACAGTACCGTTATCAAGGAAAAAGCATCCGTTCAATTCCCTTATTTAAATTATCGATAATGAGATAGTCAAATTCCAATTGGTCAAGTGCAATATTCCTACTTTTGCGGCACAATCTACATTTTTCTTGATACAATATCCAATAAAGTGCGGATCTGCCACACGACACAAAACGTTGTCAACACCATAAACATGAAAATATTTGATTTGATTATTTATAGAGGAAGTGCAATGAGCTTCCAAGCATTCATAAAGGCCACCATTTCCATCTGAAATAAATTTCAATCAGATTCATTAAATTACAGTATTGGTGGCTACAGTGGAGCAATAAACAGAATGCTCACTTGGAGAAACCTCGAAACTGCTCTTTGAAGATAGAAATAAGCCACCATTTATGTCATAGCATGGAATTGATCGTTGTGAAAGTACTATAAGCTGTCCTGCATCAATACTAGCTACTGGAAGCACATCACGGAGATGCTTCAGTGTTCCCTCTGCGGTAGCCGAACTCGTCAACACAACCCTAATTTATGTTTTATATCAACAACTTTCCTACAGAACCCAGTCTAAGTAACTCATAAAGAATTTAATAAGAGCTATGAATGCATATTCTTGATTGCTTTATTTACAATTTTACAGTGCATAAGTTACTACATGGGTGATAAAAGATTTCGAATTATAAAATGTTCCAGAATGAGTAGAGCTAAAGAGTGACTTTATTTCAAGAAAACCATACCACCAGATCTTTGGGTCTGAATTCGGGAATGCCGCTCGAGCAAGGTCTTGCAAACGTGAAATACGAGCCGCTTGCAAGGCGAAAAGTGAATCAGTTATGTCGCAATCGGTGAATCCCAAGGAAAGGGTACCCTTAGGTTCAACTGATCCGAGCCGTGTTGCTTGACCGCCTGCCAGAACCACAGCAGCAACTTGTCCCTTTGCTATTGCTTCCAAACCTAAACATTATTAAACAATATGTATTCTGAGGAGACTTATACATTCCGAAAATCCAAAGCAATTTTAAAATTTGGCAACTAAAAAGGTTACAGAATAGGACATCAAAGCTATTTAATATAGATCGGTTACCTTCCTGCAAGCAACTGATAGCCGTATAGTAAAAAACTTTAGAGCAGTATGGTACTACCTGTATTCCAGTATTCCTTCATGATATTTTCGTCAATATCATTTGGAACAAAGTAGTGATCTTCACTGATTGGTTCCAAGCCTTCCAACTTCTGAAGAGAATTATAAACTTCAAGATACTCCTAGAAAACCATCTTTTTTTCATATTGCAAGACCGGATAAACTCATAATCACAATTTATCATAATAGATAAGAAAAGGAAATTTTACAACATCAAGAATCGTTGACATACCACTGGAAGTGCAGATTCCTTGAACGCTTTGTCTATTTCGTGCATATTATACAAAGTAAATTGATCCACTAACTGCTGTCGCTCCTCTGGTGTAAGGTCATTCCAGAAACGTAGCAGATAGTCATGTTTGCCAAAAATGGCCATTGCCTTTGATCGGTCTTCACGCATAGCTATGCGTAATATCAGTGTTATACTCAAATAAAGCAAAAAATATAATTCGAGTCTGAAATATAAAAGAAAGAACTGATTTAAAGCAATCATTTCATGCAATTTCTTCATCTTTTCTACTCATATCCAGAAAGATGAAACGAAACGTCCTTTTTCTTGGTGTATTTTAAGTTTATGAAATGATAAAAAGCGTTACCAAATCCTTTGCAAAAAAAAAAAAAAAAAAATGGATCGCGCAAGATAGATAGTCAAGAAAAGACTCCCTTGAAAGTATTTGATTTTTGATAAAACAACTTCTAACATTAAATGAACTGAAAAGTGCTTTTACTGTACTGAGGAAATAATACATCTACTGGTATATATATATATTGGAAGACTAAACTTTCCTTTGGTCACATTATTTAAAATTGAACTCATTCGGAAGAAAAAAATTGATAAAATCTCGTGGATTTCTTGCACCTTTTTTCGATGACAAACGGATAGCCAGGGGACAGAAAGAAAGGCAGAGAAAAGGAAAAGCGGAGCGGAAGGAAAAGGTTTGAATCTGGGAATCAGATGCAGTTTAACAAATATCCTCTGAGTGTAAACTAATATGTTTGTGGAACAGAAACAATAACGAACACCAAAAGTCGTTACAACCTGATAGTTTCCCGCTAACATGTAAAAACGAAAGGCAGTTTAAATATCGAGTCGTTGAGAAAATTTGTTCGCACAATTGTGCTTCATGAGTTGGTGAGATTCTTGAAGTGTTTGGCATGGGGTCTTGGGCAGTAGTACGGTAGCGAGGGAGTGGGACGCTTATGACCGGCAAGGTGTCGTGCAGTGTATTCGTGGTCGGTGAGAGTTTGTATAGTGTTTTGCCTGCTTCCCGATTGTCTTTTGGTTATTTTTATGTCCATTTTCAGTCGATGTTGTTTCATTTCTTCGAACTCTTTTTTGGTCGTTTAGATGGGTTTGACGGCACAGGGATTGCTTGCAGACTTGATAAATAAAAAATGGAAGTCTTGACGAAGTCGAGATTCTAAAGTATTTAGATTTTCTCAGAATAATTATGACTCCAGTGATATAGGATCGTAAATCAGGATTTCTGAATTACATGTTCTACACGTATTTCTCGAATACTTATTGTATGCGAGGTTTCATTATGAAGTCTTTAAATGTAGCAGTTTCATTATGAAACTGTTATATTTAATTCGATAAACCCTCTAATGCAGTTAATTGATTAGGAATAATGGCACTGTCTGACGATTTCGTGGAACAGTCATGCGGAGGAAGCAGGTCATCACTATTCCCATATTTCCCAATACGCAGTCTATTTTGTGCCTCTATAGGCGGCAACATTGGTATGCTTTTTATTAGCAATCGTTAATATGCTCTTGTTTTATCAACTTGATGCAAATGGCAGGTAAAAAAGTCGCTTAATACTGTCAAGACTAGCAAGATTTTACCAGTGAAACTAATAGGTAGATATGCATAGCAATGTAATATTGGAAGAAAAGTGAGATAGGATGATACTAGGAGTTAAATGTACTCGCAGTGATAGTAGGATAGAAACTGAGGGAATGGAGGAACTCAGTATGAGATGTGCCTGTTTTGCATAGGGTGTTGTTAGAATAATAGTCTAGAAGCCCTGCAAATACTTTTTTAATTTAATATATGGTTTTTTTTTTTTTTTTTTTTTCTTCGTGTTTGCTTTTCTCAACAATCGGCATTGCTGTTGTGGTGTAACTTTGTTTTTCATAATCGACATCTTTTTTTTCGGTTGCTAATGAAACCAAATTATGGATAATTACAAGGCTGCTGTTCCCTCTCAGATACCGCTATTTTGAATAACTGAACAATCATGGTTGTTCTGAATGGAAAACATCCAAAATTTAGGAAAATGCATGCTTGCTTTTTTCCATGATGAGTAGACAAGTTCATGTTAACGTTAACCCGGTAGTCTTACAGATCGTACTACACTGATGTGCTGACTTTTGCTATATTCATTTATTGCACTATTAGGTGTTGTCATGTACTTTGTACAGTTGGATTTCCATCCCACTTTAGACATTTCTACTTTTTAATCGCATTGAGCTGTTAGAAATATTTTTGAATTTGGAATTTCTGGTATATCCTTTTTTTGGTTTTGTTTGGAAGATTTTCAGCTCTAGAAATGTGAGTTTCCTTGTATACAGCTGATGGCTTTTCCGCAGTACAACGTCCTATTTTTTTTTTTTTTTTTCTGAGATCTGCTTAGCATATAAGTTATTATATTAATAAGAGGGGGTGGGTTTGTTTATTTCCTTTCTTTTTCTTTTTAAGTGCTTAATTGATTGAAGCTTGCAGGTAAGTCTGATGAGGAAGTGGAATTTGGTTCGCTTAAATATTTTCTTTTATGTGGTGTGGGTGGAGTGATCTCATGTGGTACCACACATACGTCTATTGTTCCACTTGATCTTGTCAAATGTCGAATACAGGTATTGGTGTTAAATGGCTTACAGGAGCTTCTCAATTTTATTTCTACGCTTATGCAAGTGGTGTTGATTTTTAGGTGAATCCGGAAAAGTACAAAGGAATTATACAAGGCTTTCGAACTACAGTAAGAGAAGAAGGCTTTCGTGCTTTGGGGAAAGGATGGGCGCCAAC
The DNA here is from genome assembly GCF_000002995.4 of Brugia malayi. Lineage (NCBI taxonomy): Eukaryota > Metazoa > Nematoda > Chromadorea > Rhabditida > Onchocercidae > Brugia > Brugia malayi. The sequence goes on from NW_025062479.1 coordinate 5,311,589, forward strand.
ATTAGTTGGATATTCGCTCCAAGGACTTGGAAAATTTGGTTTTTACGAGATGTTTAAAATTTTCTATAGTGACGTGCTGGGTGAGGTACAGTTTTTATGTTGGTTCGGCAAACTTGGTTTTGTAATGCTCCGTCTTAGGTCTGTTTGGGTAGAGTTGACTTTGTTTCATCTGTTAAACTAGTATTTTCATGGAGTTTTTTTTTAAATTTATTTATTTAAGGAGACATTGGGACAATTTTGAGTTTGGGAAAGGATTTCTGGCAGTACTAATATTTTTTGTTTTAGGAATTATCTTATCAGTGGCGTACAAGTTTGTATTTGGCTGCTTCTGCGTCTGCAGAATTTTTCGCTGACATTTTACTGGCACCAATGGAGGCTACGAAGGTTCGCGTTCAGACGTCTCCAGGTGCTCCACCAACACTTCGTGGTTGTGCACCAATGATATATAGAAATGAAGGAATGACAGGCTTTTACAAAGGCAAGTAGTTGTACCATTGATTTTGTAAAATATTATTTGCTAGAGTACTTTATGTATTTGATTTTGGGAAATAGGTCGAAGACAGTAAAGTATTAGATCGTGAAAAGATTGAAGTCAAATGGTTTTCTTTTTTTTTCAAGTCATAGTGTACTTTCGCGTCAAATGATACTTGATTGATTTTAGGTCTACCACCACTTTGGATGCGTCAGATACCTTACACCATGATGAAATTTGCGTGTTTTGAACGTACATTGGAAGCATTATATAGGTATGTGGTACCAAAACCACGTTCTGAATGCACAAAGCAAGAACAATTAGTAATTACGTTCGTCGCTGGATATATTGCCGGTGTGTTCTGTGCTATCGTTTCTCATCCGGCGGATACAATCGTTAGTAAACTCAACCAAGATACGGGCTCCTCCGCGAGTGCAATCGCTAGAAAATTGGGTTTTATGGGTATGTTTAAGTGCGTTCTATATCCATTGAGGTTCAAAAGTTTTAAGGGTTTATACTCGACTAAAACTTAACACTGAATTCTGTGAACTAAATGAAAGAACAGCCATTACTTGCAGGTCTCTGGAAAGGACTTTTTCCTCGTATTATAATGATAGGTACGCTTACGGCATTGCAATGGTTTATTTATGATTCTGTGAAAGTGTATTTTAAATTGCCTCGTCCACCACCGCCAGAAATGCCGCTCTCTTTACGTAAAAAGCTGGAAGCAGCCGGGAAATCGTAAAACATGTTCCTGAGTGTTTGCCGTTTTCCGGTTACATGAATTTTTTTCTTCATATGCAGTTACTAGTTAGGTTTTTTTTGATAGCTATGTGTTTCATATGGTTTATTAACTCGGTGTGCGAAATACACAGCGATAGAATCTATTTAATTAGGGTGATAAACTATTTTGCAAAAGTCGAGTTTGTGTACGACAATGGTAACAATGAAGCATATGCAGGTTCTACTGTATATTATTAAATGAAATTTAAACAATGTTATCTCACTATAGGTATTAGCTGTTCCTGACACTTTTCGGCCCTTATATCTGGTATAAATAGGGAGTTGGTAATTCTGAAGCACAACACAGCTTCTGAAATATGAAGGCTTGGTATCAGATAATACTGGAGCATAGGATACCAATCTGCTGTGCTGACGGAGAGTAAACTGTGTAGAATTTAATAATTTCTTGTATCCCTTGTGGAGTCAATATGATTAGTTTTAATGAAGTTTGGTTTCTCCATTATGTTACTTGTCCGAAGGCTGCATTGAAGCAGATGACGTGTTGTTAACCATTGCTGAAAAGTACTAGTAGCCCCTTGAAGATTCTCATGACTGGCGTATCACAATCATTTGCCTTGAATAAAGAATTCCTGTTGAGTATGAGTGTTATACTCGTTCTTTTTAGTAGGTGTACATTTTGTGTTGTGTTTTGCAGGGGAATGTTGTGCCTAAAAGTTTTTCAGAAATACTTTTAGGGAGTGGTTGGCATGTGGTCAGTTAAAAATTGTTGTCGATGATATAATGGATAAAAATTGATGTTCCAGAAAGGATTATGAAGGTGGAGTGATTCGGCGGGTTTCTGAGTTCGAGATATAATGTTTCTATATAAGCCACCAATCTGTAGACAGTTAAAGTATAATGTAATAACGCAGGAACATGTGTTTATCGGTCTCTAAGGTGATCGAATTGTTCCACTTTTTGTTTGTTCATCGTAACTTGAGCGTGAAATTGGAATAAGATTCTAGGAGTCATGAAGTGAGTTTTAAGATGCTCGGTTCGGAATCGTGAAGTTACTGATAAACATTCTGTTTCAATGGAAATGATAAATAATTGGAAGGATCCATAAGGCTTCGTAAAAGTAGACAAATTATCTGTGGGAGGAATTTAAATATAAAGGGTATTTCTTCAATAAGTTCAAAACTTTTTTTTTAAACTCTATGAAGCGAAAATCCAATTCACCGGGACGAGGAAATGAATGAAGTTAAACTGTCAGATGCTTTGTTTACATGTACGTCATACGGTCCAGTTGGAGCATGGGGGGTGGGCTGGAGGAGGAAGCGGGGAGAAGGAGGGAAGGCGTAACAGTTGGCGTTTGATTTGTTATTTCTAGAGACCTGTCTTACAATGCATATATATATATATATATATATATATTCGTCACTGGATTTCGAATTCTGATATGAATATTTCATTGATTATAATGTCCTTTTTTTGCTTTATAATACATGTATTTTGAAGCATGAGTGTGTTACGTTTGGTCTTTAGTATGTTTTGTTTGGTCCTTCGTTCACACTTTTTTTCAGAATTGAAAGAGGAAATAGGTAGAACATTGCTCATGAAATCTTGAGCTAAGTGTACACTTCTTAAATGGCGTGTAATGGTTTTGTAAAATCAGTTGTGCTCTTCATTTCCTTTATTATAAGTATCTAAATCGTAACACAATTGTGGATTTTTTTTTACAAGTGAACGTAGCAAAATATAGTGATATTCACTATAGTTTTGGGATGATTAAGGAAGAAGGTTTCCCACTTTCGAAAGAAGAGTAGGTTCTCACATACCGTGGTTACTTATTGTAGGACTTAGGAAACTTGGTTTTACGAAATGTGCAAGCTATGTTATTGTTTTTCGGTATTTTTGCCTCAAGTAAACTGGTATCAATTATTGTCTCTAGCTGATAAATACGTTGATTTCGATTTTTCTCACAATCGAGATAAGTGTTGGATTTAGGAATTATTAATTCTTGCTCTCTTTTAGTAAATAGCATTTACATGGCTAATATCTTTCTATGTAGCAGCGTCAGTTTCAGCCGAATCCATCGCTGGTATTTCGCTTTCTTTATTGGAAGAGACGAAAGCAATGATAAAATAATGCTGGATTTGTTCCAAAGTTGCGAAGACAGGTGATTTGGCGTGGTAAAAGAATTACTGGATTTTATAAGTTTTTTCTTTTTAGCATCTAGATGTCAGTTTTAATTGATAAGATCACTTGGCAATTTCAAATTAAACAAGATATATGTATTTATGAAGAATGTTTTATCTCAACAGCAGTCTTTTTTGTTCGTGTTTGCTTATTTTTGAGATGGATATTATGACCATCAAAGATTTACCATTGCCAGATACGGTGATGATAGTACTATACTAACAGGTACATAAACCGTTCTAGTTACTTTACTTTTTTTGCGTTATCACATCGCATCTACTGAAATCCAATTTCCACACGGTTGAATAGAAACTGGATCAGAATTCGGGATTATGATCAACAACTTGGTTATGTAGGACAGTATTTTTCATTTGTCATCGCTGTTATTTATGAAGGTTTTATCTGCTACATTCTTGTTGGGTGTAAGAGCTTCCAATTACTTTGCAAAAATATTATAATTTTATGTGTTCTTAATTCTTGTGTATACTTTCGTAATAAGTGCAATATTTTATAGTGAAAGTATAGATTTCAAATTATTCCATTCATAGGTTAGGAGGTTTACTTCCACTCGTTATCGTGATTGGTATGTTATCGGCTGCATAATAGTTTATTTATGTTAGTATGAAAATAAGATTTGAACTGCCTCATTCATGACCATCTAGAATGCTATAATTAGTACAAGAAAATTGCAGTGACTGGTCTAAACAAGAATGTTATTACCTTTTTTTTTTCGTATTTTCGACTTACATTTTTTTTCTATAAGTTGTTCTTTAATTTATACTATATCTTATAAAAGTTTAAGTACCATAAAACATTATGCTACAAACAACAGATTTCGTAAATATATTTTTCTGAAAAATAAGTGACTTGTCCATAAATTTCTCAGTGTAATTTGCTTGCCGTTTGTAGCAGGATTATACATAAAAATATTCTCGGTACTGTAAATGGATAGAAAAAAGAAATTTGATTTGTAGTGATGAACTTTTGCTTCGAATAATGTTTTATAACATGCAAAAAACTGCAAAAAGTTAGGTTAAGTGTTGGATATGATTACAAATATGTATAACTGTTTGAGGAATAAATGGTTTTATGGATAATTTGTTCAGAGATTTGGCAGCTTAGCAGTACTGCGCTGATGTTGTTCTGCTGAGTGGTTATGGAATAAGTTTGACATAATACTCCTAATTTGTACAGGAGATTGAGGTCTTGGTATCCTGCAGTAACTTCTCGTTATTACTGGTTATTTTAGGAAATCTAGGTTTGAAGTGATGAATGGAATTTTGCAGGACATTGTTGGATGAAGGAATTCGCAGAAATGTTTGCTGCGCTATATCAGTTATCCGTTCTGATCTCTTCATTTGCAAAATACTCCGCAGTTGTTTCCAGACTGCAATGTAAATGGAAAGGTTCGTGTCGGTCGGTTTTTTTGCAAATGTCCCGGATTAATTTATGTAAGTTACATCAGCGCACAATATAAAAAATTCTTTAGGACACAGCGTCAAATTCTGGATACTGTCATTGGTGTAACCGTTTGGAAAGAACTGACGGAAGTCGATTTTTTTTCTGATTACATTTGGGATGGACTTGCAATGATGATTACTAATCTAGAGAAGGTTGTCTTTTCATTTCGATCTGCAGATCACTGAAGTAACGGAGTATGAGTGGAGAAAATATCCTGACTAGAGAATTCTAAATAATTTAAATAATGCTGGTGAAGAATTCTGAATGATTAAATAACGCTGAGGATTTTTAGCTGATACGCTGGCTCACAACATATCCCGCTGGCTTAAAATTAAATGCTCATTTGAATACCATATTATCACAGTTCTTTGTATATCATATCTATTTATGGCAAAGTAAGCTGAAATTAACTTGAGATTGATGATTTCTATTACTTTTTATTTGTATACTAATACATGCAGCCTCAGGAAAGAAATTTTGAATCTCAGGAGGTTCAAAGTATTATGAACTTTCAATCTCAGGAGGGTTTCAGAAATTTTAAAATCATCAAGTTCAAAGGATGGTACAGTTTTTCAATTAAACTGATACACTTGTTTTTCAGCTTATTTATCAGTAGCAAGTGTTTACATTGGATTTGGTTTCATTTCTTTATCGTGTTTCTTTGGCTTATCTGTTTTTTTCGCTGCTTTATCTGATCTCTTTCGGCTACTCACCGTGCATATATACTGCTTTCATATTTACGCTTTCAAGCAAGTGTTATTTCCATTTTTTACAGTAATTGAAAGTGAGCATTTTTGTAAGGAGTGCATAACTACTGTTTCACTTCATTCCCAATCAAGAATCTCTTCCAGGATGGCCACACTGTCAATAATGTCAATAAAATCACTTTGGAGATTATTTCGTGGACGGAAATATAATCCTTTGCGCAAGAGAGTTGATTCAGTAAAACTGGACGCGAGACAGCTATTCATAGCTACTTTATTTTTCACCATATTACTTTTTCTTCTTCCTACGATACTTGTTTATTTCTTCATATTTTCATCGGTAGGCTTGAATTGTAAAACTATTTTTAACTTTGTAACTTAGTAATACCTAACAAGAATTAAATGATATACTAATTCAGTAAATATCTCGTGAAAAAAAAATTTTTTTTACTTAAAAAAAGAAAACTTCGGTTTTTATCAATACGTGTTAAATGGTTGCAGCTGCATTATGGAGTGTGCGCTATACAAATGCTCCTCTCGTTGCTGTCGATTGTTCAGGATAAAATCATCTTCTGTGTTTTCAAACAGCATTATAACTGATGAGTATGATATCTCGATATTTTTTAAAATCATATTTTCTAATTCCACCGCATCTTCACCAAACACTGATAAAAGAATAAATTGTATTACACTTCCCATTGTTTACAAGAAATAGAACGATTCTTATACACGTAAGTTATTTGGAACTATTTGATCTGAACTTGTTTTGATAGCGGTTGCATTTTTCAGAAAATGTGTTACCACGCAGTTTCCTGTTTGTGAAAGACCTGATCTTCGAAATAATTTAAAAACTTAAAAATTGAAAAAAAAAAAAAAAACTAAAAAATTCTTCAGCACTTCCCCGTGGGTAGTGACATGCAATTATCTTTACCAAAAATTATTCACAAGGAAATTACACTCGGAAGAGGAAGCCGTTTAGAAGATGAAGGGTTTTCAATAATTTTTTATTTCATATCAATTCTTATGAATTCCAAAGAAACTGATACTATCAGGATCATCACACGAACTGTTACGAGGTTAATGTCTATCAAAGCTTAATCCTTTTGGGCTGCTATCTCCTATCTACATTCATATTTGTTGCTGTACCCTTACCTGCCATATCAAACGACAATATTCTAAGTTTATCAAAAACTGGAGGCAAGAACTTTTTAAAACCTGTTTTTTTGGTAAGGAGTCATATGACCCATTCACATCCTTTTAGCATAGGAGCTGTGAAAGTCGAAATATTTGAGAAATCTTTTGTTCATTGAGGAATGTTTCTAACTGATGAGAAGGCTCTAGCAACGAAATCGCTTGTCATTCTAGATGTTCGACCAGAAGAACAGATCGCTAAAGAACACATTACCAAAGGTTTATTATATTTGGGCCAAAAAAGGAGTCTTATATGTAAGCATTTTAAAAAATAATTTTGGGATTTTGCAGCTGAATATTACTCACGAGTCTTTCTAAGTTGTGACCATTACGAAACAGAAGTAACATTAATTGTCTGCTGTCATGTTTATGGAACTGATGAAGTTGTATCAACATAGGGCATAATGTGATGCTTTTAAAAAGAGGTATAGTGTCTGAAGATTTCTTGGTACAGCAAAAGCTCTGGTAATTTGAGTAAATAATATGTGGTGGAAATGTCCCAAATTAAAGTTTGATTTCTGTTCTTCCTTCTGAATGCTAGCATCCAGAAGAGTTATTAACAACAACAAATAGCAAACCAGTTAAATTAGAAGCGTCAAAATTAGCCGTCAATCGAAAACCAGCTTTCGAGAAAAGTCCACTTCATCAAACTTCTCCGTTTTCACAACTTTAATTTCTGCAACTTTTTCATCCAAAAATTCTAAAGGGAGTACGCAACAAAAAACTTTTCATAGCTGAATTCTTAAAAACAACGACAAGCTCTACAAACAAAAACAGTGTTTATAAAGGAGTGAGACAAGGAAACCAAACGAACAAACGTAGAGCTTGGAGATGATTTTTATGCTTTGATCTTTTAATCAAAAAAAAAAATGTATCAATTCGAGATATAAGGATTCTAATTTTTTGAGTCGAGATTTTATATAATGGTAAATTATGGTTAATCTAATGCTCCCACACAAAATCAAGCATAGGATATTTCAAGGGAGCATCCACAGACATCTCCAAGAAACATTTCGACTGTAGCACTTCATTTCACTGAATATTTCGGCAATTTGACAAGATGAGTGCAAAAAACTACCGGGACCATTCCTAAAATAAGGTATATTTACAATAACATTATTCAAATGATAATTTCAAAGTTCTGAAGCTCCTCATCCGATGGAAGAACAATTTTGTCTGGTCGAATCAAGTCTTTGCTGATGTATGGTAATCCTGCTTTTTCCCTTCGTGCCATCTCCAAATGAGCTTCTCGATATGCCCAATCCCTTGCTTGTGGCCTGTAATAAACTACTTATCAGAAAAAGATACGGCTCTTTTGAGAGGCTTGCAAAATACTTCCATATCACAAAAAACTTTTTGTGAAATATTTCAAAAATCTGTATATGATGATGTAAGCTTGTCTGGACTCAAATTTTTCACAAATAGATTACTAACACCTTTATGAACAATAATAGCAATAGATATATCAGCAAACGAGGATTGCTGTTTTATAAAAAGTAAATTAGAGTTCTTTTTAATACTTGAAGTAAGAGGTAAGAGTAGAGCAGACTAAAGTATGCTGACATAATGAATTAGTTCAGAAAAGGTTTTGAAAAGAAAAAAAGAAAAAAGAAAAACAAACCAATCGGGAGCAGCGTATAGGATGTACAGCGTCACCCAACTAACCATTACTGTTAACAAAACAAACATGTACTGATGAAATTTCAACCAATCTGCATGTTCATCATAGGGTGATAAACCAAACCAAATCCAGTTGCGACGCTATAAATTAAGGCAAGACATCCACAAAAAAAATTTCGAAGTTTTATTTCCTGATTCAAAAGAAAAGCACCATTATTTGAAATCAAGAAATTATCAGAACGAACGATCTGGCCGCCCTGATCTTTTGCCAGTGGTCTTCTCCAGCCATCACCAAATAGCCAATCCAGACGACTACCATTTAATTTCGGCCACGGATTTTCATATGCATAAGAGTCTGAACCAGGTCTAAAATAATGCATATTGGGAAGCGTTCCTACGCTAAAACAGCCACAAAATATCAACAGAAGAACCTCTTATATTACTACCTAAGAATAATTTTCACACGAAATGATTTTTGCGAGCAGTGTATTCCTTTAATGAAGAGCATTTTTGATTTTGCTTGCAACCAATTAAATTTAAAAAATCTACAAGCCTACTCGGCAAACCTCCAGAATCACACATTAATCGTCACTAAACTGTATCTCATTCTTTTAGTACACAGCCAAAGATTGCAATTTGATCTTCATAATTTTTTCCCTTCGTTCGAATTTTTAGTTTTATGTGAAGTATTTTTGGTCAGCAACACATTTGCAACGAAGCAAACAAATAAGACAATATAATACCATATCCATTATAAAATTTTATAACAAAAGAGTACTATTCTTCTCTATTCTGGGATTGATTTGGATATTTTATAACTGTCTTAACAGAGAAGTAACCAAGTGTATAACTAGATGAGATCCTTTTTGAACTTGAACAGTGATTCCCGAGTGGTATGAAATACTACAAAATAAGACCTATCGAAGTTTCCTGCATTCTGCGGTGCTAACAAATGATAAAGTATGAAAGTCTTGATGAACTGACCTGTAATTTGCTGGCTTCATTTCAATATTCTCTTCACCGTTAGCTCCCTGCGAAACTGCCGACGATAGCCTCAGGAAAGTAACAGAGATGGTACGACGATAAAGTGGTAGAAACAGCAACATCCCAGCCAAAAATTATTTGAAAAGAAGCTGAAAACTGCAATTTGTAGAGGAAGCCCACATTATGCTAGCAGCTACGACACGTCTTATCACTCATTAAGACGTCATAGCATTCAAAATTATGAACAGCGTACAAGTTCCTCAATTCGCAGAATGACGCAGTCTTAAGGAAACACAGCTGGTGCGCAGGGAAGAACCACGCATGAAATCAAAAGACGAAACCCGATAAGAACCATTCGAGGTACGTCCAGGGGCTATCTCGTACGGGCCGTATTTCTCTACCTCGGCTATTTAGAGGCATGCTTCAAAGGCTGGTCGTTATATATCGTTGTTCCATTCAGGAGATGGGCTGATTCAAGCTGACAGTGAACAATGCCAGGGAGCAAACTCGCGGCTCATTTAAAATAAGGAGGGGAGCATCGCCTAGGCTAGAATTTAGAAATGGAAGAAAAGTTTAGTTAATCATTATAAGTTCACGGTGGGCGCAAAATGAAATAAGATTCGAAGGAGTAAGTAAGAGGTAACACAATTTTATTTTACTATGAATTGGGTAAGCTGAGTCGGGAACTGTTAGATAATGCGACGATCAAAACTACTGAGAATCAGATTGGTAATTGGATTAGAATTAGTCAACTGCTACATTAGTAAGAGACTAATGCTTAGAGGGAAATTTGCCATGCTGTTTTTATGTCCACTTATGATGTTGAGCTCTATACATTTCTAATATATTTGGTAAATATAAATATGATCTGTGCTTCATGTAAATTTCATTTCACTTAAAGTTATCGATTGTTATGAAAGTCAAGTATTAATGGAATTTAGTTATAATCATACTTTGGAAACTTGAGCAGTTGGAAAAGAGATGTTTTTTGCCCAATTGTCCAACTAATTGACATTATAACAATATGGTCGACGGCTGAAGAGGGTGGTGATTTGTCACTATTTCCACTAATAGACGATATGCTTGTTTCCATACTTCATACTATTCAGAACGCGTAAATACCTTATCCTCTCTAACTTATACGTAGTTCTATCAACTTAAGTGATTCTATGAGTTTCATTTTTTATTTCTTGGTGATGACATGTCATCGCCAAGAAATATAAAGACGCTCTTTCGGTAGGTATTAGTATAGTGATATATGTAAATTAGAATAGTATTAATTTAAATATATTAGTAGAGAAATGTGTAGAAATATTAGTGTAGGTATAGAGACAAATCATATGTAAAGAATTGAAATAAAGCTTGAGGCTTCAAACTATTCAGCTGTCCGTTGGGCTGTATTCGTTATTCGTCATCATTAATAAATGGCAGGCCTAGCTTAATTGGTTTTTGATTTAGAAGAGTTTGCATACATTGGAACCGATCATTTTTTATTTTTGCAATATTTTATTGCTTTCATTCATTCATTTTTTTTCAACATTAATCTTATTTTGTTGTTAGTTCACAATGCAACTTTTATTTAATTAGCAATATAAATCAAGTTGAAGGATTTTCGACGAATTTTAGATATCAAATGGATGAGAAAGAAATGCAGGATTTGGAGCTGGACAGCGCGCAAGAAAATTATGTACCACCTCCGCAGAAGTCTGTCTCAGAAATTATTGCAATTGACGCTAATGATGAAAGTTTGAATCGGTGAGTGATTACCGGGTTTGAAAACCATTCCATTCTTCTCGAAGAACGAAGCACTTCATCAGTGATGTAGTTCAAAGCTGAATAATATCTCGATACTGCAGTCTTTTATATTATGGCCGAAGTAATATATGTGTCAACTTGAAATGGCCAAAAACTGAATATAGAACAGTGGAAACCTTTGTGCCTTATTTTGTGGGTTATTTTTAGTTTTTCAAATTCTCAAGGACCACAGTTCTATGTTTGAAGAATAGGTCTTATTTACTGATTTACAGTTACAAACAAACACTTCTGGGTCAAGCGAAATCTGGGCAAGTGATTGTTGATGCAACCGATCCTCGCAACGTTCTTGTGCGTTCGATCACGTTAGTTGTCGAGGGTCGTCCGGATATCACAATGCATCTTGATAGAGGTTTTTGCCGTTTTGTAATGGTTGTTCCTATACTTTTTCTTTTTTTTTATTTAGGACGGACAACCATCGCGCTTTGTTTGAAATACCTGCCTTACTACAGCATTACCAACAAATTGATTTTCGAAGTCTCGCTAAGTATTTTCTATTTAAACGAAGGAATTCAAAGCTTTGCATGAAATTGCAGAACATTTGAACAATGCATCATTCATAATAAAGGAAGGAGCTGCATATAGGATTCGTTTTGATTTTCATGTACAAAGAGAGATTTGTACTGGTTTGAAATATGTGCAGAAGGTCACACGTCATTCTATAACAGGTGTGAGGATTTCCTGTTTTGCATAAATATATTCCGAAGTTGCTTGCTGAAAATGATACAAATGAAGTTGCGGGACTTTGCTTCGCAATTTGTTATATTATTTACAAGTGAAAAGTCTTCTAATATTCCTATTAATAGATAGGTACCCTTAAAAAATGGAACTTTTCAAATATTGGTATAATGTTATGCTTTTTGCTTTTTATTAATCTTTTCAGTTGATAAAGAAACGTTTATGATGGGTTCATATGCGCCAAAAATGGAAATTCAGTCATTTATTACACCATCAGACGAAGCCCCATCTGGTTAATTTTTTTATATTTCCAAGAGTTGAGAGATAGGTGTCAAGTTTCTTCATCTGCATAACTTTGAATGTTCACTTAATTTTATAAAAGTTGTTCTCTCACGATATTTTGTTTCAGTAAATTATAGCATTGCATTTCCAGGCATACTGCATCGTGGAACTTACAAAGTGAAATCGCAGGTATGCGATGATGATAACCATGACTGGTTGTCTTGGACGTGGAGCTTAGAAATTGCAAAAGATTGGGAAGAATAAGTAGCTTTTTTTTTCTGCACGATTTTTCACAGCTAACTTAACTGCCTTTTATTACTAACCTCCTCACTTTCATGATTGGGTTTTTTTTTTTTTTTTGCTAAAGATATGTAATATAATAGTAGCTTTTCGGTGTATTCTGTTGTATTTAGTCTTACGTCAATGGTTTCACTTCGTCAATTCTTTTCTTCCAATTAATGCTAATTAATTAACTGATGTTGCATTCTATTACTTTGAATGTGTTTATCAAGTTTTCTTGTTGATAAGCTGCTTTATTGCATTAGTTCATTGCTCCACTTTCATATTTTCTGTTCATTTTGCAATTATATAATGTACAAGCTAATGTTATTAATAGTTTTTTGCTTTTGATTTATAGCAGTTTTCTTTTCTGTTCAGGTCATTTGCGGAAACGGAATTTGCTACATTAACAGTGTCTTACCACAAATATTTTTTTTCTTATCATCTAGTATTTCCAGTGCTTTAGATGCTTGTGGCCGTGGTGTATTTGACACGCTTTGTTGCAAATTCTATCTAAGACTTGGTGAGTTTGATGAATTTATTAATATTCTTCAAAGTGTCCGAGTGTAAACACAGTTGTTACTTTTGAATTAAACAAAAAAAAAAGAAAAAAATTGCATGGATCAATCAAAAAGTCCCTTCAGTGCACATTAAGACACATTCGCTCCAAAGACATACTTTCTGAAATTCTCGATTTCCTTGAAGAAATTCGGAGTCCTGAGATAAAATTAGTTCGTAGACGCTTTTCGCGGATAATCATTATCTCCGCTTTTATTTTGTTCAGTTCCACCATTTAGTTTTTCATCTGTATGTTGGGTTCATTAGACATACGAAGTATTTGTATATGAAGGTAGTGTATTTGTGTTCACTGTCTGGTACATAACGTCAAATGTCAATTTCAACTTCGGGAACATACTTAATCATAAACACGATAGATTTACAGAATTGCTTAAAGACCTATTTGCGAGATGTCGTTGATGTTTCTGACGGTACAGCAGTCACTCAGTAGTGGCACCAGTTATGGTGCCGCATGGATTCGTGAAGTCTGGCATGGCCCGCTTTCCATACAGCAGGGTAGCGGAGTACAGAGACTGCCCACTTCTACTCCCAAGCAGATAGTTGCAGTTTAGGTTTGATGAACCACTAAAGACCAGTTATGCTTCCCTCCACCATGTTTTGGGAACTTAGTATGTTGCAGCATTTCCCACACCCTTCTATCTCTTTACTGATTCAAGAAATTTATAAGACTTCATTGGTAAGAATGACGAGTCGGAACGATTCCTTCCGACAAGTGCTACATTGTCACACGCAACTACATTGTGGACATTAAAACGCTCCAACCAATCCACTATAGAATTATAACTGCTCTGATACAACCAGTAAAAATGGTCAATAAAACGGAAATGCAGGTTCTCCACATTGGATCACAGAAATTAGAAATTTACAACCTTAAATTCATATATCAAAAGCAGAGAGGTGTGTCAAACCATGTTTCTTTACAAACGATTCTAATTTTTTAATTTTATAGTCTTAAGCATTTTTAAATCGCATATCGCAGTTCTGGGCATAAACAGTGGAAAAATTAACAGAAGACATGCCAACTTTTATAAAATCCAACAATTACAATAATTAACCATAATAACAGAAATAATACTCCCTTTCAAAATGATAACAAAATATATTTAAAGAAAAAAAAAAAAAAAAAAAAAACGAGAAAGGATAGGAATTTTTCAAATTCATTATTTTTATCTTCGTAGTCACCATCAAAAGTAACAACGCGGATGCAAAATGTGCTCCCTAGAAAAAAGTAGCTAGGAATGAACTACCATCGGACAGTAAACGATTACATAATACTAGAACGTCATTCTTTCACGATCTCATAATCTCTCAACTATAATTGGAATAGGACTCTATTTTGATCAAGTGATGACTTTCTCCATCTAACAGCATTATTCAGTAATGAAGTTTCCAAGCCAGGATCACAATTCAGTATGCTGTGCTTCTTCATCTTCATTTTCTGCTTCGGCTTCTGCCTTCTCTTGATCTGATAAACCAGCACCATCCTTACCTCCACTTTCCAAAAATTTCGTCAGCCCTTCCAATGTCCTTTCACCGGTAAAATCAATTATCTAAAATAAATACAAGAAAGTTTACTTCATTACTGTACCCTTCAAATGAAACATAAAAACCAGTACAAAAGCTTTCTTTTGTGGGTATCTACGAAAACACATTCACAGATGTGCGCACTAAGACGAATGCACAGAATTCATCGATCCCACGACTGCATGATTTGTTTCAGTTTTTGCCGCTGTAGTACTAGGTTATTTAGCAAATTTTAGTTTTGAATAACAGTGTGGGGAAAATTCATTTGCTGATAGTACTCAGACTGGCAAATTCTTTGCATTCATAATAGCACAGACCTTTCCTTCATTTTAAAGTAGCAAAAAGCTCAGGGAAACCTAAAAAATTGAGAAACAACCTGCCTTATTAGAACTGGCAGGGAAGAACTTAATTGTTGGGAATGACTGCACTTTAACATCTTCCACTTCATTTGCTGTTGCATCCATCTTAGCAATCAGTATAGTATCATGATCCTTATATTTTTCACCCAACTTATCCCATGTTGGCATAAGTTGTTTGCAGTGTCCACACCATGGAGCGTCTGCAACCTTCTGCTTATATAAAAACTGTGTATAGTAAACTCTAATCACCAGGAAATCACAACAGTAATTACGAGACATACAGATCAAAAAATTCCAATTTATAAAATTCCGCTACATTACCGAAAATTTCATCCGCAATGAAGTGAAAAGCAAAGATATGCAGTAATTCATGACTCTTCATACTGCTGCCTTCAACTAGCGTTCAGACCCTACCAATAAGTCAAGAATTCTCGAATTAGCGGTGGAAATAGAACACCCTTCTTGATATCAAGATAATAAAACACTTACAGAATAGCACAATGACGTTTTTCTTGGAATCCTTTGCGACATCGTCAAAGTTCTTCCCAACTAGTACCTTTACTGGATTCTTATCCCAGTCACTGGGAATATCCTGAGTCATTAGATGTGATTTCAATTTACCAGCAAGATACATTTCTGTAAACTGTATAATATTTTCTGCTGTAATTTCTTTGAATTCGGGTTTGTATTTAGTCATATCCTCCTCTAGACTGATCAATCTCAGTGCTGCCAAATCTTCCTTTTTGAGACCAAAGAATTCCAGAATACGAGCATTGTCTTCCACGTCCGTATTAATGATGACAAAAAGAACCTACAAAAGAACTCCTTTACATGAGTTATTTACACCTATCAAAATATATTTGGAAATGTAATTACACAGTGCCGGAAAGCCACTCCAAGTCCATGAAAATTCAACATCAGAGTCATGAAAAAATCACCTTGCCCTTGAATTTCTTCGCAGCTGCGCGGAACTCTTTCTCTAGTTTCTCAAATTCAGAGCTTTCTTTTGAAATGAATAGGAGATTGTGTGATTTAATATCACCACCGAAGATAATTGGTGCAGTATCTTGTGTGAATTCACTCACAAGCGGTAATCTTTGAGCCTGAAAATGAGTTTATGAATCAAAGTGAGTGATCGAAAGGTACAGTTTAGTATCGCCTCTTCCAAGATCATTGGCAGTTTAATTTATTTTATTACATATATTACTGATGAAGTGCGTGCATACATGAATTCTACTTTAAATGCATGGAACTATATTTTTAACGAATTTTTGTTTTTTAATAGATTATGGTATCAGCAATAAACACGCTGAAGACAATGAAACAAAAATTTAAGGTAAGCAGTGATCTAAACTGAAGATTTTGTTTTGAGGAAGTCATGAGGGCGCCAAGAGCAGCATTTAATGTGCATGTAACTATGTAAATACGAACTAGGAAAAAGTACACAAAATAAGAGATGGGTTTACACAGCGGTACACTTGCAAAAGACACTAGGCAGAAAACAGTGCTGGTCCTTGTTTGAACTATTACATGTTGTGCTTTAATGATGAAAGCATGAGAAACCATTCTAATCAACAGAGAATCCAAAAAGTACCTGAATCCAAGTCTTAAGTTGATCAGCTACTAATTTCTCACTAAATTCGGCTCGTCCCTCATCGAATTTCTTTAACAACACAACGCCTTCACTTTCCAATTCTATTTGTCTTGCTGCATCATTTTCCGTGGTGATACCGAATGGTATATCATCGAATCCAGCAGCCACTTCCAGAAAAACTTTTGCATTCATGCTTTCAGTATCCTGAAAAGTGTCTTGAACACAGCATATCAAAATGGTTAACAGTAATATTTTCTCAAATAAGGGAGAACATTTTAAACAAGAAATACCTTAAAGTAGCCAATGACGCACACTTCATTGTTTTCCTGGAAGTCTTTTACATCGTCAGCTGAGAGTATGGTTTTAGCTGCTGGACCTGTCTTCTTTTTTAGCCAAGCGACGATGGACGCTGCATCTCGTCCACCACCATATTCCTGTGGTTTACCAGAACGGAATAACTTCAGAGTCGGATAACCACGCACCTAAAATGCCAACTTATGTGATTCAATACAATAAATTTGTAACTCAAAAAAGAAAAAAAAAACGAATTTTTTTAATTCATCCAAAACCCAGTCCACAGCACTTAGAGGTGATCTTTCGTATAAAACCTAAGAAATGCACGAAGATTTATTTATAAGAGCTTTAAACAAAAAATTATAAGAGCTTTAAACAAAAAATATAACATAAAAAGATGCAATGCCAAGTAAACGCAAAAATAAAATGTACTGAACAAATTGATTAACATACCTCGTACTTTGAAGCAAGTTCACCATGTACGGTCGCATCGCACTTTGCAAGCTTGATTGGACTCTCCTCTTTCTTTAGCAACTGCGCTGCTTTTGCATATTCAGGTGCCAAGGCCTTGCAATGTCCACACCATGGTGCATAGAACTCAACCAGAATAAACTCATGTGCTGCTACCGTGTCGTCAAAATTATCCTAAAAATTCATCTTGAAAATGAAAAGTTTCGGACCGTAATTAATAGAAACTTCAATCAAAAATAAAAGGAAATATGCTCAAGCAAATTCCGAATTCAGGTACAGAAAAAGTCAACGAACATACGAAAATTTTTCTGAATCGCAGTTCCCTACTACTGTCCTTCTAATTCTTTCAATGAACTCTCTAAGATATTTCTCTGCATTTCATTGATTGGTGTGGGAAAGCGTGGAAAGAGAAAGAGATAATGACTTAGTTTTTTACACATATCATAAATTTTCAAAAATGATACCAATCAGTAGAAAATGTATGTGTTCAGTAGGTCTGATTTCAAAAAGTAATACAACCATTTTGAACAAGTGAAGATAGTTCTTATTATGTGAGTTGGGACATATGTCATATGAGAAACGAAGGTTTACTGGGGATCCCTATCAGATAATACGTGTGCAAAAAATAACCTTTGTAAGTACAAGAACTCCTTCATCCTCCTCTACACTTGCATCATGGGCAACCGGGTGTAGTGCAAACTGAAGCAACAGGCTAAGGGTGACGACCAACCTGAACATAACCTGAAACAGCGAATGACTTCAGCACGCTTCGACACGACACCTAATCATGGCAGCCATGCCATCCATCGTCGCTTTGATAACAGCACACCCTCCCATCTTTCCCACTCCCCTCCCCATCCCCGGCGCACAGTGCATTGTGTGTTGTTCGCCCATTGGATAACGAGCATGACACACCCCCGCGAAACCATTGGTTGTGCTCTACTGGACGAGATTTGCGTGAGGGCCGTTACGCACTCCCTGCTTGCAGTATCTTCATTCTTGCAGTATTGAGAGTTCACGTTCGTCATTCTGGGAGATTAGGGACTGTAGACATAAGTTGATTGTTGAGGGATAAGAACCCTTCATTTTCACATGATTTCATGACGCCTGAACAGTTTCTTTATCGGAAACTATGCTATGGAACAGATTGAACATGGCGAATTCACAAAACTTTCGCAAATTTTTAACTGATCAAAACCCAGCATGGCTGCTTCACCTGATTAAAATAGGCTCCTCTGCGTCTTGTTCTTCTCTGTAATGAAACTTGAAATACATCATGCAAAAATAATGCTTCGTAAAAGTGAAATCTTTAAACCACTGAGATGGACATCTGCGCCTAAATACGTAATGGAAGCATTGGAAATGTTACACAGAAGCAAATCGGATTTTCTCGTCACAGTTTAGCTTGTCGTAAATTTTTTACTGCAGTTTTTTTTTTTTTTTTTTTTTTTCAGAACTTTGTGTGTGCCGACGAGCTCAAAACTTGTTATTTCTCTTGTATCTCATCAGTATAAGAAATAATCAAAACTACAACATTAATCCATCCACTTGTGCATGTTTTTGCTTTTTCCTCAAGATCGATCAGTGGAAAAGAAAAATAGGTCATTCTGTACCAATCTCACCAACAAAATCTCCGTAATTCGGCATGTGACATTTTCAAACGAACCGTCATTATTTACTGTTGAAAATATCCGTTGTTATTCCATTAAGTTATAGATTGACTCCAACATTTCAAGAAACCAGCAGACACAGTTTCTTGCAGTTATCGACAAAAAACATTTATTCAGTAAGGAATAAGTTATGAACTTTCATACCGTCGCTTTTTCTATCAAGTTTGGACGAAATATCATTCTACGAATTGAAATCAAATTTCTGCACTTTAAAAAAAATTAAAATTCTTACAAATCTTTTAGCAAGTGATCTACTATGCATTTTTCTGAAAGATTACATGAGAACATGTTCTGCTCATGATATTCTAAAATTGGAAAGTGAGTTTTACCGAATATTATTCTACTCGGGAAGGTTCATTATACTGACTGTTAAATATAACGTTTAATTCGATTGTGGAGCTCTAGATAAGCAGTCTTTCTGGTTCTTTTTGGCAATAGCAGTTGTTTGAAACTTTCGGGAATTTGCAGCTTCTGCTCATAACTGATACTAGGGAAGGTGAATTTCAGTGCATATCACTTAGCATTTTAATGAAATTATATGATTTTATCTAATCTGTTACATTAAAAATTAATATTCGTCTAAAATTATTATACTAATCAAATTGTCAGGCATTAGGTAGAAAAAAGAAGGAAGAAATTATACAATGGGGAAGATGAATGACGAGAAGTTGCAATTGTAACTTGATTTATAAAAGATATGTTATACTAAAAAAATTCTCATAATCGAAATCGATTTTTCCATTCAAATGATCTGAATATAACGCAATATTCAAAGCAAACAAGAAACGCTACTAACTCCCTTTTATCATTCCTCACTTTGCGAATATTTCTATTACCATAATTCCTGTGATGAAAACTTGAGACGAGCTGAAACAACAAAATTTAGAAAGTAAATAATGGTAAGTATCCGTTTCATATCGAAGCTCACACGTGAGCCAAGGACCGCTCTGTGCAATCTAAAGAGGGTGGGGTTACGTTGAAGATTTAAACTATGTTTTGTGGAGGGCAAACCACTGATTTGGGAAGCAGAGTGGTATCTTCACCTTGCCTCGTGTTGGATTCATAATTTATAGTTGTGCCTTAAACTGTTTATAAGAACTTCAAGATATTCGTGATCACGTGATTGATAATTTAGTTTTTTATATTTCATTATTTGGAAGAGAATGATGGTTGGCGAGGATCTTATGGATATTAATAAGTTGCCTCCAACATTCGCTAATAAAGTAGTATCCAGCAGTTCAGATGGCAAGTTTCATTCATCATTCCAGATTTTAATGTTCGTCTTACAGGATTTTAATCAGGGAATATGCTGCTTCATTTTATTTGCAGCAGAAAACAAATTCCGTATCCTTAATGTGATTTTGAGGATTTTTACAGATGAATCAGTTGATATGGAAAGATGGGCTCCAGCTGGTGAGTCTTCGGACGAGCTACAAGCTGTGCACTTGTTAGTTTTCGCATTTCGACTATTATTTTAAAATGATTTTGATCTGTTCTTGGTAAATGAAGTGATTTAATGGTCATTTTCATGAGATACTTTATCTTTTGATTTTTTTTAGGAACATTTAAAGCTCTTTCAGTCTTTTCAAATCTTTGTTTCATAGTAGAGCAGGAAATTCTTTCATGTTTCATAATTTTGAGACTGTCATTGAAAATTAATTGATTTATCTCCTTTGATCGACCATTTCAGAGATGAACAAATTCGTTTTCGGGAACTTGAAGAGGAGCAGGAACGTCTTAATAGTTCACTGCTGTCTTTATCAACACATTTTGCACAAGTGCAGTTTCGTCTAAAGCAGATCAGCAAGGCAGATCCATCGGAAAGAGATGTAATTCAATTCTTGAATTCCAAGGCTATTTTTTTCTCTAAATTTCTTTTGCTCGAAAAAATTTTAAAAAAAATGGGTTTTTCACTTTTTTTTTGATCCCATAGTTTCGACATCAGCTTTTATTATACCTGCAAAAGAAAGTGTCTGTAAGTTTTTATCACCTGGTATTTACGTATTTCACTAACAGTAACTTATAGCGATTACTGAAAGAACTGGAAGATTTTGCATTCCGTGGTTGTACCGATCTGAAATTAGAGAAGCAGAAGTGCTCACTAACGATAGATAACGAAAGAGGTGATATGAATCAGCAAAAGGAACGGCAAAAGATACTTATCGCTCATTTGAAACAACAACTGGAAGATTTGGAGAAATATGCTTATGAAAGTGGTGAAGGTGACCTTCCAAGCGCTGAAGTCATGGCTAGACAAGTATGTTTTGCTACTTTTGTCAACTCATACTCGATAAATCTATTGAGTAGGACATATATATATATATATCTTGTTGACTGGGTTTTTAGACTTCATTTTCTTCCATTCTTGTGACACAGGATTTTTTTAATTGTTGTAGTGTTAGTGAGACAACTGGAATTATTTTGTTGTGAACTGAGAATTGTTCTATTTTAGAAAGCAGTTATTGACAAACTTCACGAAAAAGTGCAGTTAGATCTGGAACTGGACAGAATGTCCCAATGCGATTTACAAAAGAAGGTTGATGAAGCATTGAAGAAGGTACTTTATTCAAGTAATGCGAAGATTGGTGTTCATGGATTCGAGAATTTAGGACTGACTGAAAAAAGTGTTGGAGTTATCCTGTATGTTTTAATTAAATTTTTATCTGCAGCACATTGCATCGATATGGTTTTAGCTTGTGAACCCCATTAAAGCGAAAGAGCAGTTAGTGGAGCAGTTGCAAGCACAAATTGTCGATCTTGAGCGATTTATTGGTTTTCTGCAGACGGAAGTCAACGATCGTCTATCTAATTCAGTTGTCTCGCTACCTATTGTACCGGCAAAGAAGGGTTCATTCATGAATTTAATCAAGTTTAACCAGAAATTCGAGCGTAATCAGCTGAAGCAAACACTACAAGGAAGCCATTATGGGCAGGTGTTTTCAAAGCTATATAGATTCTTAATGTTCTTTTTTCTATAAAGTAAAGTGATATGAAAATTTTAGTGATGAGCGAGCACGGATAGAGCTAGCAGTTGATGCAGCAACTGAAGTGATGGAAAAATATCTCCTGCTTTCGGTGGATATAGATATCTCTCATTCTGAATCGTTTAGTAAATCATATGATGAGGTTGTTTACTTGGTGTCACTTTTCTTTCTAAAAGCCATTTATGATTTTTTGAGAAAAGAGGAGCTTATGGCTTATAGTTCTTGGGATGTTTTAGAATAACTGAGAGGCGGTAAACTACTGTTTGCTTGCAATTTTTTTTTTTTTTTAAGGCTTGGTGAATTGGCAATGAAAGTAACACCGTATTATCTTCCAAGTTAAGATAATCTCTTAACTGCTACTGTTGCGCTACTTATTATTTTATCATTCTCAATATAATATTTCTAAGACTCCCTTTTGGATGTAGAGATATATGCTGATGTAATTTTTTGCCCGATGTAATTTTTTAACTTGAGATTTTCAAACGCAGCGAAGAGGAGGTAGTTACTGTCATTAGAAAGCAACTGTGTCCTGCTATGCGTGATCTTTTGAAACATGGTATGAACAACGTTGTCAAACACTTTGTTAATTTTGCACCTTTGGGTTGCTATCCTGGAAGTTCGCGCTCTGCTAGAAGTACTAGTGGTAAGTTTTTACAGTGCTTGGTATTACTTTTTAAGGCACATATTCTTCGTAATTAATTCACTGAATCCTTTGAATTCGATTTACTTGGTAGGACACTTCGGTTAAGAAAATTTAGTACGAAAGCTGGAACACGTTTGGGATGTCGTGATGTATTATTACGATTCGAAGTGCGGTCGTGAATATTGCGATGCACCTATTCGCCGTCTTTCACAGAGTTACCAGCTCGATATCATTGCAGGTCGGAGTGTCACATCAAAACAGGTTGGAATTTCACATCCCTTGAACTCCAAAGTGGATGCTGTATTTTACTAAAACTGAAATCTGAGCGTAGTCTAGAATCAGTGACTCATTTCTTCACTTATAGTTCTGGTCTCAGCTTAGATCGAACTTAATGTTTACTCGTGCTTTATAGCTTTTACTATCAACTATCGAAAATATTACGTCAACACATACTCGACTGAAACGTTCCCCTGATTCGATGTGGAAGGCTCTGGTATCTGCAGCACTGAATGAAAAAAAATTGCCGTCATGGATACGAACCATTTTCTGCACAGAGCAGATTGTTGAGCAGTGTTTTGCATCGTGGTCTTATGTAGTCAGAACAGGTATATTGACTTGATCTTTTCAAAATTTTTAAAGTTTAAGAAGTCAACAGAAAACCAAATAGATTCTCACGAATTTCAAGTGGACCTCACGTCTTCAAATTAAAGTAGCAGAACCTAGGTAGTATCGAAACACAGTAGCATGTATTTCCAGGAGTTTAAGGCTACGACAACACTGCTTGATTAGGTAAAAATCGGTCAGAATAGTTGGTAATCCAGCAGATGAATAAGCGGAATAGATTGATGGCTGACAAGTGGATGTTGTTCTGAAAAGTGCTTGGAAGTCCAGCTTGATGTGCTTTCTCGTTGATACCAAAAGAATGTTGCCGTAGATGCTCTGACGATTCTGATAATGGCATGGGTTTGGATCTGAAAATCTCAAACTTTATATTATTTAAATATCAATGAACTGAATAATTTACAGGCTGTGAGGATATTTACCAATTGCTGGAACGTCTTCATAAGTATAATTTTCATCTACCGGTGGATTTGGCTGTGCGCCCCTTTCATCAAATGAAGGATGCGTTTTGAAAAATTTTTTTAACTCATGCTGCTTTTTCTATATCTTTGAAAGATTATGCTTTGATATACCAAATAGAGCGTATTATTTCCTGTCTTTATTTCTCAATTAATTTATACCAAATCTGGGTTTTATGATCATTCCATTTTAATGTTTCTAGTATTGTCTTTCTTCACTTGGCATTATATCCTCATTCATATGGGTTCTTTTCGCTTTATATTTTTGTTTCATTTGGGATTTTGAATTTCTTATTCTAGTTTTTCCAGTCTCATTTTTCGCCATTTTTCGTTTCGTGTTGTAATATTTTTACCCTTTAGTATGGGTGAAGTAAGAAAAATTTTGCGATTTCCATAAATAGTGAACTTTGTAGATATTTTCAAGTGTGACTCAGTTAATAACATACAGTGGACTTGCACTCTGTTGTATGTGTATTATTAATTATGAGCAGGTGTAACAAGGATCTGAAGTTAAGTTCTATTTTAAATGTGTTATTTGAAGACTTTTTATGCTAAATATTATATGCTTCAATGTTTCTCATGTTTCATTTCCAGTCTTGTTTTCTTTTAATTTGTTCTCTTTCCCTATGGTTGTGTTTTAAATAAAATTTTCTATATATAGTTATATATGAACTTCATACGGCTCTTTCGTGGATGAGTATTTCGCGTGATTGCATATTGATCTTCATATCGAAGCTCATATTACATAATTTTCAGTAATTCCTTCATAGTTCCGATATGGTGGACGAGTATTATCGATTGACCGATGTTTTTGAAACATTTTCATTTCTTGCACCGAATGAACAGGTTTGCAGTTAAATGTCGAGATGCGTATCGTATACATGTAATATTGCCACCATATTGTTTGTACTGATATTAGGTGACGTGTGTTGATGGAACATCAAGAACGCTATTTGTTGGTACTTCACAAGGACGCATTTTGCTTGTGGATCTTCCTGCAAAGGATGTGCTTAATGCATTGCAACTTTCAGTGGTAATTTTCAGAAATTTCTGAGATCTTAAAAAGATGCGAGGATGTTTTCAAGAAGACTGAAGTTTTAAATGTTGGTTTTAGAATGCTCCCATTGTACGAATAGTGGCTGCCACAGCGCTTGATTATCTTGTTGTTCTGTCAGCGTCCACCATCTTTAATATAGAAATAAAGACATTAAAGGTAAATATTAAAGATAAGCCTACACTTTTTCCTTAACTGAAAACTCTCGAAAAATTCTATTTCGGACGTGGGCTTTGAATTTTTGTTAATATAATTATTAATAAGCACCTAACGTGCTTTGCAGATTTCAAACAGGAATATTTTTTGGACTTTTCAATTAAGGTTGACTAAAGCTGTTGTTAAGTTTCGTAGTTTAGACAGTTTTACTATATCTGTAAGGCACTCGTTGTTCTGCATACTTAGTAATTGCAAGATTTCGCTTTGTATCTGTCACAGAAGTATTGAACTGAATTCAGTTTCATTCAGTTGAGTTGAATTTAATTATTTGATTTAATTATTTTCAGCCAATTAGCTCAAGTGCGATGTCGAACATAGCTCATTTGGCGCTGAATAAAGATCCAGTGGTAGCAGATCCATTTGCTTTACAGTTTGCTTTAGTTGCGAACAATCGCTACATTCTAATCTGTGAAATTAAAGCTGATAATTTGGTAATCCAGCAAGAGATACGAACTGATGACAATGTGGTTGCTTTATCGTACAATAAATATTGCATATGCTATGCTCTGCCTAATGCTTATTTTGTTCATAATATCTTGGAAAATAAAACTCTATCGTTGTTCCCGTACGACTCACAAGCTATACGTCCTATAATTATAAACACAGATGCGGTTAGTTAATTCTTGTTTCAAGTCGTCTTATAAAAGATAAAAGTTCCCTAAAGGGAATCAATGGTCATCTTTCAAATTATACAAAACGGTTTCAGGAAGAATTTCTGGTGAATAGTATGCAAGGTTTAGGCGTTTTTGCAACTTCAGAAGGTGTTTCATCGCGACCTCCGCTGTTCTGGGGTCTGACTTCTATCGTGTCATTTGCTTATCGTTCACCACATGTCTTTGTTCTAACAGCGTCATCTGTTACCGTTTACAGGTTTTTTTTCTTTTGTGGATTCAGCTTGATGAAAGTAGATTTTTAATAGTTCATTTAACAGTTATTTAAATACTAAATTCTTGATAGGCTTGCAAATATTTTCAGTTCCGAACAATCAGTTGTACTCCAGAGGTGGCCCTTTACAACTGGGACCTTGTTAGAGTGTATTAATGGGCAAATGTATATTTGTAGTAGCAAGAATATCAGTTATTTAGAACAAATATCGTGGCTTGATAGGGTATGTAAATTGAGTTTGCTTAGAAATTTTTGTTTTTGTTATTAAGCTGAAGGTTATTACTTGTTTTAGCTAAAGTTGTCGTGAGTTGAAATCCAAACAAAATGTTTAAAAAACGAAATTTATCAAGATATTTTATTGAGGCAAAGGCTCTTGCTGATAATGGAGAATTGGATGAAGCATTGCGATTTGCCGAAAATGCTGTTTCCAATGGTCAGTATGACGAAGACGAAATACTGGTAAAGCTGAAACGTTCAATGAATAATTTTCTCACCAGAGAAACTTCTTGTTACACTTTTTTGATGGAACAAGAAATATTGAACAATACTTCCAGAAATTCAATGAATTAAAACAGAAAGTGGCCTTAGTGCTTTTCAAACGCGAAGAATTTGAAAAATTTTACGAAGTGGCCGTATCATCTGAATTAGATCCTCGTGCGGTAATGAGTTCCAGATTTTTATCCGAAAATTTTTTTATTTTTCATAGTTTTTCTCTGTTCCTGTTCTATGTATGACAGTTTCTAATTTTCAGGTTTTGATATCATTTGCATTTTTACTTCCGTTTCCATCAGGGTTTCAATCAGAGCTAAGCAAAGAGTCCACAGAAACATTAGAAAAAACCTTTGATGATTTCGTTGCAGAAGGATCCATTGAACTTATAAGTTTTTTGGAGCATTATTTGAGAAGAATAAGAAAACTTCATTGGACTGCTGGATTTCGTCGGGTACTCTCTTAATGAATTTTTCAGAGTAACGTCAGCACACTTCGTTTCATTTGAATTGCTATTTATGTCATTTAGGGTTAAAGTCGAGATTCCATTTCTTTGGGTAGCTACTAGTTCTTCTTTATGTGATATAGCGGAACTAAAATATCATTTCAAGAAACTTGACATCGAAAACTGGATATTAATTTTAAGCATAAAATTATGTAGTTACTGTTAGTTTCCTGTTAATTTAATGAAAGGTTGTATGCTTTGTATTTCACTATATTTTCTACATGAGCAAAACAGTTTTAAATATTTGATAGTTTTTTAAAATCCGAAAGGAACTACTTATTGAGTCTTCTGATTTCACAGATCAACTCTAGTAAAAATAACGGTTTGTCCATTCAAAGATTTGATTTCTAATAAAATGATGGTCAATGATGATAATAAACTTAAATCTTGGCGTAGTGACTTCAGATTTTCCTGTAACTATTACACTTTTTATTTAAAATTTGTGTGTAAGATTTTCAGGATATTGACACTGTATTATTAAGATTGATATCACTACGAAAGGATGAACTGGGTGCTGAGGACATGTTACTAAATTTTCATTGCACTTTTGATGATTGCAATGAATGGATGCGAAAACATAAACGTCGGAAATTCCTTATTACCATAGCATTTTGCCTCTCAAATTTCGATAAAGCACTTGCAATAAGTCGAGAATTATATGATGAGAATCTTTGGGATGATGGGATTGTCAGATTATGTCTACAGTTCTTCCCAAGGTAACTGATTAACCTAGTATGCAATTAGAATAAATCTGTAATGATGAGTGCATAACTTTAAAGCGAATCCCTCCATCAGTTCTGATGGTATCAGCCTCCATGAAAGGCTAAATATTTTTTTCGCTGATTCGAACATTCTTAAACATCTTAAAGTGAAAAAATTCCACTGAATTTGCAGGTTTTATTCAGAACAAACAATATTAGGTTGGGTTGAATTTCTGCTCAAAATTCGCCAAGATGATGCAATCAGTGGTTTGAAAAGAAGTTCGATCGAATTAGATCACTGGAAAATTGTACGAATCTTGCAACAGGATCGAAGTACACTGATCAAATACCTTGAAGGAATTAAATCTCTCCAAGTACTTACCCCCACCTTAAAAATAATTTTGCACAGTCCCTAACCTAATTGATCCTCCGCTAGCATTCTCGTAACTTTGAATATTTCACATCAGAATTCTACAAATTTTTAGATGATTGGACATTTTCTTTTGTACATATAGTACTAAACTTCCTCATCAGTTAAAAACAGACAGAGAGGTAAAGGGTTCGTGAAATTACTATGATGATGCACTGAAATCCTTCTTCAGATCGCCGAATTCCATTCAATGTTATTTTCTATGTACGCAGACGAAATCAACAACTTGTTAGGCGAAGATCGAAGAAGGGAAAAATTATACAGGAAAGAGCTACGTACTTTCCTTCTTCAACCAAACAAGCTAAATTTGTCAGACATGCGTGCAGTTCTCGAAATTTGGCCTCACTTTGCTGTCGAACTAACCTTGCTTGAGGGTGTCAAAGTAAACTTAATGACTTAAATTGCTTTGATCACTAGCAGTATTGATTTAAAAAAAAAAAAAAAAAAAAGTTAAGTGGTAAGCCTGTTTCTCGTGCGTATGCTCCAACGCATTGCTTTTTTTTTTTAAATGAATGACCTATCCGGTAAGATTTTTCAAATTTTTGGTTGATTGTACATATGTTTTGTCTGAGAAGTTTCAAATGGATGGAAAGTCCTCAATTTCTTTGAAGAAAAACTGTCAGGAAAATGGCTCTGTTGCATGCCTCGAAAAATTACTCAATGATCACAGAGACTATGATGCAGCCGAATTATTCTGTATTTATACAGATACATCGGAACATGTTTTACAATTGACACTTCTGAAGTTCTATCTGCAAAATGTCACGTAAGCTTCAGTTCATAACTACATACTGTTGCAAAAATTTGTTCTTGCTTTATTCTTGAGCTCGTTTTCTTTTTCCTTTTCTTCTACAGGTCTCAACCGGAATTCGGACCACGTATAATTGGTTTACTTAACACATCTGGTTTAACCTCAAATAAAACTGAGATACTACAAGATATCCCGAAGGAATGGCCACTATCGTCGGTTCTTTATTTCGCAGAAGGCACTATATTATCAGCGAAAGATCGATCTCATCGTCAGCAACTGAAAAAAAAGGTATTTATCAATATTTTGGTGCAGAGCAATATGCTTCCAAAGTTTAATTGACTGAATCCGAACGAAAATTTCAAACTTGTGAGCGACATTTTTTCGGTTACGACACAAGCGCTAAAAACACTCTCGAGAGAAGCGCTGAGAGCTGCTCACCTATACATTCAAATTGATGAAAAAACAACTTGTAACACATGTGGAGCACCAATCAGTAACGAAGACGCCGCATGCCAACCACGTTCACGCCAAATATTTCATCGAAGATGTTTGAAGAGTTGAAGTGACCACACATGAATACTAAATTTGTGCTAAATGCGTGAAAAAAAAAAATGTATTCTTGTCTTTGAAATAAATCTCCTTCGGTTATCATAACTTACTGTTAGTTTTACACCTTGCGGTAGTCGACTGGGCGCCTATATTGACATGATGGTCAGAGGTCGATAAATACCACCAAAGATTTAGAATTCGAGTGTTTCGTAAATGCATGTGCAAATCAGACAGAACCCGTTGAGTTTCTGGGGATAATGATCTTTTAACCTGGAGACAGTGTACTGAACCCGCGATATTTCCAGTATTCATTCCTGAACAGCATTCACAAGGTAGGATTTCTTAATACGAAAATTTCCATGCATTTTTCTTAGACAAAATAGTTACGAAATAAGTACTATTATGATCAGATCACTGCACAAGACTTTTCACATTATACGAATGAATGGGCTACAATAAGATACACTGAAATAAATAAAACAGTATCACGGAGTATGGAACTCGTAATTACATAAGGTTTACTAACAGTCTTTCTTCAGAAAGAATGCATTAAATTAAAATAGTTAAGATATTTTCGCTTTATCTTCCGGTGTTGATTGGTCATGCAGGAGCACTTCACACTCTGAGGAAGACCCTAAAAATTAAAACATTTAAAGCGAAAACAAGACTCAACAGTGTAAATTGGAGAGAATTCATCAGAACGTAAATAGTGGGAATTGGTACGTCAAAGCTTATAATGGTAACAGTAACGACATACCACTTGCAATCGTTACAGTAGAAGCGACAGCAGTTTCTTTCTTGCCTTCTTGAGCTTTTAACCATTCCGCCATTTCGGCTTCCTCATCGCTAACTGGGGCATTCCTGTTTTTTATCGCTCCCGATTGACTGATACTAGTTTGTTCTAGTACACCGGAAGTTTTCGTCCTTCAAAACATTTTCGTACGACTCCAGAACATAAATTTATATTTTCTTAAATTATTGTAAACTACGTCATCGTCAAACGAGAAGTTATTTTGTGCAACAAAGCCAATGACTTAAAGTTACTAGTTTATGTCAACGAAGTCATCGGAATAATTATGTTAAGCGTATCCCGAGGTGAAACAATAGTTGCTCAGAATACCCTTTGAAAATATGTTTAAACGTACAAGGTATGACCAAGATTCAAATACATCTAAACTACCAAGAAGCACGATTCTACACAAAGCTCTGAGCATACATCGTATAGTAGTCCAATGTTTAGTCATCCCACTTGTAACAATCATAAATATTTTCATCGAATTCCGAGAAAAGTAATGAAGAGATAGAAATTTACTTAGTCTCTAATCTAAAAAAAAAAAGCACTACGAAGCAAAATTAGAAGCATCAGAAGTTTTCAGTGCAGCAAACTGTTGATTCAGTGTCTGATCATCAAATTCAATCAAGTTGCTCTCCGAATCCGTATTTTCTTTCGTGTCATATGCACGACTAATCATGTAACGATTATATTTTTCAAAAAGATTGTTGCAATCATCGTTTACCATTAGCAATTCGTCTAAAATTTTTATTTAGAAATTACCCATACAAAAATCCATCTTATTATCAGCACCTACCTCAACCTACTCTTAATCCCACTGAGTTTTTGCCTCATCATAATACAAAGCATAACTATAATAAATATACCTATTGCTCAATTAAAACATTTTAAAACTTCCACACAGTAGCCAAAGTAGAACCACCTAAAATGCAGAGTATATCAAATTACCTAAGCTTTAAATATACAAATTAGCCTTTTCTTTACAGCTATACACAAATATGCTATCCGCAAACAACGCGAGAAAGACCAAGATTTGTAGAACTTACTTTTTATGTCTCGATACTTCGTAACCGAACGATTATAGCTCCCTAGATTTGTGTTCATTTGAAAAAGATTTGTATTCATTTGAAGAGGAACTTACAGATGACTTCATCATTCTGAACGGAACGAATAAGGTCTTGAATTCTCATATGCATCTGCTTTACAACAACATACAGTTCTTCCAATAACTGCACGTCGTCCGAAGTCTCTTTTCCCGAAACCATTTCAAATAACATTTCTCGCATAACCTTAAATAAAATAAAAACTTAGCACTAAAAATTCTTACCAAAGCTGGTAAGAAATATAAGCATTCAAAATGCATCCCATTCTGGTTCCAGAGAAGGTATACATTAAAAAAGCATACCAATCCTACAAAGAAATGACAGCTTCGAGCCTACTTGAATTTCATAAAGTTTATGGGAACCCCATTTCTCAATTTTCATGAATTTCGAATTTCTCAAACCTTAATATACGTGAACTTTCAATATATAGTACCTTCAAATTGCCGTTAACTACATCAAGTTCCTTGCGTAATTTCTCCTGTTGCTCTGGTGTGGGCTGCATAAACTGCGACAGTCCAGCGTAATTATGTGACCCGGAAGTCTGTAAGGTAAATTATCGATGAAATTAAAGGGATTATGGAAATGCAGCTGCAAAAAGTTCTTTACTTTTAATAATTTTAAAAAACTAGTTGAGATAAATTTCCGTAATTCAGAGAACAATGCACATAAAGCCTATCCATAATGTTTTGTCTACTGTGTCAGCACAGAAAAAATGTATTAAAGTGAGACGATTACAAAATCAGAAGTTTCTTGCATTTCATGTCAACGAGACTTCAGCAGAAGTCTAGTTGCTTTATATCAACTTCAGCTGGAGAGAACAAAGAAATAATTAACCAATTAACCAGACCCATAAGAAGTGATTTATAAAATCTACCCAGACAGACTTATTCATAGTTCCTTAATCATAACTTGAAAGAGAGAATGAAAATCCACTCGAAATGCTGTTTAAAAAAGTAAGTTGACATAAATCAATAGCTGATTATTCATTTCCGTACTGGTAATTATAGACACATCCACTACAAAAATGCTTATAAAGTAAACAACATTTTATAAATGTAAGCAGAATCGTAATAACAGGGATGTGTGGTTAATGCAAAGTATGTGTCAATCTCAAACATCAATGAAAACTTCAAAGCATTAAACCTTCAAACCTTTTCTTTTTCCTGAAAAGGACGGCAAAATTCATCCAGCCCCCGTCCTGAGCACGATAATCATCAAAAACATCATTGAAGTTGAAAAACAAACGACAATGCTAAGTATCTTTTTTAGCAATGCAGTATAACATAACAGCATATGAATACTTCACAAACAAGTATTGCTTCCCTCACTGAGAAACGGTGAGTCTTGTGTATGTTTTAATAATGCTACGATTTAAACAGTGGACTTTGTATATATTTCGTAATAAACGACTAGCCGAAAATAGCCAAATTTTTGAATGAATAGAAAATGAGGAGAGTAGAAATTATACAAAATTGAGAACTTCTGTCTTTTGCTATCGTCAGACTGTACCTAATCTCTCTAAAAATTGAAACAATCATGTGATTGGGTGATCATGCATATCGCAGCATTAACATTAAAAATCAAGTTAAGGAAGAAGTACTTCAACATACCAACATCTCCTGTCCGATAGTATCTTCCTGAACACTAGTAGTTGCAGGAATTCCTCTGATCGGAAACACAGTCTAAAATGAACACTGAGTCAACAAATTTCATATTTAACTATTCAAAATTAATTAAAACAATTCGTGTCTATCCGACTGATTTTCAGAGTGCATATGCAATAATTA
Source organism: Brugia malayi (assembly GCF_000002995.4). NCBI lineage: Eukaryota > Metazoa > Nematoda > Chromadorea > Rhabditida > Onchocercidae > Brugia > Brugia malayi. Next base: position 5,344,454 of record NW_025062479.1, read on the forward strand.
TAGATAAACACACATTGGACAGAAAAGCATAAACATGCATGACATTATTTAATGATAAAAAGTTGTATTCTTCCAAAAGAATATCATCAGCGCAACTATAATAAACCTACTCTTTCGGGGGTCAATATTGGTGCCATCGAACCAGGATCTACAACAGGAAACTGAACATTTTTCGCTTTCAGCTCATTGTAAATTTGACAAACACCTTGCAAACGTGGATCATTTTTAAATACATCGTTCCATGACTAGAATTTTCTTACGTAATTTCTGATCGGGGTTTTCAACAGTATGAATCAAAACCTTCTCTCGTTAATATTTATTACCATAAGATGAATAAAAAAGTGACGGATGTTGTATTTACATTTACTTCTGCTTGAATTGATGAAAAATGATTTTTCTTAAAACTTTCCCTACAAAACAAGTAAAAACAGTAAGCAATCAAAGATCAGCCATAATCGAAAAATGAACGTCGTATAAATCAAGCAGTGAATGCAAAAAATTTTTTCGAATAACTAACCTGAATTAAGCCGAGAACATGTTCTTGTATTACTTGGGGTGCATCGAATTTGGGATCGAGAAGTTTTACAAGTTCGTTTATAAAATCTTTTTGACAAACTAGTTCATGAAATCGAGTATCACAATTTTTTACACATGTTTCCAACACTGTTAGTGTATAATTAACAACTGCATTATTTTTCGACATTTGTGAGTGTAGTCGTTTACGAATTGCGCGCATCGCATCACGTCCGCTGTAACAATCGGTTGCATGGTCTAATGAATTTTTAATCTCGCAGAAATTAGAAAAGCCAATCTTCTATCTCTACTGTCCATCAAATTTTAGGAGAAAAGGAAGAAGAAAGAGTACACAAACCCTTCTGCCGTGTTGTTAATGAAATCACAAATTTCCATATTTAATCCCCAATTTTCAGTTGCCAAAACAGTTGCATCGGTTGCCATTTCTACAACAAATGTTTCTCAAAATAGAAACTGCAGAACGAAATAATAAAAGAATATAGTAGGAATTAACATCAACATTTCACTGCAATAACGAACGAGACACAAAAATAAATGCGAAGAAATTCGTCTGCCGAACTAATCTTGCTCTTCCATCTTATCTACAATTCTTTGGACAACATTATATTACGTCACCCAATCCCATGTGTAATATGCAAAGCTGCAAATATCACGATAACGTCACCTATTTTGCGTCCAACTGGCGTAGCAAACGGATTGCCCTGAAAGAAGTCACTAACGCGTTCAGTGACTGATGCCGCCGCTTCCTTAGCACTTTCCATTGCATTATTAACCTGCTCTTGCATTTCAGTTGACGCTGAAAGACGACCAGCCATTTCAGAAACCTCAGTGAAGCTTAAATTTTCAACACAACAAAAGCGACAAAATATTTAGGCCACTATTGGTCTTATCTTAATATGGCCCATGTGATGAAAACAACCGAAATCAATAGAAAATTGTCAAACTATGTGCTCAAATAGGACAAGACAAGTTCAGTCTCATGCACTATCGTTTGTTTCCAGGTAGGATCTCTAAATAGATCTCCATTGAAAAATTACGAATATTTCCACTACACAGGTTACGTCGACAGTGTTACGTAAGCATTCCTATCGGTTAAACGAATACTAGGAAATTTGAACAAAGTGAAAACCATCTTGATATAACTCCCTTCACTTCAGCCAGTTTCCAGTTAACTCTGACAACCATTTTGATGCACTGAATATGAAAAGTAGATATACAGTAGACCGTCATTAAGGAAAAGAAAATTGGGATAGTTTAACATATTTCACTTGCTATATAAAAACGCATGGACAGAAAATATTTATATTCTACACTTCCTTATTCGAATTCACAAAGTAAGAAGCTAGAATAAAATTAAACTTCAAGGAGAAAACATAAAAAATAAAAAACTAGGATATAAAAACTAGGAATTACGTTTTACACGTAAGTTCGAAAGTTTCCAGCCATCCCAAACAATGTTATTTGCTTAAACAATTATTTGTCTAAATGACCGTGAACTGAACAGGTATGCTTGATATTCATTTAATAAGCCTATACAAAATGCAGAGTTTTAGTGGCCAAAATTCATCCTGACGTCACGAAATACACGGTGCTAAGTTCTCACATGTTTCTAGCACCAAAAATTTTAATTCACTGCAAAGAAACAGAACCAAAATGCATCTAAAAAGTTCCCTGCCTAGAGATAATTTTAAAAGTATATTAGGAAAATCAAGAAACACACAAATGAAGAAGTACGTTACAAAAAACGAAATGAAACAGTATGCTACAAACAATGAAAATCAAATGAATTCATCCTGTTATTGTACAGTCTGAAAGAGACTGTACAGTAGTGCCTGATATACTCGACACTGATCCATCCGCAGACGAGCTTTTCTCCGTCATTTTCGTCCGTATACGTTGGTATTCCTGAGTGTAACGTTTTAGATCAACCTCAACTTCAGGGCCACCTAATTCGAATATTTTCTAAAAACACAATAGAATATTATTTAGAAATTTTGTTTAAAAAGTTAATGCAAGTTAAACAGAAATAACAAAAAAAAAAACGACTGTTACAAGATTATAATAATCATTAAGCAAGTAAAGCAATTCGTGCAAAAAAAAAAAAAAAAAAATGAAAATAATAAATAATAAGACAATCGCATGATATCCCACCTCTGGTGCGATTTTGTCTAGGATAAGACGGCAACGAAACTCGCCAACTGAAGACCATAACAGATGCACAATACGTAGAAGATGATACTTCACACCAGGGTAGCGCTATAAATTTGATAATAATTTACATGGCAATACAAAGCAGATGTTCCACCAAATCACAAAATCATTCTGCAAAACATATTTAGAAGGAATTCTTCCAAGCATTAAATCAGCATATGAAGGTAATCATCAATTTTTTATTCGTGCTAAATTATAAACCCATGCAAAAATGGCTTACATCCAATCCTTTCAACAGATATTCTTCTATGATGAAATGTGATGCTTGCTCGGTTGATAAAAGATGGTCAAACGGTGCAGATTGTAGCAACCGATGAATTACCAGATGTATCCATGGATCACAAAAGGAAACCTAGAACTATTGGAAATCTTGTTGAACACACTTCTTAAGTGGTATCAAAACTATTTCCCTCTGAATTTCGCACCTTATATTTTAAGCGAGGTAGTGCTTTCAGGTATCGCATAATGCCTGGCAAATCTGAAACACGACGCTTGCTTGAAAGAACATCCAAAATATAATGAACCCAGAGTAACGCACACGTCATATCCGTCTTTAAGAAACCCAACATTTCTTCGGACGGATCAGAAAGAAAATCACTCGCAGGATTTTCGTCAATAATTTCATCTACAAAAGAGCCTAATAACAAACTGTGATCACTCCGAAATGTTATTGGTATAAGATAAAGATGATCAAACTTAGAACATTAGTCGCTTAAATACTAAAGAAAATTTTCTAGTTTACACCAAAATTCAAAATCTGGATCATTCTAGTAAAAATAATATCTGTAGATCAATCCACTCCGAAGCTGAACCAGTCTTTTTCAACTCCGCGATATTTAAACATGCTTTAATGATTCCCTGCATTTCTAACTATCTTGCATAGCTTCTAGCAAAACTACTGGTGATCTAGTTCACTTACCTGGCGCCCGACTGAGTTCATATCGTATTACGTCCTCTACAATAAATGTAGTAAAAGAAGCTAGAAATTTCGTAAAAACGACGGCGTCAACATTCTGCAAGGCAGTTATATCGTTAGTTGATAAGACGCTATGTGCAGAAGCTCCAAATGATAATAACCTGAAAGTATATATATATATATATATATATAAATAACAATTTATCTGAATGGAATCCAAGAGTTGTTCAAATCAAACCTCAGCAGAAGTTGCAAGGGAACTAATTCTCTCGGCAATTGACCAGTAGCATGCAAAGCTGAATCGCGCAATACTTTAATGGCCATTGAGCATAAGAAGTGTATAACATGTGCATCACCAGCAATCATTGCTAAATCCCCAATTACCTAACAGCAAAAAGAGTTAATCAGAAGATTTAAAAAATATATATATATATATATATATATATGAAATATACAAAGCACGGCAGCATTTATGGACACTCTTGAAACTGAACTAAACATATTTTTGAAGTTTTCAAGATGAGAAAAAATTTCGACTTAATATTGGATTAAGGAGTATGAACAATTCGGATATCGTAAGTCCAACCATCAAACTGACTGAAGCCCAAGGTTTAACGAATGACATCGTTATATTCGTTTACAAAGAGTGACTAGACCTAATGGAATATTAAATAAGTTTAAGGTTTAAAAAACAATGCACAACTTCCGCTTTAGTTTTTTTCGTTGACTCCAATATATTTTTCAGTTTGATTGTCTGTTGCGCATCCAAATGTTTGTCTCTGACACAAGCATCCAAACACCAAGCCAAGTCATGACATGGATCTAAAAGCTAATTTTTTCGAAAAATTTTTAAAAGTGTTCTCCATAACAACCTTGTAGTTTAAATATTATGATACAGAACCTGATCGGATCACAGATTCAATATTTAAATCATGAGCAGACATCACAAGCTCCATTCGCAATGAACAGTATATTGCATCAGCCGATTTCAGAAAACGTTCACGGATAACGTTGTTCAATCGTCGATATAACGGTTCCTGATGACCAACCATTGTCATTAGCTCTATAAATTACACTGCTGAAAGATTGTGATTAGTTTTATGATGGCTGAGTTTTTTAGGAATAGATCAGAAAACTGATGAGCTCAAATTTCAGCTTTGCATTAGAAAAAATCGATATCATTTACCTAAAATTTGCGACCATTGCCGTCTGGATTTAGTAGTTTCACATGTAAAATAGTTCGTTGGTGACTGGTCCACTGTCTGCATAACTTTCTGCTTTTCATCAATATAGGAATCTATAACCGGAAGTATTGCATCTATGTATAATGAATCGTTCTTCAGCCAAATCTGTTGTCGTACTGTAACCGCACAACTGTCGTAAAATTCCCGATCAGTCACAATGACTTTTAAGTACCTGATCAAATTCAACCCACTCAAGAAAATAAATGAAGTTTAAAGCAAAATAAAATTCAGGAAATTACGATCATTACCTGCATAAGTAATTGTTGAGAAGAATGTGTTATGCTCAAAAAGTTTGCAAAGTAAGGACACACATCTCTGTTGTATTTTTAACGACCATATATATGTATATACATGCAGTTCGATGCAGAAAATACGACCGACTTATTCATACCTCAACTAGTCACTAACAAAAAATCGGGGCATCCTAGAGACAGAAAACATTTACTATATTCTAAAGTTATAAACAAGAAGTTGTATGAGCACTGGACAGCTCAACAGTCCTTCCAGAGGAAGATGAAGGATGAAGGAAAAAGCTTTTACGAAAAACCGAATAACATTTGTAGATCTACGACTTCGGTTTCGGCCAGACTTCACTCTTATATCGAATGGTGTTTTTTCCGTCACATACAGAGGTAATGGGTATAGCTAATAAAAGTACTTTACTAATATAAGGTTTCAGAGAAAACGCAGCAAAATGAATAGCGAAATTTTAATAACATTTTCTGTACCTAAAAACGTTATTTTTTCATTTCCAAGGAATTTTTTACTTCCAAAAACGTCACTGATTAATACATACCGATCTGGAGCTTTTGGTAGTTGCTTCAGTGTTTCTAACACAAAAGGCCGAATGCTAGGGACTCGATACAGTTTGAAACTTTTCTCCAGCTGCTTTTCTAATAACTGCACTGATTCTATAGTTCTTGCCGCACCTAGACTTTTGATTTTTGCAAGCAGCAAGTCCGATATATTATTAGCTGCCTGGAAACATCCATTACGAAGGGAATGAAAAATGCATCACTTACAAGCATGCAAACCACTTGTGCCGCTTTCCAAATATAAAACAACTTACTTCTTCATGAAATTCTGTCCTGCGAATATTATGCAAATCGAGAAGTCGTAATGCAGGATTTAATGTCGGTAGCTGAAAATAACCGTGAAGTGATGTCAATAACTTCAGAAATTTTGAATTCTTAAGAGTAATAAATAAGGTCGTAATAGCTAGCTCAAAGACAATTTCACGAAAAATATCAAACATATTACAAATTAGAATTCAATCACCTAACAAGAATGCCGACAGCAAAATATGATTGCTGAAATAAAAGAGTAGCGACAAACACATACACACACATGCATACCATCCTTGTGGAAAAATGGCATGAACTGTTAAAAGGAAAAACACTTCATTAGTGTCGAACTCGGAATGGTAGTTTTACCATAATTTTTAGCATCAGATGGAATGGATATATAGCAGAGAAATATTGACAAGGACAGTAATTATTCAAATTTTATGCATCCATAAGTTCATATTAATAGCTTTTGAAATAACTATTCTCACAATAAAGCCCTGCATCAGAATGCCAAGATTTAACGAATACCTTAATACTATTTCGTTCCTGGAAATTTTTGATCGTTTCGATAGGATCCGCACATGTCATTAATAAATGTCGCAGCCTTCTAGAACCATCGATATTCTGATTTTCCAGATCCGTTACCCATCGTTTCTCCGCATCAAGAGATGACCCCATGGTCTTTTTGATTTGGAAAATATACGGCTAATTGAAGCAGTGAATATTAGATCATTTTTTCTCCAGAAAACCATGAGCAGTCATAGCCATGAGGAACCATGGGGAATAAAAGTATCCTTTAAAAACCTTTCACTTCCTGTAAAATAAAAGATATAACATAGTCTGTGCGATCAGAACCTACATGCCTATTGCAATTTAGTCCCAAAATAAAGCTTCGTTATCCAACAAGCCTGAAATACACGATGTCATCGTAAAGTACAAATCAAATGTTTTGGTAGAAACCACCCATAATGTTTATAACAATCATGAACCAGCCGCTGAATATTATCATTAGGTGGGACGAAAAGATGGGGTGGGGAGGCTTCTGTTTCTCGAGACGTAGTCAATTTCTCAGTGCGCGAAAGAGAGGGGGAAGCATACAGTTCTTGTGTTGTTCTAGGTTTTCACTGTAATTATAGAATGTTGAGGACAGGGACCAACAATTACCCGACGTGTTCGGGAATGAATAGAGCAAGTGCATCACACCTACACTTTTCGCGGTTATGTCTTGGCGGTGAGATTGTTCAAGTACCGACCGTCATTGTAGAACAGGTTCGTTATGCATTCATCCACATGCCTCTACCTAGATTAACTACCGAGTAAGTTCTGGTTGCTCAAAATGACTTAAAGTATTTCTAATTGTGTTATATTTCTAATTTAGGCGTGATTTAAAGTACGCTTTTTATATCAACATTCAATATATTCTTTCAGGAAACCGTATTCAGGGCTGTGGTAACTAAGCATGCATTTCGAAGTCTCGGTACCGACACGCAAAATTACTTAAAGGTTGTAATTCATAACTCTCGATCGTTCTTACTAGTGCATGCTTACACAGCATTTAATTATTTAGAAATAATTCGAAGACAGTATTTCAGCGTTTCTTACCCAAGTATGAAGGATCAAGTAAGGATGAAGAGCAAATTCTGGATATTGTGTTCACAGCAGATCCGAATTTGTATTTTGGAAACCCGTTGGGAAAACTACATTCAAAAATTCGATGTAAGCTTAGTTCGTTATTTCTTAATAAACATAATTTGTACAGCATGGTTGAAGATATACATCTTTGTCTTCCTTGATTAAATTTGCTAGATAGAACAATTCTCTACTTAAGTTGTTGGTTGTACATGGATATTAATCTATGTATTAAATCTTAATTTTATGTTTCTACAATAAAGCGAAACTTTCTGGATATTTTTAGGTGGTTGGTTTAATCCAGAAAGACCATCAGATCAAGTGCAGCTACGTGACAATCGCAGGGTTTTGTACGACCATTACATACGCCATTATTATATGACTGTTTTGAAATCACTTCTCATTTCCAGAAATGTAAGTGTTTTTAAACGCAGTTCAAGATAAATTCGATATGATATGTGATTACGATGAGAAGATGAATTTGAGAGGTGACGGTTGGTATAGACGAAAATGTCCTTTTCTTAAGACTAATTTGGCCGATTTCAAATGCATAATTATGGAATCATAATTATTTTCTGCGTTGTATATGTTTTGTTCTGTAGTATTGAATTTCAAGATTTAGTCATGTTTTGCCTCAGAAAATTGTTGACTTACCCACTTTGGCATGCGTTATATATCATTTCACTGTATATACAACAGTTTTAGAGGGAATTCGTTAAATATACTAATTCAAGTGTGTTTGAAGAACCTACAGCAAGGAGAGTGCTTACTCCTGGTTGTTTTCGTAAATCGAAAATATCAAAAAGAATTAAATGGCGTACTGCAGCTCGGCTGAAAATGTAAGTTTCAAAATAAATTTATTTTTTAAGTGGTATAAACTTTTCAACTGATATTTGTTTAAGTATTTGATGTATAATTCATACCCAGCTGTTTGTGATAGTCATGTACTGATGAGCGATGTTCAGTTTTTATTTAATAACAAAAATTCTGTTTATAATATAAATTTACACGATGATTATTTGTGTCCATTGCTGATTATTTTGCATAAAATTGCAGAATATTAGACCGGGTGAGAGAGGAAGTTGGGGAAAAAGCAGGCTTTTCTTCGGATGAAGAAGGTAGGCTTCCGTCAAGATATTTTGACTTTACGGTTGTTTTCTGAAATTGTACATATTGTTTTAATTTTTTATTCAAAGACTTTTCCACTGCACATTGTGGAAGCAAAAAAAAAAAAAAAAAAATGTGGATTTAAATAGGATTGCACTACGGAATGCTAATTTTTTCAAGAGGGATCGAGCTGTCAATAGTGTATAAATTTGGTTTCACTAGAACCAAATGAACACTTTTAAATACTTTATTCGTGAAAGTACTACACTTAATTAAATATCTTCTTAATGTGGTTTGTTTATATATTATTTCACTTTCAGAATTCGGTGATTTAAATAGAATTCCAATGGCTCGTGCTGGGCAGAGTACTCTTTTTTCCCCTTATTTTGTTGGTAAATTTTATAATTTAGAAAGTTTTGTGCAGGTTCAGTTTACTTTCTTGTGAAAATGTAATTACTAATTTCATGTTTCATAATATTTAGAAAATGCTTTGTTTATTCTGTGTTCTGTTTCTACTACTGACTTAAACTTCATTGAAGGAGATGTTGAACATATGTTTGGAATGGTTGGTTCCTAAAATCCCTTCTTTCAGATTATGATCTGCATCAACCAATTTACATGGATGATGTCAAACGGATGCTGAAAGATTATAGAAATCTAAAGGAACAGGAACCTGTATGTTACTTATAAAATTCAATTTTACTGAACTGAAAATTTTTAATACGTTTGTTTAGGACTCACCTTCTCTGGATATTTCGGACATTGGTATTGAAAACGTTTATGAAAGAGCCGGTGTGGCTTGCATTGCTGAAAGGAATTTGTCGGCTGAAGTTTCTGAGGCGATGAAAATGCCATTTAAATCTATAAAATAAATAAATTTGTTGTGGTGAATTTGTATCAGTATAACTTGCCTGGATTTTAGATATATATCATGATGCTTTTTAAAAGTGTATTATTTTACTCCTATGATGCTATATTTCTTTTAATCAATTTTGTCACCTAATTAAATTTGTGAGATTGATGTCGCAGGTATTATATAGCTTATACAACTTTTATTATATGCATAGCATAATAAACCATTCGACTAAATTACTTGTGTAGATAATTTTAAATGATGGCTATAACACCCAAGCTATCTAGATTTATCTTTGCTATTTCCATTTTAAATAAAAGATGGACATTAGTAAAATGAGAATAAATTTTTGTCGGATACTCGCAGTTGATTTCTTGAGTTTATTAGGTTCTTTTGCAAGCGGAGATTCAGGATCCTGGCGCAGGGTTTTCTTGGAATCAGATTTGGAGCGATCTGAGATCTTGGATAACGTAATATCTAATCGACTGTAGGGAATCGCGTTATCAATGTTTTAGTGGTAACGAAGCCGTTAAGTATAGTTGATAATCAGGTAACGAGATTTGTCGGGAGATTTTTCATATTCATCTTTGGACTTTCCACTTCATTTAATAGGAAGGTTTCTTTCATTTTCTGCATTGTACTTTTAAAAGATACATGTCAGTGTGATTTTTTACTTATTGGGATCGTTAAATAATATCGCTTGCTTAGACCATGGCTGGGAAAATGCTGCTTGCATTTTTTCGGCTCTTTTTCGCTGTGTGAAAATAATGTGTTCACAGCGTAAATGTTGAAATACTACAAGTTCTCCTACAGAACTTTGTTAATGAATTATAGATCTATTAAGTTAACATGAGTTAGAGATGAAATGCAGTTTAAGTCGACTATCTAGTAATTTATAAATCTTTGTGTGAATTGTTTGATTCCCTTACTCGTCATCTTATGAAAGACTCACAGAAGTAAAGTAATAAGTTATTGGTTGCAACTGATTCTCATTTGGAGTTCTAAATTTTGATAACCGCTAAATAATGTAATAAATATTCAGAGTTTTCTGTGTTTTAGGTTTCACGATGTTTTCTTAGATGATCCGTCACAGATTGCGTTGTTTAAATGCAATCATCGTTATCTTATTTGTAAGTTTTATGCTCATTTTTCTTTTGAGATTGTAGATTTATTTATTTATTTTTTCACTAAAATAATGAATCATTAATATAAGCACAAATAACCATAATAAATACATAATACGCAGCAATAATTAACAACCCTGCTCTATTGTGGTAGATATTACGTGCGGTAAAATACCATATGATGGTAACAATAGCTAGATTTAGGAAAGAACAATTGAGAAAATTAATCTGGGACCAAAATTTGGGTGTCACAAGACGCATTTAAATGCAGTAATAAGAAGCTTTTTTTTGACAGTTCCCATTTACTTTCCTTTCTCTTGTTTTTTGTTGACTGTGAGCTACCAGTGATAGTGAGCATACAGATATATTTTTCGTTATATACTGAATTTTTTAACTGCCATATAGTTGTAATAGTAATTTTGTTATAAACCCACAGGTGACGTAACCATGATGTTCTTGATATGGTGTATTTTCGTACATTTGGTTAAATGTGTCATTTTTCCACGCACAGTTGACATAGAAAACCTTTTTCTAGGTAGGGTTTTTTATGATTTATTTACAAACTCCATATCTAAGTGCTAGTGAAAACTTTGAACGTTCACGATACGATGCTCCAGAAAAAGATTCAGTCTCTGAACAAGATGATGTAAGTTTTTCTGCTAACATGTCATATATTTGGTTCTATATTTAGATTAAATTAGAAAATTTAATTGGATGAAACATCAGATTCTTGTTAGTGAAAGGACCACTTGCGTTTTGCGTTCTCTTTACCAATTTAACTACTTATTAGCTGGTGCAACTGAATGGTACCGATTATCTCCGGAATTAATTTCACATGCAGGACTCCGTTGTTAACATTCATAAATTTACGATACAATTCTTTCTTTTAGATCTTTTGTCTTGTTACAGCAAAAATTTGAATTGGGATGGACGTTTCGAACTACACCGTTACCTTTAAGTAAGGAAGAAATTATCCGTTCCATTGAGTTTCTTAACGCAAACTATGAGATTCTGAATACGGATAAGCATATTCAATTGCAGAGTGTAGAAATTGTACTGGTTGTTCAAGTAAGTTCCTTTAAAATTCCATTTATGTTAAAATATGATTTACGATGCGTTTTTTTTTTTTTTTTTGTTACTGTAAAATGTAGTTTTAAAAAACTGCTGGAATTTTGTTATGATTACATATCTTTTCCTGGAAGATGCTTTTTCAAATGCAATTATGTGACAAATACTACGGGGAACTTTTGCAGGTCCATAATCGTATCGAATATTTGAAAGAGTTGATTGCTACCCTCAAAGATGCCCGATATATTGAAACTACGTTGCTAATTTTTAGTCATGATTATTCGTCTGCCCTTATAAACAAACTAATTACAGGGATAGATTTCTGTTTAGTATGTTATTTACTGCAAAATGCAACTGGAATAATTCAGGAAAAAATATTTTCTTGTCAGATAATTCAAACTTCGGAATTGTTAGAGTCTATGAAATTAGAACTCTTAAATGATTAAAAGTTTTAAATTAGCTAATAACTTCATTACCGAGAAGTCCGTGATATCTGCAATGACTTTCTGTTTCAGGTTATGCAAATATTTTATCCATACAGTATTCAATTGTTTCCAGATGTTTTCCCTGGGCGGGATCCTTTGGATTGTCCAGAAAAGGCAAATAAGCAAGAGTAAATTTGATCTACTTTTGTATCGAATGATTTTTTTAATTTAAAATTTTTCTGAGAAATTTTATGACTTTCCGTGTATCTTTAGAGCAGCTTTTCTGAAATGTAATAATTGGAAAAATCCGGATAAATATGGACATTTTCGTGTTGCGAGGTTAACACAAATCAAACATCATTGGTGGTGGAAGGTTTGTTTTATTCTGAATTTTTTTTCTAATTATTGTTGTGGATTCATGTGCTAAAACGACTGTAATAAACTTCAAAGCGGTATATGGACTGTTTCTTTGTTATCTACGTAATTCTCTTTGAAAATAAATTTTCGATTACAGATGAATTACATATTCGATGGGATATTGAAGCAATATGCATTAACAAAGGCATGGGTAATATTACTGGAGGAAGACCATTATGTTTCGCCAGATTTCTTACATGTTATGCGCCTGATTGTGGACAATAAATCGAGGTGTTTTTTAATTTGGAATCTTGGCAATTAGCTACAAAATTTCGTGACTTCCAGCTAAGTCTTAAGGCATCTGAGTGACGATTTCAAGTCTTACGAACTTGATATACAGAAAGTCTTTTACGTGCTATTGTTTTGTTGTTTGAAATTTTTTTTTTTTTTGTTGAGTGAAATTTTTTTTGTTGTTTTTTTGCTGTACTAAGAATAGCATTATCTACAATGCTTTTTAGTTTCTGCGCGGAATGTCAAGTGATAAGCCTTGGATTATATCTTAAGCAGTACAATAATTTTAAGACCAATTTGAATCGGCTAGGTATTCATCCGTGGTTTAGTTCAAAACATAATATGGGAATGGCTATCAATGTAGACACATGGGAACTTATCAAAAATTGCACAGAAGTAAGTTTCTGTTTTGTTCTTTAATAAAGTGGAAATTTTTCTTCTGGCTTAAGATTTGTTATGTTTTTAGTTGTTCTGTAAATACGATGACTACAACTGGGATTGGTCGCTATTGCGCGTTAGCATGAAGTGCTTGCCTGCAAGATTGAAAGTTATTGCTGTTAAATCTCCTCGTGTTATACATATTGGTGATTGTGGTATACATACTCACCGTTGCGCCGTCCATAATGCTGCTGCATTGGTTTGTTGATCCTTTGATTACAGAGTAAATTTTATGTCAAGATTGATGAGCTTGGAAAGCTAAAAATGCCATGAAATTTTTAGGCTGCGGAACTTTTTAGTAGTTCGGCGGACTCATTGTTTCCGAAAAAAATGATAGTGGCAGAGAATCTGAAGCGAACATTAAAACCTTCGAGGGAGAACGGTGGTTGGGGTGATATACGAGACCATGAATTATGTCTCAATAATTCGCATGTACCTGATCTTTCTGCTTACGACTTTTATTTAAATAATCTGGCAGGCAACAATAATTATACGTATATCAGCCATCCTCTCATTTTTCCTGTCTAAGATTCAAGGTAATATTTTGTATGAGCACAAGTATCACTTCATATTTTATATCAACTTGCTTTGTACTTTTTTTTGCGAAGTGTTAATTTCAATAATTTATATTCAGACAAGTTAAGTCAGTATGTTTATACAGTTTTCCAATATTGTTCATAATTTTTCGCTTCATTTCGTTTTAAACAACGTTTTATTCGGATTTCTGAAATCTAATATTAATTTTGAGTCGCACATGAATGTATATTGTCTTCATTATTTATAAGCTCCCTTGAGCCAACATCATCTTCCATGTTCTTTTATCGAAGTTTATTTAGAAGCATTCAGTGGAAAACATTTCCAACACAAGAACATCTTTTAGGTGCAAAACTTTTGAACATGTTTTGCAATATTGGCTAGCGTGACATATTTTTTTTTTGTATTGGATGAACTAGGAAGACAACATATACGGAGCGTGTGTATCATTTTTGTTACATTGTCGTATCTTGTTTCAAATTCTGCAAAGAATTTTATGGTCGACTAAAATTTCAAAAAATGGTCTTTCATTCCCTTTTTTCTTGACTGCTGTGAAATATACTTGTGAAATATCAGGAAAGTGGTCACTCGTTATATCATTCTAAATCTGCCCTTTATGGAAAATTGAAGTCGGGCTATCTTTTTTGGAGAAATTGTCGATTAAGACGGTATCAGTGTATCACTTACCTTTCGTGAAGTGCATGATTAAACAGCATTTTCATTTTCAATGTTTATTTTTCAAATGTATTACAATTTGGTGGCCCAGTTTGTCACTACTGCTTCGGAAAAAAAAATTTTTTTTTTTTTTGAGGTGTGGTGGGAGAGTGCAGTAGCTGTACTGACTTATGTTTTGTATATTTACAGCACATAGCGCGGAGGCATATTTAATGTTACCATGAATAAGGAAGATCGGTGCACAATCTTGTCAGTTATGTTGGTGAAATAACTTCATTTCAGTTCTGAAGCACTTTAGAATTCAGTACACTTAACAATTTCATAATATATTTGGCACGATGCATATCCTATTAATTTAAAAACTTCTTGTGTTGGACATAGTTCAGCTTAGTTATCTGTACACTGTATGGTTAATTCTGTGACAAGTACAAGTTATACGGTCTTTTTTTTTTTGTATAGCATTGTCCTAAATTCCTTTTGGTCACATCACCTCATGTAGACAATCAATAACATTTTCGCCATTGCAGTGATTATCAATTGTTTCCAAAACTGAAGCACCTGAAATTCAACCGCTAGCTTCCCTCTTCATTGTATTCTTGAGCGCATCTCCAAGAAACCGATATCGGCCTGCGAATTAAGAGTGAAGTATAATTAAAGTAACCCGACTACCGTTCTCATGTTAACATGAATACTGGAAGTTGACAGCGCAAGAAACGTCCAGTACATTCACATAGTAAATGATAGACCTGCATACGTTGTAGCAAATATTACATTGAGATGAAGCAGTTTCCTAAGTTCAAATGAATTAATAACACATCCAATGAACCCACCATAAATCCGTAAATGTGCAAAGGGTTTTAGTGTGATTCGTTTGAGTTCACTATTATGATCCCACTTGAATGACTGATTGCCCAGAAAATGTTTCTTGCTAAATTTAAAGATTTCTTGTGGAATTAAACAACATAACGATTCCCGGACGACACATTACATATTTTTTTGCCGAACATCTAGAAATTCCAAATGCCTTTCATAATATTCCTAATTATAAAATACATTTATATTTTATACAGCGAATTATATGCAGATTATGAAAAAACTAAATAATTTTATTCACAAGATTTTTATACGGTGGATCATATACAATAATAAAAGCTTTCATTCTACGAAGTTACGTTTCTTCGTATGTGACCTAAAAGTCCCATTGGCAGATCGTTCGTATGTATATTATGATAAACATCGATCCAAGAATCAAAATGTACTGCGCTTCCAATCCAGAATAACAAACATGATAACAGGAAGTAGTAAAATGCACTGCCTAGTGAACACTGAAACAACCTTAAAGCTCAATGATGAAAACATGACAGAAGCAATATTACTGATGTGACTTTTAAAGCAAGAGTCAAAGTCCATAAAAAATAACTTACGTATTTCATGGTTTTAATAAACGGTTTTGAGCTATCTGCCATAACGATGAATATAGTGAATACATTAATGAAAACTGAAAGATAAACCTCTTAGGAGAAACCATCGAAAATGTCTTTAAAATTTTTTAAAAATAATATTACTGATGTTACTTTTAAAGCACATAAAAAAAGGAAGTGAAACAAGAATACAACCGCTAACCTAGCAATACAGTCACAGCACATAAGAGCTTCTGTACTTTCAGATTGCGTTTCACACAAATGAAAAATAAAGAGAAAATAACGAATAAATATAATAAAACGCCGAAAATCATGAGGACGCGTGCCAATCTCAGACCTGAAAGTGAGTAAAGATGACACTGAGCCAAGAAAATGCTTGGATACAGTAAATAAATTTAATTAGAAATTGGTCAGTTTTAAAACATATATTGAATCACCTGTGGAAGGTGGAACAACATCAGAAGCGGTAATATCCTGGCCATTGATAACGAAAGTACTATGTTCACCATCCAACCAACTTGTGCATCTAATTCCATCCCAAAATTCCCCACTTTTTACACAGTCATCTCCTAAACCACGCTGAAAACAAAAGAAGTTATAAAATTTCTTTGTGTTAAAAGGAAACTGGACAAATAAAAAATTTATCTATATTTACTGGTCCAGTTTTTATATAACCTGTACTGCATGTTCCCTTTCATTTCTGCGATTTCGCAGTGCATTGAGCTTTTGAAATGGAAAGGTACTTATTTCACACTTCACACGATGTGCTACAATATAAAATGAATGTCATAAATTACAATATCCTTCACATATTGGAGGCTGTCGATAAAAGTCTAGATTTGAGCTACAGTGGTTCATTAAATCATTAAACTGCTATTAGGACCGACAGTGGAATTCATACATTTCAAATGGACCAATATAATACAAGAAGCGACAAAAACTGTAAAAACCTGATAAATATATGAACCATTGGTGTGCACCAACCATGCATTGTTGAAAAAATGGAATGTTTGGAAAACAGCGGCAGAGACAACGAACATAAAAGCAACAATCAACTCCCAAAAGAAACGGTTATGGCGAATGGCAGGTCTTGCCATAGCAATTTTTGTTGATCCAAAGCTTCCTGAAATAATTTCCATCTCTTGAAGACTATGACAAAGAAATTCTTTTTTTCTCTATTTCCAAGCGGTTTTGAAGAAAATGTATTACTGTCATATAATGAAGGTAAAAAAATGAGTACCAGTTAACAGGCACAGATCAAAGACGATATGCCGCAGTTATGAATAAAATGGCAAACAGCAAAAGGCAATACCATTTCCTCTGTTAGTACCACGGTGCTTCTCTGAATGTGTGAGCTGTACATAACAGAGCAGATCAAACAACGCAACAATTTCCATTCAACCCCAATCTAAAGTCTGAAATGAATATTTCAATTTAAGAGAGCATATTATGCTCTGTCAACGTCAGACACGCATTAACTTTTGTACAATAAGAAAATAGGTCTGAATTCATTGTTGATTAGTATCTACATGGTTTAGAGCACAACAGCGTTGTTGAAAGACGGTAAGTCATAAGAAAGCAGGCATCTACAACGAGGCATTAATAATTCTTGTCAACGCAGTTTATGACAGCTAGACGAAACATTTGTAAGTGGGGGTTCACTTAATACTGGTGGAATAGTTCTATATAATCCATCAAGAGCTAAAATACCTAGCGCAAAATAAACTGACACCACCACTTCAGATGGATAGGCACAAAAGAACTAGTCGCGGTAAAATGATAACGGAATACTGCACATGAGATCACTGCGGCAGTTGTTATCTCTGAGGGGTGTGGGACATTGCTTGAACCGAAAAGGGGTTGTTAATAATTCTTTAAGATGTAAGGAATAAATATTTCAAATTATAAATACCGGAATAGGGATAAAGGTATTAAAAGTCAGATCATGGCAACGGCCCAGCTATATCATGTTTCTAAAAATTTTGAGTGTCGTCCATAAATAATTGGTACTATGAATTTATGCTGGAACAGAACGATCAGTCAGTCACAAAGGATGTTTCAAATTTCCATTTCGTGTCATATCGCTTGATTTCTTTGGTAAACCGGCTACAGTACATTCCCATCCTTGGTCCAGAAGATGTATCCGGAAGCGTTTGGATTTGTTTGGTAAAATGAGGAATAGAAGAGGATAGAAAGTATGCTAAACAATGTTATACTATCAGTTTCAGGTTAACTTCCGCTTTTCTCCGTTTGGTCAGTTGTCTCAGTTATTGAGTTAGGTTGCTGGGAATGCAAGTTTCATCAGTCATAATGTTATGAGACGTAGGTATATCATCATGCTGAACGCCAAAATTTGGCCGAAATTCAGGTATTCCTTGGATTCAGTTTATGGTTTCAAAGGAGGTTGTGAAGCGTTCGGAGTTGTATCGATAGTTCTTGTTAATTCGCACTTTACGCTTTATAAGCTGCCTGTATAAATATAAGAGTGTTAAGATTTTTTTGGAAATTGAGTGATTTCCATGAGACGCTGTTTTCAATAACTGTTGCCTACTCTGTCAGATTTAAGTTGTAATCGCTTTGATATTTCCTAAAAGATGTATTTGAAATAGTTTTATTCTATTAACTTTTTTTTGGCGACTAATTTTGAGCAAAACATTACTAATGATTTTTTTGTTGAATTTCTAGAACAATTTAAATCATTTTCTCAGGGACTGCAATGCAATCGCAACACTTTAAGAGGCAAAGTACTTTACTTCAGGCGATTTCCTAAGAATAAAAATATTCTTTTGGAAGTTCATTTTATATCATCGTTTACAAAGTTCTCCTGCGATTTTTCAGATATTTCTGAAAGTTGATAGCAGTTCAAGCTTTTTCTGACATTGCTGTTGGAGTTTCGTCATTTTCTTCAATGTAAATGGTTTGATTTCTTTCTTAATTGGTAACTTGGTTTCTTGTTCATTTCATGCAACTTAGAGTTGAAGGAAAGTTCTTAATCGGAAAGAAAGTCGACAAATTTCAGGTTGAATTGAAATTCTTTCAATTTTTTAAATGGTAAAGTTTATAAATTGCTTTCGTGTAATCTTTTAATTGTATAACTTTTGTGGTAATTATGTGGTGAGAGGTTAAACATTAAATGGTTGTGAAACTAATTAATTTTGTTTTTTATTTATGCTGTTTACCCTAATTCATTGCCTTCAGCATGCATTCCTTCTAGTATTTGGATTTGGAATTTCCTTTTTACTGTTTTCCCAAAACAAATTTTATATTGAAATGAAACTAAGGCTTGAACAATGAACTATCTGGCCTACTGCATTCAAATGTTTGCACAAAGTTTAGGTTATCAAATTTGATTGCTGTTTTTAATACTTGAATTTTAATTTATCGTAATATTATGCACAAAAATAATGGTGTAAGATGTCGCTATTATATGTATTAAATAAACATTATGGCATAATTTTCAACTTCTGCAATTTTTGGAGAGAAAAGATTTTTTAATTGAAATTTCAATCCAGTAATGAATTTCCTCAAAAACCTTAAAGGAATTTGTTTTATTACCCAGTCGCCTACACCATAAAATATTTTATTAATGTTCCTAATTCCAACAACAATGATTGACATCAATGTTGAATTGATGCAGCAATAGATGCGTTATTTTTGAAACTTTTTTGGTAATGAGATGATCAGAAAACTGAAACGAGAGCTGCACTAATAAATTACACTTCGGCTGGAAAATTGCATAGACTAGCAGTTTATAATTTGGTAATAATTGAATAATCCGTTTCTGGCAATAAATCTAGAAACGCGTTATGAAATGGTTGAAATAAGGTTCAGATAAAATTTCTCTGGTTAGAAAAAAAAATATTGGAAAAATTTTTATGGAAAAGCAAACCAAGTTAAAAATTTGCTAGTAAAATTAAATGTTGAGAATGGTTGATATGAATGAATTAGCAATATACGTTCATATAATTCAAAAACCAAAATAAAGCGTCTTAGCTTTCAACAAATAGTGTATAGGACGTGACACAGAATCTGTAACTGAGAATGTTTTTGGTTGGGAACAAAACAAGTTTATACCATGGTATTCCGTAGTTACTGCAAGCAAAAGAAATTTTTAGCATGATATCGTTGTTCACTGTCGCAAAATGGTCATTTGAAGCAGGAAGCTATATTTTTTATATTTTTAATATTCTCCAGTTTTTTCGTTGCTAACGTTTAAAGTTTGCTTAATGCATTACTGTGAATAATGAGCTATTGAAGAAGTGTTTATAACATAAATAATTTTAAATACACTATGTTTCAGATGTGTAGTAGGGATTATTCTAAGCACTCATTTGTCATTTGTTGAAATCAAGCTATTTGGATTTTAATTCATCGGAATTAGTTTTTGTTGTATTGTTGCGCTGTTCGTAACAAATTTTGCTGTGTATGATGCATAAAGAGATGACAATTTTCTTTACGTCTCAACTTGCTCTTTTAGCTTCAGACATGACGCTTGATGTCTGAATAGAATGAGTTCTTCTGAAGAAGCTGGGGCGACTGAGCCTGGAAGAAAAAGTAGCGATAATAGATTGTGAAGAGAATGCATCATTAGATAACGGACACTGCTCTATTAGAAATTTCAATGCGTATTACCACTAAAAACTTGGGAATTAAAGAAATGGGACTGATAACTTGTTTCATCAGTTCATATTCGTCGCAAGAGGCAAACTGAGTACGTATGTTGATTGCATGGTCCCGGCCAACACCTCTTGGGAAAGTTTACTAACTTAATGACATATCGACTTGGTGTCACAAGTTTTCTTATACGTCATCCGACCGACGTTCCTTGACTTGCATAATCTCTGATTGAGAGTCGAAGACATTTTGAAACTAATTTTGTTTGTGTGAACTATTGCAGCTCGTCATTTCCAGAATTGGACGTTATGATTGATTTAGGTGGCGATATTCATTGTGTTTTAATTCCAAACATTTCTTTCCGTATTCAGAGAGATTCTTATTCCGATTCAACATTAATGTCTTCCACACGAAATCCGCGCTCTCTTAAACGATTCAGACGTCGAGGGGTGGAGACTCGATTCTCGTTATGTCATCCTTCACATGCGTCTGCTGCTAGTAGCAGTTTGAGGCGTCCGTGTAACCGTATGAGTTCCGTACATGAAGGTTTGTAATTCCCTTTTGCTTCACTTCATTTTAAAAATCTTCTGATTTTCAAATGTTCCGCCAACATGCAGTATGTGGCAATTTTATATGATCAATTTTATACCGCTAAGCCAAGTTTTTCTAGGTGTCAAATCAGCAAAATTGACATTTTCTCAGACTAAAAGCGAATGAAGTGCAAAGTGAATGCACATATTGCTTGCACATAAGAAGAACTTTTAGCTCTTAATGCTATTTTGTTTGAAAGATAAATTAACAACTGATTGAAGACAGCATCTGCAGAAAAGCTGTTTTGAATGTATCAGTGTTTCTTTTTTAAAGTAACCATTGCAATTGTTAACATTTGTTTCAGGTGTCTCCTGTGATGGTTGTATGGCACCAAATTTTGCAGGAGATCGTTACAAATGTCTTCGATGTTATGATTTCGATTTATGTTCTCGATGCTATATGGAAGAGCGAACAGCAGAAGTCTCATCCGAAAATCGTTCTTTTCGTGAAACCAATGAAGAGCATTCTCCTTCTCATCCAATGCAGTGTATTATGACACAACAAGACTTTGGTATTTATGTATATTGCTTTATGGTCATATGCATAAAGGTGAAAGTACTAAGAGAGCGGTATAATTGAGTTTCTACAGTAATGAGCTTTTGCTGTACAGTGCCTATATAACGCTTCTACTGATTATTCAACCCACTGTTTCGGATGTGGAAAAGAATTTTTCGTGCATTGTTCTAGAGTGCATACTACTTTTTGAGCCAACTTTAAAATGTGTCATTTCGTTGCAGCGTGCTTTAAGTGATATTTTAAGAATTGGCATACCACGGCGACCAAATGCATAGCTGGGACCGTTTGCGAGTTGTAATTTTTACTTGTCCAGTTTGTGGTCTTCAAGGTTTTTCACGTGAACGCTTGGTTTCTCATGTCGTTGATGAACATTCGACTTCACCACGATCTCCAACGCAGCGGACTGAAATGGTTTTTTTTTTTGTTCTCTTACATTCTGTGCTATGCCTTAAATTTTTTAAGAGTTTTGGATGAAGGTTGCTTTAACTTTTGTTGACATCTTTCTAACTATGTGTGTTTAATTTACTCTTGATTATTCAGATGTAACACATTTTTTTTATTCTTAAGTTTGAACATGCATTTTTCAGGCTTGTCCAATTTGTATTTCCACCGATTTTTATCGTATTGGTTTTGGTGATTATATGCCTAATCATCTTTCTGATATAGTATTACACATGCAGGAACACCACATGCAGACACAATATGTGAATGTCTCTAATAATAGGTAGTGATTAGGTTCTTTTTTAATCTTTCAAATCTCAGTTTCGCAAATTATATCCATTCATGTAGCAGAGGACACTCATGTTCATTTCCCTGCTAATATGTGTTTCTCTCCAAGTCTTGTCTTTTATAGCAACAGTGGAGTATCAGACACTGCTAACGTGTTGTCCGAATTTCTACGCGACCGCGATCTGCGGCGTGTAGTTGTACATAACGTGCCTTTGGTCAACAATGATTCTGATGTCGAAGATTCAGCCACAGGTGGAATTCGTCGTAATACCACCAACCAACGAGATGGACCACTAAGAATTGATACAGTTTCACGCATTCGTCGTAGGCCTCTTGATAGTAGTGCAGCTGAGCTAAGTCAGTGCATGTTCATTCTAAATAATAGTTCATAAAACAAAGAATGGTACATTTGGTACATTATGTAAAAGGAAGGACAAAATAATTTAGAAAGAATTTAGAATTAGAAATATTTAGAAAAAAAAATCAGAATAATTTAGGAAAAAATGAATGTTTTATCGCTATTGTAGTAATATCTTTTATAACGAAAAGTGATATGAAATTCGGATACTATCCTAATTTAGATACATTTATTCATATTAATATATCTAAATTTTTAGATTGCAGTTCATGTTCGCTTATTATGCTCATATCTTTTCTTAGTATGTGACAAATTTAGTTTGACCCATTACATTTGATTCGTTCTGAGTTTGTTGACTAATCTCTTTCAGCCCGAGAAACTGGTGATTCTCTGATACAGCCAGCAGGTTTTTCACCGATACGCATGGGTGGCCAAATACCTACCGGACTTTCACCCAGTTCGGCTATGCAGCCTGCTGCTTTATCATCGGGCTTCTCCAATCGTCCAAGTATACAATCTGGTGGCTTTTCTTCTGCTCGTTTATCTGCTTCAAGAGTTTTGGTAAATTTTCCCGTGCATTTTTTCTATTCCTAAGATTTTGTATGCTTTATCTGTTCTTTAAACTCTAAAATTTATGAAACAAATTGTTTTAGCAACCTATTCGATCAACGAGAGATTCTACCGGTATAGGACATGCTGGAAACAACTCTTTATCTGCTAATTCTGCTCTAGAAGCTCCACTATCACCGTATGAACCTCACTCAGAATTCCTTAGTGATAGTGGTGCGACAATTCGAACCTTTCAGTACCCTATTACTGCGTATTCTCGTCCAACTGTTCCAAGTGAATATATATGTTTGAATCATCATTTAAGAGTGGTATCTGTTACAGCTATTACTATAATTTTTTCGAGCTTATGCACATTTTTTCTAGATCATGGTGTGCAGCGAAATCAAAGAATCTCTGCTGAAAGTAGCAGTCGAACAATGGGTTATGCTAGACGTTTCGTGGTGCGTGAACGAGACCAGTCGAGAAATGAAGCATTATTTGGTGCCCCTCCCGGTTTCAGAAGGCTGGAAAATGTCGAAGCTTCAAATGTAATTGAACTCCCTGTTGCCGGAGTTGCCGCATGTTCTGCTAGCAACTATAATGCTAATGCAGCAAATTTTTCAAATTCCGATACAGCAGATGCAACAGCTTCGAGTACTGATGTGCATCCTGTTCTAGATATAAGCGGTGGTGCATACACTACGCAGAGTAGTTCGCAGGAAGCTTTAGTCGAAAGTATTGAGGAACTAGAAAGACAAATGGAACGAAGTGGTAACAATGAAGCCAAAAAATCGCTGAAATACTGCACTTTGTTTACAGCTCTGGCTAAACCATCATGTTTGCCAGTGTTGAAAATCGAAAGGGTTAGGTCGACAAACGACGGTGAAACGAAGCAGTCATATGCACTGACTTCTGATGATGATGATGATTACAGAACCAGTGATGAAATTCCACCGCTTCGTTTAATTATGAGGATCGGTCGGTCTTTACGATGCACGTACAAGCAGCGTAACCAAAACATCGTACAACAGCAATCTTATCAGGTGGCAGATGACTTCAATGATTGGTGGTCGTCACGATTTAGTGAACATTTACTTGCAGAATCAGCAACACGTGCGAATCGAGCAAATATTGACGTTACACATGAGGTATTTAATTTTTATTGCTTTATCTGGTTTTTCCCTAAATATCTATATTTCATACAAAATAAATACGAGAACTTTTGGCATACGAATGTATTTTTTTATATTTAGTACTTCATTTTCTTTTTTTTTTTTTTTTTTAAATATCGTTGCAACTAAATCTATAATTTTGAAACTAAATAAATGCATAATCATAAGCCCAGTATTTCTTGAGATACTGGATACATCGCTCGTAACATCCGACCGATCGATAGTTTCACGTGGTGAAGTTGCTTTAAATCGTGCAATAGAAGCGTTACGAAGATTGGATTCACGTCATACTCACAGTAGCCGACTTCCTGTAGCGCATGATGTCATCACACAAACCAACAGTCCTGTTTATATGGTTCATTTTTGTGTTTCTTTTCTAAAGCCCTTAGTAGTTAGTTTCACATTAACTTCAAACTAGAACTTTTGACAGAAAAATCGGCACTCATTTTCTTTGATGCCACGCTGTCGGATGTCCGCGTAATCGTTAGAACTCAGTTTCAACAATTTCTTTTTACTCATGTCCAGCAGATTTTGGCCTTTTCCGCCAGAGAACTTTTCCAGTATTTACTTTGAAAGTGGGAAATGGGAAAAATTAGGCATTATGGAAGCATGAAGCGTATCTTAGAAGATTGAAGTAAGCCAAAAAAATGCTAGCGCATGTTGACAGGCATGGGCAATACTTCAATGGTAAGAATTACTGAAGTCAATTGAAAAGAACAATTTAACAAATTGGCATATGTTTATAAGAGACGATTTCCTCGGTTTCTCGGATGTAAAGATGCATTACTGAGTGGCACGACCGTGCTGCATATACAAAAACATTTTGATCTTCCATCTTTGTTTAGTTCTAGTCATTGTAATTTATAACATTTTTAGAGTGAAGATATCGTTCTTGCGTTCATAATAGGTTAGATATTTAGAGGATTCGGAAATTATTCATCACATATTGTGGTTCAGTTTGTTTGGCTTATATACGGGTGTCCTCATGCAGATTCTTAGTTCACTAAGCAGTACCTTTTTTTCGTCCTCTGATTCTGGGCGGATGTGATTGCACAGGAAGTTGCTGTTTTCATTGAAGCGTCTAGTTTGAATATTAAGCAATTAAAGATGTTACTCGATTCGTGAAAATGTGTAAATGCATTATTCTTAAATGGAAAATTGATTGATGCTGACTTGTCATGAAAAAAACGTTGTTTTAGGGTTTGATTCGCCGAGAGGAACACATGACTCCAAATTCTCACTTGTCTTCCAATTCGCATTTTAACAGTCTTTCATCAGGTGGACGTTTGAGCAGTATTCCTACACCTAATATACTGAGCGAGATGAGAGCACGGAAATCTGTGAAAGTGCAAGTAAAAGGAAATGGACAACATGATGGTGATTGCAGTGATTTCATCAACGAAGTTTTCAAAGTATTTACATGCTATTAGTTTTTTAATTTTTCTGGCTACTGCTTGGAAATCATGTTTCCACTTTGATTTTTTTTTTCTGCGAGATTAGTCAAATTTTAAATGAATAGTAATGTGGCTTCTTGTTTGAGGCTCCAGAAATTGATGCATTGTTGGATGTCAAATATGTCGTAAAAAAGCGCTATTACAAACCATATGATCTGAAAACGGTAACTTTTTAATAAGTCTGATAGTTTATTATTTGACGAGTTTTTTTTAGAAGCTCCTTATGTTGACTGACATTAGGGGAATCAAGCAATTTACAGAAAAGTTACATGAAGAGTTTCCGATGTTCCTTCCATCAATCACATGTTCATTCTTATGAATGGCGACCCTGTTGTGTTGTTTACATATAGTTATCGCATTTGTAGGATGAGCAAAAGGAAGCGGTAATGATTCCATGGTTAGAAGAACAAGATGCGTTGGACCTTTCAGTAGATATGTCTGATGCAGAACTTGATGACGAAATAATTGACCTTCTTAGACAAATCCCGGAGTTTGCAGATGATGGTTTGTTTATTCCCAAGTTTTTAATATTTTTTTAAAATTCTAAATATACAGTTAACAGTGTTGCTTTAACTGCTTTAGAGATAAAAGAGAATGCAGTGGCTTATGTAGATCTTTCGAAGTTTGAATAATATTGTTCTATTGATTTATCAGTAATGCGATAATACTGAATAGTGATTTTGTGATTAAAGTAGGCTAATCTATTTCGAGTCCTTATTTGTCTTTTGACCAATTTAGTAAATCATTTGCAAAAAAAATTTAATTTCATTGTAGAATTGACTCTTGGTGGGAAACTTATAAAAGATGAATGCTATTCTGAAGTTGGATCAAACAGCGAAGCGACAATGTTTGATTCGGAAAAAGGATCTGATGAAGAACTGCTAATTAAGAAATGTGAAAGCGCTGATCTGAAGCGTCCGCAAGGAGTGTTCACTGTTACGTAAGTATCCTTCATATTCTATGTTGAGAATCAATTTATCAATATATGTAGTGATTGTCAGGAAAAAAATATTTTAAGAGGTATGTTTGGTGCCAGTTCAAATGAGCGGAACGAATTTGAAACGGATTACTGGAAAGATTATCGATTTCTTCGCAATCGTAGGAGTGTTTTTGTTTTAAAAAAGTATGCCTTTTTTCTTTACTATGAAGTTTTTCCACTGTAAGGTATTCATAGAAATTAAGTAAAAATTTTGGTAATCGACGTGGTTGTGATTTTTTTTTTATGTTATATCTAGGAAATTTAATTCACTTTCAGTTATAGGACTATTGATATATTACCGGAGTGTACGCTTGCACCCATGGATCACCGTTTGATAAAGCAGTTGATATTCGGGAGGCTGGATATTCCAATATCAGTTTTTAACAGGGCACATTATCTTCCTGAAATTTTCATGCGTATTATGCGTACCAATCTTCGCATCCTTTATTTGTCACGGGAAAGAGAAGAATTTCTGGAAGAAAATATGGGAAGGAAATTTCTGTTTACAAATAGAAAGGAAAACGATATTTAATTCAAATTCCGATCAGAATGCAGGACATCCTTTTTAGAAAAGCAGTATAGACTTTTTTCTTTAAAGTTATATCATTAGTAAAACGAGTGATTTTTATCTGTAATGGGACTAACATTTAAATTTTCAGGAAGAGGTTGTACCAGCATCGGAGAATGAGGTAAATGTGCAGTACGATACATGGATCGTTAAAGATGAATGCGATGACATGAACACACCACTTGAAATTCCTCCTGAACTATGGTATTTCCTTGATCTAGCTAGCTTTTTTGATCCATAATTGTCCTTCATGAACAAAACAACTGGTTTTATCTATAATGCTTTAATTCATTTCTGAATCCTCAGCTGTGTCCACTTTCGCTGATAAGTTTTTAAATGATTTTAACTGACATTTTTTTTCGAAAACTTTAATCCTCTTGAAGTTATTGTTATTTGTAACGTATTACGAAAGGCTACTGACTTTTGAAGGGGGACCTTGCAATTCTAGAAGTTTTTGATCAAGTTCTTCATATTTTCTGTAATATATATATATATATATATATATACCTAATTATGCTTGTGATTGATGCGTTGTCTTTAAAGTACCATATACTTCAGCTTAACCGCTTCTCAACTTATCAATTTGTATTTATTGCTGTAATCAAAATCTGCCTATAAATTCTTTTTACGCCTTGATTAATAATGGCAGTCCATAAATTATCTGGAGTTTTTTAGTTTTTTTTTTTCCTAGCTGGACTAGGAAAAGTATTTTAGAAATGTATATGTCTGCAACAGTATTTTGGCAGTCAGTTGTTATTCGGAATCCCGGAATAATATGAACTTCGTAGTATAGTATTCGTAGTTATCGATAAGATTCGTCGTCCTAACTTAGTGCGATGTGACACTAAATACTGAAGTGTGAGTGTTACTTCGCTACTGGCTTAAGAAATTTTATTCAAAGTAGGTCAAGAAATATTTAATACTGCTGGTCTTAGAATGTACATTTTAGATTATGAATTAGAGAGGGGCATTGTTGTCGAGGTAAAAGAAAGCTTTACAACAAATGCACCTACTTGGAGTTGATAATGTTCGTATTCCTGACAAGTGCTTTTTGTCCCAAACTATCGGAATTATCACTTTTTGTCGTAAGTCATTATTAACTGTCCAGCTATTTTTTTCCAGGGATTGATTAGGTATTGATTAAAGCCGAACTGGATAGAATATTTGAGGTTTGGTGAGATTATCGCTGATCGTTAATTTTTCGGTCTTGAAATTGTAACTTTATTTTCAGATCAAATCACCGCCATACTATCTCTTATAAGCTGCTTGCAAAGAGAAAAGTAGCTTGAACAAGTTAATTTGAAGGCTATACCATGAATGGTAGAGTTTTTCCGAAATGCTGTTGTGTTATCGAGATGTGTATCAAAATCTCGAGCAAATTCGATAAGTCCCTCTCTAAGAAAAATATAATAGTGATTCTTTTGGTATTGAGCAGTTCAGAACAATTTACACATATTTTGTCCCGCCAAACTTTGTACGGTGTTTGTGAACAAAACACTAATTACTCATCGTATTTCGTGTCCTTATTTTTGCTAACATGTGTTTCATCTATTGGATTCATTTATATCATGCTTTATTTTCACCTCCATAACAGGAAGCTTTTTTCCGATATTATGTGAACCATTTTAGACGAAATTCGCATAACATTAAAAATTGTACTAACTCGTGTATATGAAGAAATGGGAAAATGAGCTTAGTGGGCACAGAGATCTTCAGGAACTTGTAGCAAAACCAGAAAGGTTAATGAAAACAAAGCTGGGTCGAAATGAATAGAAACACATAAAATGCTCATCTTAATCTGAAGAAATAAACATTACCATTCTTGAATTATACATCTACTCATTACAGTAATGATTTCGTGAAAATAGGTTCCAGTTACTGTGCTTGGTAAGGCTAATTTGCGGTAAAAACGACGTTAATTAAATCCGCTTTTTTTAAAAAGGTCGACGCTTTTCCCCTTTAGGTTTCTCACTTTTCGCATAGTATGAGTTCAAAACTAGTCAAATAAAATAACCAATATGAAGAGGTAAATAATATATACTTAGGTCAATTCTGATGTTTACGATTCTGAAGCTACTTTGATGTGTCCTGTTTTCTTTCAAAACTTCGTATACGGAATTTCGAAATTCAGCAATGTCGTACAAAATGGAATTCCTTCCAGGAGTCGTCCCTACCGATTCTTTTGCTCCTGAATCACTGTGATCAGGATTCAGGAATCACGGCAAAACAGTGCTGCTTACTTCTCTTCCCACATCGACAATGGTTACTTGAAATGGACCAGAATTTACTAGTATTTGACGCAGTTAAACATAAAATTATGCTTGATATTTGTCGCGCGATAGATCTAATAGTTCATATCGAAATTTGAAAGTAAAACTATACCAGAGAGATCAGTGGAATGAACATTTATCAAGGAAAATAGCAGGGAACTTCCAACCTTTCTCCTTTTTTCAAGCATTCATTAAAGCATCTAATGCATCGTTTGGTTCAATCTCATTCTTGTCCTTTCTCCAGTTAAACCACATGGGAATAAAAACTCAACAATTACCAATAATCAATTATAGGGCACTTACACGCGCACACGTGCATAGACATATATACATAAGTATAGAAAACCTATATCTGTGATAATGAAAATTTACCTGCACTTGTGTGAATAAAATACGTTTTTTTCAAAAAATAAAAATAAACACAGTGTTGGAAAGGAGGAAGAGTGAAAACAGACTGGCATATCTTCCCACATATAGAGAACCGGTTTGCTTGTACAAAATTGAGCAGAAATGAGAATGAAAATCGAGGACCACACGTTTACAATATGAACATCATGACGTCGTTATACATAGGAACAAAAGGATACAAGAGTAAATGACAGTGCGGAAAGTAAAAAACATTTTTTCTTCACAAGAAGTAATTTACAGCCATACAATACGAAATAATTTACACATAGACATATATTTTATATCGCCTCTCAGTGAAAGTAACACAAGAACATTACCCTATTGAATAAATCAATAAACAACTCTGTATGCTTTACAGATCCTTCTAAATGTCATATCAAGACTAAAAGTCAAATGTCAAAACGACGTCCGCGAAATCAACAAATTATTAAGTCAGGAAAAGGTTGAAGTAATCCTGAGGAATAGAATCGTTCTAAGTCACTAAAATACATGCAGCTCGTATGAAAAAACCTTAATACTAATATTCATTCGTCAACAAAGAGAGGAGAGATACTTTTTAAGGAGCAAGTATTACGAATTTTTGCAAGTATATCCACGTTAAGGAAGTGCCAAAAATGATAGATCTCTTTTTCTGGAGATGTGTAATGTGAAATAAAAAAAAAGATTTTAATATTTAGGAAAAACTACGAGAAAAAACGCCTTAAAACTTCCTTCGAGTAATGCAGTAGATTTAAAATGAAAGACATTGGCGCATAGTTCAGAAATGCCAGATGAAATCCAAAATGACTGAAATGACCTACATCCATAATTTTCGAAATACAATACGATCTATGAATAAGCACGGAGTTCAAAATTTAAAGAATTTTTGAGCACAAAATTCAATTCATAGTACTGAAATATCTTTTTATATAAATGAATCAGTTTATGGATGAAAAGCAAATAACACTGTCACAAATTGAACTTTTCTCCAACAATCAGTCTTTCTTAGCAATAGGTGAACGAGTTGGTGGAAGGGCTGGACGAGCAAACTGACCAAGACCTATATGTGCCAATTCCGCTGATTCGTTCTGAAATAAAACTTAAATTTTCAAGAAACTTCGAAAAAATGGAAAATGAGATAAAATTTATATCATACTATAATCACTGCTATCGAAATTCAAACTATCTGAGAGTGCTCAGATTAGTTTCTGAACATCGCACTAGCCAACTGTCATCTCAAAACTGTTGCAAAAAGATGCAAAAAATGAGTGGAATAAGCATCGTGCAAAATTTTTGCTTCCATATAATACTACTCTAGTATCACCCGTTTAAAACGGATTTACCCAAAAAAAAATCAATCGGTAGTACACACCGAATCTTCATTTGAAGCTGATGAAATCGAACCAGGATATGCCGATATTGTCTTCGTTGATTCTTCATTAGAACGCTCTCCATCTTCTAAAATAATAAACGGAACTTTTTTTGTAGAAAGCAGATTTTAAGTTTAATTCAGTAATTTAAAATATCATATCACTTACCATTTCGAGGAGAGAGGCGTTCATTAATGAAGAAATTTGCATCCATGTTCATATCACCATCTGTATCTGCCGCCTCCGAACCTTCTTCCATTCTATCACCTAAAAACATAAAGTATATGAATAACTTGATATAATATCCTGCTGAGTTTGTTCATAAAAATAATGTATGAGTATATCGGCAATCTTGTTAACACTTTATATTTTATTAGGAATAATAAATTATACCCTGTGAGTCCGAACGTCCAGATGACACACGCTCATTGTGCCAAGGGAATGGACAAACATCTGCATTTGGAATTGTGACAGCACTTGCTGTAACGTCTCTTATGAAATTTTAAGTATGAATAAACTAAGAAATGAATACTAATAGTCCTATCCAAAATAACTACAGACTGGGAACATTATGCCCAAACCAACTTACGACTAGAAGCATCTGTAGCATAAGTGGGTGTTGGTGTTATACTTTTCGGAACAGACATTCGGTTAAGAAGTGCCGCCATACAATTATCCTCATCGTTCTCACGTGTTGTTTCCGAAGCGGCGAATGCACTGCAGAAAATTATAGCACAGAAGTTACAAACATAACAGACCAAAAATGTTCAAAATTTAAAATATTCATATGAATTATGAGGGATACGGTCAACATGTTCATCTTGGTAAGCATGTTTTGTCCGAACGAAAAGGTTGCTCATCAAACTACTCCATCAACACTCATGCCTCTTCCTTTTCTTTCCTTATCCCTTTTTCCTCCTTTATATGAATCACTTTTTGAATTTTTTTTTTTTTTGGATATATTATAGAATCCTCTTACCGACAGGTTTCAAGACAACGTGCCAGATCAGTTTCCAAAGCCATACGTGAGCGACGATTATTGGCACGCGACTCAGCCGACTTCTCACGAATGGCCAACAAATCAGCAACGTCTAAAACAATATTTATGAATCATTCATTTTTTAATAGAATAGACTTTACATGTGTGACGGTCAGATACTTATACATTCTAGAATACACTGCAAATTAAGAAGAGCATTAGGACTGGAACGAACACTTTGTTTCTTGTGCACTCATTTGTTGTTGCAAATTGGAGATTGTTCCCTTGAGATTTGCGATAACGCTACGCTGGCGACTGCATTCTTCACGTAGTTTACGAGCTTCTGTTTCAGCCCTTGTCGAGCGACGCTCTCCAGTATCATTCATTCTATCAAATAAAATGAGTTAAGTAAAAATTTTCGCCATAATTCCTTTAAATAAAATAAATGGAAAAAGTTGAAACAAAAGATTAAGTAAACTCACTCGTGAGATGGAAACTCATTTGCTGAAGAGGATGGCGAATGATCGTCCGATAAACTAGCCTGATCCAAGCGAGCCTGCATACGTCTGGAAAAATAAATCGTTGAATGAAACCCTTTTTAAACTCTTCATGCTGTAAAATGCTGTAAAATCAGAAAAAAAAAAAAAAAAAAGGCTGGGAGAAATACGGACCTTTTTTCAGCCTCCAACTGATCCATCCGCTTACCCAAAGTGTTAAACAAAGATTCTTGTTCATGTTCAAGTGCATTTTCAAGATCGACTTTTTCGCGACGCAACTGCTCGAGTGCCTGCAATAAATATTATAATCCATCAGCTCCAAAGATAATACTGAACTAAAAATAATGCGTGAGTTAAAGACATGAGCTTTCGGAAATTTACCGTGTGGTTTGCACTAATTTCCGCTTCTAGTTTACGAATTTTCACAAGCAGTGTGTCGACGACCCAACTCTGCTCCGCTTCAACCTGCCCAGCCAGTTCATCTCGTTCATTTTGTAACTGAAATAGACATATTCAAGAGTGACTGGTGACCAAGGTTCTGTTCCAGAAATATTAGTCGGCACACATTCTGTATCACTTATAACCTGTGCTATAAAATTCGAAAACAATACTTCCACTTTTTCAGAAACACTTCAGTATATATAGGAAAGAGATAAGTATATAGGGTAGAGATATAAGTTCTTGCAACTCATCCGTTTCTCTTTAATTACCATACAGTGAAAAATCTTAAGCAATTTACTTATGTTACAAGAAAGATTTTTGCCCACTAGGAACTTAGAAATAACTCAGTAAATCAATTTGCTGTATAGTCAATTGATATTGAGAAATAACTCAGTAAATCAATTTGCTGTATAGTCAATTGATATTGCTTGTGTTAACTTGTCAAACAAATAAATTACACAACGTTACTTTGCATAAATGCTGAGACTATTTTCATGATGGAATGTTTTGCATAATATGAAATGAGTCTTCATTTATTTCTATAAAAAACTAACTTGAGAAAGTTTGCGCGTCAAGTCGTTTGTTAAAAATTCCTCCTCCTGTTCATACTTCAGAGCCAGAGCTTCCTTATCATTCTTCAATTTCTGAATGCGCTTCAGTAGCATGTTGGATATAAATTCCTCCTCCTGTTCAGCTTTGGCATGCTAGAAACTTCAAAGTTTAAGCGCACAGATGGGTTATACACAGGCAGATTCACACAGAGTAGTATCAAGAGCTGGCAGTAAAATTATTAAAAAAAAAAACATAAATAAAAAGAGAAAGGAACACGAACCAAGCGGACGCTTTTTTCTCTAATGGTTTTATTTAACTGCTGCAGCGATTCATTACGAGCACGCAGACCCAACACCTCTTCCTTAAACAAACTATTGTTAAAACGATTTTGAAATAAAAGCCCAAATGTTTCTAATGAACAAGATTATTTAATTTCAATACTTCAATCCCCAAAATTAAATTAGCCGAATCTGGACATGGTGATCAAATTAAATAAGCTGATTCATTACCAAAAAGATTTTAGAAGATAATTGTGAATTACTGTACTTCTCTGAATATTAATTGATTCATCTAGTTATTCTTTGCATTTTTCAAGTTTTAGAACCAATAATGCTCAAAAAGACTTCTTGAATTATTCAAATTTCTTCAACAGTAATTTGTTATATGTTTATTAATTTACTTCAATGCGAGTTTTTTCTCGCAAGAGAAAGACTGCTTTCCTCAACACATCATCGTATTTTACAGAAGAATGAGGAATGCGTTCTTCATAAAGAGAGATCAATTCCTGGTCGGAGATCAGATCAACCGTCACAACTTCCTGAATTGAATGATGATTAGTATTTAGTTGAAAAGTCCGACTTCTGATAGAAATCCAAAGTCACATAAGAAAAACAAAACTCGGAAAAATTTTGCAATTCAGAAAATTCAATAGAAGAAATTCAAGCTACTCACCACTGAAGAAGACAGCTGCGGTGAAAGCTTCGCGGTTACTTTAGCAAGTTCAGAATCTTCACGACCAGCTAGAAGATCTTAAATCTCAAAGCGAATAAAATTTAAGATGTCGTAAACTAGCCTAGTTATTAACAGTTTTGTCATTTAAGACAGTACACAAAAAAAAGAAGACGGACTTGGTTTATGTGCAACACGCATGGCCATAATTATTTCCTCACTGAGTAAGCCTAAATAAACAAAATATACCTTTTGAACAGCGAGCATGCTTATCACGCGAACCATCTGAATTGAAAGATGTGCGCTCTACGGAAACAGCAGATTGCAGCTTGAATGACTGACCATTTGTTAGACCCGTGCTACTAGACATCTGAATAAAAGTACAGATAATATGCTCGCAAAGTGAGTCAGAAAATTTATACTAAATACAAATAAATTTAGAGCAGTCAAGAATATCGAAAAATGTATCTGTTCAAGATAAAGGAAATGAGAGCAATTGAAAGATCACAGTCACCGAAAACTTCGACTAATAAACTTCATATAATTAGAGTGTGAATTAGAAAAAAAGCACATTATTTGCCTTAAATACATTTCAAAGCGGATGCTTTCACCATACTACTTATTAAATGAGTTTTGGATTGGCATGCAGACAGAAAACCACGTATTTCATCAAGCAAAAAGATCGTTTTCCTTTCAGAAAAGTTCCGCAAATACTGAGAGCAATTAAAGTGCATCCCAACAACATAATCTGTATAACTGCAAAATCTCTCGGAATTTTTTCTACGATCATTTGCCAGAAGCTTGGAATGGCTAATAAAAGTGATTCTCATATGCTTATTTTAAATTCATTATAAATAAGACCTCGAAAAAAAATTTGGGTCCTGGAAAATTTTATTATGGAAGAGATATAATCTGAAAGATTCTTCAGTTTTACACATCGTTTGAAGACCTGATTAATATCACTCATTTCCCTAGTACTCGATTCAGAACTTTTAGATAAAATTTATTAAACTAGTAATTATATCACGTTGGTAGCAAAGATCTTATTAAGTTGAACAATGACAACTTTGAACAACAGCATAACTTTAAATCAACCTTATTTTTTCCAAGAGTTTTTGTAACAATATAATTCAGCTACCTGAACAGAAAATTTAATTCTTGGGAGTTCTAAAACAAGAATTCTTACAAACAGAAGTCGATCTTTGAACGGAATATTTAGAATTATCAATTCCCAGATATTATAAAAGGAAAGCCTATAACCCGACAACCTCAACCTGCTTACCCGAAGTAGAGAATAAACAAAGACGCGAGTGCTCAAGAAGCTCTATCTAGAAACAGTGAACCGGTCACCAGGAAAAACATCAATTTAATATAGTACAGGTTCCGGACCAAACAAAATACATACCACTTTACATAATGTTTCATCGGCTAAATTAGTAACTAATTTTTCCGGAAATGAACTGCAAAAATACTAAAGTTTGTCTAAAATATCAACAGAAAAGTATTATACTCTTCCTGATGATCTGAAGATAACATGATCAGATACTATGGATAACCAATGTCAAGACTTACTCTCAACGTCTCCAACTAGTTCATATAATGTAGGCAGCGCAGCATTCGAAACTTGCCCTTTCTTGGACAATAATTAACCACCCAACTCTTTCAAAAATCGTCCACCAACGAACGAGGGATGAAGTTTCCGCTATTGGATGCTTCGTCCACACGTCCCCCAACACAAACCGGCTAGTAAGTTCTCATCTTTTTATGTGAGGAATAATTGGGCTTTGTGAAAGGATTCCGGCTGATCATTGCATCATGGACTACGCTGAAGTTTTATTTGTGTTATTAAAACCTTGATTTTGAATACTTAATAATGAATGTTGTCAAACAGATGCAGGATAATGAACAAATGATTATGTGACGTGTTGCCAACAGTGAAGCAAATAAAGAGCCCAATTTTTTGAGAAGTGAATAAAGAGAGGAATCATTATTGCTCGGAGCGCAAGCATTGCTACGTACCTTCACAATTTAATGTTAGGAGTTCTCTTGAATAAGGTTAGGACGATTTTCAAGACAATCAGAAGATTTTTCAGATTTCCAAAAGAAGTGTTATGCAAGAAAAAAAAAGCGTTGATTCTGGAAAATCCAACTTTTTTTTGGTCTAAAGTACCTAATTCACTTTTGAATTATCCTTTTCTTGGTTATTGTTCCTCAGTCCTTACATGCACTTTTGGGGATTTTATATAGTTAGACTTAATTTCCAATGTTAAAACATATGATTGCAGTGGAATCAACTTATTAAGCCTGTTGCACGCTAATTGAAAAAATTTTGTCTTGCGTCAAATAAATTATTTGTGCAAGATGGAAATTGCAGGTTGATGAATGACTTTTTCAGCTCTAATTGTAACAATTTCCACGGGTAAATTTTTTAAAGAACCCAGTTCCTTTTCCTGGTTACTGTTCCTCACCCCTTAGATAATGCAGAAGAAATGTGCAGGGTTGGGTGTTGTTTAGTTGATTCCATTTTGTTAGTAAGCAAAAATACTATAATTTTGTACGAGCATAGCGTTTCGGTGCACTTTGCGTATTTGAATTGGAAATTTCATGACTAACCAGCACTTTGCACATCACAGAATTGTATTCAATAAATGCTAAATGAACACAAGAAATGCTGGAATCAAAAATGTTTTGTTCTGCCTGTTCCAAAAACATCCCTGCTTCACACCAAGTCATCCCTAATGATACGCATTCATTTCATCGTTACTTTCACACTTCTCACTTTTTTAGATCGTTTCCAAGTCTAATTTCCTATTCTACTAGTAAAGTTAGAACATTAAACACTCTTTTGACAAATTTCCTAGTCTTAATTTTCTAAATAATTCCACGTTTATTTTTAATTACAAAATGGTGAACAGCTGAGGACTTTCAGCGGGTTAAAGATTTTTGTATGATTGTTGCCAATCGAGAAAAGCTGTTCGATTTGTTAAGAAATTCAGCATAATGTTACCGTACGCCAAATTACAAAATCATCCCATGCCTTCAAAGTAAATTCGGATTTCCTAAGAGTCTTATGAAACTTATATGTCGAATTGGTTGTCAACACATTCATTTATCTTTATATTACCCTTAAGATATCATTTTCTTTTCTAGATCTGACACACTAATTACATAGTGCATTTCCCATGTCAAGCTGATGGTAAAAGATCTCTAACAAATGTCCGAAAAATCGGATATTACTGGGAAAGCTAAATATTTTTCCGCTGCACAACAAGTAAGAGACAAGTTAAAACATCCAAAGATAAATAGAAGTAAGGGGATGACATATTTATATATTTGCTTTGATGAATGTTGAGAAAGCATTATTAGAGTGGAAAATGAAAGAAAGAAAGGAAGTGATAACACGAAAAATATGCAAACATAAGAGCAGGAAGTATTGCTTTCGAAGAGAGCCATTGAATATCGTTTGGAAATCGGG
The DNA here is from genome assembly GCF_000002995.4 of Brugia malayi. Taxonomy (NCBI): domain Eukaryota; kingdom Metazoa; phylum Nematoda; class Chromadorea; order Rhabditida; family Onchocercidae; genus Brugia; species Brugia malayi. The sequence continues at coordinate 5,382,797 of NW_025062479.1, forward strand.
AAGCCAACAAAAGTATACCTCCTGAATTCGCTCTTTAATGAAATGTGCTTATGAATTGGAATGCTATCATGACTGTTGAATCGAGTTCTTGCAGCAAGTAAGCAAAGATTCACGCTATGTACTGCTTCATTGCTCGTTTCATCATTTTTTTCCTATTAATTTACATATTAGCTAGGAAATGCACATCTTGGGTACAACCACAAATCGGCATCTATCCTGGCTTTCTCGACCTCTACAGTGCTAACAGAAATTTTGGTTTGTTGCAATTTTTAATAAAATTTATTGCTCCTATGGATTTTACATGAAACTCAAATTACGGTTCAGTTTATAACTGGGATTCATAAATCAAAAGGTTTGGCTGTACCGATGAGCTCAGAAAGAAAATATTTTTTTTTTTTTTTTTCAAAAACTTTTTAGTGAAAACTTGTTTTTCAAAAGCAGTTAATTGGAATTTTTAGATGCAAATCAACTTTGAAAATCACTTTACTAATTTACATGGTTTTTAGACTGAGTGCCTCTGGATCTGGGTTCGATAACTGGTCCTCTAATTTTTAGCGTGCATCTGCTCAATTAGCTAACGAAAACGCCATTTTAATAGTTTGATATTTTATTGTCAATTATAAAAATTTCGTTTAATAGCTGAATTCTATTTCACTTTTAGTCAATAGCGGCGACTTAAGTACTGGGCAACCATATACACTTGGTATTCGTATGGCCAATACTGATCGGTACGATTACTTGATACAGTCCTGCACATATAATGATAAATACCATTTTATCGATGAGAATAGGTAATTAAGGTCACATTTGAATTTAAACTTTTCCAGATTTTCTTCTTAAGTTTTGAAATTCTTCTAATAATCTGGTTACATCTAAAATATTGATATCACATTCTTTCAAATAGGGTTTTTTTTCTTCCTTTTTTAAAAAAAATAGAAGTCAAACTTAATAAAATTATATCTTGCTGAAAAATTTCAGGCCAAATTACAGTGTAATCGTTTCGACTTTTTCATATTACTTTTAGACAAGTTGCAGCTGTCTGGTTTGCGACAAATTTTTCCTGCAGATGTGGGAAAATGATATGTACTGGTTGGGAAGTGCAGTGAAACGTACGTTTATCCACTTTATGCCACCAGAGCCGCTCGCTCGCCTCGAGTGCAGCGTACGCATATTGCACTGTTGTGGTTGTGCTGAAGTAAATCTTTATTTAAGATCATCATACCTGCTTGAAGTTCAATGCATTAATTCTAGACAACAGTGTTTTTTTGCAAGGAAATGTCCAAAATATTTTCATTAGTATTGGGAAGCTATACTACCTTTTTAGGTTTTAATGTTTCAGCAGCAAGGGAGGATTTTCTTAGATTTCTGATATCGTATAAAATAATTTATAACAGTTATCAAGAAATTCAGAGAAATTTTCCAAAAAAATAATTTATTAATAATTCAGCATTTGCCTAATAATCCCCTTTTTTCTCTCACAATTTTTGACTTATTTTAAAAAGCTGTTATCTGCAAATAAAGGAAACAAAAGTTCTTCAAAGATATATGTATTGGAATTCAGACAGTAAGATTTCCAAACGATTTGTGAAAATGCATGAATGGGCATAACTGCATCCTATGGCTAAAATATCATATCAGTGTCAAGCGAAAGCACAAGCCATAATTTTTTCTCTATTATAATTGATTTATAGTGAACATTAAAAATTTTTAAATCTACTCGATGCTTGAAATTTTGATTGCTTAGAAAATTTTCAGTATTTTTTTCTTTCTGCTATACTTTTTTTTTTCTTTTTCTTTCTTGCTGTTAAAAATTTTAACTTTTTGTTTTTAGAGAGCTTGTGAAAGAAAATTTTTGTCGGTTTTGGTCACTTATCCACATCACGTCATTAACTTGGCAATCATTAATGAGCAAGAAGTAGGAGGAATCCTTGCCACTTCGGCAGCCAGTTGGCCGTGGTGGATTTGGTTCCTCATTCTTTTGGGACTTATCCTACTTCTTTGCTTATTACCTCTATTTTTGCTGTTATGTTCTCTACTATGCATGCGCAAAAGGAAGATATCAGATTCCAAAGCCACAGTTCCACCATCGAATTCAGCTAAAGTTTCAAATATTCTTGTTCGAGCAAAAGAAATGGAAACAAATGGAGCTTCAGAAGACAGCTTGAGAAGGCCATCGGTATTGCCACCACCACCACCATCTACTCGGATATTTCGCACTCCATCCGGTTCATCATGTGAAATTGCTCATTCGACTGCCAGCCAGTCTCGGATTGCGGCTGTCATCAGACAACAACAACCTCGGACGTCCTGGGCAGAAAGCACTATGCGAAATGAGACGGAGTTGAGACCAACGTTAGGACCACAAATGGAAAGAGTAGTTGAGGAATTCGGAGAGGTAACGGGATCAGAAAGCAAATTCCATTCCAGTGCAGATAAGCAACACATCGCTCAATTCGATTCCGAAAGAGCTGTACACCAGCAAACTGCCTGTGAAGAGAAATTCTTCAAAAAAAGCGGTCGTCAAAACGAAACGCTTGAAGAAGGTTACGACCGTGCTCAGCTTACATATACTACACCTAAGAGACATTTCTTCCACTCCGAAGTTGTTTAATCTCGCTAACTATTATTTATGATGCAAATCCGATCATGAATATTTCCAATAATATGTCTGAAAATTCCTAGTTTTTTGTTGCGGAGATGGAATAGAAGGATGTCAATAACAGACAGAATTATATTAATGTACGTAACCGAATTACTCTAAATAGTAGTTAACAAAAGTGAACTATACACTTGAAATACATAACACTAAATTTAGTTATCATATCAGAATAGTACTCATTCCTACAAATGCTGCCTACCATTTGTTCATTTGTTCAATCATAATACTTCATTGTTCCCAAACAGTATTTATTCCTTCTAAACTTGTAAACACTGCCTATTTTTTTGCTGTCATATTTCATTTGCACTCAAATATGAATGCTGTAATGTAAGTTAAAAAAATTACTTTAACGAATGCCTTTCACATCTTACATGAACATACGGTATTTCACTGACATGGCGATCCTTAATAGAGTTTTCCAACACCTGGCTTAATCACTGCGGATTCCAACTGAACAGAGTTTGTTTTTGCTTTTTTTTTTCCTTTTTGTTTTTTAAATAATTTTCCAATTTATTTTTAAGCAATAATCACTTGAATCTATTTTGAGCAAATTCAAGGTTGATTGTCATTTAATCCAGGATTATGCATCACTCACTATCCATTTTTACGGACAGTTTTGGCCTTTCTAGATTGTCTAATTCAGGGTCTTTAATTTAATTCGTGCCGCCCATGCAACATGAAACTTTCAGTAGTGACAAAATCCAAAAGTTTTTAAGGAATGTGCATTCAGTCTTGTTAGGAATTTACTGGTTACTGATGAAAATTAAGGAACAAAAACAAGGTTTTGTGGTAAAATTTTCAAAATCTTTGAAATCAGAGTTAAAACGAAAATAGTTCATTTAAATCTACTTGATTTTCATACATAAACGATAACTCTTTCATGTACAAGAAGTGTAATGAGAAAATGACAGTGGCGATTGGTGTGTATTTTAATTAATGATAAGAGGAACTCGAAAAAGGACAACAACCTTTGTCTCCGTCTTCCTCTCTTGTTCACCTCACCATAGCGTCAATCTTCCGAGCAGTTTGTTAAAATTTCATGACAATCCTTGCTCATTAATAGAAAAAGATTCGTGATAATGCTCTGCTTGGCATTTGTTTTTTTGTTTTTTGGCATTTGTTTTTTCATCATAACCATAATCTCATCATATAATTGATTGATTTTATTTATTTTCTCAAATTTTTAAAACTGTTCGAAGAGTATGGTTCTCTACTGGGGCAACAAAAAAGTTACGCCTTTAAGTAGTTTGCTGAATGCTACAAACAAAATTCCAATTTAACAGCTGAAATGACATATGAATACTTCGCGAAAAAGGACTCATAATATCTAAAATTTTAGTTATTTGGATTATTGTTTAAAGACTGCAATTCTTTCAATTTGATTTCGTGATATTGTATGTGGCGGAAAAGTCTTACAATTAAGGTCGTATCTGTAATTCCAGTAATTGTTAAAATAGCTTATACTTCTGAAGAAGAATGAACAGTCGACGACGATTATCAATGTTCATTTCACTGATCATTTTCATAGCCGTCCTATCTTTGATTGCCGCAGCTTTATTTACTGATTACTGGTCCGAAAGTAGGCCTATCAATAGGAAATTTAACTCTGTAAATAACTATGTGAATTTGGGTCTTTTTAAAGGCAGCCGACAGCTAGATTGGGGGCTTGGTCCACGTCATAAGTCTTTTTCAGGTAACATTTTAGCATCAGCCAATATCTAAAAAGCAGAGTCACAGATATAAAAGTTTTTTCTGATTTTCTTTTTTTATTAAAATGTAGTTACTTTTTTTCAGTTTACGAAGAATTACACGATAGAGTAGGTTTCGTTCCTAAAGTCTCATGGGTATTTATTCTATTTTCCTTGGCAATTGGAATTTTATGGAATGTAGTGGGTGCAGTGGTCGCACTTTTGAACACCGTCGCTAGAGAAACCGATACTATTGTCGGGCCGAAAGGAATTTATCTATGGAGCATTCTTACTGGTGCATCAAAATTTTCTAATAAATTTGTTTTTGGTTTGTTGTATACAGTAGTTACCGAATTTCTTTCGAATTTCAAATATGGAGATTTGGAGGCGTATGAAAATTCGATTTTTCATAGATATTCCATACTGAGACTCACCAAGGTCAATACGATATTCCCGCTGTTGTCACGCACTTCTTCGTTTCAGATTACTTATTCCAATTTTTAAGTCCATCATTTCCCGTAATTGTACGTATATTTTGCAAAGGCCAGCTAGTTTTCTCTTTCCAGCTCATTTTTTCTTATCAATAGATGTAAAGTCCCTTTTTCCTCTAAAAGGAGAAGTCCGAATTTCATCCTAATAGTTGCAGCTCCAATTAACTAATCTTCTGTTCCTCCAACCATTCCAATTACTGTTCTAGCAAACAATTATCTTTACCATTCTAAATTCATTTTTTTTTTTTTTTTTTTTTGTCCTTACAGCGATGTCATATTCATCAGCGTTGATAATTTTCCTGGTACAATATGTGACAACAATTCAAAACAATGTTTTACTAAGTGAACACATTAGTAGTGGATTTTCAACGGAGAATCGTACAAGGTCATTGCTTGCTTGAATTCTAAAGTCTTAGCATCTTATTTTTCCGAATAATCGTGTGATATTGATTCAAGTCTTAAATAATACATACGTTCCATTTATCGTTTGTGTTCATTTCGAACAGGTTTGGTTCCAGGCTCAGTTTTTCATTCTACTTTGTCACAACTGCACTGGTACTTTTGCTCATCCCATGTTTACTGGTTTACGGAACATCAAACAAACGAAGCAGTGAAAGAGAGAAGCAGTTACGTGTGGATCATACTGTCTTTATGTACTAATATGTTTTATGTCCTTTCTTTAATGAGGATAAAAGTTTGTTCCAGTTGATATTCCGCTTTCTCAACTTTTGTTTGTCAATTAAAATTATAATAACTTCTGTACAAACCTACTGCACAATCTCTGCTCTCGGGTGATAAAAAGCAGAGGGAAAAAACAGTTGAAGTCTTTATTTCCAAAACATTGTTGCAAGCTTTCTCTCAGAAAGTCTAGAAGTAATAGCTGAGACCGAAGGTAAAAGCTTATTATCTTTGCAACGTTGTTACAAAACTGAGATTATAGTTAACATAACACATGGGAACTTACGAAAAGATGAATATGAAATTTTTACAATAAATATAGAGCCTCCAATCATTCAAAGGTAAACCATAAGATGCGAACAAAATGAAATTTCTCATAAGATCATATGACCAGCAACTACTGATGGTGAATCATGCAGATGCATCACGCGATGCAATTTAGAGTTAATAACCATGATGAAATGGATTTCATTCTGCAACCGAAGGGATTAGTTATACTTCCCTATACTTTCACAGAGTTTTTGTACGTCACATGGATTTGCTTATTATACCCAAAATTCTTTGCCATTATTCCTTCGAGTGTTTAACTAGTGGTCCCTCCAGATCTATCCACTTTATAACTCGTTCTTGACCTTTACAAGTAGCTCTTAATAATTATAAATCGTATGGTTTATGTAAAAAAATCATCGAACCTAATTAATGGATAGATTGAACAACATATTCGCACGTAATTCAGTAGTTTTAATTTGGACAATTATCGCTCTACAACGAAATGCTAGACAATCCTGGTGATATCAAAGATCCTTGTTATGTTATTTTTCCCTCTGATTTCAAGAAACCATCACAGTTGGCTCTTCTTGACATTGTTCAGTAACTGACATCTACAATCTAATTTTTACTAACGTTTTATTATTTACAAACAAAAGTGATTTACTACTACTTAATAAGTTTAATGTTGTATTGTTTCTCACTTTAACTTACTCTATAACTTCTGAATGCTTTGGCGCTAAATGGTCTAAAGTCGCAGCACTTTGACCACTGACCAACAGCTGCAACAGAAAATGGTGAAGCCTGGAAGGATCTTTTGCCTCTTAGTAACGGTCAGCAAATGCGTTCGTGTATCTATCTGATAGTTTCTAGCAGTTTTCTTCGTTTAATTATAGTTTCATTTAATACTCTATTTCCCATTTGTGGGTCTAATTCACTATTCCTCTTTTTATCATTCTATCAGACATTTTCTAATGATGAAATTTGTGGATCAGGATTCCTAGGATTTCATATGAACACTTGCAGATTTCCTTTCTTCACTATATATTCATTTTTCTCATTAGTTTCAAAACAGTGTTAATTGAATCTGACAAAATAATACTGTCGGGAACAATGATATCATCGGTATTTTAACTGAACGATTAGTAATGAGCTTTTCTTCTGGCAGTAAAATGTCCGCTGAAAAGGTTGTTGTTGTTACGACGAAGTGATTCGAAGTGTCCGAAGATTACTATGCTGGAAAAGAAAATTGGTTAGTTATTGGAAGCATTGAAAGTCGTGAGAATTTCGAATGTTTCACCAAAAATTTTGGAATTCTTTTTGTTTGAATGTTCCACTAGAGTTTAAGAACTTCCATTTTGGAGGTAAAATATATCGCAATAGAGTGTTGGCCGGAAGGCTCATACGGAATGAGGGAGTGAGGCACATTTAAGCACTAGCAGGAGAGTACTCGGTTTTTCTCATAACTGATTCATTTTCAGCGCGATGTAACTTTTCTTGGAATGGTCCTTCCCCTCTAACCTATCCATTCCTTCCTTTGCATATTGGCGAAAAAGTAAATGTTGCATGCAGTTGCGATGGTAAGTACGTTTTTAACTTTAAGTTTGTTCAGGTGGGTTAGTACAGCTTAGGTGAAATGGATAGGGAAATACGGTTTGAATTATTGCCCAGTAGTATCAGTTTCAGTTTTCCTGTTATTAACATTTCTATATATACTTATAATCAATTACAGATATTTATATTTATGTAATCAATTACAGATATTTATGTAATCAATTACTGTTATTAACATTTCTATATTTGCATTCAAGACTTATTTAAAGTTCCATTTTTTTTATTCCATGAATAGAATAGTACGAATAATAACAATAATCGTACTTCTAATAATAATAAGCAACATATACGAAGTTTATGTGGCTGTCATTTTCTCATTAATACATTTTAAATTAAAACTTTAAGTGTTCAAATTTGTAATTGTTTGGACTATTTCTGTAGTAAATATTCTTACTTGTAGAATTGTTTTTTTCTGTTGAGTATATTCTCTCCTATGCTATTTATGTAATCAATTACAGATTGGTCCTATGGCAGCAGTCTGGATAACGGAAACAAATTTGGAATATTCCCGAGTAATGCAGTAATATCATTTAATGAATCGGCACCATTTATATCCAATGAAGCAGTTGAGATTGTTAAAGAGCTCACTGATATTCTCAGTGAGTGGTGGAACACAATTAAGGTGTGATATGTTTTCGTAGCTTGTTATGTTTAAATCATACCTTATTTATAGCACTACCGTTCATTAAATATTATGCAATTTTAAGTACTGATAGATTACTTTCAAAAAACTAACTTAGAAGTGGAACCATTTAAATCGGTTTAAGTCATTTCGTTATAAGTTTTCATAACTGTTTAAAACCAGTCAAACTTTTGCTTCATATTTGAAACTTGTAAAATATTCGTAAATTCCAGAATACTTACTGTCATCAGGCAAGAATGGAATGTCAGGATGAGGTGCTAGTGTACATGGAGGATCTAATGGTAATGCGCAAAAAAATACTTTCGGGTAATGTTCCCATTGAAGAACTGCGTGAAATGAGGTCAGAATTAGCTAGGAAAATCGATCTGGGCAATCAGTAAGTTAATTGTAATGTTGGTTTCCAATTTTGTTGATTGATGGTCACGCTTTTTCTCGATCTTTTTTTAGTTCTTGCAATATGCAATATGGTTTATATCCAAAGTATTGTTCGACCTTTTTTAATTGCTAGCAACATGCTTCTGTGATTGTAGGTGGTTAGGTCTTGATCTGCTTATCAGAGATGATATGGGTAGGAAGATAGATAACGACACAACATCAGTGGTGCAAGTATACCGTGCTCATGTAGATGCTTCCAGTAGGATTCTAAACGATTCTGTATGTTATGATTCCATGTGAATTGAAAAATAGTTCACATTACTTATCATACAAAGTGATTCTTTTTTTCTAGATTTAATTTTAGAAATATTTTTAAAAATTTCGATTTATAGTCGGTGGGAGCAAGTGTAGCTTCTATTTTTATCATTCAGAAACCTAATGATATACCTGGAGTGATTGCTTTTTCTCTGCTGGTCCATGCTCTTTCCGCAACGGTTGACTCGAGAGCGGAGTGCGAATTCACATTATCCTTATATGATACTGCCGAAAAGAAGTTTATATCGTATGTTATCGTACAACTGTATTTACTATATAGTTTCTGAAAAGAAAAGTCATAAAAATCGTTCTACTGTTGTCAATTCATTCAATAATTGCAGCGAAAATTTCGTATTTTATTGGAGTTTCTCTACGGGTAATTTGACGAATCGCAATAGTAAAGTCCTATTCACTGTAAGTTTCATCTTTGTTGACGTTAATTTTTTTGTTGATGTTTATTGTTGTCCAACAACAAGATCATATAAAATTCAATTATGGTTTTGTTTTTTAGATTTTAAAAATATTCTATAATATTATATCTGATGTGACAAAAAGTTCATGATAGTTCAGTGTATTGATGGTCTATAACATGCAGATAATATTTTGAATTTTTTCATAGGATCTCGGTTCAAATGAATATCCGTCTTCTTCATCATCAGCGGAAGCCCATCGCCTTCTTTTGTGTATTAGGGTCGCACGAATTGCTCCAATTGAACAGACGTCCTCAACTTTGAAGAAGTATGTTGACCCCGGTCCTTCTCATCTTTGGCCTCGACAACCATATGCTGCTGCAGTACTGGATCTGTCAAATGTTATAGGCGAATCTCATGGTTCTACTGAGCATATCATTTCTTTAAATCGGTAATGTTTTTTGCGAAGCAAAATTTCATGTTCTTACTGTGATAGTAGCCTCTCCTCATATGATAATAAAACTAAGCATGCAGAAGGTCTCTCCCAGTGTTCATAGCATTTTAAAATATTTTACAGTGATGACAGCTTGGAGCAGCTAATAGCTCGAGCAAGTACTACGAGGACCAGCAATTCCGTAAGAGCAGTTGGCGGAGAAATATCTGGTAAAGAATACATTTTTATTTCTTTGAATACAGCATCTTGAAAAGAATAATGTGACTGCGTGGAACTGTTTGAATTCTATAAATTAACTTGCATCATACCAGCAATTTTTGACCGAATTTTAGCGTTTGGACGAGCGCAGCTAATGATTTCAACAGAAGTCCTTCTTGGTTCTCTGATCCAAATTAAAAAGATATATCCTCAGATTTTTTCAAGTAATCCACCATTCGAGTTGAGAAGATTATCGTTTGCAGATGTTATTTCGGCAGGTGTAAAGTTTTATTCGTTTTTCTAATTGATATTATAGGTTGCGTTTTCTTTGGTTTTTCAGTTTCAGATAGTCCAAATGTAAGTACTTAGCTCCACAATGTATTGAATTGTAATTTTAAGGTGTTAAAATATTAACTACAGATGATATTCGAAATGATTTGTATGTTACATTGCTACAAGGTGATTTACATGGTGGTAAAGGGTCCGACAAAAATATTGAAGTACGAATAACAGTCGTTGATGCAAAAGGAATAGTTGAAAATGTAATTTTCAAACATTTGTAGCTGATTAAAGTAAGTTGGCGATACAAAACCTGTAATGAATAAAAGAAATTTCTTTTCATCACGAGGTGTAATTTGCGTGTTATACTTAGTACCAAAAATTTATCATTGTTTAGAGTATCGTTGTGATCACTGCAGACGGGATACGTTGGAGCACAACATACCAAAGTCTGGTTTTTTATCATGATGACAAACCAAAGTGGAACGAATCTATCAAAGTAAATTGGGATATAATTTTGTGAATATTTATTAGGTGCTAATTTAGAGAAAATTTGATTTATTGCATATAATGCCAAATCGGCTTATGATAATCAATTTTACGCTGAGGACAACTTCTTATAAATACAGTACGACATATTTGTCATTTCTGTTCGTCATAGGTACAGATTCCGGAGAATATTGACCAAAATATACATCTTCGAATGACTTTTCATCACAAAAAGACATCTGATAAAACTAAGCAAGAAAAAGGACCTTTCGCATTGTCATTTGTGCGCATTATGGAAGATGCAACGTTGATCAGGGATGGTTTGCATGAATTACTAATTTACAAGGTTATTGTATAACCTGTGTTTTCATGAATTATGTTTATATCATTTTCTAATGAATAAAAGTTTTATTAATATTTTCCACATTTTCTACTGAAATTTATTCCAACCATCTTTTTTTAAAAAAAAAAAAGAAATTTAGGTTGAAACGGGACGTTTTGACGACAGTGACACCAGTTATACTCGGTTGCCTGCCACACGAGGAGAGCTTAAAGCTTCTCATTCTCAGTTAAGACCCCAAACAACAACCTTCATTTACTGCGAAAAGAATTTTCTAACCATTGAAACAGTAACTTGCTCGACAACGTTAACTCATAGCAAGAGTTTGTTGGATATACTTAGATGGAAACAAAACAGGTTTGTAGGGTATTCTTATGGGTCAATATTAAATTTAGAATTTTGAAGTGGAAATATTTCTATTATTAACATGTATTGACTGTTGTTATAGTTATTTTTCCAGAAGCAACTTAAAAGAAAGGCTAGAAGAAATTTCGAGGCCAAAATTTCTATCAGTTGGTGAAGAATTGGTAAAATTCATTGCGAACTTTTGCGACGCTCTTTTTGAAATTTTAGATCATTACCCAGATTACGATGGCTTGGTTTTTGATGATTTAGTAAGTTTTTTCTCTTTCTTTATTTCAGTGAACTAAAATCTTGAATCAGCTTTGTAAGTGTTTGATGGTAGGTTTTTGCACCATTTTATAAACTTTATTTTCAATATTTTGTTTTTTAATTCCTTGTATTTTCCATGGAACATTGAAGTACTTTTGTTTTCACCTGGTAATGCATATTTCTTTTCTAGGTCACTCTAGTGCAATTGGTAAATGAGGAGCGGTACAAGAATTTCCGTCCAGTACTTGACAAATATGTGGAGAATTTTCATTCCACTGTAGCATTTTTGTATGTACTAAACTATCAGCAAAATTTAAAATAGTGAAGATATGAAATATTTGTTATCCTCATTATCGACTTCAGTTTTATAATATTTTTTTAGTAAGAATTTTGGTTAATTTAGTACTAACCACCGTTCTTCAACAAAGTGTTTTGAGATCGAGTGGGAACATTTAGAATAAAATTAAATATGACGAGGATTTTTTGTTTAGAAAGTTGTTACCAGTTCTTCGTGAAAGAATTGAAAATGCAGAGGATACACATGAAAGATCACTGAATACGATGAAAAGTCTTGGCACCCTTATCAGATTGGCTGTTAGATCAAAATTATGCAGTGACAGGTAGCTTCTCAGTTTTGTAAAAAAGGATATATTTAATGAAAGTATGAAAAATTCAAATATTTAAAATATCAGGCTTGTTTCAGGCTTGTTTGAAGATTTTACTAAGTTTAAATTTATAGACTTGGTATGATGTCAAATAATTTTCAACTTTTGATCAGTGAACTGCTGGAAGCATTTATCGTATTTATGCAAAATAAACGAGTACGTATGACTTGTCAAAATATGGCGTTGAAACATATACCAGCAGTTATTCCACATCTTGCATACTATGGTGTTTATAACAACAGTGATCTCACGTAAACTTTTAAATTGATAATAAATGGATGTATTACGGAAAAAGTTTCTCCGTTAAGTTTTGTATTATTCAGATATGCATTTCGAGTGCTCCTTTTGGTCTTAAATCCACCAAAACTTCTAACTTGCCTCGAGATTTGCAATGGTAACTCTGTCTGAGAAAGGTTCACGGAATGTGATTATTTGGTTAACATAATATTATTAATTTAAGGGATTTTCTGGCACGATTAATGGATCATCTTGGTGAAAACATAAGTTCAAGGTGCCGTTTAAATTTTCTTAAGGACATAGTGCAAACAGATTACTTCATCCAAGAAATAAACCGAAAGAAGCTATTGCCGAAGGTTACTAATAATTTTTTTCGGTACCTTAGTGTCTTCTGCATTCTCTCAATTTCACATCCCTGACTGACTAAAGAAGTATGATCACTTGTATGCCATATTATTTTCTTCTTGATTACCTGCTTGTCCTGGGTATGAAAAAACCTCTGATATTATTTCACAATTTACTGAAGAATAGATTTTAAACGCTATTGCACATTATTATTCTCATCGGAAGTATTATTGATCAATAATTGTTCTTTTTAGTCCAGTGTTAAGAATATCGACGTTAACCTTGAGAATACTGAATATAATTTTGGAATTACTAATTGCATTCAATTTCTTCATTTGTTAATATGTGTTGATTATATTATCCGAAATAGAATTATTTTATATGCTAATTATCTCGTGATTATGTGATCGCAATACAGTGTGTTATGTACATAACACCGTATTCTGATTGTCATTAATTCTACGATTTTAAACTTATCTTCGTTGTTGAGCAGTTTTCCTCATCATAAAGCTATCACCTAAGTTGTTGTTATTTGAATATACACTACATGCACACACACACACACACATACAAACATGTCATCTTCCATAGTTTTATTAATTTACCGTGTTATTATTGTGGTTTTCTAGGTCATTGAAAAAGTGGTGGAAGAACTCGAGACTTCTGACTTCGTCCATTTGCAAGACGTTGTGTGTGATCAGTCCAAGATGGAAGAATGTATTTCGGCGAGTGCCGATATAATGTTTTATATCATTGAACGCCTCTTTTGCTCCACGGTCTATTAAATTCATTTGAAATTGAGAATCTTATTTAGTCCATAATATTCATGCAAGAAGTTCAGAAAATTTCTCCGTACTCTTCATTTTGCGTTACTTTTTAAGGATCCTATTCATGAACAAGGAAGTGAAGATGAACTTTATCTCATTGTATGGAAATCATTTCGTACCATAATTCAAACGACAATCGTTTTGATCAATGCAAAATATTCTGCTGTATGTATGCTGAAATAATTTACAATTTTCTTTTACTTTAAAAATCCAGCCCAAATTTAATAAGTTAAGAAATTTCCAACAATTTTTTATATTTGCTGAAAAACTTATATTATTTCAGTCTGTGTTTTGCGCGCTTACAATTCTAGTCCTCAGCAAACTGTCGGCACAGATGTATAAAATGTACCTGGAAAGTCACGCTACCTATATTGATAAACATGATTTATTGATGGAACTTGTTCATTTGTTTCGTGATCTCATCAACAAGTCACCATTCCCTTGTTCATGGTTCCAGATGATACTATTGCAGGATAGGCATGGTTTCCTTTCGTTTAGAAGATTTTAAGATACGAAGTTTATTTACTAAAGGAAAAATGATAAATTGCAATGGATTATCTTGCCGTATTTCAAGATTTTTAACACGTTTTGACTTCTAAAAAATATTGTCTCAGCGGTAGGCACGACAATCAACGTAAGATATTTCTCCAAAATGGGTTGGGTGAGCATAAGTCGACAAAATTTGCTACTTTCTTAAAGATATGTTTTTTTGAGTTCTTTTATGGATTTCTACATTTTATCATTTTTTCTCAGAATGATTTTGAAAACAATGAAATTTATCATGTCGACAATTGTTGAACACTTTCATGACGATCAGTTCAATGCTGAAGTTTGTTCAATTTTCCATCATCGTTTGCATATATGCAATTTGTTTGTAATTTATTTTCTTCTTGTTTCATTTTTTTTACAGTTCTTGAACTCTTGATGTTTCTTATTTAGCTTTGGAGAGAATACATGCTGACGATGGTCACTTTTTGCACACAAAAAGCTCTTCAGCTGGGTTCATCAGTTAGTGAAAGGCGGTTGCGACTTCTATCATGCCAGCCGGATTTGAGAAGAATAGCAGTTGCGGATTTGCGCTCTATGTGGTTTAGATTATCGAGTTAGGCATATCGATTTGAACACTTCTATACATGTTTAACTATTTAATATTTATATTAAATGAAGAATACTCTGTCGTATTTTACAGTGGCCCAAAAGATTCTGTTTGTACCGTCTATGATTGGTTCTTATCTTCGAGTGGCTCTGATTGACGATGATGTTGTACGTGAAACTATTATACCTATATTTTTCGATATGCTTCAATGTGAATTCCATTTATCACCACTGCGCAGTTTCTCCAAAGTAGAGTTTTTCTAATTTTCTATCTGATAAAATTTGATATAGTTTTTACACATTGTCATTTATTACCTTTTTTCACGGTATTGTTCCACTGAAGAATCATATTATAGTTTGCAAACGAGACTATAATGCAGCTGGATTGTCTGGTTGATGAGGACTGTGGTGGACAAAAATTCAAGGAGCAACTGCATAATATCATGATGGATATGTGAGTATCATTTTCTAGTTTCAGAGGAAAACTTTGCAGAAACCATCCAGGATATTGGAATCGTCTCAAGACTTTCAGGAGCCGTTCAGATACGGATCTTGTTGTAGAAGGTTGCAAATTTGTGGCTTTAGTTGATACTCTTCTACAACATCTTTTTGAATATCGTGAAGTACGAACAAATGGTTACTGTATAGAAAACGGAATGGATCGAACTGTTGAATTGTTGGTTAGTTTTTTTTCTTTTCTTTTTTCGATTTTTTGTTTTGTTTTGTTCGTTTATTCTTTTTTTTTTTTTTAATAAAATTTCATATGACTTTTTACATTTGAAAATCCTGCAGTTTGATGAGTTAAAATATCTGTTCTTTTATTTCAAATTTTTAAAATTTCAGAAGTTTTATAAACTTATTGGTCATGATGACCTTTATATCAACTATGTTTATAAGCTTTATGATCTTCACATGCTCAGCAACAATAAAATTGAGGCAGCTTTTACACTTCTGAAGCATGCTGAAACATTGTCGATAAGTTATTTTGAAATTTCATTCTTTTTATTTTAAATAGCGAGTACAACAGCAGTTTAAATTTTCATATTCAATAGTGATTTAGGAGGCAAATTAAACTGTGTTTATTTGGACCAGTATCTCAATGAACTTAATTAAGACCAAATTAAGAGTTAAGTTAGTTTCCATATCATCATTTCTTATAAAATCCAAATTTAGTGGGCAGAGTGTGAATTGCCACCCGCTCTTTTGGATGCACATTTAAATCGGCAATGTGGTACTCAGCGCCAGCTCAAAGAAGCACTTTATAACGAGGCGGCTAATCTCTTCGATGAAAAAGAATTGTGGGAAGAATCTATCGGCATTTTGAAAGAACTGACGTTTCAATATGAAAAGAATTATGAGTACGAAAAATTACCAAGCCTTCTCGTAAGTTCTTTTTTTTTTTTTTTTTTTTTTTTTTGTACCAGAATATTCATTTTTAATCTTTTGTCATTTCAATCTTTTAAAGTTATAGTTTCAAGTCTCCGAAATTTGAAACTTCCCTTTTTTAATTTCACAATTTTATATAAACTGAAGCATATCTTTTAGCAACGTCTAGCTGAATTATATCACAAAGTGAGTACACAAGGACGAGTCGCATGCACGTATTTCTTCGTTGGATTTTATGGCCTCAATTTTCCTAGTTATTTAAATAATCGGCAATTCATCTATCGTGGAAATGAATGCGAAGTCAGTTTTGAGTTGCTTTCTAAGTACTTTAGTTTTGGGTTTATTGGATATTTCTGATTGTTTACATACTTTGCCGTTAACGAATTGCTTGCATTTAGGCCATTGTCAGCTTTCGGCATCGAATGCTGTCAACCTTTCCCGGTGCTCAGTTAGTTAATACAATGGATGAATGTTCGCATCTTTCAAAGCACGACAACAAATTTTTGCAGATTTTCCCCGTGAAACCTCTTTTTGAAAGCTGCTGGGAAAAAAAATGTAGCAATCGTTTAATTCGATGGTATTTCAAAAACAATAGGGTATTTAATCTCTTTATATCAAAAATGGATGATTTATAATGATTGTTGATCATAATTGTTGTAACAGTATCGCATTACTTTGGAAGTTCTTTTATTCATCTGATTTGATAGTATCACACGTGATGTAAAGTGTTGATGTCTGACCCATTCTGCTTTTTCATTGAGAGCTAAATCATTTCTTTGATTAAGATTTTCAGGTACAAAAATTTGAATTTTATAAAGGGGAAATCCGAAAAGGAACAAAATGGACAGAACTGGAAGATAATGAAATCATGCGCTCGTGGGTAATTCGGCGATCAGTTTCTATCGAAGAACAATTGCCTAACATATTACGTTGGTCACAGATTACAAATTTTTCTGACCCAGTAAGTTTAAGTTTAAGTTACATTAATTATTGTGCGATGAATCTTCACGTTTCATAGGTGAATGACTGTACTTCTTTTCACAGATTGAGTGTTCTCCACTAATGGAAGCTGTGGCAACAATGAGGAAAAACAATGAAGAAATGGAAGAAATGGCACATTTGGTCCTTTCTACACCATTAGAATCAGTTGTTCCATTGGGAGGCAAAATCCGTGGGATCGTACAGGCGTTTGTACAAGGGGGAATTAAAAATTATAAAGTTTGATTTCAATATTCTAACTATTTTTTGTTTATATTTGCGTTTTTAAACCTCATAAATTCAAGTGTGAATTTCCTTGCTTCAGATATTTTTTTCTGATCGATGTGGTTCAATTTTAACATCAGAAGAACATGGGCTTGTGCATCAGCTGAGGGCATTAATCAGAAACCAGGTTAATTTTTGAAATTTTCTGCATTTCCAAGACTTGTATTTGTAGTGGTCAACTCTGATTAGCTTTCAGGTGCCAATTTTGGAGTTTTGCTTATATGTGCATGCTTCCCGTGACCATCAAGTGAATGTCCAGTTTCATGAATCCCTTGTAGCTTCTTTTTACGAATATAAAGCAAACATTGAAAAACAGTTTGGAAAAGTGGTAAAGTTTATGAAATTCTGTACTCTACATGATTGAATGTAATTTGTTTCAAGCGTATCCGTGTAACGGATTAGTAAGCAGAAATGAATGTAGATAGCTCAGGGCAGAAGGCTTGCTTGATTTTATATACCTTTGAGCCTTTGGACTTTCTGTAGCATGTCTTTGAATGAACATCTTTCTGAAAAATAACAGCTATTTTCTGTTTGTCATATTATATCCCTATTAATCCTTATAATTAAGGCCTCGCAGCTGCCGCCGGGTTGCTCCATCCATCTTTCACAACAGAAAGGAGATGAACGTAGAGCAAGCAGCTTTGAAATCCCAAGGTCGACATTGTTCAAATTTTCCGTTGGTTTTTGTAGATATGTAATGATGACTTTTTTTCGTCATATTTTTTGTATTACTTTTATCTTTTAGTACTCCATCTGTTATGAGTGTATTTAAAAGAGGTGGTGGAGGTACGAAAAGTGGAAGGACAACAACTACTAGGAAATCAAGTGGCCTAAAATCAGATTTGAAAAGTGCCTTCGAGAATGGGTGAGCGAGTTTTGTAATCCTTATAAATAAGTTAACATTTCGTTACAAATTATAATTTTCATCGGGAATTGAAACGTGAAATATTTTGTGCTACTTAATTACTGTTTAACACATCATGATCATAATAGATATTGTTCAGAATAGCCAAACGAATCTCATCGTCATCCGACCGCAGTTTTGACTGCAATTCCAATGAAAATAGTTCTACTTCTCGATCAACATTTGATTTTACACGTTTTGAGCATACGTTGAAATCAGTCTCCTCGTCATCCTTGCAAATAACAGAAGATGATGCAACTATTAAATCGGTTAAGCCAGTCGAGAGGTACATTAATACACTAGCTTCTTAATTAGCTATATCTCTCAAATTTCAAAAAAAAAAAAAAAATGTATTTTTAAGCTTTTTATTTTGCAGCTGACTGCTATTGCTACACATCGTTTAATGATTATCATTTATCACTCACATTATGCTTTTTTATACGCTCTTAATGCAGTGTCGTCGTTTGAATGTATGAAATTCACTGGCTTAAAATAGTTTAAAAAGTATTTCTACTTCAGACTCACTGATACTCAAACTGTACCACCTCCGTTACCTCCGCGATGTACGAAAAGATCACTTCTGGTTCCTCAGCATCTCAATACCGTTTCATTTCCGGTGGAAACTTCTCATCACAACATATAAACTAGAACACTTGCTACAGTTGGATTCGGGACGAATCGATTTTTTTTTTTTTTTTTTCGTGATTTTAAGTCTTTATACAAATTTTAGATTTTGACGCTTCACTTATAATCAAAAAAATCAATTTCAGTGTGACTCCGTTGTTTGGATATGAAGGGCAAAAAAAAAACTTCCAGTCCATTTAAAGGAAAATTTTGAAGTCATGTTATAGATCAGTTGAGATTGTGAATAAAATAATAAGCTTCAATTTTCTAAGAAAGTGAGTACGTGACCATGATGTAATTAATCCTTTAAAAAATGCCTTACTTCAAATTGTTTCTTATTAACACATAATTTTAATTCATGTTAGCCTTTTCGAAAAAGTTTTTTACGCATGTCTTACATCTGATCTTACTGCGATATATTGTCGGGTATTTTTGAAAAAATATTCAGTTTATATTTTATATATAATATTTCTTACTGCGCACATTTGTATTCATTTTTTTTTTTTTTTTCATTATTTCGAGACAGCAGATTCGTTTAAGTTAGTCTGATAAGTCTAGAATAAATGTTTCGATATATCTGATCTTTTCTTAGAATTTGGTGTGAAATTTCAAGCACTTATTTTCTTTGTCTTAGATTTCTTCATTTCAACTCTTTTAATCTCATACACTTAGTCTTTGCTCTTGCTGTCTTCCACATCTCGAAGTTTCGAACTCCTTTAATTTGATGAGGATCGTAAAATATGAAATGTCTTTGTTGTGTTCGACGTTTTCTTGTTCATATTTGACGCAGTGAAGTGCTTTTATATAAATGAATTCAGAATTGATGTTGCTTGCCATCTTTTATTGTTAAGAAGTTCAAATGGGAATCTGATTTTGAATGTTTGAAGATAGTGGAACTAATTTATTGTTTAGCAAAATATACAGCACGGACAACTTTGGTTTTGTTTTGACATGAGATAGTGTTCTTGTCTAGAGAATATATGCTATTTCACCATTTCTTAAAAATATAACCCTTACAACCAGCTTCGCGATTTTGAGAAAAGACGTCTTATTTCTTCACTCGCATTTTCTAGATTTTGTTTCATATTGGATATAGCTTTTTCAATATCTAATTTTATATTGGTTTTAGTTCTGTCCACCTTACGTTCCTCGAGCAAGATGATGTTACCATTTAGAAATTCAAGAGGAGTTTCAGTTTCGTTGCTTGATTCTGGTGGTCTTTTAATTATTTGTTGGATATTGTTGATAAAATTACGTGGCACACTGGCAGTCTCTTCTGTTATGTTATTATGTTGATCAGCAGGTAGCAGTGAAGGTGATCCAGGTTTTTGCTCATTTGCTACATCGTAGTATATTTGGATTTCATTTCGATTTATTTGTTCCTCACTTATATTTGATTTTATGTCTTTGCTTATTTCGTTTGACATGATTGTTGCATTGTTGTCCAAATTAGATACGTTTTGTATGCGTTCGGTAAATATACTTTGCAATTTTTTCCCAAGTAGTTCATAAATTTCACCCTCGTTAACTTCCGACCGTTTTGCTAGTTCTTCCTTTCTATATATTTCCGTTCTATTGAGTTTTGCCGTACCATACGTGTGATCTATAACAGGTCTTCCGTCAACCTTTTGCAACACAATTCCGGTATTTTTCTTATATGGAACAACGCTGTTAATATCACTTTCATGTGCAAGTGTATTGCTTATATCGTGTACTTCGTGGATACTATCATCGAATTGTTGTTGATCATTCATCTTTTGTAACACCCGTTTGTTTTCGATTACATCATGCTTACTCGGTTCTTTGCTACTTTTGGCATGTAGTGTCTCCTTGAGGCGTTCTACCAGAGTCTTGTTAGTGTCGTTATTATCAAGCAGTGCGCGCAAGTCCGAGCTTTTTTCTTGTTTAAGAAACAAATTTAGATTTCGGAAGATATCACCGAATTGTTCGTACCATGTTCGCGAATCTTTTTGTGCTGTTTCATTTTCATCGCAGAGCTCACTCGATTGTTGGGATTTCTGTTTCAGTGGATTTAATGAGCTGATTAAACCATTTTCTTTTCCATTATGTAGAGGCACATCCTCATTGTTCTTGATGTTTTCCTTACGCACTATCGATTTCCGTTTTGCGGTAAAATTCTTCGATTGGAGTTCATGCTTATTTCCAGTACTAGTTTCATTTTTTGCTACTTTTTGCTTCTCTTTTTCCATTTGTTTGGTGGCAAAATCTACGTCAGTTCCTTCGACATCCGGATCTGCAGTTGTTAAAGTTTTTTCCGCAATAATTTTCTGGCTGCCTGAAAAGCTGTCTTCCTTGTCTTCGCCGACGACATTTTCTTTTTTTCCGCTAATAGGTGATAGATCCTGCAGTAAATTAGGAATTCAAAAACTTCCGTAATTTTCAAGATTTTTTTCCCAGAATTTTGTCCTGATTGCAGTTTAAGAATTTTATCTCGAAAGGAAGGATGTATTGTTCATTAGAAGGAATTCAGATTGTGTTAAAGACTTTAACCATTTCCTTCTATCTTGACTTTTCGACCTATGATTGATAAGGAATAGCATAGGTTGGGGTGATAAGTATCATTTTCAGTGTTACAGTATACATCCGATAATTCAGATAAATTCCCATTCTTTCACCACAGAGAATAGCTAGATGTACAAATACTAAACTAAAAAATACTAATAAAAAGATTCACTCAGACCAAATATGTTTGCGAAAAGGAAATTCACTTACTTCAACCTTCCCTTGAACATTCGCAATTTGCGTTCTCACTCCTTGCAGTTGTACTGTTCGTGGTTGTGATTTTACTAGTGTATCCTTGCGTAGCTCACTTATCCACTGCGCAAAGAACTCGTAAAACGGATTGTTTTTCCTTTCATGCTAGAATGTTTTCTAAATTTTCAGTTTCAATTTCTTGGAAAATTAAGTTGTCAAAAGGTGTATTAGGCTTCTTAGTTGCTTTAGATTGCTTCTTCGAAATAGCCGGGATCAGTTCTTTCCGAACATTTGTATTGAAAGCTTTATTTTCTTAAACAATATTCTATAATTACGGGTAGTATAGCGGAAAAACTGCTGAATTTCAAAATTTAGAAGGATTTTCTGAAATTAGGAAGAATGCTGAGTGTCTTGAATAGGAGTTTTTCCAAATTAATGAAGTAGAGGAATATAGCATAAGCATGATAAGGGTTATTTCTTACAAATTTCATGATCTTTTTTTGCTGGTCACCGAGTTCAGTTAAAAATTGCAGTTAAAAAATTTAAGCTTCAGTTAAACGTTGAGTAACTTCATTAGCACGAAACCTTATGAACTATTAGAATATTTGGAATGCAGTCGTTCGTTTAAACGATCAGAGTATAATGTTTCAAATTATGAACTAACAACGAACCTCGCGATGCTGTTCATCATTTCGCTGACAGATGAACCGGTTGGTATAGTCGAAATCTGGTCTTTGGTCACAGGGTATGGCTTTTAACATCCTGTTATCAATGCTCAGCAATGCACATCGGCCACGTTCTGTAGGATCCAGCGCTTTCTCCGTAGTATTTCTTACCAAGATTTCCCACTCTCTAAATTGAAATGCTAAGTTTTGGAATTACATCCCGAATTTTGATCTATTATATTGGAATTTTAGTAGCACTATATATAGCTAACAAATAGGTAGCATTCAGCGGCGTATTATCGACCCATTTCCACTCCTTTTCAGCACTATTTTCTTTGTCAACTAGCACAAGTCCGATTTGTATGGTCCTTTCAGGCATTATTGAATTACGGAGTGGATAATGTGATATTAACCAATTCTGAAATGAGGACCAACTATTGTTTAGCTTCGAGAAATTTATTAGAAATTATTCCTGGTGATTCAGCTAACCATATATTTCAAATGTCATAGGATTCTCCATGTCAACCCTGTTATACTTTTTCAGTGTTCCGAAATAGTTTTTCTGCTTATCAACTAATGCTAGTAACTTTTGATCGGCCAGTATGAGTCCTCATTTCTCTTATAGTAGTTTCATAAACTGTTTGTTAGAATAAAAAAGAACATACTATCTGTTGTAAGCTCTTAATAACAACGAGATCGGAAGCTAGAGCAAGGCATATTTCTCGAGCTATATTCCAGGATTGTTCACTGAGATGAAATTGGTAATGATGTCCTTCGGGATCAGCAATCCAGGAAGTGCCGTAATTTTGAACTGGCGAAATAAACTGGAAATTAAATAAGAAATTGGTTTCTCTTGTTTCTTGCAAATTCAGTATATTACTATGTATGATCTGTTTAGGATTGCATTTTCACTTTTCATTTTATTCAATGAATTAAATTTTAGTTTTATAGTCCGAATTTCTTTTTATTACTAACAAATAACATTAGCTCTACGTTACCATTGTTTTTGACTGAAATCAAGATTTAAAGAAAACCAATATTTTCGGCTCATAGAGAACTGGTTTGATAAATTCTTTAAGTTTTGGAAGATTTTTATATCAAAATTTTCAGCTAGGATTCACATTAAGGTATTTTCTAAGGAGTGGCTTTGATAATTGATGAAATTTTTGCGAAGAATCTCTTGAGATTAATGAGTAACCTAAATTTAATCTGGTAATTAATGAGTACCTAAATATAATTTAGTTGTATGTAGAGGTCTCAGAAAATGTTTGGAAATATTTAGCATTGGCATATTTTACTGAGATGGCAATACTAAACTGTTTATTTCAATGCATTGTTAAGAATTTTGAAAAGCAAACAATAAAATGTTTGGAAAGTCAGTTAATGGTATTCATGGATCTCTTTATGCTTTAGTTAACTTTTAATCCTATTTTTGTGTTAATTGAATCTGGTCCATTAATTTATGTTTAATAGACTGTATAGACATACTATTTGCCGCGCTTTTACCGTCGAATGTGAACCAACAATCTGCGCCAAAAGTATGACAATAGCAACTGAAATATTAGTATCATGAAAGCAAGGATTTGGTATTTTGTCAAATAACTTGTTTAAAAGATAAGAAGTAAATACCTATTAATCGTACGAACCACCATCTGGACATAGCTGGTTAGCTTTGCACCGGGTTAGCACAACAAATAAGTCTGTGGTAAAGAAAACAATAGAGTATAAAAGTAGAAATTTGAACGAGATATACCGTTTTACCTGGCGAACAAATTTCCGCTTTAACTCGCCTGAAGCTTGTAGAAACTGTTATGCAGTTATGTTGGTGGGACTCAATTTATGGTTTTGATAGTTAATTCTTCCCTTAAGGGTGAGTATCCGTTTAAGTTTGAAGCTTGAGATTTAGAAAGTTTCTAATTTTGTTGTAAGAGAAATTAATATTGAATCTATTACACTTATTAATTTTGACCAATATTATATGATGACCTAGAATTTCAACAATTTTCTGATGATATTCTTGGGAAAAATATGGGTGGACAATAGATAATTGTAAGGGAGAGATGAAGAGTAGGAAAGAAGGAAAAGGAAGAGATGGAAGGGTTCAGCCGAAGTTGTTTTGCGGAGTTGGGGTAAGAACGAGGAGCAATTGGGATATTCCTTTTTGACTGCGTTTTCATCGAATTATATAAGTGACTTGTTGTAGGTCAGCGACGTGACCCAGATATACCATTTTACCCGACAGATAAATTTCCCAATTTAATTTCTCTAATTTCACCTCACATTTTTTTATGTGGGCTTTTTGTACAAACTGTCATTGCACCATCGTGCTATAATATTACCATTACTTCCATTATTATTATCGTTACTATTTTAAGTTGAACATCCCCTTTGGAATGTTGTGAAAAAAAAAATTTCTGAAAATTGCTTAGGAGTTCAGAGTACACTATCAAACGAATTTCATTTTCGCGAATGAATTTATTCTATGATTTTGATTGTCACACAAGCACTCGAGGCTTTTTAGGACGAAGTTTTATGAAAAATTCGTAAGTTGTATTTATTTCTCGATTTAAAAATCTAGAAGAAGATTTCGATCTATATTAAATTTTGTCTCATGTACTTATCATAAATTTTCTGATGATCATAAATACGTTGCAAAAATTTTTCTCTCTTCCGCGAATTGACAATTTGGTAATGTTGAGCAAACTTTCAGAAACATTACAGTTCTATAAATGAAATGTCTGCGTTTTAGAGATTTCGCTTATTACGTGTGATATGCATAATAGGAACAGTACAGTGCCAATTTTTTTTTAACATCAAATAGTAATAGTGCATGAAAATTTAAATTAGCTTTAGTGTTTTTTGTCTAACTTTCAGTATTTATTTCCAAACGAGCTGAATATTCCAACAAAATATGTTCTGTTCCTTTTTGTTCCGTTGGGTCTGATAAATAAAACAGAAAGATTGACATAGGATATTTTTAAAATGCCGAATCGAATTAAGTTTTCATCACTCTCAGTTAGATCGTTTTAGTGATTTTCGGTACGTGATTTTTCGGGAATTGGTTTGACCAAACATCAAAGCAGTCCTTAGTGTGCATGGATTCATTTTAGCTGCTGTTAAAACCTAATTTCAAAATAACACTTTCGATTTTTTTCTCCTTATTTTCAACAAACGGTTTTTTTTTTTAACCACCACTCACTATTCCTTGTCAAATGAGTGATATGATTTATCGAAGCATCAGCAATTTTCGATCTATTTTGATCTAGCTAATGAAACCTACAGAGATTTTGTTCAACTTTTATCAAACCACTCTTGTTAAATGTTTTTGATAACGTTTAACCTCCAGCAGTTATTAGTTTTGAGGCCTCTTTTGGTAATTATCTATGTAATAAAAATTTTAATAAATTTAATATAGAAAAAAAACTTCTATCCTCACATATATAAATTAGTTTAGACGCAATTTCCAGACCAAAACAAAAAGATTTTAATAATATTTTAGTCCAAACATTATCCACTTATAGGGGACATTATTGATAGTGCTGAGTTATCCCTTTTTCTTACTCCAGCGCAGAAGAAATCATTAAAATTATCAGTATTTTTTTACCATTGTTTGTTGTCGATTTTATTGTTCTGTAATTTCTTTCTTACATTCGTTTTTGAAATCTTCAGAAATTGGGATCCGAAATTTTCGAAATATGAAAAGCAGAAGATGAAAGGCATCTTGAAGTGTTCATCAATTTATTATTTTCATCAGAACTATACAATTTATTCGATGCAGTTGATTTAAGAAACAGTAAAATTAGACACTTGGAATTCTTGATGGATGTTTGTTATCATGAGCACCTTTCCGAAGTATGGTTTCTTCCATTTCGATATATAAAAATTTTTGTTTTTAAGATGCGTCAGTCGTTTGGAATTGTCCTTGACGACGGAATAATGGCAATAAAAAGTGTTCTCGTTTCCGTAGATCATACATTCCGTGAAATAAACCCGTGGAAGTTAGTTATAGGAACTGCTGTTAGTGTCATTCTTTTGCAGCGTATCCAACGTATATGGCGTGCATCGGAGCAACCAATACATTTACGGTAAGTTTGAGGATCCACCATGTTTACTTATAAAGTCAGTTTAGATTTAGCTTGACCAAAGTTTGGTTCAATTCATATGTTTGATTAGCAGTTGGCTAGAATTGTGGTTTTGTTTGTTTTTTTTTTTTGACCTGTCTGACTTTCATTTATGTGAGAGTTTTGGAAGAAAGTTATGTTTGGTTTTTAATCTTCCTTTGAGTGTCGAAACTGTTTACGTCTGCTATTAGTTTTGAAATGATTTTGCTTGGTTAAGGCAACTTTTCTAAATTTCAGGCTCCTGGGCAAAGTGTTTTCTGTAATTTGTTCATTACCTTCCATACGAAAAAGATTTGAAAAAGAGCTGGGTTGCACTCAGCAGAAATTTTTTCGCGAAATTCATAAGTGTGATAATACTGGTCTCTTCTTTTTTATGCTTCCCGAAAGTGGCATGGATAGTGTAGAAATTATTAGTATAGCAGGTACATTTCTTTAAAACTCTGTTGTGGATAGTTGATTTCTTTGATATATGAAGGAATTTGTTATATTCACATTTTAGAACAGTATGACGCAATGACAGAGCTAAATGTATTATCCGGTAAAGTGAGTGGTGCCGTGTACACTGACCAAAACAGTAAGCAAAGCGACCTACTTTCGAAAGTAATATTCATTCATTTCAAAAACTTTTTAAAGATTTGGTGAAAAAACCTTTTTTATGTAAGCAGTGTGATGTGAACAAAGTTTATTGTTATTACAATTATTATTACTCTCATTATTATTATAGATTTTTGACATTTATGCATATGCAAATCCACTTCATCCAGATATCTTTGCCGGATGTCGGAAAATGGAAGCTGAGATTGTTCATATTGTTGGAAATTTATTTCATGGAGGATCGAATTGTCGTGGAACGGTATACTTAAACCATGTTTATATACTTTTATATATACTTAAAGTATAATTAAACTATGTTTAAAGTCGTAGAAAATGGAAAGAAGAAATTGTGAATTTTTGGGAAGGTTGAAATTTCATACTGGAATTTTTAGTTTGAGAGAATGAAAGATCTGATATTTTGCTGTTTTTATAGGTAACATCTGGTGGAACTGAGTCAATTTTATTGGCAATGCTTTCTTACCGTAATTATGCAAGTGTTAAGGGTATATCGGAACCAGAGATATTAGTTCCGATCACTGCACATGCAGCATTCGACAAGGTTGATTTTTTCTTGGAGATTGCTGGTGCTCAAAAGCAGATATTACAACCACAAATTTCTGTTTTATTTTTGAGACTTTTTGTAAAATGTTTTTGTTTCATGATTTCTTCAGGCAGCTCATTTGTTTCGTATGCGGATACGACATATACCTGTTGGAAATAATCAAAAAGTAGATATAGATAAAATGAAACAGGCTATATCTAGTGACACATGTGTCGTAAGTTTTATCGAAAGGCATTACTGGATGTACTTTTTGAATTTATAGGATTTGTGCTAGATATTTCAGAATTGACTGCACGAGTTTTTTTTTTTTTTTTTTTTTATCTCTTCCAACTTTTTCAGCTGGTTGGGTCAGCACCAAACTTTCCAACTGGTACAATGGATGACATTGAACAAATTGCACAAGTATATTTAATTATGTAAATGGATGTAGATGTTTGAAAGTGTCCTAATTGTTTGGAGATGGATTTGAATGATATTGCGAATTGGTGAATAGTCACCTTTTTTCATTCTGCTTTATATGCGATATCATATTTGTGATTTGAAATGAAAGGAATCTTTTTCCAGCTTGGGCAAAAGTATAATATTCCTGTACATGTTGATGCATGTCTAGGTGGCTTCTTAATAGTTTTTATGGAAGAATGTGGCTATCCGTTAATGCCGTTTGATTTTCGTCTGTCTGGTGTTACATCAATTTCATGTGATACCCACAAGGTTTGTGTTCTTTTTAGAAATTTACGTTGTGCGCTATATTTATAGTTTTGTTTTGCTACTCGGGAAAAGGCATTCCTAACTTGCTCTCAAAAAACGAGTATAGGTCGAAATCGATTTCAGTATGGATATGCTCCAAAAGGATCCTCAGTAATACTTTATCGGGAAGGAAAGTATTTGCATCATCAATATATGTGTTTTCCAGAGTGGACTGGAGGTATATATGCTACACCCACTTTTGCAGGTATTATTTCTTTCTGCTAAGTGATATGCCTCAAATGATTCTTCTTTTGCAATTTTATAAAGGGACAAATTGTTGTTTGAAACACTAATTGATAAAATCTCTAGAAGAGTTTTGAAACTAATTTCTTTGGGAAATCTCTCATAGATTTATATTTAGGAAGTCGTTCTGGTTTAGCAGTATCGTTAGCTTGGGCTACTTTACTTTCTTTTGGACGTTCTGGTTATGTGCAGCGAACAAGGGAAATTATTAAATGTGCTCGCCGAATTAGTTCTGCCATCATGGTAATTTTTCAGAGGGTGGATAATTCCTGAACAAACTAATGGTTCATGAGAAATAGATTGAAATTCCCTGGATATCTTTTTTAAGTAATTGCCTTTTTAACGAACCATGAAATCTCATTTAACTTTCAATTACTCGAAGTTTCATACAAATGCATTATCTAGTTTGCTTAAAAAACTCGGACTTTTGTATATATCTGAAATATCTCTATCTTTAAAAGTCGACCTTTTAATTTCTTCAGCAACTCAAGTAGACAGAGTGGTTCTTTGTCATTTTAGAATGACATTGATGGTCTTCGTCTTCTCGGTTCACCTGATATATCCATTGTAGCGTTTACTAGTGATGTTTTCAATATTTACGCCCTTGTGGATGATATGTCTGCTCTTGGCTGGAACTTGAATTCTATCCAAAATCCTGCTGGGCAAGTTCTTGAAAAATCTTTGCATTATGAGTCAGAATTCGTCGCAAAAATCTGAATAATTTACAGAAAAATGTTTCAAAAATGCATGAAACAACAACACTGATGTTTAATATCACGAAATAAGTTCAAAAAAGTGCATTTTATTTCTTAAAGCCTTTTTATTTCAGAGCACATATTTGTGTTACCTATAATACAGTACTTGCTAATGCATGGCGAACATTCATAGATGATTTACGAAAAGTTGCTTTTGCTTTGATGAATGATCCAGATAGAGAAAAATATTCCAATATGGTATTTCTCAAGAAATAGAAATTATTTTTGAATTGTTTTATTGATTCAGTAAGTAAAAACATTGTTTGCTGTTGTTTATGCCAAGACATCGTAAGACGTTGGTTGGGTTTATTCTGATTATTTCCTGTGTTTTCTCTAGTCTTCGAATCCCATTTTTTTCTGCATGCGTGCATTAAGACATGTTTGAAATAGTTGTGAATATCTTAATTATATACATCTATTACATTTTTTGAAAATTAAATGAAGAATGACAGCGAAATGAAAATTAAGAATTAATTTTGATCTTGCAGGCTGCTATATATGGTCTCACAGCAAATATTCCGGATAAACAGCTTATCAGCAACTTAGCTTATTGCTACCTAGATGCGTGTTACACTGCTCCATCGCTGGAAGCACCAAAATGTTGATGTGTTGTTCCTGTGAAAATCTAATCTATTTTTTTTATCGACGTTATTTATTATAATTTTTAATGCTAAGCGTTTGTATGTTTGCCATCCTTCCTGCTTTATTTGCTCTATATTCTTTATTTCGTGTGATTTCTCATACTCTTTCGAAATTGAAAATGTCATATTAATTTGATAAATTATGTGCGCACCGTTCGGTAATTGTTGATAAATAAAGGCAGGCCGACCGGTCCATTTGGCTTATATAAAAGTAAAGAGTGAAGATGAATTCAAGAGTATTTCAGTATTCTTATATTCTTCCCTACAAGTTTTTCAACGCTCTTACGTCTTTATTGTCCATTTTTCTTACTATTATTGGTGCTGAAACATTTTTGGATTTCATATTAAATTGCTGTTTTCTTGCCGTCTAATAAAAGTACTCTTATAGTTTACAGTAAGTTGTTCGTTCAGGATCTATTAGATTGACATAGTTGTTAGGATTTCAATCGGCTGAGACTACCAAACTTCCCGCTATGTTGATAACTTACTGCCATATGAAAGTAGTAAATTTGCGGAAGCATTTATACTTAATATATAAATAAGTTTTCTTTTGCGTGGATTTAGTACACTGATCAAAGGTGTTGGAAGTTTAGTGCTACTTGTCAGTCTTGCTCCTTCCCCCTCCCCCACCCACCCTGACAGCTTTTTATTAGAGTTATTTGTTTGTTCTTGTTCCCATTCATTACTTTTATTTCTGCGAATTCGATGTAAGAGAGGTGGTTTTGGTGGTTTTGACTTCAAGTTTTCCATATATAATATATATATATAGTATGTGTGACAAGGTTACCGCGTACAATGTTCAGTGATGCATGGAATTGTAATATCTTAAAAGCTTCCATTTCGAAATAATGGAGTGCTGGTAAGTAGTCCTGTCGATACACATTTCTGTTCGTTGCAAACAGGAATCCATTTAGCCTTCAGAAGCAGTAATGAAGGGACTGAGAAGGATAATAGTTGAATACATAAAATACATCAGTCGTAAGGCCTTGAAAGTCAGAAGTTTACCATTACTTTTATCGGATGGTTTCCATGCATAAAGGTGGTTTTGGCTTCAAGTTTTCCATATTCTATGTTTTTAATCCAATTGAAGAATTAAGAAAGATCACCTAATTTTTTTTTGTTATTTGATTGCTCGTGATATCTTGATATAATCATAACGATCATTGTATCACTGTGTAGAGGAGGAGTTCGGGATCAGTACACGGGATGAATACGCGGTGAACACTACAGCACTATACTGTCCAGTGTTAAATATAGTTAGTTCAGTGATTTTAAAATTATTGATCACATGACACAAGCCTCTGAATTTACTAATATGCGTGAATATATATACATGTTACTTTTCTATATGTTCCTTTTCAAGGAATCTTTCTAAGTTTAAGTCAACCGTACGTTTAATGTAGAATAATCACACAGGTTATGTTGCGTTACAGGAATTGGAAACTCATTGGTAATCAAAAAGGCAGTTTCAGGCTCGTTAAGTTCATCTATTGTCACTGATATCAACCAGATAGTTGCATTTTAATTGAACTGACTACACAACATGACGGTGAAACAGTCTTTTTGTTTGTTAGCTGCTGAAACTTTTGAAACTATCTTTTAATCAGTCCGGAAGTTTTTATACATATCTTTGGCTACATATACATCTAGTCTTTTTTATGTACTTCACGAAAGTTTCAACTGATAGCAAGGAGAGTGAAACCGAAACTATTGAAGCTTGATCGAAAATTCCATAATTCATTCACATTTATCTACTGGATGCTACAGATGAAGTTTAAATCTAAGCTTTTAATTATAAAAAAGACTAGTTGTACATATAATGACCATTTGCAAAACAACGGAACGATGTCCCTTTTTTGCGTAAATTTATATCTGTGTTTCCTCGTTGTCATTAATACATATATATCCTGGTATTAGTTGCCTCCTTTGAAAAAGTGAGAGAAATTTATTTAAACGGTCACCTCGTAATTGGGTGATTTAATTCGTGTGACTGTTGAAATCTATATCCTTCAACCGCTCCCTTCTTATTGCAAACCTCTGCCTGTATTGTTTGTGTTCACTTAAATACAACCTGATTTTGAACTATTATTGCTGATCAATTATATTTCTTTTTAATTCAATATTTTATCATAGTTCTTCAAAAATTTTCTTCAGTTCTAGTGTTTTCTATATCGCTCGTTGTTATCGGTAGCTCTTACTAAGTCTTACACATCTTAGATTTTGATAGTTCGCTTGAATTGCGGTATCATTTGTTCCACTAACTAATAACGCTCCTAAAGTTTGTTGTAACTTCAGTGCTTTGAGAAAACGGATAAAAGGAAATTCGGAAATAAAATTTATTATTTTTAGTTACAGGAATTTCGTTCGCTCTGATGAGTCATTTTGGTGATGTGAAAACAAAAATTCAAATGATAAAATAATAAATATTACACAGTTCTGCAGCGAAAATTGAAGATGAATATCTTGAATTCCAACGGTATAAATTTTTGCTCATTTCTTTGATACATTTTAGTATCTATTTCCAAATTATCTTTTATCGGTTTTCTTCAAGCAGTGGAGTTACAGCAAACTTTAGGAGCGCTGTTAGCTATTGAGACAAATGATGAAGATATGCTAAGAATGATACTGTCCAAAACAGACATACCATTTGGTGTCCGGATCAACGATGCTTATCTGGAAGAGTGGACACTACTTGAGTTTGCCCTAATGCTTGGTCATCGGCACTGTGCTGAAGTATTATTGCAAAGTGGAGCTACCATTAATGTTGAATGTGAGTATTACACGATTTCGTGATTATATTTCAGTTCTCTTTTCCTTTTTCGATATCTTAAACGTTCTATGAAATAAAATCGTAAAACTTTTAAACTTTATGATATATTTTTATATTATGATATAAAAACTTTTTATAATATCTTTATAATGTGTTACAATATGTTGCTCATTAAAAAAATGAGATTCGGCTTTTGTCCCATTTGAAAAGATTGATTCTGGAGAGTGAAGGAAATTTTAGTTTGGAATTCTGTCACTAGGATTTAAATGTTTAAGTATATCCGTTAGAACGTCGTTTGCAACAAGTTCAAGAAAACGCCCAACTTATTACTGAAGAAATTCGATTTTTATGGATTACCAACGTTCAAAATGAAGTGAGCAAATTGCATATTATTTTCTATGTTAAATCGAATTTACAAAATTCTAGGCTCGAACCTCAATTCATCAAAATAAAAGAGCACTTGGGAGACACAATTATTTGAGCAAAAATTTTAATATTTCTAATATAATTTTTGATTATTTTTGGTTGTATAGAATATAATTCAGAATTTTGCAGGACAAACACATAAAATATTTAGAGAGACGTCTATCACAAATGGAAAAAATGAAGGCTGTTTTGAAAAATGCTTTTGTTCCTGGACCACCAAATGACGTTGAGGCAGTTGTTTCAGCATCAGATCAGCTAACAGTAACTTGGAAAGATGTTCACCAACATAATGTGGATCTTATTATAAACTACAAAAGTTTGTGTTTGGTAATTCCACCATCAGAATATTAAGTGAAATTATGAAATTAGTTACGAGATTTTATTGAATTTAGAAGACTTTAGTTGAATGGAGCTTATGCGACGATTTCAACAGTATTGAAGGAAGCTTGCTTGTGGACACTGTTCTGAGAAACTATGCAGTGATATCTGATTTAAAACGTGGGTTGAGATATTCTGTGCGCGTTAGTGCTGCATCTATTGGAGGCTTTGGTCATCCAACTCTAGCAACACCTCATTCGCTACTGATTTCAAGTAGTTTATAGAATTTTAATAAAAAATTTGCTTCTAATGTAACTATTTAAATCGATTAAACTCTCATAAATTTTGATTTCATGTTGGGAAGACGTGCCAAACAGCCTGCAGCGACAGTATCACTTAGGTGATATTTCGAAACTTCTTGTAGATGTCGCAAAGTATCGTTCGTCTCCAGTTTGGCAAACATGTGATTAAGTTTGAGTTTAGATTTATCTTTTTTGGGGGACTAGATCGTTTGAACTCTAATTTTGAATAATTATATTGAAAAACTTAATTTTATGTTTCACCTAAAATCAAAAATGATTTACAGTGTTTCCCAAATCAAGTGGAATAAGCGACAAGAAGAAAAGAAGAAATATAAGAAGTCTTTTTGTTAGCGGTTTTCAATCTCTTAAAGTTATTCAGAGGTGCTTGTGAGATTAAATTTTGATATATTAAATGGTTGTTGATATGCAGATTATATGCAGTGTGCATATATAGGCTTGCAAAAGCTTAGTTGTTTAAATTTTCTTTTGACATTCTATTAAGAAGCAATGTGCTTTTTTAACTTCGATGAAAGGTGTCCTTTAAAAATAAGCTTTTTAAGTGCTTAAATTTACGAATCATAAATCTGAATTTGCAAGTTATTTATTATATATTTAAAGTTTTACAGGGGTATCTATTTAGTAAGTATCATATACTCACAAATGAAAGTATGTACTGTTGAAGATTGCCTTCCAGTTATTCTTGTCGATCAAACCCAGTTTTGCATCGAGAAAGTAAGTCTAAATTCTAACTTTCTGGATGTTGCCTAAGTCATAGATTCCTTTAACAGTTGTAGAAAAAAAAAAAAAAAGAAATAAGTTTGAAACTTTAAGTATCTCCCGATGCAAGGTGTTCTATTTTCAGAATGAAATGTACTGGGCGATAAAACTGTCATTGGCCTGGGGTGAAATACAGACTTTACAGGAAGCAAATAATTCAAGCTCGCCAAATTTTCGTAGTAAATTCATTGATGCTGCAATAGAAATGCATACGGCTCTTAGAGTAAAAGATATCGGAAGGTTATTATTTGCCTATGAACCAAAATATGAAACTTTTTTGCAAGTTGAGGTGTTGAAGAACGTTAGACATAAAAGATAGCAAACGTTTAAATTTTCCAGAGTGTATTATCAGCCAATTGTAGACGAAATAAATTCGATTTCTTTTATTGTTACAGTTCGTTTTGTAAACGGATCACAAAACGCTCAGGTATCTTCGAAGTCTTCCTGTTACATTGCAGTTTGATGCTTATAGGATTATTTATTTTTCCTGTTAAAGCGACAAGTAGAAAATATAGAAATCATTTACCGAAGCGCTAGAAGTATTAATGAGGAAGATTGCATAGAGACCCCGTGTATTCGTTTCCTGAAGGAAATTTCAATAGATTGTTGATTCACTGAATTATTTTTCTATAGCCGTAAAATTTTTCTTGAGCATACGTCCCTTCATATTATTTTTTTACCTTGTCTCATTGTTCACAATGAGGCTTTCAGGTCGGATTTTGAAGCTCTATATGTCGCTGGTGGGTGCTTGTTTTGCACTCGGTCATGTTCCTATTTCTATACTGTATGAGGAAATTAAGCGATTTATAGGGTCTGACAACAAAATGGTTGCCTCTGAGTAAAATAGT
Organism: Brugia malayi; assembly: GCF_000002995.4. NCBI lineage: Eukaryota > Metazoa > Nematoda > Chromadorea > Rhabditida > Onchocercidae > Brugia > Brugia malayi. The sequence goes on from NW_025062479.1 coordinate 5,418,139, forward strand.
TCGCAAAAGAGGAGCTTGTCGGGCGATGGATGTGTTGTTGGCAGAAATTTTTAAGATTATCAATTTTTTCGAATCTTCACATGTACGCCTACGAAGAGGACTGTATATATGTTACATGAAACTATATTCATCGATCAGTTCTATAGACGTCGTCGTGCCTCAGTATATACCGTCCATTCTTCCACATGCTTTGATAAGATAACTTTTCATCTTTTTTTTTATTTACTTTATTTATCTCCACTTTTTTCCTGCTGCTTAGTTATTGCCTCACCCTAGCAACCTTAAATCTGAAGTCGTGATTTTTTGCTTCTTAAAGTTACTGATCTGTCGATTTTTTCGGCATCGATGGAAGCCTAAGGTTTGAACTGAAGAAAAGAAAGAACGGATTTAATAAGATTTCCAAACAACCAGTGATTTTGAAGTTTTTTGTTGTCGGTGCTATAAGATATGAGTCTGACAGGGCATAATTATAAATAAAAAGTTCCGAACGCAAGATGGATTTAGATATTATATTGAGAATGAATTTCGACTGATTCATCGACCATTGAATATGGCAATACAAAGATTTTACTAGGATCTTGATGATAGTTAATTATTTCCTTAGGAGGTGCAAGTTTGCTTTCTTTTTTCTTCACATGCACGAAGTTTTCGCGCTTCAAACTTTCCAAGAAAGCTCCCAGTTCGTTTAAATGAGAACATTGTAATTTAATGGTTAAATGCTTCAAAGATATTCTCCGATAAATATAATTTGATAAATGTCTTAAAAAATCATGCTTATTTTTAATTCAAATATATTCAAAATATATTTTGTACAGATAATCCACATATAACGAAAGAAGAATGGGATCTGTTACGATCTGTTGATATTAAAGTCTCAAATTCGCTAACTCCAGTGCAGTTTGTTTTTTACACCGCCCTTGTTAAAGCAGCATCTCGCTTACTTATTGATCTCGAGATTGACATTAATTTCATGCCAAATCAGCGCATCTATCGTTTACAAGTTTTTCAGCCACAGTTCGATGTTTCCTTCATAATTGTAAGTTATTTCTAATGTCGACTTACCAGAAATAAAAATTCAGTCTGTTTTTATAACATGTTTACCATGATTGCACTATCACTAATATTTCTCATCCAAAAGTATAAAGTTACCATGGGTCAACCTTGGTTTGTTCATCTGGACTTTATATTTGTTCGATCTCAAGTTGCTCTTGTAATCTTCGTTTTCTGGATGGAGGAATATCTATTAAATAGCTTGAATATAATTACCTTTATGATTTCATGACATTTCAGACAGATCATCCGAAGGCCTGAAAAGCCGTGACAATTTGTAAAATGTGATTATAATTTATAGAAAGATCAAATCAGATACTCCCTTGTAAATGAACTTCTTTATAGCTATTACCAAAAATCGAAGACGTCTGTACTGTGCGAAGTTATTCATTAATATCGTCTGTACAGAAAGGTTGCTTCACACTTCCACTCCAAGTTTTTGAAGCGAGTAAGTGTCATATTCTGTGATTTTTTAACTAGTGGACGTGGATTTACCTCTCTGTTGTCTATTTTTCGTAGTAGAGGGGAAAAATTCATCTGATAAATAAACCTCGAAATGTCATATTTGCAGACTGTCCAGATTTATAAATTTCACTTTTAATATTAGTCTATCTTATCATCTATGGTGAATTAAACAAGACTATCCTGCCTTGTAGTACAGGTTGAACTGTATGATTTCTTTAAAATACAGTCTGCATTCTTCGTAAAATTTCTTATATCTGTGAGAATACATCAGAAATTTCAGTTCATTTGTGTACATACAATCCAGACTTCATTGGTACCTATTGCCGGCTTTCAGTTTTTATCGAACACTTTTCAACGGTAAACATAGAGTTTTAGGAAAATTTTTAATACTGCTCTCGATGTTTATCCGGTTCCTTCACAGCAGATCACTATAAAACTTTCAGTACATACAATACGAACAGAGGAACAGTTTGCTGGAGAAAGATATTAATATTTACGCTGATGTACTTTCAAAATTGGACGAGTTTCGACACAGGTCTTTTATAAGAAAAGAAACAAAGTTGATTTCTTTATGAGAAACCTAATAGCTTTTATGTTAGCATACCTCTAGGATATTTCGATTTCCTGTTTTAGATTAGAAAGCACTTGGAAATCAGTAAGGTGGATTGGTGATGTTGCTTCTATCGCACGAGATAAACGTACGAAAGGTGTTGTATCAATGAAACGTTTGTTTGCAGTTAGCAACGGAATGAATGACGAAGTTCGTCACAATGAACAAGGAACAACAAGCGACAAACAAGTAACGCCTACTTCTGAAGATCCTTCTACATCTGTTATGATTATAAGGACACGACATAATAGTAGCTGAATGGTTCATTCTTTTCACAACTAATATTAAAGCTGTTCACACACTGCAGGATTCAACGGACTCAAGTACATTATATTTTGATTTTTCTTACATGTGGCCACAAAGCATCATCTCATCAACCAATTCGCTCACTGGACTTTGGCTCCGCAATTGTTCCCAACCAAAAAAAACCCCAACCACAAGAGTAATTAAAGTTCATGCTGCTTACCAATGCGGTTTCACTTGTTCAGTCCGTCTTCAGATAGCACCAACAACTACTGCTAGCGAGATTGTTGCCTTGGTTACTGAACGATTAGCCAAAGCAGCTACAGAATCTGGAAAAAGGTTCGAATCCAAGGACCCAGAAGATTTTTGCTTGACAGTAGTCGTCGGGTCCCGAGAACGCAGACTACGAGATGATTTTCCACTCATGAAATTGCAGAATCCCTGGGGTGATGGACGTCTGTTTGTAAGACGTCGCGACAGTGTCCTGGCAGCTTTGCAAAGAGGTAATGAAACAGCTGTTTGAAGAATAATGATCTATTATTGTACGACCAAATCATTGTGTTTGTTGACCATTTCATGTGTTGTAAATACACCGTCCACTGTCAGACATTGTTGTACTTGTATACTTCAGTTAGAAAGAAGCAGGTGCTTAAAAATATAACTGAATTAAAAGCATCTGAATTCTAGAACTGGACGATATACAAAGCAGTCAAGGAAATAGTGATATATGTGTTTTACGGATATGGACGCTAACCAAAAAAAGGTAATTGGATTGGCGTCACTGAAATAATTATAACTGAAATACTGAAAAAAGGAAAGCATTGAATGGAAAAACAGTGATACAGAAACGTCACGGAAAAGGACTGACATTGACCTAAAAACTATACAATAAAATGAAATCTGATAAAGATAAACAGTAATGACGATCAGTCACTTATAACACCATAATGAAACATGAGTTTTTTTGAACATGACCAGGTATCTGTGAATGACAAAATAAGGAAAAAGACAATATCACTATAACCAAAACAATCCTGTCTTTCAAGAAATTAGAGGATGATAGACCAAACAAGTCTGGGAAATATTATTACGAAGCACCACAAAATGAGGAGTGATGAAGTCTCTTCAATTTTTCTCTTGAAATCGCGGACCAGCAGCTCATTGCGAAATCTGTGATGGGACAACAAAAATTGCAAAAAAAAAAAAAAAAAAAAAAACGCCTAGTGACTAAAGTTATTGCAAAACGAATTAAATACCCAACAAATTACCCTGTTTTCTTGCTACTTTTATTCAATATTTCGTGCTTCCAACTATTAAAGTTTCAAAGTTGTTAAAATTACATGGCCTGAAATGGATGTTTGAAACTCTAACCTAAGATACTAGGGAGAAAACATACGGCAGAGCACAGGACATGTAGCGAAACGTTGATGCAGTTCAGTGTTTTAATGCCAGAAAAAGTTTTCAATTCATTGAAATTTGGGAAATTCTTGAATATATTCACATCAGATATTATCAGATGGCTCTCAAAATATGGAACTATATCTAAGATGAAATAAGATGAAAATGTTGAAATTACATTGTTTCCAACTAAATGGATGTTTCATGTCATAAGCTTGACATAAGAATTATAATTTGATACATCCCTTTTCAAGATCTCACGCACCGGTCCCATCACACGTTCGAATCGTGCTCGATCTAATTTTACACATTTCAAAGGTGTTTTTGCAATTACGGTTGCAGCTCGAGGTCGATCTAAAAGAAGCGCTATCTCGCCTGAAAAAAGTAAACCTTAGAATTTATACAAATTCTGCCTGCATCCTGAATAACAGGAACGATAACGCATCGACACTTAGAATGTATCCTTTTCTTTCCTTGGAATGTTTCAAGGGCAGTCTCAGTCGGAAAACTTATGAGACTAAATAATTTTCAAAACAAAACGTCAAGAACTTGCCAAAGTAATCGGACGAGGACAAATGTCCGACGATTTCAAAAGGTGCGTCGTCACTTCGTTTCTGCAATACATCTGCCTGTCCTTCCACAATAATGAAAAACTCATCACCAGGATGTCCCTTAATTCAAAAAAAGAATTAGAAGTTCACCAGTTTGTGAAATATAAGTGAGAATATAATGTGAAGAAAACCATTTCCTATTTTAAATATATAAAAAATGCTAAGTACATAAAGATGTTCCCCAAACGGTTCAAACGTAAAGCCAGTAATGTTCCAAACGGAATGAATGCTTTTTCTTTGTCAAGAATGAACTTTATGGACAAATTTTATGAAAAATGAAAAGGTTTTGAACGAAAAAGAAAATAATTTGTAATCTTAAAAATAAAAAATGAGACAGTACATGCGAACCAAACCTGTTCGACGACACGTGTTCCTGGCTCGAAATCACATCTCTCTAAAGCATCAGCAACATTCGCTCGTTCCCACTTGTCGAGATCAGCTAAAAATTAATCGAGTCTAAATATAAAGTTCTTAAAACTTAGTCACACATGAATGAAATCTCAAATTGAAATTCTCTGAAATTTCCTAAAGTCTTAATTTAAAAAAAAAAAAAAAGTACAACACTAACACTGGATAACTACTACTAACGCATATATCGAATAATCTAAGGTCATAATATAGCAGTAGGCTGCCAGCTTCTTCATCTACCAGCAAGACAAAGCAAAGTAAGCGAAAACGACCTACACAGTATTTGAACTTTCGACAGAAATTCATCATAAAGCTTCCTCTTCCGCATTGTGGATCCCATGAGGATCTGTCTATAAGTAATACGATCAATAGCCCAACATTTCACTACATCAGATTTAGCAACTACTGTTGCTGCACGTGGAGTCCCATAGATTAGAGCGAGTTCACCGAAACTACCACCTTCTTTGATGGACAGTGCATATTCACCATTTACAAATACATCTACCTGGAAAGAATTACTAAATAAAGCAACAAATTGCGAGCCTCCATTTTCATAAAATTTCAGCATAAAATGCTATTTATTTGCATGCAAATCCCGATTCACGAATTTTCTACGGTAATATAAGGAAAGAGTTTCAGTGAAGATTAAAGATTAAAATGAGAGAAAAAAGGAGGAAGTAAGAAATTATAAAAAGGACCGATGGCGAAGACACAAGTAGTTTTTTCTGCAACAGAAGATCAAGATAAGCAGCATTTGACTAGTGAAATGAGCTATAAAGAAGTGTTTAGAAAGCTTACTTCACCAGAATCAATCACATAGAAATTATCGCCTTCTTCTCCTTGCTCAATGATAGTTTCGTTCTTTTTCTTTTCAACAGGAAACATAGCATCAAATATAGCTTTTTGTTCGTCTCCCTAAAGACAATTTAGTTTCACTTCTGCAACATTACGGTTTTTGCAAGTGGAGAAAGTACTTTCAAATTTAAAATCCGGATTCACAAAATCAGATTTTAAGTAAATAAAAATATTACTCTTTCTCTATTTAACAAATGAAAACAAAAAAGGAGACACACCATCATTTCTTTACATCATTTATAAGGTCTCAGGCTAAAATAATGACCCTTCTCTCACGGTTCAAAATACGACTTCCCTTGATTTGCTGTAACTTGTCCCAGACGACAAATTTAAGTGAAAATAGATTTTCATTGTTTTAAAACGTGCCAAAATATGAAACAAATTCGCTTAACATCTCGAACTATTAATTCGCTCTTCTTTAAAGATCGCTGATATTTCAGGGATACTGTAAAGATAAAACTCCTAATCTTTTGAAGGTACTCAGATAACGAAGAACGAAAGTGAATGAGTTCCAAATGAATGAAAAAAAAATAGAAGCAGAAACAAACTTCAAGATGCGAAAAGAGAATATTTCTGCACATTGCTGCTTCCAGTGCCCTTCGAGTTTCGTCGTCTTTAGGTATCACAACTTTATCATAATTCGCAGCTTCATTTTCATCGGGAACCTATAAGAATTCGAAATGGAAATGAACGCTAAACCAAATACACTGCAGCCAGATTCTTCACAAATTTAACGAAAAACAAACCTCCGCACTAACAGCAAGACGTCGCCGGTTCCCCTGTTGTATTTTTGGTGGTTCATCAATGGTGTCATCATCATCTGCTGCTGCTTCTGCTCGTGGAATTGACACCTGCAAGAACAGTAATAACAAAACCCACAACCTGTACGAAAGCCGCAACAATGGGATCAGGAAAATCTGTGTGTCATAAAAGCTTATTAGCTACTCTCCACTTCATAAACAAATGTTGGGCGTTTTTGGGTCTTTTTAGTGAACAAATAAGGAAGGAAAGGATGTGTACCACAGGAGTTTTGTCGCCGAGCTTCTGGCTCTGAATAGCATTAGCTGCACAGGCAGTGGTAATAATAGAGGTTGCAGATGTAGCAGAAGCAGCAGTAGCAGCACCTGCACTCATGTTGCGACGCCTTTTCAAACTCAAATGTTGTCCCATTTTCAAAATTAGTAATCTGGAATATGCCTACATAAACCACAAATGGGCAGCCAAAAATGCGCCGATTGACCGATTCTCATGTGCGTTTTCGGCTCTCTTGCAGTTGGTGCCTATGTGTGTTATATATATATATATATGTGTACGTCCGTGCACCCGTACCCTAACAATGGTCGTCAACAGCAGCAAATAACGCTTGCGAGTAGAGCAATAGGAAAAAGCAACGAGAGCTGCAGCAGCTTCATACTACCCACCGATCAATGCAGCATTTATTTGCTTCGTCAATCATCATCCCGCTCGATTTCATTCCGTCGTTTTCAAAATACACAAACTTCCTCTTTTACCTACTGCAGCCTCACTCTAGTCCTTACTTTAACTCTACTTTCTATTTCAACGGGGCTAAGCGCAGAACAGATCGAACCTCCATTATAAAAACATCCTTCCATCTTATTAGATCGCTGAGAAAATGGGTAACGTGCATCAGTAACAAACAGTTTGGGGTTATACGTTATATCTATCTAAAGTGAAAAAAAGAGTTGTAGTAATACTTATGAATATGGTATGCAGTATAGACTGATTAGTGTTACTATAACAACTCTCGTTATTTCACTTATTAAATTACACAATTTGATGAAATGCATCAACCATCTGGCTGCCTTTCAGAAAAATGAACGTTTAGTTATAAGAACATCCTTCCATCTTATTAATTGTAAATTCCTAATCACCTAATGATACTCAAAGCATGATTCACATGAACAAATTTATGAAAATTAGACATATTCACGGACATAAATAAATAAATGTAGATGCAAATACACAATATGAGTTCCGTATTCTACGAAAAGGAATCTGAACGTTCAAATTATCACTTGATAACACAAAACACAACAAATTTGAAATAATTCAAATTATCAAGTTAAAATATTTAACTTCACAAAATAGAAACTAGTTTTCAAATTAGTATAATTTTTTTTGAATGACATTTTACCGAAAGCCCTCCTAGAAGCCAAACAAAATAAGTTCTCCTATGATCAAAAGTCTCGAGAGCAAATTCTAATTATTCAGACTCTGAGTATGATTACTCTTTTCTTGCAAAACAAACAAAAAATCTGCGAAGACATCATTTACGTGAGATATACATGAAACAGATATTACCTATGTCTCGTTTAAATTGCTCAGAAAGGCATTAAAAAGCAAAGGAATATTGAAAATCAAATTACACGTCCTAAGCTATCTAAAATGGTTTCCAAAAAGCATGCGCTAGTCAGAAAATCAGTAATCCGGTGATGGAATGCTTTCAACAAGTTAGTAAGGTACAAACGACCACTAAAAATTCCCATCTTCCTTTTCAATTGAATAATGCTCTAAACAACACGAAAAATATTGCCAGGCACGATAGTGCAGCAATTTTGGAAATTGCATATTGTAATGAAAATGAGAAAAAATTTAATGAAGCTTCCAATAATGGCATACTTTACTTCAAAAATGTACAGAAACTTTACACATCAGCAGCCAGTGAGGAATGTCGGAGAGTACAACTAAAATTTGTTCCCTGTAATCCTTAAGAGAAAAAAACCAAAACCTCCACATCAACTTCAGCTTCGCCATACCTATCAATCCAGCTTCTCTGACCACAAACTTGATATAAAATATCAATAACATGCCTGAGATCGTTGATTATACAACTTTTCGAAATGTTCTTTGAGGAATAAGATCGGATTTTCAGGTTTGTTTATACACAAGCTAACAATCGCTTCTTTGACCAACTGCTGAATATTATGTCGTTGCACATAGGCTTGACACTGAGCTAGCTGCGCCTCTTCACTGCTGCCCCCGGATGCCATATCCAAAGTAAACTAAAATTTGAAACATAAATACTATATCCTGATGAGCCAGAATACGATAACACGACTGTCATTAGAGAAACTAATAAGTGTGCGTAGTAACACATTCCCACAATCCAACCAGCGTACCGCATGCATTCTTGTTGTATCTAATATTTTATAGTACAACACTGTATTTATACCTAGTATTTGAAAAACTGTTTTTTGGTACACTTGATGACTTATTTGCACAGAATTTCCATTATGTAACCTAAATAATGATCAACACTGAATAAGCGAACGAATCCATGCATGCAACCCCAATCTTCCAGAGATGTTTTGCAAACACAGAAGATCTAACAATCAAGTACAATTCCTAAATGATACACGAAAAGTATCGAGAAAATGCCTAACGATGAATATTATATGAAGGAAATCCTATTTACGCGTATTTAATGCAATGCATATAATCTCTAGTCATAGAAACTGTATAAAATCGAAGTGTGCTGCTATTTTAATAAGTGTAGGCCAATTCCTGCCCAACAGTGAAGTCGAAGAGTCATTTACTTTGACCTCTTATGACTCTTGTGACATCATGTAAATATGTTAGAACGAGAAAATCAAACAATAACATGGGAAAACATTACAAGAAATAGACAAGTGCGAAAAATAAAAGACAGTGAAAAAAAAAAGTGGCAACGAAAAAAGATAAAGGAGAGACTATTTCTGGATAAGAGTAATTTACCTTTACCAAACATCTTATATCCACCAACAAACAAGTACGACAAAAAACATGGACATCATTGACGTCCATATGTTTCATGCGTATCACAGATGCTTTTTAAATTCATCACTCTGCATTACCTCTAATGACTAAAAAATGTCTGTCCAGTTTGATGTCGAATTACTCAACCAACATTATTCACGACAACAAAACACCTGCTAACAATAATTGCATAATTATTACACAGTAACTGTTATGAGATTTAAAATGGCTTCCTTTATTTTTGATACGTTTCGTTCCTGACTATAAACGCTCTCAGCCAATGATGGTCCTTTAATAAGACCTAACAAAGAGAAGCAGTAAACTGTGAAGCTTTAATGCTGTTATCTAAGGAGGATAATTTAAATGGCAATCTGTGCAACCGAAAATGCACTGTAACAATAAATCAAACAAAATCCTAAAGATGTTTTAATCGAGATTCCATAATTCAAAATTCATTTACTACCAAGCTTTGTGAGTGTCCTACTCAACAAAAAGACCATCCCATAATCAAGAAATTTCAACAGAGTTATAAACAATTTTACTATTAGCATAATCAAAAATACAATAACCGAATAGCACAACTACTGTAAAGTGAAAAATTAAAGCACCTCACAGTAACAACATCTGCATCGTCGTAGAGGTAACAGACAAGAACATTCAAGCGTCGAAAACCTAATAAGTGAATAAATTAAACTGAATTACACGACAAGTGACATCTGCAGCAATAGCAACCTTCCACTTTACCGCACATATGACCTACACGACATGAAAGAAAGACAACAACGGCATCAACACTTGAACAACCTTTTTAAAAAATATTAATGGCAAAGATCTAATCAATTTATATTACTGTTACCCTAACAGACGTGTGTTATCAGTCTGCAACAAAGAAGTAGGCTTTTCTTAACTGCAGAATAAATGAACCAAATGCCGTAAAATGAATCACATTAGCTTACGTCCGCAAATGCTACCACAACACAAAATTTTAAAAGAGATCTATAATCCGAAGTATTCAATCAAATCGGACGAAACAACAACAGTATCACAAATAGTAAAGAAATAACGCATTTTATTAATCAACCTATTTTTGTTGAAGAGTATTTTTTCACTGGAAGAGGTCGTAAACGCTATAAAAAGCCGCTATAAAGTGTTATTTCAGTCATTCCACATATAAAAAAGATTTTGACAACTGATTAACTGCACCCAAATATGTAGCACAGAGAGAGTCACAGAGTAAGGGAAAAAATGGTATGAAATGAGTGAATATTTGAATTACCTCATATCAACACAAAATTACTACTAAACGATGACTGATAAAAACAAAAATGACAGGACATTCAGATTGACAGCAAATAAATATATGTCCTCACTTCCTCATTTACTTCGCAAGAAACGGAGCAAACAATGTACGTAGCATAAAACAGATCTAGTGAAACAGATAATCTCAACATTAAAGTAGAAACAGGACAATTTCGCAAGCTAACACATTTTCGTAACTTAATGAAGCAGTACAATTAAATTATGAAACCACGGCAAAATTCTGCCCCGTTTACTTTAGTTCCGCGCAAGATACGAGTGATAAACACTTTGCCTCGCAAAAATCGTAACAGCACAACGTACTTTTCATGTTTTTCCTCACAGCGAACATGCTCTAATTGACAGCACGGAGATACATAAATCGATCAATAACAACATGAGTAGGGAAGGGGAGATGGGACAAATAAGTAAGTGTGATGCTGAAAAGAAAGTGAACTGGAAATGTTGATTGTGCACTAAATGATAGGTGAAGCTGTGATGCGGAATTATTCCGGTAGAAACAAACCGGATCTGCATCCCAAGTGCGTATGAAACGTAAAGTATCTAGAACAAGTGAAATGAACCAAATTAGCAATAACCACAGCCACAGAAATGAAAAGAAAGGAATGAGGGACTAGCAAAGGGAATACCCAGGATGCTTGCTGATTAGAGGGTAAACAATACTGGACGACATGCATCCTAAACTGACAATGCATACCTATGAAATAGAGAAAGAGCAAGAATGCGGAGGTGACAGAACCACCCAACACGATGACGGTGATTGCAGTAGTTCTAACTACTGCTCTCCTATTGCAGCTGCAGCGTGTACCAAACATGTATTCACTGCCAGTAACTGAAAGGAACGCTCGGTTCCTCTTGCAGCAGCCGCTCTTTGCTTACAAGATCACTCAACTTAGATTCTTGCGCTGCAAGCCAACCTCTTCTTAATTCCTTCTTGTCTGCAGCAAAAGTGTTTCTGCAAAACGGATGCTGCTGCTAATAACAAAGTCGCTCCATTGTGGCAACCAAATTTAGCCGCACATACTTGCCACAAACTCTTATACATACGTACATATGTACATGCATGCAGACACAATATGGGCATAATTTTTATATGTCAAATACATCAAGCACACAAATTGCATGAATTTTGCATATGTGTGTGTGTATGTGTGTATGTGGGTGTGTGCACATGTGTGTGAATGCAGTTGTTCTAGATCGGGTAACGATAAATGTAAACATCAGTGACGTACTTTCAAGAGTGCTTTCAATCCAAAGCCAATTACGACTTTTAGCGCAATGCTAACAAAACAGGTACATATTTGTAAACTATCCAACGCTCCGATGAAGTCACTCCATTCCTAATTGAATTTTCACGGTGGTAGTAATCGTCCTTGCAAATAAGGAATTGGGTAGAAACTGAAGACATTGTGCCGATACAAGCTGAATTTGTTTCTCATCACTATTATTGCTGCCACTTGTAGCTGCTAAAAAGTAGAGCGTAAATCGTTGATGGGCACTTTCCAGTTTTTTGTTCAGCCCTTATTTACCACCTAATAGATGAAGCTCAAAATTCTGTACCAGTTCTTAAAAAGCATCACTCTCACATTTGAAATTTGCTGATGCCTGGTCAAGGAAATTTATACGAAACAACTGTAATAACCATTTACCACTTAATGAAGACAATACCATTAGCGCATGAAGTATAGATCTCCTTGTGACCATACCAGTTCACTTCAAACATTCTAGGTATTTCTTGAAATTACATAATGTTTGATGTCTCACCAATATCAGTTTCGCAGACATACAACTAATAACAGAATAAGATTGGAAGAGACAAATACGGCATTCTGCTAAGTTAAACAGTGTAATGGAGGAAAATCTTATCTAACCGATGCATCCATCCCAAGCAATGCATATTTTGACTTTTGTTTCCTGTTCCGTCCCTCATTCACTCCTTCAAAACATTCACATCATCACATATCATTTACCTTCCTTAGTTTCACTTATTTTGTTCTCTCATTTACACGGACGATAACGCATTTCCGAATGATACACAATCTTCATTGTCTACCCACATCTTTTAGTAGGTTTATTCTTGGGGTCATTGGCAAGTATTATTTTGGAATTCAGTTCCATTCATGAAATCATGAAAAAGGTTGTACTTCTGAGTTTACGCAATCATTTGCCTCAAATACCAAACTATACGTTGCTGACACGATTGCTATGATAAACTCATGATTATGTTAAACCAATGAATGTATCTTGGTCACCTGTTTTTTTTTTTGAGCCTGATTCGCAGTAAACTTTGACATTTTTTGCTATTAATTCCAAATATTTGATGCATATTCCACTTTTCAGACCAATAAATTCATTACGCTTATAGGAAAAGTATAACCTTATCATGTAAATGGTGACGTGGTTTCCACCGTAATTTAACGAAAAATGTTGAAAGTCATTTCTATGATAATTTCTTAGGAGATGGAAATATCCAATAACTTTTAATTGTTTCTACATATTAAGGATTTACTTGGTTTTGACTTCTGACGTAACAAAACCAGGATTTTGTGCTTTTCCTAGCTTGAAGCAAACTTCTTTTTTTGTTTAAATTTTCCTTAAAGATCAGTGTCAGCGTTCATTATCGCAAAAATTGGTAGTATATTTCTGTGCGCTTCCTTAACAAAGCAAGATTGATGTGAGTGAAGCGAATCTACGTCAAAAATTAGGGCTGATTGAAGATCACATGCGGAGGGGAAACTTTATCGTCTTGGAATTATGGGATGTTGTCATGTGTCTTTGTTGATATGACTGGTTTAAATATTATTGCTTTACAGCGGTACAAGAAAATCAATTAATTATTGAAATTCAAACATTTGGTCGAAAACCAAAAAAATAGGCACATCCAGAAAACCAAAATTAGGCACATTCTTGGGACTTGCAGAAGACGTTTTATTTCAAAGTCAGAAGTATATCTAGTGCAGAAGTAGTCCATTCATATAATAACCCCAATATATCATGTTGAACGTTGCATACACCACTGAAAATTCCTTAAATCACATTTCGATTCATCGAATTTGCTTTTATTATATGACAGATGATTAGAATTAAATAAAAATTTAGAAATTCGAAAAATGTCTATTTATTTAATGTGAGGATTGTGCTGTTCTCTTGACACGTTTCATATTCTCATCTGTTATGAGAAGCAAACTCGTCCAGAAATAAGAATGGGAAGTTTCTAATTTATAACGATTTTTTAAATTTCGGTAAAAAAACTGATCGAAGTTTTTCTGAAACTAGCGAAGAAGACGTAAAGATCACAATTAAAATAAACTACCATATACGATTCTATAGCATAACCAACTTACGAGGAAAGCTTGTTCTGGAATATAGGTCTAGTTTTTCACTATCCAGAATGGATAATTTCCTCTGAAAATAGAGATCTAAAAGATATTTATTGGTTAAGATCCTGATTTGAGTCGTCTTTAAAAATTACTTTAATTCAAGATGTAGCATGATGCATGTTCCAGAAACCTGAAGTTATATTCATTTAAAGAGTTCAAGTCATAAGTAATTTAATTACAGAGTTCATGCGTACAGCATAATACTTTGCTATTAACATCATGAAAGAATCTCAGAAGACCGCTTCTAATCTCTCAAGACAGTCTCACATTTCTGTGTTCCATACTACTACCATAAATGGAAGGGTTGTTGCTCTGGATTTTGCTAATATAAAAAGCAGGAAAGTAACATTTTTCTGCATATGATTCGGTTTGGTATCTGCTCGACCTTCGTGCCGATTCATAAAACCAACCATCGCAAGTTCGATCAGCGATGCAAAAATGAAAGTCATCCCACTGCAACTACGGTTCGTATTCTTTTTTTTCAAAATAAAGAAAAAATGATGGAAATTTCAAAAACCAATTTTCGACTTTTGGTGAGGACACATCAGATTTCTATGCAATTCAGTGTACATAGTTGTTATCTTTGTTAATAGTTTTCAATAGTTTTGATTTCAGTCGTCAAATTATCAAATTAACGACAAATAATGTTTTCCTCTTTGTTGCTGATATCACATTTATTTCTAATATGAATGTGAAATATATTCCTTAATTATTTTATATGAATTTTCGACATAAATGACGTAAAAAAGTGTCGGAAAAACTTACTGTATGTTTCCCTGTTTTACTGAAGGAAGTTTTGAGTGATATTTGAAATTTTGGTGCTAGTGAAAGGAAGGAAAATTGAATCTGATAAGGTTTAGATCTTTTTTAATAGCTTCATTAGACAAATATCCACAAACATGAAGTTGTCATCTTTTTGTACCGTTAGAAGTTGAAAGGAATGAAAATCTCAAAAAAGATATGAAGTTCTGTTTTTAATGAACTTCTTTACCACTATACTCAGTGGCAAGGATTAGATAATCTAATCATATTTGTAGGGTGGTTGCTTATCTGAGTAAGTAATGAGACAAAATAGTTAGTGTTCAGACTTAATTAGACTATAAAAAATGTCCAAAAATAAGTGTTAAATATTCAGAATGTGTGTATTTATTTCTTTAAGGACGAATGCAATCATTTCAGGTGATGACACAGTTTTAAAAAATGATAAAAGCAATGAGATAAGTTGGAAAATAAGGTTGGCTGATTGCTGATGCATAAATTCCAAATAAATTGAAGTGAAGGACAAAAAATAAGACTAAATCTTCTAGTTTGCTGGTAATGAAAGAGGTTGCTAACTTTTTGAGAATTAAATTTTTGCAAATATTTTGCAGAAGTTAATATATATATATAAATAATTTAAAGGCTTACCTTAAAACCCATATATCAATTGCCTGCAATAAAATTTATTACTCAATTTTATGTACTATTATAGGAACTTGAAAGAATTTCAAAAGTTTTAGAGTTTAAGTTAGAAATTGTGAAAAGAAGAATCAATACTCCGTGTTGTATTGTGGAAATTTAAGGAAAAACATCATTTTTTCTTTTCCAGGAAAATCCAGAATTATCAATAAATGTGAAGTTTAAAAATAATTTGGGAATTTACCTTAATGTATGATACTCGTGGCAGATTCCTTATAATGTTTCCAAACTGGAATGTCATTGCAAGTAGAGAATTGACACCAATCATAGTGCGAGCTGGCATTGCTCGCGGACTCATATAAAAAGGTATCCATGAGATAAATATCGTTAAATACGTTGGGATGTATCCTGAACGATATAAATTATTCTGATTAATAATTTTCTTTTTTTTTTGCAAAAAACTCAATAATAATTTAAGAACAAACTTACCTTGTAAAATATACCATCCATACCTTCTTTTGAAAGTAAATGAAACAGTAAGTTCATCCCATAAGCCCGCTGCATACTCCTACAAATTACATTGTAATTGACAATAAATTTAAATTTGAAGCTGATACAGCATATTTTTAGTCTCTAATAATTAAGAAGCGATTATATAAAAAAGATTACAGCTTCAATGACAGAAGTTGTGTAGTTGACCAAAGTAAAATCTGGTAATTCGATATCCTTAAACATCAGTACAGAATGAGGTTCATTCCATTTCATTCGTACTTCCTGAATGTTGTAATTATAGGATTCAAATGTTAGCATACACGATATAGAATCCATTGGAAAGTTGCGCAAATCCATATGACACGGACCCGTGCTCTTAATACGCCAACATGACCATATTGAGCCTGAAATACCAAATTACAGAAAGAAAAAGGAAAGTGTCGCTTACAAGACTTAGATCCAATAACTGATATGATCATTTATCATTAAAAATATTAAATGTTCAAATGTCATTTTTGCTAACTAAAAAAAGACGAAATAAACATTTCTCTTCACTTTTATCATCGTTTGCATCTTTAAAGACAGAAGTTCCAAAACTTTACCATTTGGAAAAACCATAAGAAAAACATTCCGGAATGGTGAGCTATGGATAAGTGCCTTTTTGGAATTGATAAAGCAAGTGTTAGGAATCCAAATACTTTCGTGGATGCTGTGATCAAAACTTAAATTGCCGTTGCATGGGGAAAGCACCTCGTAGTTAAGTGCTGGATCTTCCCAAAATTCATTCACATACAAATCTATAAAGATTTTATTATAATATTATAAGTTGATTCAATAAATTTGAGATCAAATATGTATCCGTCTTTCCAGAAAATATCTTCAAACCTTAGTAGTCGTTCGGTTCATTCGTAATTTGGTGTTAGCAGGAAAAAGAAGAAAGTGAACTAAACTTAAAGATAACTTTGCAAAAGAAAATTAGAAAAAATCAATTTAAAACTGGAGAAAAATTTAAATTGCTTACTGCGTGCCTTTTTGTTCCCACCCCATTTTCTATTTTTTTTCTCTTCTATTTTTTCAAAATTTTTACTATTTTTACTTTGACACAGATTCACATGGAAACACATGAAAAAATTAATTCTGATATTTTGTAAAACTCTATCAACAAATGCCAATCAGCTACTTTTGCTCAGATATCCAAATTATCTACTTATTAATTAGTAATTTGGAGAACGGAACTTTTTAGACGATGCATAATACCATATATTCGTTTTAATATTTTATTCAAGCAAATTTTATTTCTTAAGTTAATAGTACTAGAAAGATCTGTATGCAAACAAAATTTGTTCCGCTTTCTTTCATACTTTTATGAGGATTGGTTTTTCAAAAAATTTTTTATTGAAGTATATGAAATTTATGCTTGGAAAAGCTCAAAACAATGACAGACGAATCAAAGAACAAATAATAGATCACTTAATTAAAATGTAGACAATCGAATTTGAAATGAAATAATAGTTGTAACATAATTAAAATAAATATATTCCTCATTGTATATGAAGCACATTTCTAACGCTTAATAATTTCTGAATTTCAGCAGAAATTTCATTGAAATGAAAAAAAAAAGATTTTAGCGTGAAAATCAGTAAAACCAAACTAAGCTTCGGAAGTTAAGATCTTGGAAGTAACAATACAGCCAATTTGATGACAAGTTTCAGATTTATAAAAGATATTCATTCAAGTCATAATGCATAAATAGAGTGCTAGCACAGTAATCTAGAACCGGAATTATATGTTATTCTTAAACTTGAAAATTAGATTAAAAATTTAAAGCAGCAAACTTCATGATTCACAACTTGTACAAAATAAATGAAATTACCTTGGTTAAGATCAGAGTCATAGAATGTGTTACCACAATGGATCATGTACAGCACGGGTACATCGACGAAGATTTTTTCAAAAGAAAAAAATCAAAAAAGAATTTTAAAAAAAATCCTAAGAAATTATCGTCAAACTAACCGTTAGACTGATCTTCAAGAGACCTCCTAAATAACTTCAATACCGTATAATTTTAGTTTATGAAATATTTTGAAGGTTTTAATCTAAGCGTACCAATTTCAAAATCCTGAGTTAACTCAGAAACATAAGTTACTTCTTGAATCCACATTTCGATTCGTACAATAACTGGTCTAGACGGTAACTTATGACGATTGTGGCGAAGTGCAGCCTCAGTTAAAAGATGATCCATAACATCAGTATCATTAGAGCAGTGTTCTGGACGGAAGGCTACTACCGCAGCTGCACATAACTGCAGCATTAGCACTTTTTGCAGACAGAAAATCTGAGTGGAGCAGTATAGAATCGTTCTTTGTGGCATGGCTACCTAAATGCGGACAATCTTGCTTGTTAGAGTTGTTATTGTTGGAGTTTTCGTGACTACTGAGGATGTCAAAGTAATTCTTCTTTATTTAATCTTCGTTGCTCACTGCTTCAAGCTCAACCCTCTTTTCTAGTCTTCTAAAGGCATCAAAGCAGAAGCCAAGGAAAGAGAAGACATAAGCTATTGCTTGTTATAATCAATAATTTCAAAAGCTAATATCTAAAGCTTCTTAAAAGCAAACTTTATGAAGGACAACATGCTTATTCCTCGGTTCGATTATACATTGAAGTATTTCCAGTAAAGCCTGATTTTTGAGAAATGAGCAGTATAAATTTTGTTTCAAATAACATGGATTTAGCTTTTTGACCAATTCCAGCTTTCTTTATATATATATATATTTAGTGTTCAATAGCATGGTCAAATCTCTAAGAAACTATTTTTAATCAATTCTATTCTACCAGAAAAAATTCGAGTCATAATTTTTATGAATTTATCACATTTGTTCAACATTTGCTGTTTTTTAGTGCCGTAAAATTACTTTTGTGCAAATCATTGGCATTTTTCTTAATTGGTTCTTTGTGTGGGTTCACGATCCTCCCCCTACATTTTTGCATTTTATTCGTTCACTATATATATATTTGTTTATTTACTTATCTATCTGATAATTTATCTATTTACTACTTTTATTTGAATGTAATTGGTCATGAATCATCATGTCATGTGTGATATACAGTACACAATGAAAAGATATGGTTACTAATTGAACTACTGCAAAGAGAGAGCCAGTAATTGCTGTTGGCAATTTTCAAAAGTTCATCAACCTTATCATCCCCTGAATTTTGAGTCGGAATATTATATCTAAAACTCTGTTCTCTAGTAAATTCTCAAGCGAAAAATGTGTTCAGCAATAATTGTTCAAGAACAAAATGTGCTATACTACAAGTTTTCATGTTCAAATCTAAAGAAATTTAAAGCAGTAAACCATTTTAACTTTGTCTTTCAATAAATCAATTTCGGTATTCCAACCCAATTTTTCCGAGAAACAAAGGGAAACGGTATTTAATTTTTTCTTTTTTTAAAAAAATAAAAGTAGGAAAATGAAACAGTGGAAGATAAGAAAAAAGTTCTTGAATATATTAGAACTGAACCGAAGCAACTGAAACCATAAAACTATTGCACCTAAAATTTCATGTAAAAAAAAGCATTTTTGAATGAAGCAAGTTTCACTATTAATTGCCATTTTAGTGCTTATTCCGCTAAGGTTCATTGTGCTAGAAAATAGACTCTGAACAAATATAGTGTTGAAAATCTTCCAATAGGTTTTAAATAGTTTAGGGGCTAGAATTAAAACTTTGAATCCTGTAAATCTGGTTGCTGAACTGTTCTTTTGCATGGCGTTTTTTATGTTTGCTAGGTGACAGTGTCTCACCCGACCTGCTGCCACAATTTCACTGCCTGAAAAATTTTCAAAAACTCTCAAAGTATTTATTTATATATCTTTTGTCATCTCCTTCTTGTCAAGTTTTTCCCGAAAAGCTCAAATTTTGAAAGCCCTAAGTGAACATGGCATAGATAAATGTCAAGATACGGAAAACATACTATTCCTATTTACGAATGTTTGACTTATTGAGCAGTCGTTGTGTTTCGATTGCCAAATCATGTGTTGCATTTATAGATTATTGAAAATAAGTTACGAGTAGTTAGTTATAACGGCTATCCCGAAAGTCTCGGAAAATGTTGATGACGGCGATAATGATTTCTGATCGGGTGGGATAGACGGGCAGGTGGATGGTCGTCGCTGAAAAGGTCGAGGAAAAGGACGTGGGAGGAGAGGCGGGGCGCTCATTTCAGTTGGTCGTTGTAGAAACTTAGAGAATGGGTTGCGTCGATTGAGCGACCCAAAGAATATGCTGCTTCGTGGTGTAGCAATTTTGCACTTGACCCTTACCATCAAGGCTGCCACCAGTTCATGTCCACATCTGTGCTCATGTTCTCAGGATACAGTCATTTGTACCGGACAAGGTCTTCTCAGGATACCATCTAGAATACCACCTGATACTGTACGATTGTATGTTTCTTTTCCTATTTATTTTCTGCTGCGGATTACCACAGTTCCACGAATATAATAGGAAACCTTAGTGTAAATAAAATTCATGATAAATAAAATTCACGATTAAAAAATAGTTACAGAGACCTTCAAGAGAACAAAATATCGGAGATACGAAAGAATGACCTTAAAGCTCTACGTCGACTCAAAATTTTGTTGGTTGCATTTAATATACTTTCATTCATCTGTTTAAGTGTCTTCCCATTCCTTACTGTTTTTTTTTTTTTTTTTTCACTGGCCAGAAGTTTCAATGTATTAGATTTTTGAATTAATCTTTAATTATTGGTTTTAAATTATGCAGCAAAAGGGACATTTTCTTCTCGGTTATTTAAAGAGATTGTAATGTAAACTGGCGCTACTTTATTTAGCCACTTGCTAATGAATTTCCATATTTAATAAGTATTAGGCTTACAGACAATTGATGGATAATCAGATTCACATGATCGAAAGTGGCGCCTTCGATAATTTAATAGCACTAGAGAGGCTGTAAGTTTTCGTCCAGTCAGTTCATTTATTCAGTGATCAGTTTTGAAAAATGTAAAATTTTGTCAATGCTAGTTTTAAACATTCATTGCTGTAACAAGTTGAAGTTTTAAAAATTAATTAAAATAAATAATCGCTGGAAGCCCAGAACTTAGCAGTTAAGCCGTGAACTTACTTTATTTTTGTGATAGAATCAGTTTAGAATCTCATGGATAGCAATTTTACAGGCGATTAAATAGAAATCGTTTGCGGACATTGCCAGACAAAATCTTCATCAATAATGTCAATTTACATCGTCTGTTAGTCATTTCAAGAGTTATGAAACCTTTTTATGTTTTCGTAGAATAACTGGATTTTTTTGAAATTGTTTTTTTTTTTTTTGTTTAATTTTTCTGAATCCAGAACCTAAATCGTTTACCAAAAGGGACCAGAATTTGTTGATTTAGAGTATAAGGCTTGCTTTTGTTAATTTCAAAATATCTCAACATTGCTTATTAGTCAGTCCTTTAATAGTCATAGAGATTCAAAAACAATAATGTTAAAATTACTGTGAAAAACTTGTAATTATAGTTAAAGTTCTTATTGAGTTCACAAAGTAATTCATTAATTCCTGTTAAGTCCTTCGTTCTTATAAATGTTTTTGTAGCCAACTCTGTTTAGCTGATCCAATATAATTTTATTTTTACTATGTCTGAATATTTAATGATCCAACACAGCTGTTTATTTATGTTACAAGAGAAGATGAAGCTCAAAAAGCCATCAGTGAGAAAAGCAATATATTGAAATATTTTAAAACTTTTTGAAAAAAAAAAAAAAAGGTTCCTTAAAAGCTCTATTTTTCAATATCGCATTATGTTGCAATATTTAACGTCCATAAAATCGTTTTCTTTTAGCTACTATGTGCTTTTCAGGGACAATCCATTTCCTATCAGCATTTTCTCAATTTTTCTCTTTTCAAAAAAAAAAAAATGCTGACGTTGTGAAACATAACAATATTTCCAAATTCATTTTAAACAAAATTTCTGGAATTATCATGTAAAGCAACTGTTGTTGGTTCCGCATTGTGACAAAGCAGATCTACCGATTGCATTTTTCAATTTTTCACATTTGAACCAGGTGTTTGAAGATAAGAAATAAAGGAAAAAACTCATACATACTTGTTTATTTGTTATTCATACTAAATGAAGTTATCTAGTAACATAACTGCTAGAAGAAAGAAAATGTGGATGAAGAGAATTTTGTGATTGAAATAAGCGATGAGCAATTGGTGCATATTTTCAGGGTCAGACATTATCTCTCTGGTTTATGTTCTTCCCTGTTTTCCCGTTTGCTGTAAATGTTACTGCGTTTGTTTGTACCATCCACATCGTGATCAACTCAATGATATTTCTAATTAGCTGTTACTATCAACTGAAACAAGCTTTTCAAAATTTATTACTGCTTAAGTAATTAAGTCACTTAAAGATATTCTGTCCTTATAAACCAGAATATACTAGTATTTCAACGGTTATAAATTAAACTTATTTGACCATAACTAGAAGAACTTCATTTTTCCTAAGTCTGACCAAATTCAGAATTACTCAACAATCTTTATCCGTCTCCAATAAACTTTAGGGTAAGAATGCCACAGTCTTTATTATGTGAACTTTGTTCGTTCTCATTCATTAGCCCAGCAAAATTTTTAATGACTTAAGAATCTGTTTTGACATATAAGTTCTAATTTTAATTGTCATATAGGATTATACAACACTGATTAAGTGATCGGAATGTAAAAAATGAAAAACAAATTAGAAAAATTTATGATTTACTTTAAGCCACCGCGTTTATTTCAGTTTAAAATTATTTCCAGTTTTACGTTTGTTTACTTTTTCAGTTTCCAAGAGTAGCAATAAGTGCGGTTGAAATTATATGCTGCTTTTACTCTCTTCAACCATTTCTAGAGAAACTGTTTCCATCTCTTCATTGTCCACAAAAAAATTCACCTTCAATGTGCTTATTTGCCGCCACTGTTAATTGACAAACAAAAACAGAAATAAATGAATGCATAAATTTCTCTATATCACTTGAATAACAATGTAGGAAATTTTTCGGAAATGTTTTACCTCATCCCTTCATTTCCATCTTTGTATTGTAAAAAGATCCTAATTTTAAATTTTCACTCAGAATTATTTTGATGTATGTAGAGGAAACAAGGTTAATTTGTACGAGCTAAAGCAGTAAATGTTAATTCTTCTTTATATGAGTTTTGACGGTTTAGAGTTAATACGATCCTATTTTTGGCCACACTTACTTTAGTTATGCACCGAAAGTTTGGGATCTATCTTGGTTTTGCCTAGTAAAAGTGCAAATAACTTGAATTTGTCGCGGGGCTTAGAAAATATGATTGAAAACTGAAGAGTTAAGTAACGGAAATATTCGAAAAGGAACGATTCTGTATAAAGTACTACTGGGATTGAAACTCATTAGTGCATTGAAATAGAAAACTAAAAAGTGCATTTTTTTTTCGCCAGATTGGTAAGAAGGTAATATTATTTTATTAGGTTTTCAATATTAGTTTTAGTTTTCAATATATATAATATATTAGTTTAGTAGGTCTTCATTATTCGACCATTCTTTTGCTTTTCTGTTGAATATTCTTTCGTTTCTTTGTCTATTAATTAAAAATTTTGACGGTCTCAATTTTGTTCCTAATTTCAATTCTATATAAAGCGAATTTTTTTCAGTTTTCATGGAAATTATTGAAATTTCGAAGGTTTATTGCTGGAGGAATATATCGCTAACAGCGATAGGGATAGTTAGGTGATGAGTGCTTCATTAACGCAAGGGGAACAAGATGCCTATGAATTTATAAACAAGCATACTGTGAACAACTGTTGCAAAATGAAATTGGCTTCTGAAACTAAAAAACAATATGACACTTTTGAGATGGATATTTCTTTCTCCAGCTAATTAATTTCCCCGTGTTACTTAATCAGATGCAAGAAATGAAAAATATATTCGGAATTTGACAGAATTCTCTACAAATACTGTAATAAAAATAATAAAGAAAATCATTAGACAGACTTTCCACATAATAATACCTGAGGTTTCTGAATTAAAGTTTTCTACAAAAGAAATCTTGAGGGGGGGAATAAAGGAGAAGTTTTAGTGTTTTAACGGCCAGTCGAAAAACCTCGAAGAATCAAGAATAAACTGCGAACCGCTCATTTCTTTTAAGATTCTCCCCAAATACATCAGCTGATTACTAAGATTTTAATTTTTCAATCTGTTACGACAAAATCTTACCGAAGCAAGACTATATTGTGGACAAGTTACGTAATATACGTAATAAGTGCTATGGTAGATCAACACAGTTTTCTACAAAAGATCAAAGTCTTTTGCGCTTATCTTTTTAATGACCTTTTTTTATTTCTCAGTAATTGGGGCATTACTATGTACTTTTTACTCAAAGATTGTTGATCAAGCTTACATGTAGGACGTACAGCATAGAAAAATGTTCATAGTGCAGGAATTCCTGCTTTATATATATTTGTTTTTCGAAGCCTTTCAGGTAAAAAGATATCATTTTTGAAAAACGCCAGGAGCGAGTTTCCCGCTCTCAGCTTTTTCGTTTCCTTCTTTAGTTTCTGTACTTTCTTTATTATTAAACATATGTGCACCACTTGTTTCTACAGTTATCAAGCAGTACTTCAAATTTTATGGGCAAAACTTGGTATATTTGGAAAAATAATGGACCTTGAATTATAATGCAGTGAAAGAGTTGTGTTTGTTCGCTCATTTCCTTGCTGTTGTTAATTGCTGTATACATACCAAAATCTCTTTTTTGCAGCTTGCTTTTCAGGTGCGCAAACAAAGCAGTGCTTACAAAACCTTAGGGAAATGTAAAACCAAGAAGCGGTTAATTAGGAAATATCAACCAAAAGGGAAAACAATATGTCATGCTTATATATTGCTAATATTTATCGATTTAGAGATCTGTCTTTTGCGCTTATCTTTGCTACTTTTTTCTATGATGTTAAGTGATTTGTGATATATAATCATAAAAGTACAGGCCAGCCGTGCAAAGCTGTAATATAAAGGTTACAATCAAAGAATGAACGCAATATTGATTTCCTTCTTTAGTCTCTTATTGTCTTGTTAATGTAAAAATATACACCGGAAAGAATCAATGCAAGTGGAACTCATCTCCAGTGAAGCATCAGGGATAAGATGGGATGATATGCAATTCACTTTTTAACCTTTTTCTTCACCAAAAAAAATGTTACATTCGAGATAAGTGTTGATAAGTCAACTTAAAATCCGAAGTTAGACTTAAGTGAATCTGTTTGAGACTCTAAAATCTTTCTGTGTCCCTTATTATGCCTTAAAATAATGTCTTGCAAGTCTAAGACAGTCACTACACATCTGCATTTGTTGAAAATTTCAAAGGAAAAGCAGAAGGAAGTTGTTATCTTTAATGGCAAATTCTAACAAAATAGAATTTTTTCCAGTATCATAAGAGATAAATCAGTTTAAAAAAAAAAAAAAAAAAAAACAAATCTATTTTAGTATCTTTGAAAGTGATATTCAGAAATGAAAGATTTAGATGGCAGAGGCAAAAAGTTGACAGAAGTATAGAAGAAGCTTGATGCTAAACTTATGAATATAAATTAGTATGACAAGGATTTTATTTGCAGAGATCTAAGTGGAAATTTGTTAACTGTGTTGACTGATGCGCAATTACAAGGACCGAAATCGGTGCGCAATTTGCAATTTGATCGAAATTTTCTAACATGGTAACTTGGAATTATTTCTTTTGCCTCTCAGGGCTTTAAGTTTACATCGAAAGCATTAGACAACAATTTTCTCGTATGTTTGGTTTTTTCATTAACTATCTTACCTGTTTATTTAGTTATCTATACATTTTTACCTTCCTTCGCAGTCATCCCCTGCGACACTGTGACACCTGCGAAAGTTGATGGCTCGTCGAACAAACTTCAGCATTTTGCTTGATAGCGCAGGATTTCTAATTTATTAAACGATTTTAAATTAGCTGCAGCTTACTTTGCATTCCGGATGATAAGAATGACAACTTATGTTAGCTTCTTTAGCAGCTAACTCTTATTTTTAGTTATCGGGAGAGAGCAGTTTGGAGATTTTGCTGTTTGCATTCAATGTTTTGTAAAGTTTGAAAAGCTAGAATTAGGTGGAGGAAAAGATACACTTGACTTCGTGCCAAATCACGAGAAAAATATCAAAAATGTTTGCTCATTCAGTTTCATATGTTTTAAACGGTTATGTAGACATAGTTGTAAGTGGAAAGAACTGCGTCACTGTTATCTGTTATTTCTTTTAATGTCCAAAATATTTCACTGATTATTGGTTCTAGTTTAATAAATTCTATCATTTATGAAAAATAGTTTTCAAAAGTTGACATCCGCTTAAGTTCGGGATTTTTTTTTTTTTGGAATAATTTCACATTAATGTCAATATTATTCAAATTTACTGTTTATAGCTTAGACAGCCATGTGATAGCAACATGGACAGAAATGGAAATTTTAACACTAAGTGGCAACAATTTGAGTACAATGGGACAGCTTGGACCAATGCCCAATCTCCGCATCTTGTAAGCGAAAACTGGAAATATGACCTTGAAAAAAAATGAGAATCCGATCAGTTATTAGCCACCTATCACTTTTAAACTTTTTTTGACACTGCAGTCAAAGAGCGGTTCCAGATAATTTCATGTCCTTTCTTTTAAACTGATCAGCATCACTTATTGGAGGAAGAAGAAAAAAACCGTCTAAAATTCTAGCTTAATGCGATATAGTTTTGTCACCGATAACAAAACAATATTAACACTTCAAGATGTGAAGCAAAATATTCAGGAGATTGGCGGAAAACCCATGGCTTTGTGACTGCCGTTTGCGATGGATGAAAAAAATCATTTCTAATTCACATTTACTAGCTCGAAACACACTATGCCATCGTCCAGCACATTTGAATTCTCGCATGCTGGAAAATATCAATGAAACGGTATTTTTAACAATTTTAAAGTTTTTTTGGAAGTTCTAGGAAAGTGAAGAAGTTTAGGAAGTTGAAAAAAGGGTATGGGTGAAACGTGAATTATTTTAGAAAGAAAAACCAATAGTAAGATATAGGCTCGGTTTTCAATCAGCAGTGTCTACTCTGTCGGCTGATGAAAAGCTCATGTAGTAATACTCAAATTTCAAAAATTAAATTGTAAGCTCAGTTATAATTTGAATAGTTTTTACAAATTCAATAAGACCTGAAGAATATTATCGCTTTATTAAATTTCAGTTGATGAAATGCTCTGGGATTGAAAAACGTGCAGCCACTTCATGTCGTGATGCTTCAGTTTGTCCCTCAGTTTGCACCTGCACCGAAACAACGATCGACTGTCGAGATCGTGGTCTAACACATATCCCTGCCAATCTGCCTTCAACAACCACTGAACTGTGAGTTTACATTGTTTCAGTTTATCATAGTTTTTGTGAGTTTCTTGTAGTCTTTTTTATAGACTAGCGAGACTCTAAAGTTCTTTTTCTGAAGTTATGGAAATAGCATTTATCACCACTTTTCTATGACCCATTCTGCGATTAGGAACATTTAATATTTCAGAATTAGTGTGCCAAAATTTTTTAGTAAATTCAATTTTTAATGAATTTATAAAAGTTTTCACTTTTTCAGAAGGCTTGAACAAAATCAAATAACCTATGTACCTCCTCGAGCATTTCATAACCTTCATCAACTCAAACGACTGTAAGTTGAAAATAATGCAAAACGTAATATAAATTTTTTCATGTAAATAAAAAGTAGTGGATAAAGTTTTTCCTAGAGATTTCGTCTTTGTAGTGGAAATTATTGTCAAATTAGATCATTAAATAAATAAAATTGTTGAGTTAGTAAAGACTTTTATATTTAGTGATCTCAGTAAAAATAATATCGGGAACATCGGTCCGCGAGCATTTGATGGATTGAAGTCATTAAACTCACTGTGAGTTTTTTTCGAATCAATTATTGAATTAATATGAATCCATGAAAAAAAAATGTACAAGTTAAGTGTGGACTTAACCGATCTAACAAATATTCGTTCCTCAAATTGCACTCGAAGTTGCAGAGCATTAAGAAGTCTAATGAAAATTGTAACTTCATAAAGAATAAACAGCACCACTTGATGCTTGCACATTGCAAAAATATACTAATGAATTTTCAACGCTAGAATCAAGATTTCCTCTTTAATAATTCTAAAGAAATTTTCGTAACCAACGCTATCCAGTTTCATTTGTTTTTTGAAACGACAATAAAAGAAAATTAAAAAAAATACTTGTCTAAATTCAATTGGATTGTTCTGATTCAATTTTGAAATTCAATTTGGATCGCTATTTTTAGAAAATTTAATACATTTTTTATTTTTGCAGTGTCTTGTATGGAAATAATATAAGCAATTTACCGTCGGAAGCGTTCCATGGGCTTTCTAACCTTCAGTTATTGCTTTTGAATGCCAACAAGCTTCAATGTCTTCGAAGGGATACTTTTTCAAACCTAACGAACTTAAATTTGCTATCATTATATGACAATCAAATTCATTCCATTGCTAATGGAACCTTTGATGGATTGATTAACTTAACGACACTTCATTTAGCCCGTAATCCAATTATTTGTGATTGCAATCTTGTTAGTTCCTTCATCATCCCTGTAAATTTCAATGTGAAATTCATATTAAAAATGAGAACTGAATTTTACCTTTATTAAGTTCTTTTAATCGCCAATTTTGCACATTATAGTTTAGATTTATTTTAGAATTTTGTACATTATCAGGAATGGCTTGCTCATTTATTAGCTAAGAAAGCTATAGAGACTAGTAGTGCACGTTGTGATTCACCAAAACGAGTAGCTCACCGACGTATATCCACATTACATCATTCGAAGTTTCGATGCAAAGGTAATTTAAGGCCAATAAATTTTTTAAAAAATCTCAGTAAATAAATATGCTTTCATAATATTCCTCAATGATTTTTTTTTTTTTTTTTTTCAGTAATTTGAATAAATTTTGAAGGGTCTGAAGCGTATATAACAGCTAACGCAGGTCGCTGCATTATTGACCATCCATGTCCGGTTGGCTGCCTATGTTTAAATACGTTTGTTGATTGCAGGTATTGTATATTCTTTAAAGTGTTTTCTATTCTTAACCATCAAATGTTATACTTTATATTGAAATGACACTGTCCTGTGAAAAAAAAAAAGAGTTTTTATGTACAAAGCAGAATTTTTCATATTGTACCTTAATATATTAACTGTTGCAGTAATCAAGGTTGGACTGATTTTCCACGCAAAATACCTCGCTATACCACCGAATTACGTATGTCAAACAATAAGATAGTTGCCATTCGTCTTTCAACCAATCTTCACTTCGAAAATCTAACCACATTGTGTGTATTCATCTTCGTTATCTTTTTAAATTGTATTTTATTCTTTCGAAGCTATTGTTAAACACTGTTCATCTCATATAACAAAAGAATAAAAAAAAAAGTGAGTTTCAGGCTACTGGATGGTAACGAAATCGAATTCATCGACAGTGATTCGTTATCTGCATTGGGTAAAATACAAGAGCTGTAAGCTTTTCTCAACCAATTCATTTACTTTGACGAACCTACAATCCTCATTTTTTCAGCTCTAGCAGTTCTGCCTAATACACCTGTCGTCAAGACTATACATGATCTAGATACATTGCAACATGTTGAAATGTTTCTATCCTGTCACAATTAATAATATTCCTGCGACCTACTTTTGCTTGTTTGTTGAAACTGATAAATACTGACTTTTTTCAGCGATTTAAGCCGTAACAAATTGCAACATTTTTCACCTAGAGTATTTGGAAGTGGAAATTTGCAAATTACTAAACTGTAAGTTTTGCAAGTTATCAGATCGGTTCTGTTATCCATCACATCTATCACCATTCATCCTTCTCAACTTTTCGTGATGTACGATTACATCCTGGGTAGTGCTAACAATTTTCCCTTCTTTGCTTAAAATATTTTCTAGAGCTTCAAAGAAAATGGTATCATTTTTTTTCCCAAAACAAGCTAGTAATTTTAAATATCAAAATACTTCTTTTAAATCCATCCTTTGATTAAAATGCCCATTAGTGCAAACTACTCAAGAGTTTTGATAGTTTTTGCTTATGTAGATATCCGACATCCTTCGACAGTAATCATGTGAAAGGCGATTCTTTCCAGTATTATTAGTATTATTTGATGTCTTTTTGTTACGTTATCAACTTAAAAATATGTTATCTTCTTTGACGATTTAGGATACCACATTCTCCACTTCTATTTGCTTCTGGACACTGTGAAAATTAATTTGGCTGAATATATCTCGTCGGTATTCCTACTCGTTTTAAATAACTTATTTTTGTTGCAGCGTCTCTTCAAGATTTTTAAGTCTTCGCTTGTTTGAAAATACTTTTTCTAGTTTGATAATTTATGGATATTAAACTGAATACTAACTATCTGTTTCAGAAATTTAAGTCACAATCAGATCAAATGCTTCTCAGTTGATTCGCTCGCGCAGCTAGCAACATTAAAATCTGTGTATACTTTCAAATTTTTTTTTTTCTATTCAGGTTCTTTATTCGACAAATTTTGGGATTTTAACCAAGAAACATTAATAAAAATGACAAAGGTGAAGTTTAAAAGAAAAGTTTTTTAATTCCAATATCAAAAAACTCACTG
Source organism: Brugia malayi (assembly GCF_000002995.4). Lineage (NCBI taxonomy): Eukaryota > Metazoa > Nematoda > Chromadorea > Rhabditida > Onchocercidae > Brugia > Brugia malayi. The sequence goes on from NW_025062479.1 coordinate 5,448,820, forward strand.
CCATTCTGTAGATCGCTAGATGGGAACGACTTCATCTGTAACTGTCACATTGTTGATTTTGTTTATGATCTACGAATGAATGGGTCACACTTGCTGAATTCTGCTGTTTGTCATGAACCGCTTCAATTACGGGGTCGCACGATGGCATCTCTCACAAGGGACGAATTGTTCTGCACTGGTAATTAAAGCATGATTTTGCAAATTTGATATATTTGCCTTTTATATATTTACATCTTTTAAACATAATGTTTTAATTCCTGCGCGAACAACCGAAATTAAACTTAGCTTAATAGTGCAACAGTTGTAGCGTGAAATAAAATTATATGTATTGAAATTAAAGAAGGTCGAAAATTCTCCCGCAAATATGCCAAATTTTGAGAGGTTACGGAAGATACTTGTGCGGAAGATGATAATTACTGCCCGGCCGATTGCAAATGTCATGAAACAGTAGTACGCTGTTCGAACAAGAATCTTAAGAAATTTCCAGTTGGCATACCCGCTAAAACTACTGAGTTATTACTAGACTCAAACGATATTGTCTACATTCCTCCTGAACTGAATAAATTGAAGCATCTTGTGAAATTGTAAGTTACTGATATTTGTAATAATGCAAACCAGTATATAATGCTTCAATTACTTTTGTTATTTATTAGACTACGATGGGGTATCAGGGTCAATACACTGAGCAGTAGCTCACTTGTTTATCATAACTAGTATTTTAGTGATTCACTTATGTATATTGCCATAGAAATGTCAATGAAACACATACTTTTTTCTTTTATCCTTAAATCATAGTTTGCAGAGATCTAAGCCATAATCGGATTGTTTCAATTGAAAACGAAGCATTTGCAAATTTGACCAAACTGTCAACTTTGATACTTAGTTATAACAAACTTGAATGTCTGGGAGAAGAGGCATTCACACATTTAACAAGTTTACGTATTCTCTCATTGCACGGAAATGATATTTCAGTTTTGCCAGAGTCAGCTTTTGCTAATCTGCATAACATTACACATATGTAAGAAATTCCAGTTTTTTATTAAATCATACTCTATATCACATTCTACAGAAATATATTAAAATTCTATTCTATTTAAATAACTGAAAATCCTAGAGCTCTTGGAAGTAATTCTTTGTATTGCGATTGTCGTATTGCGTGGTTCAGTCGATGGATAAAAAGGCGTTTTATTGAAGCTGGGATTGCTCGTTGTGAACTTCCCTTGAACCTTCGAAATCAGTTACTCTTATCAGCCAATGAATTACAGTTCAAGTAACTGTATTTATATTTGTATTTCATGCAATTGGAAGAAATTCTGATCTATGCTAGAGCTTTGTCGTCCAACTTTTATAGATGCACCGAAAAGGTTCCAAGAAATGTGTTGATTAAATGTGATGCCTGTATTGATAGTCCATGCAAAAATGGCGGCACATGTCAAAGGATGAAAGGAAGGACATTTGCTTGTAAATGCGCAGCCAGATATCACGGAAAATACTGCCAAAATAAAATTGATGCATGTTATGGTGAGCCGTGTTTAAACAATGCCACCTGCAAGGTAACAATGCCTATTGATTTGTGCAGTTTTTTGTTAGTTTCCGCATGCTTGAGCGGAACTGATAGCATATTCATTGAAAAACCTTAATAGCACCGCTGGAATTTTGGAAATAATTTGAATTTTTACTTTTATTTTCTTCATTTTTTTAATCTCACTGTAGAGAAAAAGGAAAAGAGAATTCTCCTTGTTGGGCTTTTAAATGAAGATTCATGCTGTATTTTTACAATTTAAAGATACTTCAAGATGGACGTTTTAAATGTCACTGTGTAAAAGGTTTCGAAGGTGACCATTGCGAGACTAATATCGATGATTGCACATTTAATAAATGTCAGAATGGAGCAACTTGTATTGATTTAGTAAGTTTATTTTTGTATTGAAAGTGGTTCAAGTAGTGGAAACATATTATTTGAATAACTGCGAATGAATCCATAAAAGTCCATAAAAATCAGGCCTTACTGATACTTTGCAAAGGAAATATATTTCTAAAAAATTATTTGCTTTATTACATGCAATTTAGATAAATTCTTATGAATGTAAATGCCCAGTAACGCATATAGGACGTTTTTGTGAGGTGAAAATGGAATTTTGTTCGAATAAAATGAATCCATGCGAAAACAAAGGAGTATGTGTACGACAAGCTCTTTCTTACAGGTATTCTCATTGTAATCTGGAATTATTATCATTCTACTGTGTTGCAATTCAGCACTACAAAAAAAGAACATCATATAATAAGATCTTCAAATTCATATCTCTTGGGGACTAGCTTCTTGCTTTTTCAACGACCTACTCAACAAGTGAATAAACAGAATGGTATGAGGTGCGGAGAGTCATGAAATGACGTCACATTCTTGCACGATACATGAAGTCATCACTGGTAGTCACTGGAAAAAATGCTGAAAGTTGTAATTGATAATCTTTTTAGCCCACATAGTTAAAAATTGAAGAGCTTTTTCTAGATGTAATTGCCTACCTGGTTTCACTGGCACCAACTGTACGATAAACATCGATGACTGTGAGCATAATTTGTGCAAAAATGGTGCAATTTGCGTTGTTAGTTTTTTAATTTCTTGATCACATATTTTTTATTTAAATGGTATCCACATATATAATATCCCAGAAAGTCATGGCACAAGTACCAAAAAAACTGAACATGTACATACTGTTCATGCGGATTTAAGGATAGCAAAGATTTTGTATCCGTAAAATCTTTCAGGATGGTATACAGTCGTACAAATGTGAGTGTATTAGCGGATATACAGGAAGGTTTTGCGAATTATCACCAATGTCAAGTAATTATTATCCGAATACATCCCCATGTCATGCGCATTCATGTGAACATGTGAGTTTCTTCTCTCCATCTGATTAAACTTCTCTATCTTTTGAATTTGCGGTTGTAAGAATGGATGATAAGTGTAAATCATTTCAGGGTGTATGCCATGAATTAGGAAGCGATGTGTTTTGTAAATGCTCTGAAGGATATACTGGTAAGCGGTGTGAACAACTGAGAGCTGCAGGATATGTCCACGATGATTCATTCATCGCCTTGGAACCCTTTAGTGCTTCACCGGATGGGAATCTAACCTTCACTTTGATTACTACTGCTAGGTTATTGTTTTGGTAATTTTGAGCTAGCCAATCTCTATATTTTACAATATCGATTTAAAATGATTGTTTCAGCATTGGAGTCGTCATGTATTATGGCGATAATGCACACTTATCGATCGAATTATACAATGGTCGTTTGAAAATTTCATTCTGTGTGGGCAATTTCCCCGCATCTCACATGTACAGCTATGTTACTGGTACTTTTAAGGACTTTTTTTTTTTAACCGGAAAGGATTTATACTTTCTAACGATGATAATCAAACATTCTTAATATCAAAATAGTTGCGCTAGAAGGGAATGCAATCAAATTATTGAAGATAATATCTGAAACTTAATTAAAATATTGAAATATAATTTCACTATTATTACACACGCTCAGTACATGATGGACGTCCACATCGGATAGAAATTTACATCAAAGGAATAACACTAACATTGAAAATCGATAATCACGAGCCACAAACTATTGTCAACAGTGGTCCAGAAGAAGCATTCATATTAATAAGCAAGAACTTCTTATATGTTGGTGGTATCCCAACTTCTGTTGCCATTAAAGCAATCACTGCTTTTCATTTGAAGCAACCTCATAGTTTTAAAGGTAAATTTCAAGGATGAACAGAATGTTAAATGTTAAATTATGCGGGCTCCATTTTTTAACGTCTTCTCGTTTGCTACATGTCTTGTTACCTTCAGGCTAAGCAATAAAGGACTTTCCGTTGTTTATAAATATAAAAAATGGAATGAGATATAATTTCTGTGTTTTATTCTTTCTAATGGATCACTATTGTTAAAAAATGTTGACCCTAATTGTTTCAAACTCTGTAGTTTCAAAATTAGAAATGCTTTGATTTTATTTTTTTTTTATTTTTTTGCACAATAAGTCATGCAAAGCTTATTTATTTAACAAAATGATTTAAGACAATGCTAGTAAATAACATGTCATTTTTGAATATATGAAGGTTTCATCTACTGAACGAATTAAATGAATATAAAACAGAATTGTAGGATGCATTTCCGACTTTTATGTTAATGGTGTAGTAGTTGATTTCGATAAAGCGGAACAAAAGGAAAGGGTTTTAAATGGATGTTTCAAAAGTGTCGATCTCTGTAGTGGTGTTCAGTGCTACAGTGGTACATGCACTACGAATTCCTCATTATCCAATGGTTACATCTGTCATTGCCCTCCTGGTTATAGTGGTACGCATTGTCAGCGACGTACGTCATTTGAGTTATATCGTGAAATTTTATTGTATATATTTAGATTAAAATAATTTCCTACATACAAAATTCACAAATTTCAGGTGAAATTTTCTGTGCCAAAGAGAAATTTCATTATCATCACGTGGAAGGTAACTGCCGTTCGACAGAACAAATTAAAAACAGTCGATGTTATGGGTGGTGTGGCAGTGACAGTAAACAGTGTTGTACAGTTGTGAAAAGTAAGAGGCGCAGATTGAAAATGCATTGTAGAGATGGTAGTACTACTTCGCAGATTGTTCGCATTGTACGAAAATGTCAGTGTACTGCGGAAGCAGCATGTCGTGCAACATAGTTCCCTGAAAATTTGTTTAGTTGTTGCTTTGATAAAGATTTCCCGGTCTTTAATTGTTCACTATACCGTTTAATTCAAAGCAAGTCCTAATTCAGATTGTCCTTTTGATGATTGCTCACAGAATATGTGTTTCATTCTTCTTTCTCAGTCTTCCAGAAAGGACAAACTATTAAACAAATTTTATTACTGTTCCTTTTCATTTGCTATAAAATGCAATGTAATGTTTGGATCATTTTGGTGATTTCCATTTTCTTTTGTCAGTTACTGCGGATGACTCGATTGAGTTTCAAATTTATCAAAACAGAAGCCTATTTCATATTGCTTGCAACAACAAGATACAGTTTGGAACAATTCTCTTAAACATTTTGTAAATGAATTAAATGGGTGAGAGATTTGTCACAAAGTTTACGATAGAATTATTATAAGAAGTATTATTATAATTATTATTTTTGAGAATAAATGTCCCATTGTTCCGATAATTCCTTTCTTTTTACGAACATATGCAACAGGTATATGACATGCTTACCGAACAACGAAACCACAACCACATTGATTCAAATAATGGTGAAGGTCGGTCGTATACCCTAACAGTATAGTACAGTAATTAGAATATTTCACCTAAAACATGAATGGAAACGACATACTTTTATTCATTCTGCCTCTAACATTTCGGAAAGATTCATCTGCCAAACACGTGAGTTACTGTCAAGTTCAGCAATTCACTTTCAATAACTCTCTTTAAATGAATTTCAAATATTAAGTTAGAAAATATGTGTGCAACTTTAATGATTTCCGATCAAAACCTAACAGGAAAATTGTTGAAAATATAGAAGTTAGAATTGACTTGTTGTGCGTACTTCCAAAAAAGATTTGCAAAAGTAATTTGGGAGGTACAATCTTGCTGTCTTTCGAAAATGTATTTCATGCAATTGTATTATTTGTCCTGATTCATTCAATACTTTTTTTTTTTTTAGATCCAGCATCATTTTCATAGAATCTGCTGATATTGAGTTGATAGTTCCATGTAGCTGTTCAACTTGATTTTACAAATTAAAATCTTAGGTTTCTAACATTACTCACAAAATTTTGTTCTGTGAAAAATTAGAGCTTCGCAACACATTGAGAAAGAGTGGACATCTTTAAGGAATAATAACTTCTGGTAACAGTTTCTAGATTCAATTTATTTAACTTTAATAAATTTACAGATTTAAATCAAGAGAATATTCTTTCTGCATTATGGTAGCTCAAATGAAAGTAAATTCATGACAGCTGATGACACTGATTCTAGAAACTTACTTAATTCACTTTGCAAGCGTTTTAGCTTAAGAAAATTTAATCTTTTCCTAATATGTGATGTGTTAATTAAAATGATCCGCACATTTGGATTACATTTCAATTTTGTCAAACCAAACGACAGCGCTATTCATATAGAACCCTTGAAGAATGAAATGAGTTGACGCAAGATGAATTATAAAGTTGTTCATATTGTCTATAAGGATTTGGAATCTGAAAATTTACATGTAGGATTTCAAATTGATGGCAGTAATTCCTGGAATTTGAGACGTTTTTTTCTTATGCTTCTTCATAACTTTATTTGGGACGATTAAAAAGGTAAAATTTGTAACTAATCCTGCTCTTCAAGAATACTGCAAATTAATGCTCTAATGACAAAGTTCTTCAGGATATTGGCATGTTGTTTATTAGAGATGCCTAGCAATGAAAACTGAAAAAAAAAAAAAAAAAAACTAGATAGATAGATGTGTAATGAAGGATGCAAAATGCTTCATGCATATTTGATCATATGGATTACCGATAGCTTAAGCACATCTTATATCATTTCCCTCAGCAATTTAATTTTATTCCCAACACCGTGCTTATTTGGGTAATAAGAAATTTTAGATTTTACTCATTTTTCTAGAGTTTTGTCAGATTTTCTCAAAGTGGAAATTTTATTTCTTATTAAATGAATAATAAAATGTCAAGTTATAAGCAATTACTGTTAATAATGGAGCACTTTATCCACTTCTTTTTATCTATTTATATATACTGAAAAACATGATCTCTCAAAGTTAATGACCATAACGAACTTTTTACTCATCCAATTTTAGATGTCTTGGATAACGAGCATAAAAAATTTCGATCACTTCAAAGATAACGCGGACTACATAAAGGCAATTTACAGCACTTCTTTGGCATATCTTCGGGTTACTTCTTTTTTTATTAGTTTCTTCCTTCCTTGAAAATATTACATTGTCATTCAAATATTTAAGTCTTTTTTATACATATCAATTGAAAGCTTATAAAAATTTGCAGGATTTTTCTCCTGAAATGTTTTTAAGTGAAAGTGAATATTACGACAATTTCGGTTATGGCAAATGTTATGGTTTAACAAATTCATCTGTACAAGTGTGCTAGTATAATTCTTTTCTTTTCCTGATTTATTGTTTATTGAAACTGCGGAGATAAAAAAAAAAAATGATTTTGCTTTAGTGTGAACTCGCTACCGCAGATTTTAACCTGAAGTCAGCACCTTACAAAAAACGATTGGTATGGCATTTTAAAGAGTTTTGTTCTAAAACAAGTGCACATGGAATACCAATGATTAGTCGTGCACAAAACAAGTACTACAGGTTCTTTGTCTATTTTTTACAAATTTTTTAGAATACTTTTTCATGCATTCTGATGGTTTGCGTGTGGTTCTGAAAACTGGGTAAATTTAGAACAATATGGGTATTACTTTTTCTCGGATGCTTGACGATGTTGTATCATAATGCTGAAAGTGTTCTCGACAAATACCATCGAAATGAAAAAATTGTCGATATTCAGCTGAAGTTTGGCAAGTATTTTTGAATGAAGACTTTCCCAAATCTTCAAATGAAAATGTGTTAATATAAATTTAGATACGGCGCCATTTCCTGCTATTACTTTGTGCAATTTGAATCCTTATAAAGCTAGTCTTGCAACGGACATAGATGTCATTCGCAGAATGGTATTTTTCAAAATATAATTTATACAAAAGAACTTTTTTGAATATTATGTAAGAGGAGAAAGGACAAAATTTCACTTGTATAATAAATATTACTAACAACAGATATGTAATTAGAACTGGGGAAATTTTTCAAAAATTTGGTATGGGAAATAAATATGAAAATTTTCCCATTGATTTTATGAAATTCTCGTCAGCTAACGGCATTTGACGGTGCACTGAATAAAGCAAGTCAGACTATTTCGTCCAATATTAACCAGAGAAAGCAAAGAAATGCTGGTACTGTGGCAAAGGCTCAAAAAGCTTCAACGTTTGAACCGGTAAGGATGAAATTCCTGATTTAAATTCCAAAAATAAATTTTCTTATAATGGGTAAACCAGGTGACTTATTTTACATGTATAGAACATTTTTTCTGCAAATAGATTACTAATGCATATTTGATCAATTGTTCATTTTTAGACTGTTTTTCTTTAATCATATTATAGGGGTACTCAAAATGTATATGCGACGATTCGATTGACACTAAAAGTGAGTGTGAGGGTGAGAAGCATAAATATGAAAAGCCAAAAAACAATCGTGAGAAATGCATATGCGCGTTTGATAGAAGTACGAAAGATGCTTGGCCCTGTCATCTCGATATTTACTGGTCAAAGAATATATGTCAAAGATGTGATTCTCGAGCATTCTGCGAGCGTGGTTTTTTTAAGCTTACCTTAGCATAAAATATCGAGTTACATTTCTTTGTGTTTCTTTATGATTTTATCTTTCAATTGACTAGTATTCACAGTGAGCATGAAGGGACAACAAAATAGCAGCATTCCATGTATATGCGCACCGTCTGGTGTTTTCTGTGTTGCCTATGATGGTGATTCTGATATAATCAATATCTGGGAATATCTGAAAGATGGTGAATTCGCTGAAGACTCGACATTTGTTGAAGCAATGGGTTTTGATGGGATGACTGATGAGGTGAAATTTATTCAGATAATTTTTGTCAAAAGGAATTTAAACAAAGTGAAATGTGAATAATTGGGAAAATTTACACTTCCAATCGAATTATCGAACTCTTAAGGTAGCAATTGTAACAAAAGCCAAAGAAAACATCATATTTGCAATGGCAGCCTTACCAATGAAAGATCGGCAAAGAATTTCAACAACGAAACGTGAACTAGTCCATAAATGTTCATTTAACGGAATCGCTTGTAACATCGACCAGTAATACTTGACCTTAACATTTTTTTGCATAGTAATCGAATAGAAAATATGATAATTTGTTTTTTTTTGACTTTAACGTTACTACCAAGAGACTAGAAGTTAGCCAAAATTTTATTTTTTATTCCATGGCTAATTATATAAAATTTTTGTTATTCATAGTTTTAAAACGATGAACAAGCAATAGTCATATCGATATTCACTTTTTTACTTAAACTTATTTTAGCGATTTCTTAACTCACGTTGATCCGAACTTTGGGTCATGTTTTACTTTCAACCATAACCGAAGCATGAATTTAACTAGTCTTCGAGCAGGTATGTACCGCGAAAGTAATCCGTCATAATTCTTCTTATAGTTGATGGAGTTTTATGACTTCTGAACCTTGAAATAGCTGTTAGATTTATGTTTAAAAAATTTGCATAGGCCCGATGTATGGTCTTCGGATATTGCTGTATGTAAATGAATCGGAATATATGCCGACAACAGAAGCTACCGGAATTCGACTTACAATTCATGACAAGGAAGACTATCCGTTTCCTGATACGTTTGGGTATTCTGCCCCGACTGGATACATTTCTTCTTTTGGACTTAGATTGGTAATATATATATATATATATATTTATTTATTTATTTATTTATTTATTTAAAATTATTGTGAGGATGAATTTATTATGATAGAAGCTTAGAAATGATTTGTAGAAGCGAATGACAAGGCTTCCGGCACCTTATGGCGATTGCATTCCTGATGGAAAAACTTCAGACTATATCTATGAGAATTATGACTACTCTGTTGAGGTATATTATTCTTAAATTATTTTTAAGTAAGATATTTTTTAATCTTACTCAAACTGGACTAATTTTTAGGGTTGTTATCGTTCATGTTTTCAACAGCTTGTTCTAAAGGACTGTCAGTGTGGCGATCCAAGATTTCCATTACCGTCTGGACATAAACATTGCAAAGCAACGGATCCTTCAGCCCGTTCGCTTTGATGCATTCAGTGTCATTTGAAAAGATTTTCACGATTTGAACTCAAATTTAGTTTAAATCTCTATTACTTATGACTTTATTTACGACTTTCGAATTGGAACCCAAGAAAAGTTTCAGGACGTTGTTTGGACAAGCGCACAAATGAATTAGGAGAACTGAATGGAAGTTTTCACTGTCGCTGTCAACAACCTTGTAAGCAGTCCATTTATTCAGTAACTTATTCACCAGCTAAATGGCCATCACATTCATTGAATGTACAATTGGGCATCTGTAACGGTACAGCAGCTGAATGTAACAGACATTATAAGTAGGGTTTATTTCCATAATTCTGTAAATAGTATTAAATTTTCAACAAATATATATTGAGATTTTACTTATAACAGAAAAGTAACATATTTATTGCACATTAAATTTTTTAGGGAAAATGGTGCCATGATTGAAGTGTTCTACGAACAGCTCAATTATGAAATGCTCACTGAATCTGAAGCCTATGGTGTAGGTTTTTTTTTAAAAAAAAAAAAAAAAAACTTGAGCTATAAATTGAGAAAACTGAAGTGTGAAATGTATTTTATCGATATAAAGTAATGGAAATGTTACGAAGTGAAGAAAATGCTACATTTTTTAAAAGAAGCACTATCCTTAGGATTTACAAAAAATGGATGAGAAGTTTTAATAACTGTCTTGTACACTGAAAAGTTAGCTATGAACAAAAACCAGTAGTGCATTCATTCCTTGCTGTGGCAATTCAGTACCTATTATTATTTGTCAGTTCGTAAATTTATTGGCCGATTTTGGAGGACAGCTTGGCCTTTGGTGCGGTATTAGTTTTCTTACGTGTTGCGAATTTATTTTTCTACTTTGCGAAACAGCTTATATGTCTGCGCAGTACAATTATATCTTGTGGAAGAAGAAAAAGGAAAAAGCGAGAGAATTGGACAAGCACAATAATTTACTGTGATTTCTTGTTACAGTTTTGTTCATTTCATCACAGCAATAAACATTTTGTTGGATCTAAATATTTCACTCATTTGTACAAAATAATTCAAAAGCTTCGTCAAATATTTTAGTTTAATTAACTCTTTACAATTTCTTATCTTTCAAGTTTTCAGTTTCAATTTCTTGCATTAAATATTTATAGCATAAGAAAATATCTATGTTACAAACTAAAGTCTTCTAGGCCTACAATGAATTTGTGGGAAACAAGGAACATGTAAAATTATGCAAAATAAGTTGCCCCGGTGATATCCTATTTTATTTATTTTATTCATTTTAGCTTAATCCGTAGTTGCTAGCGAAAAATACTATTAAATTGCTTAAATCGTTCCTTCAATAAGTTCTCCGCAACAGTGTTTTGCGATACAAAAGTTGAACAGTTTTGAAAAGATTAATCTATCAACTTTCTCCAACTGAAATACCGCTTTTGATGTACTAGTTACATTTAAGATATTAAAGATATTCCAACGAAACACCGAGAATTGTATATCTAAAACAATGGGATAAAGCGCTGCCAGAAACTGCTTGTTTTACAGAATGCTGTTGCGGCGATTCAACAGTTCCACCAACAATGAAATTATTGCATTTAATCTGTATGTAGCACGCACTTTGATCTTCGAACTTCCTCAGTATAGCCCACTGAAAACAATAATGGATGCATTCCAGATATTTGAAAATCATAGAGTAACCTCGCACTTTGGTATCTGCAAGCCATTCAACTTATTTATAATTACATTCGATCCGTTCCTGTGTTATTGTTATCAAAGTGTAATAATTAAAGAAATCAAAAAGATAAAGTTTATTATTGATTATTCATTCAGTCGGTATTTGAGAACTACTGAATGCTGAAAACAGCTTCCATTCTACGCTGATCAATTCTACTCTGATCAAGGGAGAAGACTAAAGCGCTAGTTCTATACTGAAGTTTCTTTAAAGTAAGTAACAAGAGTAGGCAAAATCCAATGGAAACAATTTATTGAACCTTAAAAATATATATCATTTTCATTGTCTTGTTGAAGATAACAAATAGCTGTCTGAATAAGACAGTAAAGATGACAAACAACTCTTTGCAATCGTTAGAACTGTTGTGTAACATAAAAATTATTAATAACCGGCATATCTTTAAAAAAAGAAAAAAAGTGTCGAAAAAGAAATCCTCAGCGAACCATTGAGTTTCCAATTAAATTTTTAAATTCAATGTCTTGCATTATGAAATGAATTTCAATATTACTTTGATTTTATGCAGTGCCAAGCTGATGATTGCTGTTTTGATTTCGCTTCAAATGACGTTACAAGTTAGTGGATGGCGTTCGATTGTGAAGTGTTATTTGTACAACAATTGATCCTGAAGGATTTATGGATGAAAACCAGCATTAGAACAGGAGGAAATGGTTTGAAAATACTCGCTTTGTCAGAAAATGAACAATATGGTGAAAATTTTAGTGTAAGTTTTTCGTCCACTGAACGAAAATTCATCCGTGAAGTTTAAGGAAACGAATTAGAAAAAGTAGCGTAATTGGTGCTACTTGACTATGAAAGCTCATTCGATCACATTAATTTAGTAATTAATAATATCGACCTTGTATAACAGGATCGACAATATGAGCTATCAGAGAAACAACTGATTACTAAACCTTTCATTCTTTGATGACTCTAATACATTCTGAAAAATTTATTATTTCCAGTTAGAGGAGGCATTCGGAGTTTATGTTAAAAGACAAACTTGCGGTGATGGTTTTGGTTTTTGCATGAAAATGACGTTCACATTTGAAGATGGTGGTAGGGTTTTGTCCGGACCATTTAAATCCTCTTTTATTTAATACAAATGTGTATGCAACCCCTGTCAAACAAAGTTCAATGTATATGAAGCAAGGACAATTCATTTCTCATCTGGACATTTCCTTTGCAAGAGCCCATGTTTTGAGAAATTATGTATTTAGCACCGGAAATGAAAATGTACAGCCAACAAGCATTCGCTCGTAGCAGAGGTTCGTTTTTCACAGTAACCGAGTGGAATTAGGATAAAGCAGATAATCACTTCTGTAAATTCAACCCCCAATTTGACTGTGCAACAAAAACAATATCTTAACATGACTTTAGTGCAGTGAAATACTAAGATTCTCGCATATAAGGACAGTGATAGATCACAAGCAAAATTTGTGGAAGTATATACCTGACAGTTGGCAAAGTCTTCATCAGTAAATTTGACAAAATTACGTTAGAGAATAGGTCTACGGAGATTACCATAAGATTTTATACGGTAGCATTTTAAAATCCTTTTGTAGCTTTGAAAATAGTTCGTTTTTTTCAGATACTCTGGATGTATGTATTTGTAGCAGGCACCTTTGCAGTGGTATCATGAGGACACGATTTAGAAATTCTAATCTGTTTCTGGTACAAATTATCCCTTTGTATTAGTGAATAAAATACCTTTGAAACTGTGCAGACAAAAAGCATATCATATTGAAATAAGTTAAATCATAGAAAATAGTAATCAATCTAAGTGCAGAAAAGCTAGTTTCCGAATCTGCAATAAACGCAAAATTCATTGTATTACGGATAATTCCTATAAAGTGATATTACAATTAGACAGTTTTAGTAAAAAACAAATACAACTCGGAGGCAGTTTGTTTGTATGTCAGGTAAGACTGAGCAAACATGGTTCGTTTGAATACATTCTTGAAAATGAAGGAATTTGTTAGACCCAAATTGTAGCAAATAACAAACAAGTCAGTGCTTTATATCGTAGTGACTGTTACTCCAATATTACAGATAACAATTTCAATAATCCACGAGTTAATTCCTTATCGAAAAATCCTATAATGATACTGTTTAGAAACAAAGATTTTAAAGCATCGAATTCTGGAAAACCAAAATTTTCAAACATGATTAGCATTTCCATTTCTATTCAGCGCTTACTGCTGTTCATCTACTATTAAACGAGACATTTTTGTCTAGTACTGTGAAAAAAGGAAATCGAAAACAAAAGAAATTGCAATTTAATGTATCAGCTGCAGACTCAGCTGTGGTCAAGTCAGAATATAACTAGAAATTGACCACAAGTCAAATGAGATTAGCTGTGCGAAAGTAGCACTCGTTAAAAAACGATTCTTACCGCGAAACACTGTTGTAAACCAGTACAGCACCGGTAAAAAATAACACAATCAGAATGCCGATTATGGCAAATAAAAATTCAGCACCACTGAATTCTGCATTTTGCGTATAATTAGATGATTCATGTATCTTCAATAATTTACGATTGATTGCGTCGTATATTTTTACTGTAAAATCCAATTTTCGCAATAAATAGATAAATTGTTTCTTAACTCATAAAGAGATTTTAGAGGTGAAAAATAGTTCATGTCGTCTATTATTTGATTCCACCATTATTAGTAACTTTTTCGAGCCACTCATTGCTCTTTGTGGAAGACAAACACTTTGTCTAAAGTGTAATAAAGCTTACGAAACTTACTTTAAACTATTTTAACATTTTGAACTATTTATTATTATTGATTTCTTTATTACTGTTATCATTATTATTATTATCATTATTTATTATTATTATTATTATCATCAGTAAATTTATTACTAATTTATCACTACTAATCTAATCAGTATTATTAATTTATTATTATTATTATTATTATTATTATTATTATTACTGATGAAACATAGCTGATATCATGGACAGAATTGAAGAAATCGAGAATTTTTTCGTGAAAAAAGTAACCCCAGTACCTTTGCGTTTATAGATACTGAGTACAGCACTTTCAGGTGCTCACCGTTTCGCTCCATATTTGTTATCTGAAAATTCTAAGAATGAGTGAATAAGAAATTTAAGAAAACAGAAGCAATCTCCATTACTGTTACTAATGCAAATATTTAATTAGTCAGGTGAGTTAATAAATGATGGCAGGCTTTGAAATGATGAACAAATTTATTTTATATTTATTAGTATAAACTAACTATGTGAAAATTGAAGAGGAAACAAAGTTGAGAATAACCTTAATCTGTACTGCATCTTCACTGATCGGTAAGCGTCCTTCATTCAAATCAGTGAAAAGCACAAATTTTTTCAATGCTAGCAATAACTTATGATTCAGTTCCACTGCTGTTAAATTGATACCAAGCGGAATTTTCAACTGAAGTTCGTAATGTTCTTCATTTTCAAAGCTAGATAGTGCACGTTTGAATTTACTAGTGGAAAAGAAATTTTGCTGTTCGAATTCAGTCTCCGGATTTTCATGACCATTTTGACTTTCTTTTTTTGTTGCGGAGTCATGTTGGATTATTTTATCGAAAATTTCTTTCAGAAAGGTGATCATGGGGATAGAAGGAACTTCCAAAGCACTTTTATTCCATTCCTTATGTTTTGAAATTTCATTTGCGTCAAAAGTTATTTCACTCTTTGCTTCGCTATCTTGTAGAATGAAATTGTCTGAAATGTAAAGCAAATTTGAAGCGTCGAAGTAAAAAAGAATTTGCAACATTTGCCGATCGTTTCTAGATTTGTAATAAATTTAAATTAGCCATACTGTTAGTCGGGAAAAAAAGTAATCATGAAATAAACAACCCTTTCGAAATGAAACGGTAGACGGATAATGAGCAGTTGGTGGAAATTCAAATGGTAGAGAAACAAACGGAGTCCATGCTGAGCCTGAAATTTCTAGAGAAATAAAAAAAAAGTACAGCAACAGATGGTAATAAAAATAAGGTGTCACTTAAGCATCTAATAAAAACGACGAAATAATAACCGATTGAACGATTTGTTTTCACAACGATCGGTTTTTCTGACGTATTCATTACCGTTGGTTCTTTGGTAAAAAATGCTGTAAATAAAAGAGCTCATCGGCATAAACTCTACGAAATACTAGGCATATGCAAGCAACAGAAAATATAGGATCATAGTATTACTCAAAGTATTACTCAAAAAGTATTAAAAAGCATTACTTAAAATGTATTTAGGCAAGTGGAACATCAATAAAATCTTTATAACATTAAAAGCAATTCACTGTTAAGTTCCTTATAGCAAAAATTAATTTCAGAAAATTAACTGAACTTTTAAAACATAAAGTAAATAAGGCTAGAATTGATTCTGTTAAGAATTTGATTTTCAATCAAGGAAAATAGCAGTAGTACTTTAACTTACGAGTGTTCTGCAATTCTGATGGTTCTATCTCGATACACTTAGTAGTTGTTCCCATTTTTTGTGGCGTAAGACTTAGTAATGCATCTAAAATTTTAAAATAAAGCATTTTTTGCCACTTTCTACGACATAGTTGATATTTTCCAGTTTGAGGATTTATGGAATATTATATATTACCAAACCCTTAGCACAGAAGATTAAGTTATCCAAAGAAATTGAGAATCTAAGGGATAACGAACTGAAAAGAATGAGAAGGTGTTATAGGTGTAAATAGCAGTAGATCGTACTATTATTAAAACAGTTGCTACACTAATTATTTAGCAATTCTGGAAATTGCAAAAGTTGTTGTCCGTTTTCTTTAAAGTGTTCCAGAATTTTAAAATTAAACTGACACGGGATATAATAAATCTACCTGTATGCGTTGTGGTGGCAATCATGGTAGTAGGCATTGTAATAGGTACACTGTTTCCTGCAACATTGCCCCAACTAAATTCGATAAACTCAGTTTGAACATAATCGCGATTCTCATCATTGGGATATTCTTTTTCGGAAACCACAATCTCAGTAACATCACCAGGATTACTTGCTGTTGAAGCGTTAATAACTGATTGTGGGATGTGAGAAGTGATCGGCACCGGCATACTGCTAATAATGACTTCAGCTGTGCGGTTGGTGATTAGTGTTTTAATTGGAATAAGCGGAATGGTTGGGACTATAGTCACTAGTGAACTGGATAGTAAACTCGAAAGCATAGCTGTTAAGGTGAATGAAGAACTAGAAGATATAGTCCTTAATGTGGATAATGTTCCTGAAGAAGCGACTGTTGACGTATCTAGTGAAATAATTGATGTCATTGTTGTTTCTAAAACTTTTGGCCAACTAGGCACATTTGTCCAAGTACCAATTTGTTCTGTTTCTGTAGCCTCAGCAATAAAACTTGTGAGCGAAGTGTTTTCAGAATACGACAGAGCTGTACTTTCAGTAGAACTTGAGGACGTTGAAGTTTTATTCCTAGTCAAAATGGTTGATGATGATTCAGGAAATATAAGTGTCAATTGAGGAAGCAAAGGGGTCATAAAAGCTGATTCAGGAATACTTTCGTAAATATGACGATCGGTTGTTGCAGCAACTCCAGTTTGGAAATCACTACTTACATTAGCCATAATAAATGGTATTTGTGTAGCCAATACTGTTTTATTACTGTTATTATCTCGTTCATCTGTGGGGAAATTATGGTCAAAATTATTCAACGTGGTATCCTGAAAATGGTCCTGAGGAGTCAGAAATGGAGTTAACATTGTTGGCAATGATTCTAAATGATTGTTTGCAACGACATCCACTGAAACATTGCCGGTGAAAACTTGTAAGTTTATTTTTCCACCAGTAATATCCACCGCATGATGCGAAGCTGTTGAAGCCATCTGTAACGCAGGGAAATAAAAGTTATGAAATTATTGTAGAATTCTAAATTCACCTTTGCGTTAAAAATTATTTTCAAAAATCTCATTAATATGATTTAATCTTGCACTTCGACTTTTTAATCCTTTCATTAACTTGATATAGTTGATAAATGTATTCAAATTATAAAAAGAAAAAAAAAAATGCGAACATTTGTTGAAGTAGTTTGCACTGTAATTTGTGAACGATTTGTAGATGCATGAATGGAGCTAGTATTGCCAGATTTCAACAAAATTCTCAACTGCATTGATAAAAGATTTACATTGCCAGCAGGACGTATTTCTCGACCTTCAACGACGACCGCTTCTCTTCCACGGTCAATGACCACTCTGTGAAAAGACTATTAGTCTTATATCAAGAACCTTATACCAAGAAGCACAGGAAAGTGAAAAAACTATTTCGAACAACCAACTTTTAAAAAATACAAAACACGAAATTTTGGAATTCTCTACGAATGTCCTAAATTAATTTGCTGAAAACTCAGATACCTGGAATACTGATCAGTACTAATGATGATATTTGACGAATTAGGGAGCATTTGTACAATTGCTCGTTCATTCTCGCATTGCACAATCATCTCGTGGTCAGAAACCAATATTTCAAAAGGTGATACAATAGTTTTCAAATTAACCATGTATAATCCTGACCTTATCCTTAGAAAACGATAGTCTGGTGTTATTTGTACGGTAATATTTCCATATCGCATTTTCATCTGAATAAGGTTTAAGATTTGCAAACTGGAAAAGTAAAAACCGTTGCCATAAAAATTATGACAGTTCTTGGCAAAAATTTGATCAGAAAGTGGAGGAATTCTAGAAAAAACTTCGAGGATTTTTTAAAACAAAATTTGAACCAATATACTTAGATAATTAGCAGTAATTAAAGAAATGTAGAACAACATGGAAATCTTAAAAGTGTTAACCTGTGCATTGAAAATAGTCATGTTAATATTGTAGTTACTGCTGACTGAAACAATATGAAGTTGACGATTAAGACCATTTAAAATATTGGAACCGATAGTGATTTGACCAGCCACAGGTAACTGCCAAGTAACAGCCGAAACGTGAGCCCACTGGCCATTAATTGCATTTACTTCAGTAATACCATTGGAAAAAATTAAGTTGACCTTCTTATCAGCTCTATACTCCATATAGGAGTGACCGTCAGTGCTTCGATTTGCCCTCAGCAATATCTGAAAGTCGAACTGATGACCAGTTAATTAATGTACATCAGCTTAACCAGGACAAAGTAGTTTATAAGGCTTGAAAAAATCTAGAGGGTACAATTCCCTGAAGCATAGACTAAATTTCATAAACTATTTCCAATTAATCCTAAAAAAAGATTGCTTTTCAATAAAAAGTTAACATAGTTTGGAAAACTAGTAGTACGGGGTTTTAATCATTCTGTCTTTTTCCCTTTCCGTTTTTCATTACATATTACTCTAATTGATCTTTTAGAAAACGTTTGCAAATCAAAGCTTGCTATGATAATTCTCAAACAATGAAGTAATTCTTTCGAAACTATTCATCAAAAAACCAAAGGGACTGCAAATAGTACGCAAAGTTTTAGGACAGTTACATAATTCACAAAAAATCATCTTTTCATAATGAAGGGGAAACTTATCTGGATTTGCTCGCATTTTGTTTGAAGAATTACTTGTGAGAGCTCAAAAATGGAAAGAACATTGTTATAACCGGAAAATTTTTCAGTTTGTCCATGCGGTTGAAAGTCTAATCTTGAATTGCGTGACCATACTTTTCCATGCAGAAACTTTTCTTGGAATTCAACTTTTGATTCATCTGAGATGACAACTACCCAATCGGTGATAGAAACATTGGAACTGGATGAATGTACCTGTGTGACCATGATCTTCATGTAAGTCAAATAGGAAATTAAGCACTCTGAGATATCTAATCCTTCGTCTCAAGAACAGTCATAGTGATTTATCCCGCTCCTTTTTCTAATTTCCAAGGTTTTGAAAGAAAAACTCAGAAATAAATAGAAGGTAAAGGATAAAGAATTACTCCTTTGAATAACAGCAAGGATATCAATAGCGCTCTGTAAAAGCAACTTGGACTAGATAAAATTAACTGCTTTAACTGCGAGACATTTCTGACTTGCAGTTAAATATGAAACAAAATTCATAGTAGTCTGCTCTGTATAACTGCTAAAGTAAAGCAAAAGAAGCAGTTTTATCGTGAGAGCTAATGGAAGAATGAAAATGAAGTACCACAATATGATCTGTAGGCAGTGCATGTTGTTCGAAATGCTGTTGAGTAGTAACAAGTTGGTAATAGCTAAGAAGTAGAATATAGACACTGGGAACAAAGGGCAGTAAATAGCAACAAGGCATTCGGTACTAGGTCAGGCTTATGTAAAGGAACGTGAGCATGTTGGCAATGCCATCCTACCCAGGCAGCCACCGACCACACCTCATCCGTTTCTTGAAGCTGTATATGCTCCTTCCTAGACACCAGTATCCATGGTGATCTTTTGAAATATCTGGCCAATAAACAAATGTACTCCACCAACAACATATCCTGCACATTCCTCGACACAGTAAATTGCTATTCCCCAACCTTCCCTGAAACTTTTGATAACTAATCTTCAATCTCTCTGTCCTCTCTTCCTTTAGAACTATGCTGTTAGATTCAACTACAATTTGGTCTGGAATTGACAGTATTTAAAAATTTTGAAATTCGAAAAACCGCAATAGAAATTCGCTGACTGACCACTCTGTCATCATTGGTTTCAGTTCACTTCCATCGAACTATCCTCTTGGCGCGTCATCTCTCAACTCTAAAACATCATCAGGACCAATTTCTTACAACTATTCGATGGTTGATCTAATCGATATACTCACTATATCAAGGAGCAAAATGGAAAAATATTTATTAAAGTATCCATTAGAACAACATAAAACAGTAGTATGACTTCTTATGATTCCCATGCACCATTACTAACAGCTTGACTTACTCGCTAATTGTAAGATGGAAACAGTTTGAGCAAACCATCGGTAACTAAAAAATAAAATTTAACACAACTTACAGATACACATATTAACAAAATTGAATTAGTGAATCAACAACGCTGCGCACTTGGTAAAAAGTAAATTTGCATAAGACGGATAATAGCTTACCAAATATAAGGTATTCGAATTCAAGAAAAATTAAGTTTTGGAAAAAACAGGAATGAAATATAGTATGGAGTTTGCGTATGTATGATGAGGCAGTTACTTGAGATGAACAATGTAATTCAGCACCAACAAAAAAGGCGACACATGCATATGGTATCAGTTGATTGGAATCATAGTAGTAGTAGTTTCAGTAATCCCGAAGAAATTATTAGTACATTTCAGAAAAAAGAAAATATGTAGATATCAGAAATACGAAACTAAATTTGCAACTTAGAAATGTGAAATTTGAAAAGAGTTGAACATTGAAATCTCAACACATTCAGAGAGGTTACCACTACGAAGCACAACTGAGGATAAAAAGAAAGGAAAACCCGTTGGCAAGCACTGGAGTTAAACAACAATATAAAAGCATACTACTAACAGTACCCTGAATCCGATGTATTCGGTAATTAGAGAAGCCAAAAATGGTACTTGCTTATTACTCTAAGCAGCCATAAATATGATATAAGTTATTATAACAAATTCCTCTCCCTCATTTCTGCCTGAACTTGGAATAATTTAACGCATTTTTGGATTAGGAATAAATTTACAATGTCGAAGAATGACTAAACGATTTGCACGAAGTATTCTGTACGAAATATCACGCTTTACGAATAAAGATTACACAAGGTCACCGTCAACATGCGCAAAATTAAATGGAGTGGTATGTATTCCACCATGATGTAAAAACGTGCTCAACATTTGTGACGTTGTGTTATTATTTGCAAGTAAACTGGTTGAAGAACTGACATCAATAATACGTGGTTTATGTATTCGACGTGAAGAATCAACATCATCCACGTCGGTCACCAAAGACAGTGAATCTCTATCCGCAAAGCTAAACGTTGTATCACCATTTTCCGATACCTTCTAAATAAAAAAGATCTACAGTATCCAATAATTTCATCTCATAATCTGTAACGTAATGAAAACTAATTTCTAAGCCACCGAATTTACCCAGATTTCCGTTTGCATTGAATAATTAATGCAATTATTACATAAAATGCAAGTATTTCTTTATGACTGTTTTATTTGAAACGAAAAAAAAACTCAAAAATGAAATACTGGGTGGTGAAGATTGACGTAATTATGCAGTGACCTTCGCAATGTATTTGATTTGATAACATCACCATATAGATTTGCTAAAAATAGACAGGTGGGGTTTTTCAGCAATAAAAAGAAATGTGGCAAATTAAGGTCTGGTTAACAAATTAAAGAAAGTTATGACATACGATCAAATTCATATTCAACCAAACATTCCGGTTCATAGTAATTAACTGGATCCACTTGCTGTACATATCCATTTGGACTAACTTCCTCAAAAAGTAATTTCGATCAGTTTAAAGATAAAAAATATGCATTGGAAGTAAAATATGAAACAGACAATTTGTTGTAACAAATATTAACACATACAATCATTGTTCTCAAACTCTGGTCATCCTCGGAATGTGGATCATGACCTAATTCGCTTCTGCTTGTATTGATCGAATCCGGTCTACATAGGCTTTCAGCACATGTTAACGTTCCATACATTTGTACTGGCCTTACATCTAAGCCGTTATTATTGGCATTTCGTACCATCTCCGTTTTTTCTGGAAAATTATTGCAAAACGAACATCACAACAGCTGCCTTCATTATTATTATTATTAATTAAGCGAAACTAATTAAAATCTTATTACGATTTCGGAATGAATAAATCAAACGTCGCTCAACTTACCTTGCAGCTGTCTCTTCCGTTTTCGTCGATGAATGTAACAGAGTAGAAAGCAATTTAATAATAATAGAATTATGCAACATATACCAAATATCACGATTACTGACATAGGAAAAGAATCCTTCTAAAATAAATTGAAGCATTTTACAGGCATGTGTACCGTATCACAACTTAATTTCTTAAAGCAAAAAATAGTTCTGGTTTCGAAGTATTAAAGACTTGGAAATCCAAAACACACACGGAATATTATATCAACCTTTGTCGCACTAATAACATCCATTCCGTATTCGTCTTTTGTATAGACAGTAATAGGGGGTCGAGAAAATTCTGACACCATGCCACGTTTATTTCGTGCTCGGATTGAGATTTCGTATAGACAAGCTGGTTGTAATCCTCGGATTTCTACTTCCTAAAATTTCTCATAAAACTTACACGATATGTATAGAAAACTAAGAAAAATAGAAGCATATGTCATTTTTTACATTTCATTCTTCTACAAAAACTTGCAGTAGCCGAAAAATTGTTGACATATGAAATTGTCATCCATTAAACAGCATGTAACCTTAAGCTATTTTATTCAACAACGATGGTGTGAAATTTTAAACATTCCAAAAAACCAACCGGAAATGACGAATTAACGATATGATAAACACTCTCTACAGATGTCTGGTAACGCACTTCAAATATTTGTTCCGAACCTCCATCAAAACCAGGAATCCAATTAAATGACAGAGAATTTTTTGTAATATTTGAAACTCGTAATGAGGAAGGAGTATCCGGGGCTGTTGGCGGACTGACTCGGATTTCAACAGTATCTTCTCCATACCTATTTATTGCGAAGCATTTTACTGGATGCTGGTAGTCGTAACGATCCAAAGAAGAAATATAAAACACACCCTGGAATTTAAGCATTTCTTATACCATTAATTTTTAAGTACCATCACTTAAATTTGACAAATTTGCCAAAAACTAGAAAATTATGGAAACGATATTAACCTCAAATGTAGAATAATTCAGTTGAAGGGTTGTGAACGAATATTTAGAACTATTTCGCCGGACTGGGCTTGATTGGCCTTGAACAATCCACTGGAAATGAGCATCCGGAACTGCATGTGCTCTACAACAAAGTTGTACTCGTCCACCCAAAGGTCCAGCAGCTCGTAAAAGCGATGGTTGCCTAATGATTGCTGGTGCACGATTCACCAACAGATACGCCACAGTGCGATTAGCCTTAAATAATGTAAGAATTCTAAGATCCAGCATTAACTCTATTACAACAACCAGCAATTTGTTGTGAATCTTCAACACATTTATAGCAGCAATTATTGGCGAAATTCATTTATTCATTATTGGCATATACGCGATGAAATTCATTTAAAAGATTTAAATAAAGACTACCAACCACCCCTTTTCCGTTATCGGCAAGGCAGATATATGCACCACTTGTTTCAAATGATGCATTGAGTCGCATAACAGCTCTAGTTTGTCCAACAAATGACACTTCTTCAATAATTTGCTCGTCATGTAACCATTTTACCATGCCATCACGCTTAGGAACGCCATCTACTTCACATTCCATAACTACTTCCTTACCTACCGTGGCTATCACTGGTGAGGTTATATGCGTCACATACGCTGCATCTGAATATCAAGAAAAAAAATTGCTGAAAAGAAAAAGAAACACTAATTATGGTAAAAACAATTTTACTCCCAGAACAAATATTCCTTTCAAGTTCCTTTACGAAAGTTAACAGTTTATTCTTCAAAATTTTCTTAGAAGCAAGCTAAGACACTCCAACTGTGCACTACTCCTCGTTAGCGAATAAACCCAGAAAAGATTAAGAATACGATAATAATGCTTACATTCCACAGTTACATAAACCGTAACATTGACTGTGCCGATACTGTTTCCTGCTATAAGAGTAAAAAGACCACTATCAAATCTAGTGACGGAATGTCCAGATAAGACAGGTCCTGCAACAGATTTCTTAAAATCAGACAGCTCATTGATCACAGAAACAAAAGAACATTGCATGGTTTTAAAAATGTACCTCTAGCTGTAATTGCACCGACCATATGTTCAAAATGAGAACCATCTTTTCGCCATCTCCAAGTGCTTACTGGTGGATTAGCACGTAATGTAATATTTTTTTTGAAGTCATCACCCTCACCGATGACAATAGCTAAAGCCCCATCTACCACTATTCGTGGAGCATCTAAAAATTACATCACTGAGTAAAGGAAATTAAGCAAAGAAAATTTCTTACCTTTCGGGGAGAGGGAAGAGGGGGGCAAAAAACTGTAGCAGATATTCCAACTTTTTCTACTACTAAATGCAAAGTATAACTCACAAAGAACATTCAGTGAATATAATGCAAATTTCTGTTCAGCCCACTGCGGATGCGATGCAGTACATTGAACCTCACCGCCATCCATCTCTTCCGTTGGAATGAACTCAATAACACTTTCCATCTCATGTCCACCATACTCTTGATTCCTTAAAATGTTTGGAATAGATGGAACCTGCACAGCTCTAGATAATAATGAAAGCGCTACACAGTTGCTCTGCATTAAATAATACAGCAGCTTAAAGTGAGAATAAATGCGTTACTAATTCAACTCACGATCGATTATTGCGTTTTTCCTCAAACAAGAACCCAGCACTAGCAACAACTGGGAAAGTCCACGTCAACTGCGCTATAGGATTTGAAGAATGAACCAAGCAAAACAATTTCGTAATTTCTCCCGCTATGATTAGTCGTTTGCTTCGATCCTGACGCACGGTAACCCGCCGTGGTGGGACTGAAAACTTTTTTTAATGCACAAAAATATCCCAACTTCTCCCACCTACTGATCTAAAAGTTATTAAAATTCAAAAATCCTATCACTGACATAAAACAGTCAAGGATTTTGTAACAACAAGCGGTTCATCTAATGCGCCATTTCTGGCTTCGCATTTCAATTGCTGATTATTCATCGTGCGATCAAGAGAAACTGATATGGCACTTTGTGAAATGTCACCCAATGCAGCATTTCGTGTTCCTTTGAGCTAAAAATATTACACACTAATAAGTTGGTAAAAGTGTAAAAAAAATTTTGAAAGTTCATGCATTTCTATCTACATTCTTTTCTTGCAGAGCAATGTGTAAAACATAGAAATTCTACTATCTTCTAGAATAAATAGTAGAGCAGCCAGAAATCACATCTTTATTTCTGCTAACTGACAACATACTTACTTTTTAATAAGCACACGTGCATAGCAATAAATGTGTGACTAACGCAATATAGTGGTCACAAGACAAATGCTGAACTACTAAAACCTAACCTCCTTCCAGCGAGTTTTATTTTTGTGTTTGGAATTTCGCTATAATGACAGAATTTTTGAAAAAGACAAGAAAGAATTTAAAAAGAAAGGAATTTAAAAAGGGATTCAGAAATCTCGCATTCAATAATCAAAAGCTGATTACTCTGAAATATTTGATATTTATCTACAGTGTAGTTTAAAAACTCGCTTTTGCGCATAACTTTGGTCACAGACCTGCTATCAGAATTACAGTCTAAAAGAGAAGTTTTAAACCTTTTCGACACCCCTGAACCACGTTAACGTCGCGAGTGGATTTCCTCCTTGGGATTCGCATGTAAGATTCAGAGTTTCACCTTCCAGAAGTATCATTCCTTCAGATCCATAAATGACCGGTTTCATGGGCGGTGCTATAAATTTTAGTAACAATTCCTAAAATTGTACATTGAAAATGAAAATTTTTAGCCATGAGAAGTTAATATATAATAATTCCATATTCAAATGAAAGCTCACAAAGGATGTGAATAACCAATTGTTTGCTTGTTGTTCCTTGATCATTCACAGCAATACATTGAACATTAATTTGATGTTTAACAACATTTACATCAGTTGAACTGATGGTTAGATTTGAAACAGTAACAGTACCAGTAGTCTGTTCCAGATATGAATGAATTACTGACTGTACTGCTTGTCCATTAATTAGCCAAGAAATTTTGGCTGCTGGATTCGATAATCTAAAACTTACATTCGTGACGTAACCGCGAACTCGTATCTTCGTCAGAATCTACCATTTTTTCCTACCCACGTGTATTTATTTCGGAAATGCCCGCAGCATTTAAAAAAGATGAATTTAGAAAACATACCCCGTTCTACATTGTAGTGCAACTATATGTCCAGTTCGTACAGTTGTTTCTCCTGATATTTCAATGCTACGAGGAGCAACTGAAATTTGAAATCTTTGAACAAAATTTAAAAACACAATTTATTAGAACTCGAAAAACTTACATAAAACGGAAAGACGAATACCCTCAGAAAGAGGTACATCATCGGCTAAATTTGTTGACTGACATTCATATACAGCACCATTGTCATCTGCATCAACTACCATTGAATAAATATTAACAGTTTCCTGAAAATATAATATAAAATGAGAAAAGCAAGCTTCGTGCTTTTTTGTGGTAAAAAATTCCTTCAATAAGCATTCCCAGAACAGGAGTGGAAAGAAAAGGAATGAAGAGGAGTTTTAAACAGGAGAACAAAACAAGATCCAGTGTGCAGATTTGTCCTAGATTTCTAACGGGAACAACTATAAAGTTTATTGGAAATGAGTCGATACAGAATTTACCACTCATTTTTGAAAATTACAGTATAATCATGATAATCATGATTATACATATATTACTGGTCATAAGTCGCAAAGTATTATACTTTTTGCTTCTATCTTTTTATTCCAAAGAGATATTTGCAAATAATTTATTGCAGCTAAGGTTCCTAAATTTGCATACTTCCCAAAAAAGAAGATAGCAGCACGCTGGGTTGCATGGAAATATCCGGATTTTAAGTAACATACTTTCGTTAACTCGTTATACGTATAATTGCTACCAATAAGGTTCCGATGAAGAAACCAAAGAAGTCTGGGTGGTGGATTGCCTCCGACCACTGAACACTTCATAGTGATGTTATCACCAGGTTTTAGAAGACTAGGTTGACTCAAAACATCTATCTTTGGTACTTCTGAAGGATCTGAAAACATAAACAAGAACTACTGACAGTTGCATAAAAGCCCTTCGGTGATAAAGAACCCAACTTATGCGAGAATCGCTCCATATGGAAGGAAAAATTTAACACATGAATGAATATACAAAACATTGTAATAAAGTGTGAAATATGATCAATATGTCAAGTAATGAATTTTATAAAATTACATAGAACATTAGGTGTGATATTCACTCTGAACTGACTAGAAGTTGATGGATGCAGAGCTTCACAAGTGAGAACTGCTCCAATGTCACTTTTCCTATAAAAAAAGATAATGAAATTCCAGAACAGAACGTTGACGTATGAAAACCAGGATCAATATCCACAGTAGTAACTTTTCCGGAGGCACTGCAAATTGATAATATACTGCAGGTCAGACAAGGAACTTATTTTCATAAAAATGTACCGGGGCTTCCAGGACAAAATTGCGAAAGCGGTGACCGTACGATTTGCATTCATTTCAGTCCATCGTATAACACCATCCTCAATCTTCTTCCCGTGAATGTACCAATTTATAACTGCATGAGGCTTTCCGTTGGCCGCCATGCAACTCAGATTATAATCATTTCCTTCGACAACATTAATAACGGAATCAGGATCGATATCCATAATAGCAACTTTTTCCGGAGACACTACAAATTGTTAACACTATTAAGAATGCTAAAGTGTAGGACCGGTTAAGGAAACAGGTTGAGTAGCTAAAAATGCGTCCCTTCGTTTCATCATATTTCACAACTAAATTTTACTGGCTAACTCATCAGTATTCAAGCATAATGAACTCATAAATTAACAAAAAAACCGAACGATCGAATTCCGAACAAAATTATTTCTTGGCATTTTTACTGATAATAAAAATTTTAACTCATTATAACAACGCTCTGATAGCTGTCTTTCAAATGCTCTTGGGATGTGATAATGCACTGAACAAGTTCATTCAAAAGATGGTCGGTCCCCTAACAACATTCAGTAAAACTAACCAACAGTTTAGTTGGTCACAACTAGTAAGCTTTGAATAACTGTTGAGGTAAGTAATGCGATTATCTTACCTAAGACATTGACAAAGGCAGATGTTCGATAAGCACCCAGGCTGGGATGTATCATTTGACATTCAAACAAGCCATCATCCCTCAATGTCACGTTTTCAATTTTCAAATGTT
Source organism: Brugia malayi (assembly GCF_000002995.4). Lineage (NCBI taxonomy): Eukaryota > Metazoa > Nematoda > Chromadorea > Rhabditida > Onchocercidae > Brugia > Brugia malayi. The sequence continues at coordinate 5,477,421 of NW_025062479.1, forward strand.
TCTCATCTGGACTGTGGATCACGTAGCTGAATCGACCTTCATGTCCAGACAATTTCCCTGCACCGTGAAAACTGAAAATGAATATTATTATTATATCTTTTCTGCGCGTTACAAGTGCTCCTACAGCTTCCATTTTCGGTGTCCTACTAGTTAGAATATGAAAACAACTCAATTTCACAGAGCTCAAATAAGACTAAAATTGGATCAAGAAAAATTGAAGCGAATTAACACTTATATTAGACTAGTTTTGTGAACAATAAAGTAAAAAGTCTATGTAGTTAAAGGATGAGAAACTAACCCCAAAAGACTGCCATCATTATTTCGCCACTGGCTGACTAATGGCGACTCATGAGCAGAGCATTTCAGAAGTGCATCTTCACCAAGTAACACACTCTGAAACACCACGAAATTATTTTTTCACTCTTAAATTGCGAATTAAAAAATGACAAGCTCGAAAAATTTTTTAAATTAGTAAGGCAACCTGATTTCTGGGTTCCTCCTTGAAGAAATTTTGTACAACACCATATGTCAAACGCAGCCACTGCAGAACTATAGTGGTAAGCAAAGCAACCAGCATTTCATCGCATTCATGCACACATCACTATAAAAGATTTCCCTAGAAACTTAAACTCGATGACATTGGAAGTCGGGCTGCTGCGGTGAACGCTTCAGTTTATCCATTTTGTCAAAAATGGAAATGACATTCAAATTGCGATTCTGTGAAGGGAACGATCTGATTTTCCAAATTTACGAAAAGCAATGGTAGGAGGCGGGAGAAGAATACAAAAAAAGGTACTGCAAAAGGAGAAAAGTGAGGCAAACCTGAAACTTATCAAGGACGAGAATGAATACCACTGCTGTCACCGGTATACATTATCCTAAATCGGCACATCCTCATCCTACTTATCAAGCGCTTTAATGCAGGTCAAAAATACCGCTGTTATGAAAAAGCTCTGCTTACTTATTGAAATCTAAATACAGAAAGTGAAGCAAACATTCTGAAATCAAAAAAACGACCATATTGAAGTGAAAGTCTCAACTTTCAAACAACTAAAGGGAAATACACGCAAGTAATGTCTAAAATCCTTAACTTCTAATCTGCTAAGCCTCACCACCATAAAACAAATAAATTAATATGCAAATGTGTAATCGAAGAAGTGGTCAATCTTTAGGTATCTAATATCGCTTATAAAGCGAAAGTAGTCCACTGCTTTTACGTAACAGTGGACAAGTACCCAGATCTGCGCAACCTGGCTTACGACGAAATCGAAATAAAGCGTTGTCGGAAGAAGGTTGAGAAAGCGAAGATTAAATCCAAAAAAGTGAAAGATTGTTTGTTTCCTGCGTGAGAAAACACGCAGAATTATTCTTCAATATCCTACATCGTATATGCATAAATATAAGCTGCATGCGCTACGCAATTCGTACTTGTTTTACTATAATTTTTTCTTCCAAAAAGCATTGAACATTCGCCAGCTGATGCTCCAAGACCGGAGATTGTATCCAATGCTGACGATGTGTCAAAGCTGATATGCATATCCTCGAAATTCTTTTCTTTTCATTTGTAATTCCAGTCATTAATGCCCAGCTTGAATACGTCTTACTCGAATGCTTATAATTATCATCTAACTGAAGTCATTCCCGTACAATAATAAGAGTGTTCAAGTGGAATATAGTTAAATCATTATTGATTCGAAAACTTGGTTTAGAAATTTTGATAGAGAAACCTACAGAATGTTGATAAAGTAAAGGCTGTATTCATTCCTCATTTAAATTCATGTACTACAGATAACACGCAAAGCGTTGCATGAAGAGCTGCTGACGATGTGATGGAAGCACCTGATGCTGAAGCAAATCTTCTGAAAACCAGTGTGTTAATTAACCTTTCTGCCAGCAACTTTTTAAATGTGCATATATGTGGCAGATTCTGATGAAGGAAGGAATACAAAGTTGGTTCTTGTGAAGTATGTTTTGTAGAGAATTTCAGACAGCTCTGCTGAAATACAAACAAGCAGTTTTCGTTTGGAAATGAGGCCACTAGAAATTAGTTACATTTCGCCCAAATATCCTGTTATGCATCTTATTATCACTGAATTCTTCATTTGCGCAACTGATAAACAATAAAGATGGTTTCCGTTTTCTGCTCTCACCATTATCACCGCGTCATATTTCAGTTTCCCATTTAATTCCCTTCTAGAAAATGTTTTATCTATAAATCATTCTCATATTCCTCAGCGTGGTAATTTTAGCATGTTTGCGACATTTCCGGAAGAATTAGAACTTTATTCTGAATGAGAAGAATGAAAGTTCAATGACATTGCAAAACTCTAGTTTTAGCTGTGAAAGAGTTAAGATCACTTCATCTAGTGAAATGTTGAAGTTGGGATCACACAAGCACATCAAATTATTAAGACGGATTTAAGGAATTCATGATGGGACGACGGAGAAAAAAAAATATTTTGTCCATTAAACAGATTGAACAATTAGCTCGGCAATGATGTTAAGCATAGATTATATTATACCAAAAATGTTTAGTTCATGATGAATGGGCATTTTCTGTAATAGAACTTCATTTTAACTAAAGCCGTCTCCTTCAGTACAGAATTACGTGTCATCATTCCACAACCGGGACCACATTTCAGGATGGGTTGATGCGTTTTCTGACTTCCATTTGTGTAGATTGGATTTCCATCAATCCGATAAATAGTTATCACAAATGGCTGAATCAGTTGAATTGGAACCATGCTTAGAATTAGAATTAGGAAAAAGGAAATGCATTGTATTGACTTTACCGACGAGTTAAGATGAATTCAGAAATTAGACAATAAATTTGAATCATTCACAGCAGACTGTGATCAAGTAGTGAATTTTGAAATTATCCAATCGACGAAACGATATCATTAATAATAGAGCTTCCCTATCATACAATAATGGAGTATACTTATTATTGCACGGCTAGAGTATTATAAAATGAAGTGGAAATACTCCTTGTTTGTTAAACGTTTAACCAAGATTTTTATCAGACCCATCAGTAGAAAAGCATCCAATCATCTACACACAATTGCAGTTCGAAAAGTGAGAAAAAAGGGATCTGTTAAGGATTAATGTTAAATCAAATCCAGTAGAATGGGTTTTAAAGTTTTTTTTTTTTTTAAAAATAACTTCTGTTATTCTATGCAAATTCCCTCAAGTGCGTTACATATGACTTAAACATGCATTCATTACTCATAACGGGGAAAAAGTAAGTGAAACACAAGGTTTTTGAAATGGATAAGAAATTTGAGAATCGAAGCACTGAGTATCACAGATAGCATTTTTCAATCAATAAATTTTTGGAATCATGAAATTCGTGAGCTAAAAGATAAAGAATTACTTTATCTTTTAGCAAAGGAAATAAAAGGTACAATTAATGAACGGTCTTCCAATTAATCAGATGTTGCCTTTTATATAGAATTTGAAGCAGGAGGATTCTAGAAGAACGACAATGGAAGTACAAAGAAGAACTACAAAAATTGTATTTGTATGGAATATCGATAAGATTAGCTCGATCTTTCGTCCGGTTACGAATGATATTGTTGTGTGCGCATTAAGTAGACTGATATTGTAATTTTTAATTTGTAAAAGTAGTCGGAAGTATCAAAAATTTCAGGACTTGCAGTGAAGATAAGGAAAAGCGGTAAATGGACTGTGCAAAGAGCAAACCGGAGAACATCTACTGGGATGTTTAAAAGCAGCGAGTTAATCAAACAGTGAGGTCACATGGGGATTAACCATTAAAGAGTGCAAGTAATGCTATGCAAAACCAACAAATAACATTCTCGGTCATTACACTTTACATTTTTATCTCTTTCTTCTCACTGACCTTATGAACTATTATTCACAGTCACTTTGTACCTCATCTATTCATATAGGTGTTGTGATTTTGTCATCAGTATCTTTCGGATCAACTAATTTGCCCCGTTGAAAAAAATAATTATTTGCGGATTTAAACCGTACTGAAAATCAGTTTTAAGAAGTGAATATATGAAGATTATCCACAAAACTGAAGTAACATATCGGAAAAGAGAGTTTGAAATCCACTTTAAAATTAATATATTATATTAAGGCTCACTGAAGCTCAATAATGCAGAACGTTTATCTGGTAACGAATATAGTTATTCGACATATTCGACAACAAACACTTCCCCAAAACAGTTTGCAGACATTCCCAAAAACTCTGAAAGAATTCCAGAAGTAACAAGAATGGATGCAAAATGATACGCAAAAACTTAAATCAGCAAAGCTGAAAAAATTACCAATCATTAATTCAGGTTAGGGAGCTGAAAGAATTTTAATTCGGAATATTGCTGATCAAAATCTCCGAGAAGTAAACTTGCGCAAAGAAAAATTATTTCTTAAGTACTACTGAAGAAAAAAAATTTGGTACAGAGCTTCAAGGGTTCTTTCTTGAATTCTTCGATTTGGTTCCCTTGCTTTGGTCCTATTGTTAAATTATTATCTTCCGTTACAGTATTGCTAATTAACTTGTTAAATCTATATAATCCTGAATTTTCTTATGCAAATTAATGTAAATTAGGATCAATCTTCATGTTCAAAACCACTCAAGAAAGCCATTTAAGAAATAATCACGATAAAGTCTCGGGTAGCTAAATAAATTCGAGTAGCTTGAAACTCCATGGTATTACCTAAATTTCAATATGACATAAATGTAACCAAACTATAAGCGAAGTCTAATCAGAACTAATTAAAATCAAATAGATAGCAGATGAAAGAAAGACAACTGTCTTCTGATATAAGTTGACGCAAAGTAGCTTTTGAACGAACAGAATTGCGTTATGGGCTGGATGTGCTCATTTATGTCTAACTATGGATTATGCTTTCGTTTGTGTGATGTATTACATATGCATTACAAAATAATCGATAAAATCAGAATCTAATTATTTAATATCATTGTGTGGAAGTATCTCGAATTAATATCATTGTGTGGAAGTACCTCGAATTACATTTATTTTAAATGGTCTATTCAAATCGATTAATCAAATAAGTTCTTGAATAACGGACTGCAAGATAATTTTGTATGGAGACGTAATATTGCGAATCAAATTAGTTAGAATTTAATGTAGCTTTTGGAAGGAATAAGAAGAGGGAAAGTTAGCTAACTAAAAGTGAACGGTGTTTGTTGTTTAGTGGTATCATAGGATATTTTGAAAGTGTTGGGTTAGTGAGTGTATACATATTATTATATGTGCATTTGTTTATTCAAAAAATCGAACCACTTGCCGAAAGCAATTAGCAATTTAAGGAAGTCGCGAATTGCCAAAAAAAAGTTAAAAGACAGAGCAAAAGACAAATAATGGATAAGCAGAAGGGATGGGCATTTGACGATGTTTCCATCGTCAGTGAAATGCTTCTCCATTACACCTTTTCTCAAACGAAAAATAAAATTTCGGAAGGAATTTTTTGTCCACTTATAAAAATTATTGATATTTTTACACCCTACATTTCTCCAGTTTAAAGTAATCTAGACTTTAAAGACTTTCTAATTTAAAAAATTTTGTTTGGCAAGAATTTTTTGACGAATATTTGACGCCAGTAAAAGAAGCACAAATCAGGAGACATGCAAATTTATAAAATTAAGAAATTTCAAAAACAATGATACACCAATGAGAAAAAAGTTCCATTAGCAGTATAAATCTGAAATACCCCTGAATGACATGAAAAAGCATCGAAATGAAAATTTAATCATCAATCCAGTCTCAGCGATATCGGTTCGCATATATAACCTTGAAATTGATTGATAGCTAACCTTTTGAGCTGTAATGTCTATTTTCAACTCAGTGTTATAACTAATCTAAGCTTCCATGAACTGCTTCTCGATAAATATACTGGGTATATACGGTTGCCCAAAACTGAAGGAACTTCACAAGTTAATTCTTTGGAAGTGAGAGAAAGACCTAATGAAAAAGGATAATCCGTCTGTATTAACCAAATAAATGCATTTCTTCCAGATGAGAAAGATATCAGGTCAACATATTCCCAGCAATAGTGTAGCGTTCCCTACAGGAAAATCACAGATTCTTGTGGAGGAAGTTCAACCCTTACAGTGAACTCCGCACTTAATGACAAAATCGGAAAACGCAAAATTTGTAAATGACCGTTTCATCGTATTAGAGAACAAATAATGGAAAATTGCTCGATTCTATTTAATGGACTATTTCATTTCGTAATTGAGTGCAAAATTTAGCTAATTTGCACTGCAAATGGCCATATACTCAGCAACAAGTAGAGACGAATGATACTGAGAGTAAAAATGGTTGTAGCTGAGGTGACTTCCTGCACTACCATCTCGAGAACTTCAGGAAACTAAGGAAACCAAACAGAGATAGATCCACTGGTCTTTTAAAAAATAAGAGATGAACAAAAAGAAAACATAAAGTAGTAAAAATATAAGTAGATCTAACGAAATTTTCGACAGTTTGCTTGCAGCTGACTTAAACTGAAGGCTAGGGGGAGGTTATCATACAAAAAAAGTGGACTAGTAGAAAAGTCTAAATTGTGGAGAGGAAAATAATCAGAAGGTGCTGGGAGAATCAAGATAAAAAGACGGATGATTGGATAATAGATTGCCATTTAATTAATTCATTATAAGTTCGCGCAAGTCATCAGTTCGCATGAACTTCCGTTATCTACTCTTTTCTTTCGCTCCTTTACTTTTTTTCATACTTTTTTCACATCTATAAACAAAAGTAACACCACAGAATGGAGATGAGCTAATGGTATTTACTGATTTTCTTACCTTAAAGAAGCTATCTAAAGCTGATATAAGAATATAATAACACTACTGAAGAACTGTGCCAAATTTTTATTCAGAAGATTTACGAAAATTGGTTAAGAACTGCAAAACAGTATGGGATTTTCAAGTGTCAGGAATGTAAAAATTTTTGTCATGAAAACAAATCAGGACCGCTGAACGACAAAATGTATGGATAGCAATTCTGGAACTATCTGGTTGGAAAAATCAATAATACATGAAAAGAAAGTTAGAGCAGAAAGTGTTTACGAAAGAAAGTAAGTTACACATAACATATCAAACACGACGATATGTCATAAGGTGATTCGGTGACAAATCTCAGGTGAAAAAATTTTTGCGTGACCTGAGTAAAACATTCTGGCATATAAAGCAGATGGAAGATGAGTTGTAAATATGTGATTCTGTTTGATTAAAATAAAGTAGGAAAAGAAAGCGGATAGAGCCGACTAAACTGAAAATGAAGGGGAAATCGGGGACTGGGAGGGGAGAGATGAATTGAAACTGAAAATATTAGAGGTCGAGGATAGGTTACAACACAATATGCTAACCAAAATGTTGTAAGAGGCAAATTAGAGCAGCTAGAGAGGTGGTGCATTTCACTTCTTCTCCATCTGAGGCCAAATGCCTTGATTTAAACCAGCTGCTCACTTCTCTTCCTTCTTATTTTACAACATGGTTTATTATATTCATCAGCCAACCCGATCAGTCCTCTCTAAACTTAATCAAAGCATCCATCTGAATGGCAGTTTTACACTATTGGTTGGATCCAAAAATTAGAGCATAAATGCTTCCAACGTGTTTAAATTTAGAAAAAAAAAGCGGAATCAGGAAGTTTACATAATAAGCGTGGAATATATCAACATAAGAGTTTCAGGTTGAGAACCTAAGTCTCAAAATATTCGGTATCATTTTCTGAAGGCTGATGTCTGGGTTAGGTATGATATCCTGCTCCTTTGATACTTTTTAAAAATTTTCTTTTTTGATATTCATTATGATATACAGGGCAATTAAAACTAAAGCCAAATGAAACATGAGAATTAATAGAGAAGCATAAAGGTTTCTAGTTGAAATTTGAAAGCATGTTTTGGCTTCACATTTACTTGAACAGAGATTTAAAAGAAATTGTTTTAAAGCCAAATCTTTTGCGAACAAAACTGATATCTAGTACAATACGGCATTACAAGTAAGTTTTTTGTATCAGATGCGCTTCGCGATTAAATATTTTAGGAAATTTAAACCACTCTGAGCTACTTACTGGTATAGCTTTTTCTCAAGTAGGAGTTAATAAACTGTAGAATTGAGCTCAGAAGGATGAGAGGAACATTTTAAAGCTGAGTCTTATTTCAGGCAGCTAAAATGTTTCTTAGTTTGAAAGCACATTAAAAAGGGTAGTAAGTTGTCATATCTTGTGATTTCAAATTAACGAATGAGCAATGTCACTTAGACAAAAAAAAGAAAAATGTAAGAATGTAAAAAATATGACCTACGGCTGACAAGATTCAGTTAATATTTTATTTCCAGAAGATGAATCAAATCAGTATGAAAAAAAATTGTTTTAATAGTTGCACTGTAGTGTGATAGATTTTTTCATGTAATCTCTTTATAACATCACTTTTTGCCTTTTCTATGAAGTCCAGTTAATATTACTTCTGGGATCACAGTTGTCGGAAAGTTATTTTGTCCCTTTATTATGTTACTTTGCAGAGATTTAAAATTATGGAACATCACGTTATAATAAGACATAATAAGACATAAGGTATGTTATACCAATTAACAAGAACACATTTTCTGTTCTCAAGTTTTGAGATTTGATGACTTTTAAGTCTTATGAAAATAGTTTGAATGAATAATAGGAATCCGGCATATTAGAAATATTTGTAATCTTCTTGTTGTAATAGATTTAACTTTAGATGTCTCGAAATTTTCTCTTATTACTAAGCTGTTCAATTTACTTGTAGGAACGAAAAAAAATGCTAACTGGTTGAAAGGTAATTGAATGAATGGTTGGCTATTCCATTAAATTAAATGTGGCAGGAATAAAAATAAAGAAAATAATGGATGTAAAGTATGATAAACTTCGTCAACTGCTTACTGATTATCATTTGTTGATAAAGTATAATACAATTGAAGAGCCCTCTGTGCAGTTCAATGTGAAAGTACTAGAAACCAACATATTGTCGACTGATATCAATCAGAGCTTCCGTACAAAATAAAAAACCATCGAATTAATACTTCAAAACGGACATTCATGTCTCATTGTGCCTCACTGCTTCTTCCGACAGATTTTAGATCTCAGCTCCTTTTCAAATTCTGGATGTATTCTTGCACGAAGCAGTGATTCTTTGCTACATCCATCTGCCTATGCAGTTGAATGTGTCAATAAACTTCACGTCTTTTTCTCTCCACGCCAACACTATTACCAATATTTCACAATATTTATGACATAACAAATTAAAAATTTCCAATATTCAACAGAAAAATCTGCGTTGTTCACTTTATTCCATCTCTTCCAACTTTCATCTACTGCAATAATAAGGTTGTTTAAATAAAGTTATTCAAATTTCCTGTTTTTAGATTGTTTTGAACGTTTCTCTTGCACTGCAAATTAATTGAGTGTATCCTTGTTGCTTCAAGATTTTAGAGTTTATTTTGAATTCGAAGGGCAATTTTTGAAAGTGTTATACGGAAATATTCAGTCCGTTCATTTTATGATTGGTCGAAAGAATAGAAATGAAAACTCAAAAATTTTTAAGCTATTTTATGCGAAATTCAGTGTTAATGAAATCCATAAACTCCCAAAGCTTTTTAAGCTCAAAAGAAAAAAATACCGTAAGATAAAAACAGTTTCTTAAAGTTTGTTAAAATTTTAAATGAAAGGATCAACAGAGAAAAAATCAGGAGGCAAAAAAATGGTAAAACCAGAATTAGTGAAATCCTTTCAAATTTGGAAACGAAAAAACTTCTAACAATTTTTGAAATTTATTTTGAAAAAAAAATTGTCATTGGTCTACATTTGCTTCCTCCGCCGATAAAAAGATGAGAAAGTGCAGTCGTTTTCTAGTAATGATTAAATTTCAGAACTTAATTAATCTTCCTAACCTCAGTTATTTCTGTTTCAAAAAATTTTGGTATTACCAGCGAAAAGTTCATTCCATCTATTTCAAGCAGTGTAATTTCGAAGCGAAGATTTATTATAACATAAAATAATGGTATAGGTAATTTTCAGCAGCTGTTAACTGAAAAAACAAATCCGTTAATGAAACTTATTGCCTAATTTAAAGCTAAATTCATTAAAATGAGTTAAAAAAAATAAGACGAAGCATGTTTGCTGACCCAATAAGTTACTGCTGTGAAAATACCTTCGTACTTAATCTATTACTAAGTTTCAAATTTGTCTAGCTTCATTTTTCCCTGAAAATAATTTAGAACAATTATTCAAGTAAAAAATATTTTGTACATGTGACGACAAGTCTCGGTTTTTTTTTAATAGTATTGAGTAAGAGGTTAACACTAGACATGAACAATCAGGACCACACTTTCAATGGCGGATCCACTTCATCCAATTCCATTTTATTCCCAAAAGATTCTCATTTCCTTCTTTCTTCGTCTTCTCCATTCCTGAAACTAAACTTCTTGTTTTTTACACTAAAACAACACGAAAAAACAACTCACTCTCAAATTCTAATTTGCACAAACTAAAACTGATTGTTTCCAATTATAGTTTTCAACTTTTTTTTTTTTAAATGTATAAAAATTTTTTCAAACAGCAAATTGTGTTTGGTTTCCTACCTTTTACATTGCCTTTATTTCGAATTAGTAAATTGATCTGTTTAAAAAAGTTCAGGAATAGAAGAAGGTTTATTATTCCACATATTTTGTTCATAAGTTTGTCAATCGTACATAGAGATCACATCATATTAAAATGGCATAGAATGTCTAAGGATTTTGTTTGTTTTGGTGAAAATAGTATTGAAAGCGCAGAGGTTATTATGTGGACAAATTATTTTCAATTCTACTCACACGTGCTTGATTAAAATTACATCATTATCAACTTAAAATTTATTTAAATTTGCAGGCGTATTCATTTCACAACTACTGTTATTCAACCACTGAAGGCAGTTCATTATTCTTTTAAAATTTGATATCCATAAAAGCGACGAATATATAAATAAATAAACTGAAATATTATAAGTATAATTGAAAAAGATTTGAACGATGGAATTTTAAAAAATCTTTGATCCTAAATCAATAATAATTCAGCTTAAACTGATACTCATCGTTTTCTCCCTAATTTTTTTGTTGCAAATGTTGCTGCCTTTCAATAATTATGTCATTATTGCTCTGTCCAAATCACTCTTATTACGCAAAAATTTGCTTTTAAGTGTTACATTCAGGCCTTACAAGGTACAACATTAAACATATGGCGAAAATCAAAAATTGGACAGATTAGGAAAGTGGCAGTTTATGATCAATGTTGAATGAGAATAATAATATCAACAGTAATTTTCGAAATCCTATTATGTGCAGTGTATGAGAAGATAATACCACTTTCTCGTTGTTTTCATTGAAGCATAATATACCGTACAAACAAGGACATCTGATAAAACGAGTTGATCATAAACTTTTTTCATTTAAATCAAAAGTTGTTTTCATGAATTAAATGGCTTGATCGATCTTTTGGGAATCAGCGGATCATCGAAAATTCTAATTTTAATTGTGTATCACGTGAAAACCAAATTAGTTTTATTGTAGTCTCGAACAGTTGTAGAAATGATAACGGAGCCTCTGCTGTTTTCTTAATGAATGATCGCAGCAGGTTGAGCTCTATGATGTAAGTATGTGAACGTTTTCATCTTTTCAAAAGCTTGGAGAAGATTCCAGGTGTACGAGAATGCATAATGAGCAATCTTGGAAGTTCTAGTACATAAACTCATTCTGCTTATGAATGAAGAAAATGCTTTAATTTGAAAGAAATTATATGATGTAACTCATGGCGGTAATGGTAGAACTCCAAGCGGCGATAATAACACCACAGTATGATGATATTAAAAATAGTCATAGCTTGCAACAATTTGTAATGTAGACCAATTGTATGATTCCTATATTCTTATAAAATGAACAGAAAATGTTATATATATGGTAATCAATGTCATTTAAAAAATTGTTAAACTGCATTATTTATGGTAGAAATTCATAAAAACAAACTTCTCGATTTTTTGAGAACAGATTACTAAGAGTTTCTTTAAGATTGTCTCCAGTATCGTGTGCTCGAGATGCATTTCGAAGGACAATAAAATATTTTGTTACTTATGACTGAAACATTATTTTTTTCAAAAATGTGATGCCATCAAATTCCGTTCTGGATTTTTTGAATATAAGGAATTTCAAGAAGCTGTTAGGAGAAATTAAATGTGCATTGAAAAAAAAAAAATATTGTCGAATTGAAAGTACGCTACTTCACTCGGTACTAGTTAATATACATGTCCTAATTTTCTTTCATTTCCGTGTGCTCTATTATACAATATAATATTTCTTGAATGATCAAGTTCCTTTTATTTCCATTTAAATTTTGGATTGCCTTTAAACTAAATGGACATTGTCTTATTATTGTGTATTTTCATGTCTGACCTATTTTTTAAGCTTAAGCTTTAAATTCATTTTAACAGCATTTAATTCAATAAAATCATTTTACTCAATCAAAGACGAAAATTTTCATATCACAGTGTATTGTTTTTTGTGGGATATAGAATTATTTCTGCACTAAGATATTCAGTACAGCTGGTATTGATTAAGATGGTCATTCTTGGATGAATTTTACTAACTATATTTGCCGAAGATATGGAAAGCAGAGCTAACCGGAATGTACATTACTGAATTACGGAACAGAACACATTTGTAAACTTCAGGTCATCATCTATTCTAAGAATTAAAATCATTAGTGGTGAAAAAGACTACTTCGTTTTGTCTTATGTCTATGCTAATTAAACTAATCAGTCTTTTAATGATTCTCAGATAAGAAAACTATTGTCGAATCTATGCAGTAAACGCAATATCTAACTAAAAGAATAAACAAGTGACGAAGGGAAAATATAGAAATGCCACGAATGTGAAGCAATAAGCAAGTTTTAAAATTCAAATCAACATTTAACAAGAAACTAGTTTTAAAACTCTCAAAACTATGATGAACAAGAACAGTAAAAATTCATAACAATTTTGAAATTAATTAGAGCAGTATTCTTATTGTAATTCGATATGTTAGCTAACAAGGAATTGTTTACTCAGAAAAGCTAAGAATCTAAAATTTCGTTTATAAGTGATTACGAATTTGTAAAACATTTGTGAAAATCATTTTTCAGTTTAAGAGATTTCTTATTTTGAAGTGTGAATGCTTTCGTTTTCCTCAGAGTTTGATTTCTTAAGATCTGATTAACTTCTTAAGAAGAAAAAAGAAAATTTCGTTTCATAAATTTCTGGTTATTCATTTGTATAATACCTTCAAATATATCCGGCATAAAAGTTTGGTGTAGAATGAAAGAATGATACAGATTAAGGTCCTAAGTCTCATCTCTATACTGATAGCTTAAATCGGGCTAAAAATTAAACATCCGGTGTCGTTTTCTAGAAACCGATGTCTTAGTCAGATCTGATATTCTGTCATTTGAGCACTTTTTAAACCACCAGAAATTTTTTTAAAAATATTTACGGTAGATATATAGATAAGTTAGAAGTATTCGTAACTTTTTTCAGGATTTTAGCTCTGAGTTGTCAGATATATGCTTAAATATTCCTTGAAAGACTTCCCAGTAGTTTAACCCATTTCATTGCGTAGTATAAGTAACCAATAGACTGAAATATTGTCGTAAGCATATTAAAATAAATCAGTAAGAGATTTTCAAATAAACGGGAGTACTATTCCGATAAGTTACTAGAAAGATATTATGTACATTCCTGATTCACAGTCTCAGAAAATTAGTTTTTTAGTTTTTATTAAATAACTCTTTATTCTCAACACCTAACTTTCATAATTATGTTCATCACTTACGATTATTTGTTCTTTCTATGGGTTTTGACAATGCTGAATTTCTTCATTTCGATTATATTTCCATCATATAGATATGAGAATAGAGGATTTCCACTTTTTTTTTCCTGGCTAAACACGTGAGAAATTTTTTTTTTTTCCTGGCTGAACACATGAGAAAAGTTTCATAAAAAATTCCAGATCGGTTCTTTTGGGAGATTTGAGATTTGTGCTTGTTTTGCTTTCAGTAAATTGCACATACTTTTCACAGGATGCAGTAAAAATACCCAAGTTTTCCAAAAATAGCTTTATTTTTGAATTTCTCCAATGTAATCTATCACTGAAGAAAAGTTAGGAGTAGAACATCATCCTACTGTTTTTTGGGTGTTTTTTTTTTTGGAATTTCTGTGCCAGATTATGTACTAATATTACTACTTGTGCCCAATAAGTTTGTATGTTTATGTCGTGAATTGCATCAACTTCACTTCTTATTGTTTTTGGCACATTGGAATCTTAGTTTTACATCAGGCTTAACTTTCACCAATCTCTACTGGAAAACTCGTGAATTCATTTTTAACTGTTGAAGCAGTATAGCAATTTTATATCTCAGAAGGTTTTTTGTTTTTTTTTTTTGCTTTTCAAAGATAAACTTGCTTCTCGCAATTCACCTGCAACCGTGACCTGAATCACTGGAGGTAATCTTAGCTCTATTCAATTTTCGGAGATGGAATGAAAAATTTTTGTCATTAATTTCCGATTTAAAATTGTTGCAAGTTCCTGATCAGTTTCGATTTACAACTCTTTTGGTAATTTTAGGCTTCTACGGTGTAAAAGTTCAGTTCCAAATTTCAAGGCAAATACCGTTATTTGCTGCTCCTGTACTAGATAGTAATGATGAGGAAAGTTTTTTCAGAAATTTGTTTAAATTGTAATAGTTGTCAGTATAAAGTTTTAATGGATTTTAGAGTTGTTCGTAGAGTAGATGTACCTACTCTTATTTACATGATTATTTCAGTTGTTTCATAGGTAATTTATAAGCTCGATAGTTCCAGAAATTTTCCTGACTTTAAGAGTCTCACAAATTGCTCTTTCAAACTATTAATAACAGATAAAATGAAACAGTTGATGGTAAATCATCAACCACTACAATTTTAATTCCATACTTCTGGAGATCATTTACATACCGTTTGTATACAGTGGTTGAAGAGTTTACCCTTTTGACAGTACGAATATCGCATTTGCTTATCCATATTTTCATTTTCTGGAAGAAAACTGCATGTTCACTTTGATCATCATTGTTTGCGAACATAACTTCACGGACGAGTCTATTGTGCTGTCGCCACAATGGCGAAGCTATAACCTAATGAACAAAGGCTATTGTTTTCCGTGATTTTAATCCACTTGATAACCTTAACACCCATAAAATCCCTCCCAATTTTCTTCCTTAGAAAGCCATTGATTATAATTCCTTGTTTGGTATGGATCGGTTGCGAGGTGTCTAGCTTGCTTGTATCTTTAAAAGGTTTATAATTAAGTTACATTTGTGTGTTATGTATCAATTCATTATTGTAATGCTGTATAATTTTTAATGTTAATCTGTGGTTTAATTATCCAAGTTTGAGGTTTGAATAATAAAGTATTTCATTAGGACTTCCACAGTACACGTACACAGAACGGAACCAGTACAGATTCGAGATTCTACTAGTATCGAGGACAAAGAAGTCAACGATGTGAACTATCAAGAAAGAAAACCTACTTTGTTTGACGAGGAAACAGGGCAGTAAGAAAGAAATTCTAAATTTGGTTTTACATATGCATTTATAATGGACTCGTCCGTGAATTTCTCTAAGGTACAAAACCGGGTACCAGACTGTTTAGCTTTGTTCCAACAGACAAATCCCTATTTTATTAGTGCGCTGCGTTTGGCAGAGGAGTGTCACTGTGTTTTTACATCTATTCATTTCTAATATATACGGTTTCGTATGTTATTAATCCTCAAGATTTTTCTTCAAACAAAATTTTGGGGATTCCTGTTTGCGTTCAATTCATATAAGAACGGCATTCATGTTATATCCACTCTAAGAATCACTGTCAAATTCATTCTGAATACATCCGGGCAAATTCATGATTTATGTAGTAGAAGAACAACGAATGGTTTACTGGCGACAATACAGTCAATTGGAGGATAAAATAATAAGTCCGACTCCGTAATTAATATATTTTTGAGATTCAGAATTTGAATTTTAAGTAGAAATATCGGCAGTTCGTTACATGATTACTGATTTGTTATGTAGAGTAAGGCCAGTTTTGAAATTTACAAGAAGGGAAGGAGAGCGTTTCTCCGGGGTTATGAACCTTTTCGTTTTGCGGAAAATGACTAAATATGTCGGGACGTTAGTCGGTGATGATGAGATGACTTCAGCCAGTAATCTCACTGTTCTTTTCTCTTTTCTTCTTTTCCAGTCTCATCGGAATTCCGAAACTCTCGCCACCCCTTCCAGTTTACAATCATTCCCGACTCATTAGTTTATCTTCAAGGCCAAACCAAATCATTCCAATCGTCCCGATAAAGGCAAAATAGGAAGATGAGTACAGCAAGAGGATGCGAGGGTAGAATCCATTTCATTCTCGTTTCCTGCTCCAGTTTTCATAGCATTATCCTTGCGCAACCTCCACCGAATGGTGGCCACGGCCACGGTCATCTTCTTTTCACCGCCGTCATGTACATCCTTCTATCAGGAAATGAAAGTTTTCGTCGGTTAATATAGGTGTGTACCCTCCCACCATTTGCACGAATGCACGCACACGCCCACGCAGAAAATACGCACACACACACATAGCCACTTAACAAAAGCGAAAATTCCGATGAACTTGAACGAGAAGTTTGTGTTGTCCTGTTTAAATGGTGCTTTCATTTCCCCGCACCTTTACTGTGCATGAACACTTTCACAGTGAAATTATATCTTTGACAACATCCGATTTGATTCTAGTCATAATAATTTACTATTTCAAAGATAACAATTCTTGCTTATGTATAAGAAAAAGAAAAAAATATTCTA
Organism: Brugia malayi; assembly: GCF_000002995.4. Lineage (NCBI taxonomy): Eukaryota > Metazoa > Nematoda > Chromadorea > Rhabditida > Onchocercidae > Brugia > Brugia malayi. The sequence continues at coordinate 5,494,309 of NW_025062479.1, forward strand.
CTGAAATTTGCAAAGAATAGTGCCCAAATAACCTGCCAGCAACATTTCGATCCAAATTATCCCTTCCTTACATGCAGTTTGTGTGGATTTTTAAGAATTAGTGATAAAATTCGAGAGCAATGCAAATGAACAACATTTGCAATCGCTGCATATATATCTCCTAGCCTATTGTCATACATATTTCCTTATCTGTCAAAATTGTTAACATAAACAGGAACCGTAGAAAGCACAGTACTGTGTTATGCAGCTATCACCATCTGGCGTCAACGTTATCGACAAAAAGTGAGACCGGAAGTTCAGCCATACCATATATTTCCGAAACATGCATAGGAAATCAGATTATTGCTGCTATAGAGTGTAGAGAATGATAGATTTCATTTTCCGGAAAACTGATCTACGGGTAGCGTGAATTAATTGACCGCGAATTAATCTGGAATTCTTACACTTTTTTTAATCTAAGAAATGTTGTCATGTTTCAAGAAACAGAAACAGTTCCAAGTATATCATTCTTTGTTGCGAAAGTTTCATGTTTTGCGAGATAAATTTCTTTAATTCATAAAACTGATAATAGAATTGTCAATCCCAATGTTAGTTGGAGAAGCATCATCCCTCGTGTTTGTTAATCAGAGGAGGCAGCGAGGTATCAGTTGAAAAACGGAAAGTAAATTACAAGACATATATATTCACACACTGAAATTTAGGAGCAGTGGAATTGCACTTGCTTATTTGATTTGCATATGGCTTTACAAAGAATTTTGTTGACTGAGTGATTCGGCTGGAATGGACTGTTCGTTTGAGATAGCTCTTTTTTGATACAACCATTCTAATCTTTGTGAATAAAAAGCCGCTATGACAATTTAACGAAGCATAGCTGGATCTATAGTGAAATAAAAACTCTGTTGTTTGTCGGCAGCAGTTTGAAATTCCTATTCACTAATGAAATCTTCTAGAACTAAGTAATGAAAAAGTTCTGTGTAGGAGATTTAAGAGAGGCATGACATGCATAGTGATTGTTCAGTCTTGAAAAATTCAACTCCCAAGAACGCACCATTATCATTATCGCTTTTTCAAAGAAATTATTAAAAGTGCTCAGAGCACTACACAACATAAGTTCAACAACTGTCCAACATTAAAACAGTCCCTATTTTTGTATAAAATATTCCTATTTTTTTTTTTTTGAACTGGATCAAAGCTACACGACAATCGCGCACGGTGGTGATCACAATGATTCATAAAATTGTTATCTTGTTAACCCAGGAGATGATTCGGGAGGTGAGTTTCGGCATCCACTGTTTGCATCTTGGCATAGACTCTGAGAAGCTGAGATATCACTCAACGAAGCAAAAACAGGGGCCGAAGATGAATGGAAGGAGGATAAAATGACTGAAAAAAGAACAGAACCGGGAGAAAAACAGAGAAAGAAGTATTAGTATGAATGATGAATTCATCGTTTGCAAATCGCTCGTCATCCATCATTGTTATGATCGCGATCGTCGATACCATAGAGAACTTCAAATGATTATGAGACGGTTATGGAGAAAAATTTTACAAGTAACTTTAATTTTTCACTGTCTCTTTGGTCGCTAATGATGTTTGGCTTTGGAAAATCTTCACAAACATTTCTACTTGGATGTGCTTGAAACTTTCGATACATGTTTAATTATTCGTCATTTTCCACCACTATTAAAAATTGTAAAAATGAGACGGAAATTTAAAAAAGGAATTATTAGTAATATATAGTTATCTAAGAAAAGATTGTTATTTTCAATCTTCTATTTAGCGAGTAACTTCATAAGGTTATGAAGCAGAAGATAGGCAACGACATGATGCGACATCTCGAACTGCTCTTATATCCTCCTTTTCCTATTGGTACAGGACCAACTAGAGTCAAAGAAATCTCAAAAATGGTTATTACGGAAGTAAAACATTTTGTTGCGAAGAGAATAGTTGAAATTTGCTTGATTCAAATCCAGTTTTCTATGATACAATCCAGGCTTTCAGAGTTCCGGATTCCTATATTTTCTTTCTTCATTTTATTTTTTTACGTAAAATGCAATTGTATATTTAATTGGATCGCTCATTTTTTTTCACTAAGGTCTGCATCCATTTGATCCTGAAACAGTGAAAAACTGATTTGATTATTGAGTGTTTCAGATGATGAAATCAATTTCAAATAAGTGGTCGTTCTAGCAATTCAGAAAATTTTGATAGGAAGGGAAAACGGGGTGAGTCGTAGAAACGGACCACGGGAATAGTATGAATCAGGAACAGGAATGGAACACCGGGGAAAGTAAGGAAGAAGAGATGCGCTCTTTGTGGAACATTTATTAAGCGAACGTTTAGTAGTGTTTGGGTTTCAAATGACGGTTGCTGCATAATAGTATTGTCGTTGTCCCTCCTGCCTTCTGTTTTGCCATGGGATTCATTCTGTGGAGGCTCGTGACCTTCGGCAAAATGAAAAGTTTAAAAAGATGTAAGAGGGTGGGCGGTCGGCCTCGGTGGAGACGGATGTCGGTCGCCGATACCCAACCCAACCGAACCGAACGGGAAGGAGAAAGAACAGGGACCTACTAGAACGACCACCATCACCACCATTTACTATCACAACACACATCACCTAAGGATAGAAGAGCGAGTGTTGTTATGCCTGTGCAGCAATGAAAACTACCCACATTTTGTAATCGTCCTCCAAACTAAATTCCGTTTTCTGAGCAGTGCAACTAAGGTCCGGATAGTTGTCCTACTACCCACAAATCCACATTATCTGTCAAGTTGCTAGGCCCAGGATTCATTTTAGTAGCATAGGCCTCTTGTCTCCCTTGCCATTACCTCTCCCACATTATATACTGATATGATATCGTCCCAGATATCTTCTAATTAATAAACATTTTCATCTGTCATTTTCATAACTACTCATTACACTTGAAATAGCATTATAAATTGTACGCTTGGATCTCCTAAAGCACGTTATTTGTAACTCATTGTATCCTTTCCGATGCCAAAATAGTTACTTTTGAGAGTCTGGCTGCTTCTACTGATTCTCGCAGAATCAGATATTCAACAGTAACATATGGAATGTCGATGCTTGACTTTTTTTTAATTGTACCTTTTTCAACCGTCTATAATCAGAAGTTTTTCATCTTTCTCTTCATTTCCTGATGCACGTTAAAAATGTCGTGATAAAGTGTAAGCAAGCAAAATCTGCTTTATTTTCCGGCTGAGTGTGCCTTCTGGGGGGTTGAAGACACCAAAAAAGTTTGTGCTGCAAAAAAGTTGGAAATTCTAATTAGCTGCAGTTCCGGACGTTCCAAAGGTGATATATAATTTCACTTCATTTATCCAGGAAGGGAAAGTTACGCTAACTCCTCAATTTACACATTCCAGCAATGACTTTTTTGATTTTCTCAAAATGGAGTATATCACGCAGTAATTTGTAATACCATTTAATCCCATTATCCATAAAACTCTTGCAATAAGTTGACCGTAATCAATTCCAGCTATATAATTATAATTTTTTTGGAGGAAAAGCAATGGGAGGAGAGGACGGGGAGAGATGAACAGAGCCGCAAAAGAATCGAGTCCCTAAAGGGTGGGAAGAAGTAAAGCAGTGGTGATCGCCCAGATTTCTTCACTTAGAACATGTGCCTCTTGGTCGGGGGAAAGTAGTCAGAACAGAAAGTTGATAAGGAAAATTAGGTCGACTCGATACGATTCGTTTGCCCTAGTGTATCAAGTTCACCCGTCGCATTTTCCCGTACAAAACAATCATCCGACCTTCACTCTTACGCCACCACTACCATCCTTCTTCCTCCTCCTCCTTCATCCGTTTCGCTAACTGGTAATTCATTCCCTACTTCCAACCCATCCTTTCCCTGCTCATGATATAACCTGAAATATGATTAAATTTTAGATCTCAAGCTTAGGATTTAAGAATTTAGGAAGTAATTCTTTCATTATATTAATTTGAATTCTAATTTATAAGTTTTATTTTCCTGTTAGCTACAGTTTCCACAATCCCGAAAATTTAAGTTTTATTGCAATTAATTACTAATTCCACTCGTTTGTTTGTTTTCCAGTGATCCTCCCTTCTATTGGCGCATGTGAAAATATACAATCTTCGGGAAAATAATAGCAAATCTGTGAAGTAGCAAAACAATCTTGCTGATTATGTATTTGCGGGATCATTGCAATTTTACATACTATTGTTAATGAAGTGGTGCTCATAAAGCTTACAAGATTATAGTGATCGGAATAGTGATGGTGATAGTGAGACTGACAGTAATGATAAGAATGATGGTCACAGCGACAGAACAGAAACAATGATAACGATGGTGTTGATGACAACATCGAAATAATGGTAATGTCCGTCCATAATGATAACAATACCAAAGATTCGAGTAGTAATTCAGAGGGTGAGAAATGTCACGTGACTGAGTCATATAGGCTAAGCTGTCCGATAACTGCGTACTGCTGCAGCTTTGAGGAGTGGTTAAAGCAGTCCGAGCAGCAACTATCGGTTCCCTTGTTCATCACTGCTGCAAGCTGAGAATGAAGAAGGAAAAGGAGGTAAGCCCGATAATGGCTTTCAATGTCCCGGATGAATCGCTGAAACAGACCATCACCACTTTCCCAAACAGCAGCACTAGAGCTGTCTCACTGTTCTGTGTACGTACTGTTATTGGCTCTGCGCGTGTTTCTAATCTGTGTGGTGTGAGTTGCAGCATTTCTACTCTCAGTCAACTCGAACGAATCCTTACAATTTCCAGTATGGTAGCTTTAGCTCAGTATTCTATCATTCATTTATTCCCTGTTTACCTTCACTCATCTTGATCACTGCGCCATTCCAGTCAGTCTCTCATCCAACTTTCCCTCTTATTGAAGCTGCTTGCTATGCTGTTGTCCTTCAGCACTAAATGCGTTTGTCCAAAATTTCCTCTTTCGAAGAATATAAGTAATTGCAAAGCTTGTCATCAGAAGACATTGTAAAAAAGGCAACGAGTTCGTTTTTATGTTTAGGTAGTGATGCAGAAGGTGTTCCATACAGGTTCCTCTCCTCCACTTTACCTATTGCTAGTTGAGATCTCGGTACTGCTACCACGATTGTGTACTTCTTTATGAAACACCTCCCACTTTTTCTTTTCTAATGGACAGGAACTCGAGAATGTTGTGAAGTGTATACTTGTTTATGTGGTTATGCACATGTTACAAATGGGAAGGATACGAAATGCAGCATGATTACTGCTTACTACTTTGATGAAATGAAGATTAGGAGGGGGAGAAAGTAATCTAGATATGATGGAAGCAGTACTGGATGAATGCATATGAACCGTTTTGAAAAGCAGCAGGGAACACAATTGTAGAATTTATTGAAAGGAGTAAAGGAAGATTTGATCTCCACTTTCCCATTCTCCCACGACGTTTCATCCCGGATCGTTTTGGATAATCTTGATTGGGGAGGGGCGCCAAGGTCATTTCATGGACGTTCAAGGATGCGATGCCTTCCACTCCTATTTGCGCACTTCATCCATCCGATCATCGATGATTTTCACTTGGACATAATCTACCTGTTCCTCCCCCTTTCTTTTCTCATTTTCCGTACACACACACACACACACACACACACACACACACACACACACACACACACACACACACACACACACACACACACACACACACACACACACACACACACACACACACACACACACACACACAACACACACACACACACACACACACACACACACACACACACACACACACACACACACACACACACACACACACACACACACACACACACATATATATATACACACACACACACACACACACACACACATATATATATATATATATATATATATATATATATATACTCATATACATAACGCATTACCACCACAACGCGTTTCCTGTTTTTTTTCTTAACAAATTTTCCTTTTAATCTCTGACCAATTTTATCCACATTTTTCAAAATACATTTCATTGTCTCCACAGAAAATCGAAATAGTTCTCGAAATTCCTGTAATCTTCACGGGCAGACTATTTGAGTAAAGTCCGGCTTCCATTGAAAAAACTTTTTGCATTGTCCATCTCATCGGCAAGCAACTTAGTGTTTTCTTGATCCCGACATGTTTTAAATTTCCCGATACCTTTTTCTTTCATGGCAATGTTGTTGGCATTTATATTTTGGCTGTGTAAATTTACAGTAAAATTTATTTCCTTAGTCAATCAACATAAAAAATACGAGTTAAGAATACAAATCATTTCTCATCCAACTCATCATTCGAGTTTTTACATTCTTCGAATAACCTAAGCTATCTTATCCAAATGTCTTATATATTGGCATCACGTTGTGTTTCAACCTTCCTCCCGTCATGATTTCTTTCCTAATTTATCTGTTTTTATTTATGAATATGAATTTGGTTGGTCGTTATCCCCAACTTTTTAGATTTTTGAAATTCTTGAATCACTGTGTAACAAAACGGTATGTTCATTTGTTGTCTAAGTTTATTCATATATCTTTCATTATTCTAGAGGTTATTGTATAGGATTTGGTCACACATAGATAGCAATCACGACACATACGGCCAGGTCGATTCTTATCTTCTCGGTCTTTAGGTGACTAGAAGTGAGCGACAAGATTAGCCAAGTGAAGGTACAAGTGTATAAATCGTGGAAGTCACTAATCGTCCTTCTTTTTGATACATTTCAGCTACAGATACATGAAGTAAGTTCTGGGATTTTGTTACAACTCGTGTTTTAAGTTTGAATTTGAATCTTTCCCCAAACCATTATCATTATCATTCAACGTCAGTCATCAATAAATTCCTCTTTATTTCCTGTGTAGATGATCCACAAAATTCTTACATATCTCTATTTCCTTCACGCTGTCCAATCTTCGACACTTTGGATGTCAGTGATAGATTTCTCTCTTTTCTGTCTGAGGGGTTCCATTTTTTCAATAGCTCCGTTTCGGTCTGTTTAATCTCGATGTTAATGTCTGTACTTTTAGGCTACTACTGACAGTCACCCGTCATGAGCTCTTCACTTCCCCTAACTAAAATTTTTTATTTCTAATGGACCGCATGGCTGTGGAATTGGTTTGAGTGAAGGAAAAGCTTCAAATTTCATCATAGATATAGAATGTCTAGTCGAGTGCATAGTTAATGGCAATTAAGCCTGCATAGTTGCCTTGTACTGGAACCAAATTTTTGTTTTATTGAGCGTATTAGGGAAGTAGCACGGATAAGTTAACTCGGATTCTTGCGGTTGTGAAGATGGATAACAGATAAATAGCACCAGTACTAGAAGCGAAAAAGATGGTGTAAAGAAAACTGATTAGTAATAAAGGTGTGGATTACAACTGATCATTTCCTCCAGTTTACTTCCCAAGTGGCGTAACTGGTTGGAGTAAACAAGCAGACGAGTTGCTAAAGGGAGGATCTCACGACGGATCGAAGTGTGGTATGTTGAGAGGAAGGGCATGAAAACACGGGCGGGGACATTGTCTGCCCAGGAAGGTACCCCGGGTGTTGAGCCCGTCGCGCATATAGCTTGTTATCTGTGAACAGAGATCGACGTCCAATTCACCGCCAAACACACTAACACATACACACATCCGGATTACGGTGTTTGCAACCATTTAGACCTGCTTTGAAATCCTCTCTCTTCTTCCATTAACAGCTACACTCCATTCTCCATTCTATCTAATGTATATAATAGTAATAATAATAATAAATAATAATTACTATTATTATTACCAGTTGTTATCATTATTATTATTACCAATTATTGTTTTTTATCATTATTATTATTTTTATCGTTATTATTACTACCAATTATTGTTATACTGATATCACATATATGTATTTATTTTTTGTACACCATATTTACTTGTCTATATTCTCACTATCTTTTGTTTTTAAGAAACTGTTTTCTCTTTTCGAAGACAGTTCTCTATCTGCCGGTTTTTGCTATTCCTCTCCATTGACCATCAACAGAAACACTTCATGCATTAAAGTTTTAGATCTCGATCCTGACAATTTATAAGCACTGTATTTTCTGGATCTTCTTGGTAAGCCATTTAAAGGGTTATCCCGTTGCTTTTTTGAGTATACCGTTGTGACTTCTTGAACAAGATTAATTTGTTTATAACAGAAGAATTTTTCTGCCATCTAATATGGAACATATATTATTGCGCACAGCTTTTTTTTGTGGCTTTCTAATATCTCACATTTCAAATGTCTTCGGATGAGAGAGAATAACAGTAATAGGGGGTTCTTTTAAAACGTAGTCATCGGAATATTTCTCACCATAATAGTTGGTCCCGAGACTTTTTTGTATTTGGTGCAGTAGAGAGCGTTTTTCCAATATCGGTACCAGTTGTTGCTAACTGGGGTGAGATACAGGATACATAACGTTGGATTATTGCTTTCATTTGTAGAGTATTTTACACCGCACTTCATTTATTATTATAGGGTCTGTGGTATTAAATTCTACAGCTGGAAACTTCCTAAGAAAAAAAGTAAAACTTGGGAATAGAGGAAAAGAAGATCAAATGCCATCTGCATGGTAGTAAGTGGAGGTAATTGTTTTTACGGTGATTGTTGCGGATTGTTTGCTTATTCGATGGCGTTTGGTTTGTGTCGTGAGCGATTGCTCTGTCCACAAGGTAGTGTTGTTTGAGTCGAGGTGAATAGCAAGGAAGTTTTGGATTGCAAAAGAATAAAGAGATGAAGAATTGCACTACTATTGGTTATCTGCTTGCTTACTTCCTGCATTGTCCACTGTAACTCGGTTGCTCCAAGACGTAATTCTTTTGTCGCTCAACCTGCAATACCTTAATTGTCTCTTCCTCAGACAATTTTTAACTTCGTGATGTTGTCCGTTTGCTCCAGCCTTCTTTTCTATCTCCCTGAGCGGCATTGTCTTTTAGAATAGAGTTTGAGACGATAGCAAGTGGACCAAGAGAAATGCAAATAAGATAGTCAGTATACCTGTGTCCACAGAAGGAAGATTGAATAGAGTGTAGCACTGAGCAAGGACTTGCAGTCACAAGTACAGGAATCAAGGTCATATTTCTCGACTGGACTTCTGAACAATTTTCCAACATTCGCTAGCATCTCCATTTCTTTCCCAACTCTCATTCTTCCTTGTCTTCCCACATTGATAACGCACTAAATTTGAAGGTATTATTACTCTGTTGCACTGATATAGAACTACCTCAAACAATAACAATGGTATTATTAATGTAGTGTCATTGGACTTTCTGCTGGGAATTGAATTTACTTCAGTTAAAATCTTGTCTGCTTTTGAATAATTTCTAGATCTACATCGACATTCTTCCTTCACGTCTTCTTCCTGGTCTTACCCTTTGTTAGGGTGCCACCATGATCAATTTGCTCTGATTTTCAAAACAGTTCAGATGATGTTCCCAAACAAATAATAAATGTTTAAAGCGAGCGATCCTTTTCCAGTTTATTCTGTTGGAAACGAAAGTGAAACGACATCTAGTATGTTCATATACAAAAGTTTTTTAATCATCAGATGATAAAGAACTTTTTTATTGAATAAAGCGTCAAAACAAAGTGAATTATTTAGGACTATTGTCATAAACAAATATGCATGAAGAACAATGATAGTCGATTAGTACAGCAAATCTCACTTTCCTGAATTATCCTGACACATTCTCGTCGAGAAATTTTGCCTTTCAGTGCAACAATGTTCAGTCTTCTAGCAGTTATTTTTCAGGTCAAATTTAGAGTCCATTTAGGGACCAGATTTTTTCAATTTAACGATGTCTTTTTTTTTCTGGACCTTGAATTAAAAAAAAATATTATTACGAATAAAGAAATATTATGAAAACTCACCTCGCACACATCTCAACTATGCATTTTCTGCTAATGACAATATTTCATTTTATACTTTAGTAACATCTTTGGGCAATAGTACCCATTGAGGAAGTTTTTTCTCTCCACTGAGAAGAGGAAAGACTTCTTTCGTTTACGGAATGTGCAGACCAACTTTCTTATTTATGTGAATGATTTATCCATTTAATCATTGGTTACAAATCTTTTTTTTAGTTGTGAAGAATTCTGTCTTCATTTCTGTTTGCATTTAGATATTGCGTGTTTTGTTTTGAAGCAGAGTTATACATTTTGATTTACTGAATGTAATAGTAAATATACATTTGTAGCTAATTTCGATTCCTTTATTTACCATGTAAATCAATAACTTTATTTACCATATAAAAATACTTTTAATATTATTTATGAAAGCTTATGAAACTGAATGAACTTCAATGCAATGAAACAAATGAAATATATTTTTTAAATACTTGGCAATGTTGTGGGTTATTTTAAATGAGTTACTGCCTAACTTTGGTATTACCTTTTATTGACCATATGCTTATTTTGCAAGATAGTATGAATGTTTCGTGAGCGGTTTATATGCTCGTTGGTTCATTATAGAATGTGATTTGATATCCAAGCGTCAGCCTCATTTCCCGGGCTGAACGCTGGTAAGGTGGCGATATAATTAATAATTATATGCTTTTAAAGTGAAACATAATTGTTGTTGGAATGGATGTATAAGATAATAGGACATGTTTCTTACTGGGTTCATCTTAATTAATATAGCTTCCTTAGTTTTTTATTCTTGTACATGTGTTCATAACCAAGTGCTGACTAACAGTAATTAAATTTATGCTCGGTTGTGGTATTCTCTTGTATATGGAATGCAAATTTCATATTTCTTTTACTGCCACTGCATTATACAAAAGTTGTTGCTATTTTGCTATAGTGAAATAGAAATAGCGATGACCCCTGGGTTGTCAAAATTGTTCGGTTTTCTACTATTGACCTGATTCTCCTGAGTGGTCCAGCAGTTGCAAACGAGTTATTGCTGCGTTAAGAAGGGTGACTCAACATTAATGAAATAGCTGGAAGATAATGCCGCAGAAAATACTAAGAGAGTGGTGGAATAAACAAAGCACGGGTATTATGAAAGAAGTTTCTTAATGCCAGATATCAAATCCTCTCGTCCATTTTGTCTGCCATTCAGGCTATCATTGCTTCAGTGAAGTTCCATACGAAAATAGATGATCTAATTTGCAGATGACGATGGAGGACATGAACGCGTGCACTCAGTGCGGCTTTATGACAAATAATTTTGCTGATTTTAAGGAGCACATTGAGCAGCACGAAAGTGAGCGGCATCTTACTACCACAAATACTAGTCGGCAGGTTTATCTTTTGTTATGCATTTTTTTTAAATAAGGATGTGTAGTGATTCTCTTTTTTGTTAAAGCGTTTTTGTTTACTCTCTGGACATTTCCATGTTCCGTAATTGTGGTAGGGCATGTAGTTGGGTGGAATGAAATGGAAAGTATCTCAAATTCAAATTTTTTAGAATCTTGATCCTTTGTTGAAATACATTTCTCGGGAATAGAAGATTATATCCGATATTCAGCAACTGCATCATGAAGCTCTCGAGTTTACTGGTTATGAAGACTGGCAGTGTTTCTAGTTTGATGGGTTGTTCGATTTGTGGTTTTTTGAACTCTGATGCAAAGCTTTTAAAACATGGGTTGTCTTAACAAAAACTGCTGTAGAAGAGCAGCTAATCATTTGTGTAACTTTTAATCTTTTTGCGTAATTGACGATTTAGCATTAAGAATTGTTGTTTATATCTGTCATTTTCCATCAGAGGGTATTGGATAAGTTTTTTTATGGGTGTATATTTAATAGGCTGGGTCTTGTAAACTTATTCAGGAATGAAATGTGTCTTAACTCAAAAATAATACTTTTTTGAAATTCTTGGTTTTAAAAATCAAAGGAATATAACATACTTGATATTTGGGTGAAGGGAAAAGGAATGAGTATTTTTGAATTAAGGTGAAGATTCGATTGGGGAAATAAATGAAGGGGCCGCTTTGCATATGATCGCGATTTTATGTGATTGTGCGCTGGTTATGAGGATTGGACAACCAGTTAGTTTAGTGCGTGTGTTGTGGGTTGGAACGTGATACGATTTTCAGGAATGGAACGAGGATTTAGACGAGTTGTCATCGACGCCGAACCTGTCATCCCCCGAGCAGTTTTCTCCGGCTGCCGCCTCCTCACCACCAATCTCCGGTAATAATGGCACCTCCAAAGCAAACACCAACAGCAGCAGCAACAGCAAAACTGTGCACGTTTGTCCTCACTGCAATTTTGAAACCTGCATGTCGCAGCATATGAAAAGTCACTTGGTTAGCTTTGATTATTTTCAGGCAAAAACATTTTTTTAATCTTTAAAAGTCCTCCATTTACCTGGAGGAAGAGAGCGATTCCGCTGAAAAGTCTTATGCTACCCTTTCAGCTTTGCGTCACTTTTCTGTACTATCCGACATCAATGTAACGATTCCTTGTTTAATTTAATGTTTGTGGTTTTGATATTTATTATTTTATATGATAATTTTGTCATATTTCTCGCCTAGCGCATATTTTCGAATTTTCAGATTCAATGCAAAAAATTTTCCATATTAAGAATTAGGCTGCATATCGTAGCACTAATATTGTTTTAATTTCTCTTATGAAAAAATATCCAGTTTAAATTCACTAATTTTCAAGAATTGTTTTTTTTTTTTTTTTTCAAGTTCTGTATAAAGTTTGAACTTGTTTGGACTTAGTATTTCATGTCAAATTTGTATGACTATGCAGTAGGTGTATCATGGTGTATTTCGTAACCGCATGCCAAAAAGGTGTTATTTAACTTACCTGCCCGTTAAATTTTAGGTTCGCATCATTTCATCTTGTCGTTTATAATTCTGAAATTTTACAGGATGCACACGAACGCCATCAAGGGCAAATGTATCAGTGTGATATTTGCCATATGCAGTTCAGTCAGAAAGCAAATATGCATCGTCATCGAATGCGGCATACCGGTGTTAAACCATATCAGTGTCGGTACTGCCTAAAAAAATTTTTTCGGAAAGATCAGGTTCGCATGTTGACTTTGCAGAAATACTGTTAAAACATTAAAACGTGGCGTGCATGTATGACTGGAAAAAGATAACACACTGCACAGTTACAACTGTTTTTTATGCCACCGAGGTGGTCAGTTAAACATATTTAGTGGTTTTTCGGCTATGGAACTTTTTTTCTGATATTGTTCAGTAACTTTTATATTTTTTCGAACCACCTATTATATAATTTAGATGCAAGAACACTCGATGACTCATATAAAGACAGGTGCCGATTTTGATTGTCCAGTTGCCCTTTGTGATAAACAGTTCAGTCAACACTCAAGCTTGCGAACACATCTAGACGAAGCGCATTCTATCGCACCTTCAACGCCGGCATCATGTAAACGGTGCTCACTATTATTTGCAAACTCACGGCGACTTCTCTTGCACTACCAAACAAAACATGATGAGGGTGATGTAAGTCTCAAGCTTCAGAAATAAAAAATTCAAGTCTTAAATATTTTCAGAGTAGTCGCCTTTTAGTCTTTCGATTTTTAAGCTCCAAAAAGCTTAGACCTCAACAAATTTTAAGAAAAAAAAGAAAGAAATAGTAAATTTAATGCAAAATGTAGCGGAAATTTTTATGTCAGTAGATTTATATAGCAGTGGAATCTATAGTCCAGTTCTATCGATGAAATGAGCTTAAGTGCTGAGATAATTGGTGGAGTAAAAATTTTCAATCATTCGCGATTTCGCGAAGTCTGTGATATGTACGCTAAGATTTGGAAAAAAAAGTTTCTGAATCTTCATGTAGAAAGCACTGTTAGACAAATCAGTTTTTTGAATTTTTGTGTACAGAGCGGTGAGCAACACAAAGAATCAGTACATTTAAATTTTGTAATTTGAATTGTGCTTTATTTTCTATTTTTCGAGTAAGGAGATTGGGACTGGGGGGCTATGAAAGCATTTATCAGCATATTGATCACAAGTGTTCATTTACATTTCAGACATCAAACGTTGTTGTAACGTCGCCAGTAAAATCCATATCTGAGAATAGTGTAAAGGATATTTATGCGCTTGCGTCACCAGTGTCCAAAAAACAGCGACGAACAAATGCTCAAACTATCGTTGCTGCAATCCAGGAGCAATTGAAATTTATTAAACAAGAGTCCATGAAACCGTCAATTAATGAAGATATGTCTCGATGCATGGATTATGAGCAGGTACAAACATATCCCAAAATAAAAGCCTTTAGGGTTTTTAAGATCGAACTCCTTTTTACTTTTCTTGCCACTGCTTCACGTTTCAGACTGGATATGGTATGATGACAAATGAAGAATGGTTATTGTCTCTATCACATATCAACACTCCAACACTTATTACAGTAATATACATTTTTTAGATTATTAAAAATAAATTGTAATTATAATTATTTTATTTATTCTTATTATTCTAATTTATGGACATCAACCAAAAACAAAAATTAATAGCTATTGTCCCTACTAAATGTCAGCATTCCAACGCTTACATAATGTATATTTCGGGATATAAAGCCGGAAACAGCACTACAACAGTTATGGACACGAACTAGTAATGCTGGTAGTGAGAACACGGAAGATCAGTCTCATTCTCCCTCAGTTGATAGCGGAAGTAGTAGTGCCACCGATGGTGAAGGCGGCGATAAAGAGCAGCAGGTTAATTTTTTGAATTGTATCATTCTTAGTATCATTACAGTGTCCTCGAACTTAGAGCAATCTAATTCTTATTTGATACAACAATTATAGATAGCCTCATTTGCATAAATTTTATTTTCAGGAATGCATGCATTGTGGGATGATTTTTATGGACCAGACATTGTACCTTTTGCATAAAGGGTTGCATTCCGACTCAGATCCTTGGAAATGTAACTTGTGCGGTCATGGTTGTGGCGATAAATATATGTTCACAACACATGTTATCAGTTCCGATCATAGTTGCTAATGTTATCCTTACAAGTTCAAATTCCTTGTTATTTATAAAACTAAGTAACCAAAGACTTATTCATGCCCATGTCATTTGTGGCCTTATTCATGAAATCAGACAACAGTTTATCAAGTTTTTATCAGAAGTAGATTACTAATCTTCC
This sequence comes from Brugia malayi, assembly GCF_000002995.4. Classification (NCBI taxonomy): domain Eukaryota; kingdom Metazoa; phylum Nematoda; class Chromadorea; order Rhabditida; family Onchocercidae; genus Brugia; species Brugia malayi. The sequence continues at coordinate 5,509,389 of NW_025062479.1, forward strand.
AAAATATTCTCCCATTTTTTCGATAAATTGTCATGCTGAGATTGCTTTTATGGAGATGTGCAGAAAAAATGGAATTTCTTTTTGTCATTGAATTTCTTTTTTAAAATGTAAATTCATAGTTTTTGTTTATTTTCTTTTAAAAACTTTTAAACCTCTAGTGCATTTTCATGCGCAAAACTATCATTCCTAGAAATTTATCTTTTTTCCTTGTTTTCTCCTTTTTGCCTTTAATGTATAATTTAGTTCACATGTGATAATACAAAGCAGTAAATGTTAGCCTCCTGAAATTGCCGATTCTCATAGATTTGTAATTTCATTCGTTGATTATTTATTCACAATTAATAGGCTTTTGTTTATGTATATGTGTGTCTGTGAATAAGAAAGCTGTATCCAATCCAATGTGTCCATGTATATAATATGTTGCTGACTTAACTTTCTTTCCTTGCATTCATTTTCAGAGGATATTTTTACACTTGTAAATTTTATGTTATCGAAGTGCCAGTGTGATTTTTAAAAATTGCGAGATTTTTTTACTTTGGAAAATTTCGCAAATGCGGATTAATAATTTTCAAAGCTATGCTTCTTACTTTTTGTGCATTTTCTTAATAACTTTCATTTTGTAATTAAGAATTGTTTTTTGTTATTTAAAGTGATACTTTTCATGCACTGTTATTATGAAGTTCCAAGAAACTATTTCTGCTGTCTACAGATTAGCTGGTTATTTTATAATGAACCGGCTAAAATTATATTTGAATTTATGTGCTCGAATACTAGGAAGAAACAAGAAAGCAAACAGAAGCTTATATTTTAAAATCATTTGGAATATTACCTATTGATATATGTTGAACTCCTTAGCAAACGCTGAGAAATCTGTGTGTAGTTTGCATATATGTGAGCTGAACAAGTTTGCTTCGGTTTGCATTTATTTCGTTTTTTCTAGGTTGTTACATTTTATAAAGTAATATCTAATTAAATATAATATCCTCAGGTTCCCATTAAAGAACTAGGCGATGCTAAAGTTCATTTCAAGTCTGGTTTTATCCGTAGTTTCATATATGTAGTGGACTATATCTTCACTATCACTTTTCCATATCTTTGGAGGTTTTTCCTTGGGAAGAATGGATTTATTGCTGCTATTAATTAATGTATAATGAAAAAATTAATGTATAATGAAAAACTATGATTTACGTGATGCGAAATTGCATAAAAACGATATCTCCACATATGTTTGTTTTACTCGTTTTGGTTAGATTTATTGCATTGCATCTTTACCCATTCAGTGAAATTTGGTGCTCTTTTTTCGAGTTGTTAGGCTGTAAAATCAAGTCTAATTTTTAAGTAGAATAACAGCAAAGGCCACTGAAGTTTTTAAGCAGGATTAACTAGCCATGTTTGAGCGAATTACTTCCTGTATTTAATTGTATTCTGTCCTACACTGTCAAATTTAGAATTTCTTGGTGATAACTTGTTTTCATGATTGAGGAAGACTGACATCATACATTTTGATCCCAATATCAGAAAACTTTTTTGTTTGTTCAGACTGGAACTTAATTTTATATACAGCATGATAATTGGAAAAGGAAAGGGTGGCAGAGGGGACAGTGCGATAAATTGGAAGAAGCACGTCTGTTCATCTCAGTTATGGCATTGGAGGATGATTGATGCTAGGAGCTGATTGTTTTCCACTCGTGAAAACTTTTCCACTCCCATTAATTCACTAGAACATTCAAACCCAGCAGTTTTTCATGAACTGCAACTACTCTACTGCGGTTACTTTTTGACTAAATTAAATGTATGTTTCACTTTTTAACCAGGACTTATGAATAATACACATTTCAGGTTTCATAATGACGGTTAGTAGTACGGTCATCTCTCGATGATAAAGTAGCAGCTCATTGGAAAATCGCCTTCTGTAAGCTTTATAAAAGTGGTCTTGAATTGTTTCGATAAGTTAATTTATTACTTCGTGTAGTATTGCAGTGGCATGAATACATCACCACTTTCAATCAAATAATGATCTTTTAACAAATAATTCGAAAATTAAGAATGCATCACTCTCCGTGCAGTTCTGAAAAGCATTACTCTATCTATTAATATATATTCCAGTTAAATTGATTCAGCTGTTGTACAACAGCTTAATTTTGACGAAAATATGACCTTACTAAGTCGCCGAAAGCATCGACAGGATAGGATTTTTCTCATTAGTTGAGAGGTCAGATATAAATGTCTTAACAAGGTTTTCAAATAATAGTTGTCTTGTGATGATGCGAAACAGAACCCTCGACAATTGACACTTGAGAAGGCGATGCTTGTTCTTTCTCGTCAACAAATACAACCGTTCTCTTTGTTATTATCTATTTATACTTAAATTAAATTATCTATTTATGCTTAAAATTTGGAAGTCTAATATTATTAATTGGAAGATTCAGACTATAGGAATGCTCATATTACTATATTTCTTCGAAGTAAAAGTCCTGAAATTTTAAAATGTACCTATTATTTAATTTCACTGAACTGTTATAGACAGGAAATAATGTGATGAAATCAATAACAACATTTTTTGTTTAAGAACTCTCCTTATAAATTGTAAAACTTTGTTTAAGAACAATAAATGCTAGATAATAACCCTAAGAAATACGAAACTGTTTGTGCGGTAATTCTGGTACTATAAAGTCAATTGTACTCACTCGTCATATAAAGATACGTTAAAAATCAAGCAGAAATTATGTCATCTCAAATATCTTCTGGAATATCTGCGAAATCCCTGAAAATGCTATGAAAATTGTATGAATTAATTAGTTGTCCCACTCAGAACGCAAAAAAGAAGCAAAGGTTGTGCAGGATGCCTCAGGGTGTGTAGCAGCAGTTGTCGGTCGAGTAAAATATTTCCCATACCATGCACAACTTAAAATTTAAAAATTCCATTAAATTACGTCTGCCACAATTCTTCACTTTAAAATTTTTTTTTCTGACTTCAAGAAAATGATGTTTATTGTTAAAATTGTATATCGCTTATGTGGTCGCCGGAAATAACTGTTTTAGTTTGCTTGCTCCTGTTCTTTGAATCAAGGAATGAGAGAAACTAACAAGTATTCGAATATTCCTTTGTGATTACACATCCTGTGATTGCAGTGATTCCTTCAGTTACTATACCCATGACAGAAATGAAAAGATTTTCCACGATTGTTACCCAAGCATAACAAATTTAAATTTTTTTTTTTTTTTTTTCAGTTACTTTACCAATCTGTCATGTTATTTTGCAACCTAAATTTATTGAATCAGTTTACTTTGAAGCATTTTTAATTTGGATTAATAATTTTTCGTTTATTAAATGATTAGGAAGATAACTGGAACATTTGGATGTAAGATGATGGTTTAACCTTGATAATATAAGCAAGAGCGGAAAATATTCAGTGTTATACTCGACAGATATTAACTATATGATGTTAATAAATTAATGAATGGATGATCTCGCTTTCCTGGTCAAGGTAACCGGAAAGATAGTACCTTTTATTTCTTGAGCAGAGAAACACAGCCATCCGTCGATTCTCATTATCGCATTTCAGTATACCTGTATACACCTCACTTTTAATTATTACTTCACTTGCCAATTATTATTGCTTGCGTATTTGCACATAACTAAAAACATAGCTTTCAAGTGGTGCAGTATTCGTTGTCTATGAAGGAAATTTTTTACAGGGCAAGAAATTTTCTGAAACAAACTATAACTTGAAGAAAGGTTCATTTTAGCGATAGTTTTAGAATTAGACAGTCTTCGTAAGTACAAGACGGTAACTCTCGCAGATTCTCTTGATCTCATCAATTCACACCAGTTCACTACAATTTTGCCTTTGACTGCAATTTTTATAGAAAAATTCAACGAAAGGTAAGTTTCGATTTTTTTCTTCTAGATCCCTTACATTTCTAGCATTTTTGTACTCCTATTTTTCTAATGTGATTATACCTAACAAACTTTTACTTCATTTCTTAAGTTAACAATAGTTTGCAGATTATGTATAATATACACAAATCTTTTCACCGCTTAAAGCTGACGTCGTCGATTATTGAAGCATTTCAGTTATGACAAAAAAATTTCTCCGGTTTCTTACAATTTCTTACATAAAATTTATTTTTCTGCATTCAGATTTGTTTTCTTACATTTGATGAATAAAATAGTTGAATGACAACTGACAGACTAAGTACGAGAATAGACAAACAGCTGAGAAGGAGCACATGAAGATTTGGAGATGGTGAAGATTAACGTATGGAGATACATAGGTATATAATCACTTATATTAACTCTTTTACCCATTCTATCCCACTACTAATTGAAGACTAGTTCTCTTCTTCTATAATTTTTTTACCTACGAAATTTTAAAGTGCCTTTTGTAAAACCAATGGATATTTTAAAAAGGATGTTTTGTAGTTCACTGCTTGACTTTTTCTTTAGGAACTAAACTTCATGTGGGGTTTAAGAAAAAGATTTTTTGACTCTCTAAAATTAGGTAGACCATGAGAATGTTGATCACTGAATACATGATATGTTGAATATAATGATGTTTTGAAGTCTGTTTCAGATATCAAGCCTTTCTGTTTAGTTGGCAGTTCCACTGCCTCATTTTAGCAAACTTCAGCAATAGTTTTTTTCGATTTGCTCAAACTTTCCTGCAAAATATCTAGCCGTTTAACATTAGTTATAATAACTGATGTTGTTGCATTGGCGTGATAGGGTCTTGCTACAACTTTTACCTGCAATATATATGTTATTGTTTATTATAACTTTGGTGTGTTGCTATAATGTATCGATTTAAAATGCATTGCGACTTCATCATTTTGTGCAAATCTCTTACATTACTGTTTCATTCTCAAGTATTCGGAAACATTTCGACCTCACCTTCGTCTGATTCAGAAGAAAAAAAATATATAAAAATGAACTGTCTACCGATTTACAAATTTATAGTCACTTTGCAGGTATGGTCAAGCGAAATATAAGCTTTTTAATTTTTTGTGAGAAGTTGAAATAGCTGATAGTGGTCTGTTTACTTAGATAGGAAACGCTAAACTTCACACTCATGGTTTATCTTATTTAAAATAAGATAAGCATCAACTTATTTTAAAGAAAAATCACTGTTGACTGCTGTCGGAGTTGAGTAATATTTAACTCACCCGTAAACACTGATACGACGAACTTCTTATCATTACCTTGAATCTAGCTGTTTTCCTGTTTTCCATTCATCACTGTTGTTCAACCTATTACCACTTCTTTCGAACTCTTGACCTCTTCACCTTTAAGATTACCATACTTCTCGTTATCATCGTTGGCAGACAGCCATCTCTGCTCAAGTCAGCACCTACTCAGTTCTCGAATAGTGAAACAAGCCTGAATGCCTCCTCCTGACACTTTCATCCGACAACCATATAAATTACCACATACATATATATACATACATGCACAGACACACGACACATACACACACGGACATACATGCACATGAACATATGCATATACACATACGCATACAGACGGACATACATGTTTGATTATTAATTGATCCACTGATTGTAGGTTCATATGGTGCTTGTGCAGCCGCCTCATCCTGATTACGTACCCACCTCTGCATAGCCATTTATCTTTTTCCTAACCCAAGATGACTGCTACGATCGTTCATTGTATTGTTGTGCTTTTTCTGCTTTAGGCTTCTCCCAGAAAAGTTTGTCTTATTTGTCTAATATTCTCAACAATTCCAGTCAGTTAATTTTTCGCTTCTCAAATTATGTCTTCTTCAATTGTTTATCAAACTTATCACAGATTAATTGAAATTTCCATACTGGTGTAAATAATAAGAGTCTTCAAGATTTACTAATGAATGTTCATTTTCCCTGATTACCAATACATTCTGTCTAGGTATGGGATTTTTTTGTGTTCTTTTTTTTTGTTGAAGAAATCATCCAAAGCTGTTTGATTCTAAAGGAATGCGGTAATGTGGTCTACCAAAAGACGATCGATAGTAAATTGAGATGAATGTGGCAGTAATGCTTAAACTGAGAATGCGAGTTTTGATATATATTTTTTTGATATCATTTAATTTACTCATTTATGTTCGTCTGTTTATATTTCACTAAATGTTTCACTTAGCTGATCTTTTACGCCCTTCCTTGCTCTGCTTTTCGTCATTTGCATTTCCAACAAAGCCGATATTGCCTGATAAATGCACATTTGGAAAATGAGATATACCATTCACGTCTTTGATGTGAATGCACAGTTGCTGACAAGTTATCCACTAAACCATCGATTCAGTAATCTGTAATAAAGCCTTTTGCTTTTGTCTATAGATTTGTTATGACCATACATTAATACTTTTACTATACTTCATCTCAACAAAGTTCAAGAATCTAAACGAATTTTGAAATTTCGATTCCAAATCAACAGTATATCTTCAATCTCAGTCTAAGTCGGATTTCTATATCCTTAATCTAAAGTAGTCAAATTTCTAGTATGTACGAAATCCATTGTACAAACTAGGTGAAGTAGGAAAGGGCAATGAAATTTAGGATTTTCATAAAAGATTCCGGAAATTTTGACCAACGAATTCATCCAACAATATCTTATTAATTTATATGGAAAAAATTTCAATGAAGTGAAGATAAATGGATACAATGTTTTTGAATGAAAAGAAAGATGTATGAAATATGGATATCAGTAAATCATCGAAATTGGGATTGGAATGGAAGTAGTAAATCTCCACTAAGCTATCACTGAACTGTTAACTAGTCGAAGATTAAGAAAACTTTCTTTATTGATATTTCAAGTTGAAAATAGTGTGAAAATGGAACTAAAGTGGAAAGGAAAGAAGAGGAAAGTGGTAAGATGGGAAGAAGGAAGAGTAGAGAGAGTTGATCGGAGCCCAATATATACAGGATGATGCTTGGAAATGATAGATTGAGCTGACATTGGGATTGACATCACAGATGGTGCATATGTTCCCCAACGGTCCATCAACGGAGAGCCTTAAGAAGCTCAAAATTTCCAGATTTTCCTCCTCTTTTTCCTCACCCTTCCTCTTTCTTCTTCTCTCTCTCTCCCTCTCTCTTTTTACTTCTAAATAACTATTTCACATTCACTTCCAACAGTGTATATTTTTCAGCAGGTCTCATTTTTGAAAATATGCAAATTCTCAGTATTTTTTCCTTTTCCCTCTCCCATATTGCGACAAAAAATAGGATTTGCACAACCAAATCAAATCGTGAAACTTCACAATTTCTGAGCCGGGAGACAGCAAGGTATTTTTCTCACGAATAAACCTATTGAAAGAAACTAGCCAACATAAGAGGAAATTGAAAATGAAATAAAAACAAATACTCTGCTCTTCTGAGAAACAACTGGGTGGGAAAGCCTTTTTAGCAATGCTAGGGTCCTGAATCTGAATTGGTAGTAGGACTTGGAGATGATGAAGTGCTGTCACAAACCTTTCCGTATCGCTGTTATCATCATGATCATCTATAATTGTTATTTCCATTATTATTTCATTTACAAAATACATATGTAAATAAGTTCATTCATTTTCTTATTAGCTATTCTTTATTTATTCCGTGTTTTGCACGTGAAGACAGTCACGTTATGAAAACTGCTGACCTGTTACTTGGAATTGTTTTACACAAAAATTTCATACAATGAGAGTGCATTATTGCGGTCACTGTAGCATTGCTTGTCTTTTACATTTCAGTGGTAACTTATATGTTCCCCTTTTAATCATGATTTATTAGTCCAAGTACAAAATCGAGCTTAGAATCTCCACCAATAAATCTTTACTGGTTATTACCATAAAGATAATAAGCTTCCTGCATAGCAACAACTTTTCAAATAACACTTGTATGTAACTATATATTTTATTGAAGGTCTCAGAATGGCACTAATTTGTGGAGAAATTCAAGCAGTTCAAACGGCTGTTTTGATGTTATGTGCATATTCTGACCTATAGGAGCAGAAAAGTGTGCTTGTAATGTTAAGCGAGTTTGGCATTCTTTGGCTTCCAACGGCATAAAATAGACGTGAAGCAAATGTGCTAGATAGACACATCAATTTATGCCTATTCATTCATTCATCATTTACCTGCAAACTAATCGCAGTTATGTAAGTTCACTTCTGAATTGTTTTACTGGATTAATTTTATCTTTATCCGGAGTCGCACAAAAAAAAAATATACATATGAGCTGCAAAAGGAACTACTACTACTACTCAATATCAGGCAGCAGCAGCAGTTGTCAATTACGAAAGTGCCAACTGCACTAGCTAAAATTTGAAAATTTTTTGCATCTCTTTTTACTCTTTAACATTAACATTAATTTCTTAGCTATAGTTCTCAAAATCCAACAATATTAGCTCACATTGCTTAAATTAATTGGTGAAATCTTAATGATATAAGGAAAGAAAAGTGGATATGGGCCACTTAGAATAGCACCTCTAATAGTAGTATTTATATTTTTTCGAAAGGAAAATTCATAAAAATCACAAAAAACAGAAAACGCTAGTGAATAGATTAAATTAAATACCCATTTCTTGTGGAAGTTATTGAGTAATTTCCGCTATACCAACAGAAAAACCACGTGCTAATAAATTTGCAAATGCAGCACCATTACTTATACCATCAATAAAATTATTCATCAAATTACCAAACATTATCATCCAGGTCACTGTTACCATATCAAATTCTGATGTATTCTGTATTTATATTTCCTTCTTAATATCCATATGAATAATGTTTCACTGAAGTTTTTTACCCCTCGCCCCTAGCAGCCATCATGTATTTAGTTCATAATCGGAATATCGTTTTGTTTCAATTCAACTTCCCTCATCTTAAACTGTTGTGAATTGTATGTATCCGAAATATTTTATTGGCATCTACAGTATAGAATTTCATACTGCTCAAATTTTCTTTTAATTTATAAGAATTTTAGATTCCAACATTTCTAATACAATTAATCATATGCTTTACTTATCGCAGCAGTTACAGCACTCAAGAGAGTCGCCAGCATATTCATTACTTATAAATTCACTTTCATCAGCTATGATTTCTGAAATAGTATCAGTTCTATCGTCGTCATCATTAACATTGTTATCGTTGTCGGAATCACTAGTATCATCAACATTATCCCGAATAATGACTATTATTTGGATGATCCGTGCAACATTCATTCTGCTTATTTCCTACTCTGTTTTAATTAGTCCAGGTCAAGCTGTACTATCATATGAGCCACAAATAAGTAAGTTCTCAACACTGTATACTTCGCGGTTAATTTGAAAACAAATTGTCATATAAGTTTTCTTGCTTTTTCACGTTAACAGAATTTCTGCTTTGATAGAAATTTTATGTAATTCGCATATTTGAGGTTATTTCGACGGTGCGAGCTACTTAGACAACTGTAAGTCGAAATTGGAACGTCGTATAACTGCTCTGTCCGGTTTACTGATATCACATCAATTATATGGAAGCTTTCCATACAATGCGTCCAAGAATTGTTTTCTGCTGATAACGGCACCATCTGGTTATCGTATACGCTTACGTGTGCTTGATTTCAATGTACTCGGTGATGCCCACAATTGTGATAAGGATACGCTCCATGTTTTCGATGTTTGTTTTATATTACAGCAATTTTTCTACCAAATTTTTGCATTTTACTTTCTAATAAGCTTGGGATTTAGTATTTCACTTGTTTAAAATTAGAATTAAAATTGCTTGTCTAACCTATTTTTTTATATTTCCAGTCATAAAACAAGCTTATACGAAAATTGATTTCATTAATTTATCTTTTTTACATGTAGTTGAATGAATTGTTATAACCACTTAAGTTTAAACTGTCTGGGGACATTTTTGACGTTATATTTCTTCATTTCAAATCTGTATGCTTTGAAACCAGTATCTAAATAAAATGATTTAAAAATTTCAAGAAAATTTTTTTTTTTGCAATTTTGAAAAACAAAAGAAGCTTTAGCATGAAAAACCAATTGATTCGCAAACTTTACGAGACACGACCCACGAAGATACTTCGCCAGGACCCATTCTTGGTCAATTTTGCGGTACTATCCGAAATGCTAGTGAGTTGGCTGTTTCAACCGAGAACGCATTAACGCTATGGTGGCATACAGATGCCGAATTACCATTTCATCATAATGGTGAAGGATTTCGGTTACTTTGGTCCGCATTTCGGAAATCCAACATCGGTTAGTTCTATTTTGCAACCCTTTGTTAAATTCTTATAAATTTGTGATATTTTTTCTTCTAACTTTATTTAACTTCTTGCTTTCCTAATGTATTAGTACTTGTTATAACGGGAGCTATTCTTTTGCATATCTGTCTGCTAAAAATTTGACATGATTATTCAAATCAGATATTGCTTATGATTAAATCTTAAAATATTAGCACTAGAGACCTCTTTCAAATATAGGATACTTGTGTACATTCGAAGAAACCCATTATATCAATGTACCATCAGTTTTGGTAATCATTTTAGCACCATGCAATATCCAACGGGAATTCACATGCAAAAATCAAGAATGTATTGCTGCAGAACTTGCATGCAATCGATATCCAGACTGCAAGGATGAATCCGATTTAATACGTGAACTGCAAATTGCTCACAAATGCGACTGTTTGTTTTTCATTTTTATTTTTGAATTCTAATTGAAAATATATTGATTGAAAGAAAAGATGCATGCGAAAATAAAATTTGTTTTAATTCTATTGTGATATTTTCAAGCAACAAATTTGAAAAAAAATCCAGAAACACAATTCCATCTTAACAGATGCCTTGTTAAAGCTTTTATAGGAATTAAAAAATTCTGGTAAATTTTGAAGTCGTTTCAGTTTTGACTAATGACCCGTTGGGTTCATTAACTGGTTTGACGCTCTTACTTATCAGTATGGCTACTGTTAGTTTATCCGTATGCCTATGCATATGTGCATGTATCTGCTGCAAATGTATGAAAATTCCGGACAAAGTTCGCACTGCTACAACTACAGAATTACCCATTGAACGGATACCATGCTGTACTGCAACAGATACCGCTGGATTGCAACAATCAGCATCTTCTGGATTTTATCCATTTCCACCACCCATGCTACCGTTAGTAGTAAGAAAAACTCCGCAAAAGGCTGCTATGAATAGGTACCTCAATTTTTTTTTTACTTTTTAAAAAAAAAAATTTCGAAAATCTGGAAGTACTTTATTCCATAGAATTAAGTGTTGACAATGGAAATAATTGGCTTTAAAGTTTCAAAAATATTATATCCTACAAGTGCCTCAGAGGTTAACCAAATTCTTATGTCGTTCAATGCATTGTGTCTAATCAGGGGTATATCAGTGGCATCAAGCAGCTTCTATAATCTAATCACTGATTAAGCTAGTGGTAATTACTAGTTCTTAATTACCAATTACCAAAACATACGGTTATTCAGTGCAACGTATTTTCCAGTGAAGGTGGAACTGGACATCAGCCACAACCGTAGATCAGAGACATGGACCATTGAATGTACTCGCAGATCAGCTGTCGGATGATAAGAATTGCAAGCATTCGTTAGCAAGCACTGTAATTAAAAACTTGTGAAAACTAGAAGTGTATCTTGCTTACTTCAACAATTGATTACCCCAGTTATTTCTACAACATTGTTCAATGCTTTTTTGAAAATATTCACAATAAAACTTAGAAATGCTAACCAGAAGAATCTTTTTGACTTGAATTTATTTCTTCCCAAAATTTCGAGTTTTCATTAAATTTCAGTGTTGTTTTGGAGCGAGACCTTATCAGACAACTGCATTATCACAGCAGCTTTACAAATAAACAAGGAAAACAATACATTTAGTTATTGCTTCATCTAACGAATACGGTAATACGCCAGTGCAAAAGAACAGCGATTAGACGTATGTAAAGAATGAATCACGACACTTGCTGATGTATTAATAGTTAATTGGATGTATTTCTGCATTTAAGTTTGAAGCTTTTTAAGATCTCGTTGGCTCGAATGGGATTCTATTTCTTCTTTCTAATCCTGTAATATCTCATTCTAGATAATCTGCTACCTTAACCAAATGCCTTTTTGTCAAAATATAGGTCCAGTTTCTCTTCGTTTATCTGTATTTTAATCTTTTTTGCACAACACAACAGATTTAAAAGGAATACAGAGAAAAGGGTCATTTTTATCTAGTTTAGAGCTCCCGCAATATGTTTTTCTAATATGTATAAGCCAATAAAATATGTTGGGAAACACCTCGGGTATGTTTGATCTAAATCGCCGTTACCAATAATATTGTCGTTTTGTTTGCAATTTATCGCGTGGCTTTAGCATACGCGAAATTTCCAGAAATTACTTTCTCTTTTCATTTTTTGAGAGAGTTTAATTGACTAAGCTGATTCTCTAAAACTGATTCCCTGGAATGCAAAATATCTGGAGTACTGAATTTAAACATAATTCTGAAAAAATTTGAAAGCTCGACGAAAAGTGAGAATTTTAAATTTAAGCTTTCATCGATGTCTCAGTGGTTGAAAACCTCAATATTATTCAATTGTGATTTTATTTCCTCAAATCCTTGTGAATTTCTTCCTTTAGTTTTTGCTTCGTCTTATTATATTTTTCGAAATGTTAGGAAGTTGAGTAAAGCAGAATAATTTTTTTTTTCCCGTTTTATTTTGAACACACTCTAAGTTTTGTAATTCTGTTCCGTTTGTCCGTTTAATAAAAAGAAATAGAAATCAGCTTTAACAAGATTACATAATGTTTTTATACTTACGGGTATAGCAATTTATAGTTACTTAATTGTATAATTATTTATAATTACTTAACCAATTATCCCATCGTCTTATTTTTCCTCTGCTATTTTGTTGGTGTTATACTTCACTCTATGCAATAATATGTTGCGATCACACACCTATTGTTCATTTTCCAGAAGACATCACCTCATAGAAATACATGGCTTGCTGCTATGCCTTAAAGGTGACTAGTTATTCTTTTCTAATAAGTCATTTGGACCAGGTTTTGGCCATTAGTTATTACAAACTTTTTGAAGCAGCGAGTTCGTCTTGAATTCTTTATTATTATGCAATCTTTGATTTCATTGTAATAGAAAATATGGTCTTGAATACTTTTTAATCTTCAAATTTCCTTGTATTGCTCCGCACAGGGTAATGAGCATAAATGTTTTATTTCAAAGTTTCTGCTGAGAACCATGCAATGCCTATATTTCAACATTTCAGATTTCGGTGAGTTGTGCTGTAAACTTTATTTTGCATGATAAAGGTCGCTTATTGAGAAATTCAAGATGAATGATTGTGATTTTTTTAACATTATTAAGATCATTCCAGTCGAATCTTGGCCAAGCTTGATATCTAGAGTGAGGCTATTAATGTATGTACGTGCAGCAATATGCTAATGTAAAATTAGACTAGCAAAAGCGAGGCATTTATAAGGTAAACAAATGAAGCACGTGAAAGGAATGAGATTCAAGGCGCTGAAATCTGATCTGATATAAGTTGCTGCTAACACTGCTTATATCCACATCAATTCGGTTTTAATCAGCGTGAATGGAAGGTCATAGTATTTTGGAGTGAACCACATTCTATTCTAATAGTATAAGATAACTACAAAATAGGTTAAGGAGAAGTGATGCCAGAAATAATGATTCTTTCCGTTATTAAGGGGACAAAAAAAACTATTTGAGCTGATAAGACCCATGTTTTTTGGTTGCTTTGATTGTGATGATACGTAAAAATAAGAATACTATTGTTGGAGAATTTTTTCTGCATTAACTGGAAGGAGTTGGATTACGTTTAGAAAGATCTATTGCACGTTAGTGTATTTTGGGGCTAGAGATAGAACACATGATTAAGTCCCGAAGTACTACGCTATCCGCCGTTGAAGTGGTATTAAAAAGAAAAGCAGTTGGCAGGAAGTCGATTTATAAACAGATTACAATGTCTCTGTTCCAACACTGCAAGCAAAAGTTTACAATCAGTTGAGAAGTTTGGCCATCGGTCATTCAAATGGAACTATCTGTGGACATTACGACAGGTCCTTTTCCATGAGATCTTTTTATATCAGAATGCAATTCTCATTTAAGGAGGTGTCATTTTACCGGCTGGCGGCAAAGATATTTTATTTAGATATAACGAAGGGATTCCTCACGCAAAGTGAATAAATTTTACACTTTGGAAAGAAAAACTTTTGCTTTGTTTTTGTGAATAACCATAAAATCAAAATCAATAATGCTGATTTTTGGTTATTAATTTCATTTCAAAAGTAGACGATTGTGGCGATCTTTGGTAAGTATTGATAATGAGAATTTTTCTCTAAATAGTTTAAGAAGATAAACGTCAGTTAACCGTTGAAAAGATCTTGTCTTCAGATGCAGTAAAATGGTAGTATATTTTCAACACATAAAATTTGAACTGATTTGAGTATTTTTATGGTTTTTTACGTAATTACTGAATTATTCATGACAAAATTGCAGAAATAATTCTTATATTATCAAGTCTATTTAATCCAATTCTATTAAGGGACTGCGTTAGACCCTTCAAGTGAAAAATAGTTTTTGATTATATGGAAGCTATTCAGTTCAAACCTCAAGAAATGTGTGAATATCTTAAATTTAAGACAACGGATCCCCCTTTAGGGTTCGTTGTCAAATCGGGAATTTTAATAGCCGCTGAAATGAGACCTATTATTTTTCTAACTGTTGAAATTAACTGAAAGCAAGTTTCTCTTCTCACAGTTATTGATATATTGGTTTATATATTTTATATCACAGGTTCTGAACATCCATTAGGAGAAATTATCCCCTACATTCTCAGAGTCCCATAATAAAATTAGTTTACTTGGCTAATGAAATAATAGTTGCTAAATCTTCTCCATACCTCCACCCCAATTGCTGCTTTCAATAATGTATGGCACAATTTCTCCTAATTTTCGATAACAAATAGTACTAACAAATGCAAGACTAAATATCTGTAAAGATGAGAATTTAGATTTTCCAACAAAACCAACATTTCCGAGATACCCCAACCTCTTCTTAGCTCTCTATTTGAGTGGCCTAACCAAGAAATATATGGTACTGAATTTTCCAACTCATCAATCATCTATGCGAACACCACCTATATAAGCCTATTCTTAATAAACATCACTGCCCCGAAAAAAAAAACGTGAAAAAGCAAGTGGAAAAATAATCATGAGTTCTTTCTCCAGCAAACCCTACCAAACATGCCAGCACCTCACTCGTCCTACCACCTTTTTTTTACGAAATTAACAAGCTAATATATAAGAGTGTCATGAAAATTACCGTCTACAAAGATAAAATATTGACAACCTTCGGCAACTTAGCCACTGCAACAAACATCTTTGGTGGTCTCAGATTGTCAACGCATCGTTGTGCTGACGACCACCCACGACGTTTCTACTGTAAAATCATCCCGATAATAAGGTTTTGAACCATAAACGCATGTCGTAGTTACATGTAAAATAGGATGATGGATTCACCTTTACGTGTGACGCAATTACAAATCAGGTTCGGTACTGATCATACAAATATCTTTGCTGTATTTTTCCTGCATCAAGCGGTGCATCGCATGCTGCTTCTTTAATGTTTCTGAAAAGATATTGTGCCATTTCCATGAAACTCCATCACGCTCATTGTTAAACTATGCCAAATGTAATTTTTTGTTTAGGATATATGTTCGGAGACTCACCGTTATGCTTCGTAGAGAGTTCTGTTCACAAAGTCTACACAGATGTTTAATATGTATATATAAAAATTAAACTTGTATAGAAATTATATTGGTATAAAATAATGCAACTAGGAAAATGTGGAAACCCAGATTGATACTCGGAGTAAGAAAAGCGAAATAACACAAAGCAAATAATATCATTCAGTGCTCGCAGGATGGAATCCCGAAACATACTGTCAGCGAAGCACTGTGCACAACCGATTGTGTGATCTCAACACACAGCACACCGGTTTGTCGGAATGGTGAAAGTGTAAGAGCAAGCTTATTAATATTAATATTGCAATGAAACAAGTACAGGACTCTCGCAAATAGTAATATAAGGGAAGAAGCTACAATTTTGTTAACTTCATGGTTTGGAAGAAATAATAACTTGCAATACTTCGTCCTTTCCTAATTCCAGACCTAGTTCTTCCTTGTTCATCCTGAAGAGGTAATAATCCCCAGTACTTCCTTCACTCATACTTGTTATTTCCCCTTTCCTCTAGTTCCTACTCAGTCTTTTATTCAGCAAGGCATATATCTACAGGCAAAATTCATGGACTACCGAAAAAAACCCAAATATGATAAATGGCCTTTTAATTATTTGGATATCAATTTATTTAATTATATTTAATTGAATTACCGGAGAAGAGTCGAACTTTACTTACTGCCTTAAAATGATATTTGCGTCCATTCATCATGAGACATCAAATCTACATTTATCTTATCTGAAACACTTCCCACACGGAGATCTCTGATGAACACAGACTGTTTGCGTGCGAGTCTGCATCCTCGAACTCATACAATATGCATTCTGAAGTGCTAAATTTGGATGTGAGGAGGAAGAGGTATGCAAGGATTATTACAAAAGTGATGCGAATGAAAGTGATGGTGGTGGCTGTAAGAAGGCCAAGACGTTAACAATTTAGATTCCTCTATACTAGCAAAGGTGTCTCAGGTGCAGTGCCCACCGATTCATACGGGTAGGTTGCATTAACAAAAGTTCAAGACAACTGATGCTATATCAGTTAAATAAATATACGCGAGGATTTGGGCATCGTTGCGTTGCATATCTCCCATAGAAATTCATTTTCACTGTTAGTGTTGCAGGGAGTATCAAGTTAGTGAATAAATGCTCAAGCAAGATATTATTAGTATTCGGGAGGAAAAACGTACTGATTTGGAAGATGTTACAGGCTTTGATGGATGCTGTTTGGACTGAGATGAATTCATGCAGTAAAACAATTGCAAAGATTTTGGATGACGCATTCTCTGAGGTTCTTTAACTTAATGCTAAAAGGAGATAAAGTATGAATTAAAATAAAGTTTTAGAATTGTCCGGCAATATCAGAGTAATAGTTCGGATGTAATCTACTGTCACCTAAACAAAACACAACACTTTGCTAGTAAGATCTAAAAATTTTCTTGTGCAACGGTTGTATACGTCTTCAGCTTCTAGTTAAAAGCAAACTCACCGAAGTTTCTTACGATCTGATTATTAGATATCGACTAGGAAGAAAAATATACAGTAATCGAATCCAATGTTTCCCCAGACCATTTTGTCTTTTCATGCAGCATTATGTCTTCGACTTGTAATTACGAAGTCTTTCAGTGCCAAATGCGAATAAAATTGATGGCAAATACTTCGCAATTTTCACAATTCTCACAAGGAATGTCTGAACCTTCACGATTAAACTAAAAACATACAAACCAGTAGTCTCAAAGCCACAGTTAAAAAGCCGAACTGATTAAAAGTGATTTTTTAAATTATTCACCTTAACCATGAATTCAATTTCCATTATTTTGTTTTTTATGACCCCCAGTTTATCTTCGACATCTTCCCTTGCAGATGGCTGCAAGCGCCAAAAATGTGGTATATTTAATAAAATCTTTGAAAAAAACGGTTGAAGTCCACAACTTCAAACTGTTGCCTAATAGTGAGCGCTTATTTGGAGACGGTCATTTATACAACAGTCTGTTGTCCAACATATGAATTTCAACAACTTTATGCTTTTTTTTTTTTTTTTGGAATGACATCAGCTATCAGAAATAGAACTGTTAGAGGCAAACAAATAATTGGGATCCGTCATTCTGATTTTAACAACTGAATGTTAGGATAGGTGTTATTTGCTAGATCGTCGTAACGCTTTGCAGATCTGCGCGTCCCTCTGACAGGACAGTTTTTGGAGCTGACAGAACAAAATTCCGACCATGTAAAGTGCTGCTGCTATGGGTGATACCAACTCAATTTTTGTGATAATTATTTGGAAAGTAGGATCCCAACGAAATACATATAACTCGAAATATGTCGAGTTAACACTGACTTATGTAGATTTATGTATTTCAGTTTGATTCTAACCTGACTCCTTTTATCAATGTTCATTTCGTCATTGTGAACAGAAGGAATACTTTTCTTTAAAAAAAAAAAAAAAAGAAAAAAAATTAGAAAGCAGCTTAGCTTCTCATGCTAAGTCATTCACTTAAAAACAGCCAGTATTATCGCATCAGACGATATTTTACATAATAAAGAGATCCAATGTATCTTATTTTTTAAAGCAAAATATTTTACTCAAATGGTATCAAGCGTTAGTTTAAACTTGAAATAACACTCTACCAGTTAATAACAAGAAAGAAATAATGCATTGTAATGGTATATTAAGCCTCGCGATGCACCTGGTAACATAAAAAACAATCAACAGAATGCATGAAGGGAGGAAAACTCACACAGTATTCTGGGAATTTTGGAAAACATGTTGGAAAAAAATTAAAAGTTTGCCGTATCAGATTAGATTGACTGATTTCTGAGATCCGAACCAATTTTTTTATTGCAGTAATGTACTTTTTGTGTGTAAAGCTATCCTAAATTTTCATTTAATCAAACGTGGTCTTTCATGATTTGATGGGTAACAATTCTATCATTAAGATCCAAGAACGAAATCAAAGCATCTAAAATGAGATAATATAGCAACAGACAGCTATGCAAACATTCCGTCTTTTTTCCAAAATGGATAGTCTGCACTATCATTCAACTATCCTTGATGAAATTCCTTGACACAGCTAAGTCAAAACTCTTTTCAAGTCCAGTCTTACCTCAATCGAAAAATCATTCACCTTGATTAACAGTCTTTAATGATGACCGTAATAGCAGTTTTCTACGATGACTGGAAATCTAATATTATTTTTTAGTTTGATATGGTTAACAAAAATTTTTCGGTTTTCATTCATCAGGGAATAGTACTGTTGTATGCTAAAAACCGATGAAATAAAAAACAGCAATGTATTTGACAGTCGATAATACTAAGCTCTGAAACAATAACCAATTTTTAAATGAATCATGCATATGACTCATGAACATTTTAAGAAAAATCAAATAAGTCTTAATAGTTTTTTGAAATGAATCATAATTTGGATGGATTGCTGAGCACACTTACTGGTAAAATCAACTTTAAAGTAAAAACAGTGCTATAAGCAGCTCAAAATTCTTTTGTTTTGATGTCCTTCAAATATGTTTAATTGTCGACAAGATATTCTGAAGACTGGTACTGCAGAATCCGCTGGTGAAACGCCTCCAGAATAAATAAAACTTTTTTTTTTTTCCAATGAAGATATTACGTAGTAGGTCCATACAAATACAGTACCATCCAGTAAAAGTTTCATGAATTAATCAAATATATGGTAAACAGTTTCTATATAAATGCACTTCGTAAGAAAGAAGAGAAAACGAATGGAGAAAAGTCCCATTTCGATATGAAACAAAAAAACTGGATCTGGAATGAAGCGCATTCAACTGATATCACACAATTTCTGGAAAAGTTATAACTTGATAAGCGCAAATATAAAGCATAAAAAATTACAAAAATGTACTCAACACAGTACGGCAATTTTACAATTTCGAACTTCAACATTCGATAGTTTGGAAACGACAAAAAAAGAAATCAAATAAAATCTGAATACTTAATGCAAAAATTCAAAAACATGAATCCGGCTAAAGAATTACCCAATTCCATTGGAAGAAACAGTACAGAGCAGAATTTAACTCGAAATAAAAATAAATATAGGAAGGTCTTACATTAGAAACAAAGAGATGAAAATATTTAGAACGAAACAAAAGAAAACTTACTTTCTTCGTCATGAACTGGTAGAGAGCTTTACAAAACGAAGTAATTAGTTTAATTTACCTAACTACTTGCGATGTGTACTTACCACAATTCATGGTATCTTATTCGGCGCATTCTATTACGACTATTTGGGGGAGAAATATTCATGAAAGATGTTTTATTTCGAGTAGTTCGCAATAGTAAATGACGGAACATGAAACAGATTGTTTCTTGTAGCGACAATGAATACAAAAGTGAAGAATCAGAATAACTGAAACTACCGTGAGATTTGAGAAATGCTCCCGGCTTCGTTCGACCTGTAAAAGTTATATATAACTCAAAATTATTAGATAGAAAAAAAAGAAAAGAAAGGTAATGAATGCATTGCCCCTTCCTGAACATGAAAACTTCGAGTATTAAATATAAAAATTTCTAACAGATAATAAACTTACGATGTGCCGAATTTCAGATGTATTAATAGGAAAATTGAACCGAATAAAACGCAAATGCCACTAACGGTAATGTATGCAATACCCAAAAATCCACTTTTACCACCTGCCCAAGATGTTGTACTTATTATAAAATATTTCCGACCACCAAACACTGTTACTGGGTAATCTGAAATTCATTTCATATTGCGACTCGAAAGAAAAGAAAGGATCTGATATTTAACAAGGGAAAGAATATAAATATGCGATAACATTAAAGGGCAGTCGAACACTGCCGGCACTCCGCCATTTTGGCAGTAATAATTAAAGCAAAATAGAACCATTATGAAAATTCTTTTAACACGCTTCCACTAAATCAGACATTAATAGCCTACGCAATGACAAAGACAAAAAATACAGAAGTTTTTAATCTTTACGATGTCCACATAATACGCCGTATAGCGTTAATGTATTAAATTTGAATAATCACTGTTTGCTTTTCGATAAGAATAGGATAAGAGTTGAAAAACTAGAAAAAGATAGGCTTGGATGGGAGACATTAACGTACCATCTGAATGTAATAACTTCACCACCGCATTGCATCACTTTCTACAAAACTAATAGATTTTTCATAACAAAAATAACTTACTATTCTTGATCATAAGCTTGTATGTTCCAGCAGGTAAGCCATTTTTATATATTGAATTTTTGGAACGAACTAGAATACGATGCAGTTTCCTAAAATCAGGTAAAGCTGCTGTCCTCATCCATACGATGAAATCGGTATTTAAAAAGCCATTATTGTCAGAATGGTCCGGATCTAATTCATATATTGCCTTTCGCCAGTTAGGAGGTTTCACAGTATTCTAAAATCATAAAAATTCGTAAACACATTATCAAACGAGACTACGCAGTTACAGAATTATAATTGAATATTTCACCTAAATAAGAAAAATCTACCGCAAAAGCTTGCTTAAGATCCTTTCCAGGTGGATTCCTATATTTTCTGTTCTTATCAACCGGCCAAACAACACCTTTGTATGTCCAAGGCACTGACTCATTGTTGTCGTTACGAAATAATGTGAAAGAATCTGAAATTTCTGGGACGAACACAAAAAAAAATTGCGATAACTGATGTTTAAAAAGGAAACATTAAAAAAAAAAAAGTTCGAACTACTTTTCTAACCATTAAACATGGAATTGGCAACTGCACCACATGGAGCAATAATTTTCAGGCCTGATGACGTGTTCAAATATGCATATGGCTCACAGTCACCTACATTCTGAAATTTTGCATTTTTTTAACTCCCAACTCTGCATCCAGATTATGAAGAACTGCATTAATTTCTGTGTCTTTTTTTGCCATACTTCAAGCTGCAAAAATGCCTACCTGAAGATCACCCAGAAGCTGACTATCACTGCGACTTTTCATATACCGCCGATGATTTTGAAAATAATTGTCCAATGCGTAATAAAAATAAACATCACCCTGGAATTAATTTAGGATGCATAATCAATCAAGTAGGTTGGCAGTCTGAGTAATCACTAAACTACATAACGGAAATATATAAAACAAAAAGAAGTTAAAAAAAAAAAGTAGAAACCTGAAAATCGCTATTCAGTTTAATCACGAAGTCACAAGACTCATGTGAAGGTACACTGCAAGATGTATAATCTGTGATCGACTCTTTCACTACAATAATACTAATTTCAACCTGTGTATCCAATATTTTTAAGTCTTACACGAATTATAAAACAATCTCTGCATCTAAGAATAATGCGATTAAGAACTAGTGATTATTGCCCTTTTCGAGTTTATGATTGTCAATTTACCTCTTTCCTGGAAATTGAATACAACGAAGATCAACCTCATGATGGTAAATTGTATCACATACTAACAAAATCAAATTAGGATAATGTCTTGCCTCCTTGACTAGCTAATAGTAAAGCAACACCAATAGGCAGAAAAACAATGCCAATGCCAAAAACTGTTGGTATAACTGCTGATGCAGTTAGTATGGGCTGCCAAGCAGGTAATTTTTGTTGGCGAAGTTTTGTATCTGCAAATTGCGTCATTAAAACTGTACACCAGAAATGGTAGGAAGTTACAAAACTGAAGAGTGAACTAACCAAATAAATTGTGTTCCTTAACCTGATATTTCCTTTTTGAAAACATTACAGAAGGGAAATGTAATCGAAATCCACATTAACAATGGAATGTAGCTTAGCTAAACAAATAATTACTGCCCAACATGCACTATTCCAGAATACACTAAAAGTACTTCCCATCTAATATGAAGAACTGAACAACATAAATCTCACAGTATTGTCATCTTTTATAAATTTAAAAGGTTTGTATTTCGGTAATGAAACGACGGCAATGTGACCCGTGCAACTGGTCATTAAAATCAACCTTCAATCTTTAAAACCACGAGAAATTTCAAATGCAGCAGTTAAAAATTCGATGAAGCTGCAATTATATACAAGTACGAAATGTTCATGAAAAACAAGTATAAGTTGGTGCCGCATGTATGTCTGTAAATAAATAGCCTAATCCCACTACATTTCCCTTATAGACTATTCCTACTGCCTTTTTCATTAATTTTCTTTTAAAAGGGAATTTTTGTGTGCTGTTCTAACGCAGTCCGTATCTCATTACCACTACTAACTGGAATTTACCACTTTCCAGTGATTACTTTATTTCAATAGGTAACAATACATAGAGTTCACCTTACTACTCCAAAAGTCTCTGTGGATATGAAAAAGCCCTTTCCAGTATATAAAAAGCGCGCTGAAGAAAAGAGAAAAGTCTATCACAACGAACTTCATTTGTCACCAAACAGTCAAGGAAAATATTGATATTGTTTTTAGTAAGAAGAATTATTTTTCAAAGAAAGTTGTACACCTCAAAATTCAAAAAAAAGTTGCTTATAATTAGTGCTTAAAAAAGATCGTTCCCGTACCCAATGCCGTTATATTGCATGTGTTATGTTTTACTGAAAATCCATTCTTGGTACAAAAAAATAATGGTCACAACGAAACAGTGACCTGCTCACAAACTTCAACTTTTTACGGAAAAGGATAATCAAAATATCAAATTTAATTTTTATACATGCTACATCAACTCAATGAATTAATGTGCAGAAGAGATATCCAGTTCGATTATTGTTAGAGCAAAATTTGAATCTTTGCAGTATTGAATCACTCTCATCGTATGTGCAACCGAAGTGTTTGCAGCTGTTTAACTAATAAGTGCTAAAAGGCACAGAATGAAATTGTGATATGCTTTGTTTCTGATATGGGCTGCGGAGAAGTATGCTTAGAAATAAACTGGCTCAATAAACAACCAATAAGATGAAGAAACTGAAATTTCAATGCAGAGAAACACTGACCACAAGGTTTATTCTTCGATCTACTGGTTGATTCATTGCTATTGAGGATGGTAGCTGAAGATTGTTGAATATCCTGGAGTGGGGAATTTGACGCGGTGAGACGTTGTGGAATGGATGCCATTTCGAGCCTCGCATGGATTCTTTTTTAGAAACCAATTCAATTCAATATTTAATGCAGGAAATCCACTGGATTAGTTATTTACTGATACTGAGACCACTGCCATATATTAGTTAGACACTAATCTGCTCAAAAAAACGCATTTTTTTCAAGTTCAAACCTTTCTATTATGATTTCACAATTACCAGTCGGGATACTCAAATGAGAATAGCAATGTGAGTACATTGCGTAAAGCAGATAATGCTCACGGGGTCGTCGAAATCTGTTGAAAATCACAGATTTCACTGATAGTCTATATACATACGTCCTAACTTGAAAAGCAAATTTGCAATTTTTACGGAGACTTCACTGTCGCACATCGCCTGTACCTAACTAAGACGCTGAAAAGGAAATGAAAAAAAGGAGCACTAGTCTCTCACTTTCTACCACTGAAAAACATGGCAAGTAACCAGTAACCAGGCTTACGGGAACTCGTGGGATGAAAAGCAGTCATGTCGCGTCCCTGTTAAAACGATTTCACAGAAAAGCACTTGAGAAGGGGGATCTCGGGTAGGAAACGCTCGGGTAGGGCTACCGGGACAGGTGGGAGGGAATAAAGATGCTGGGCGAGAGTTTTTATGATGTGAACCTCATTTCCTTGTTTATCATTTATTTTTTCAACATTATGTAAAGCTTGTAAGCAGTTTGAATTTTCTTTTTGCAATACTCGCAGTAAGTTGTGGAGAAAAAGTTCTTCAATTCACTATCTGTTGAATTTTCTCGTACCAAATTCTATTTCACTTCCCACTACGGAAAATGTCGTCTCGAGATCGAAGTGGCGGCAGTAGCCGCGGGTTTAGGAATTTCGGGCATGGCGGACGGAGAGGAAGCCGAGGCGGAAGTAATCGCAGTAGTGGCTATGATCAAGGTCCTCCGGAACAAGTGACTGGTAAGTAACTATTCCTTCATTACTAACAAATAATTCAAATTGTTTTCCACCAGCAAGTATGTTGAATCATGCGGGTGGATATGATATATCATTATACGTTAAAGAAACAAATCGTAGGCATCTTCATTTCATTATTTCCTTCTATTATAAGTCACGAGAAAAATTTTCCTCTAATTAAGCAGAACCAAATCGCTGAAGGAATTATGGCAGAGGATTGGTTTTATTTTTTCTGACAGAACATTTTGTTTAATTGAATAGCACAACTGTTTGTTCTAGTAATATTTCTTTATAGAAATAGGGTATTTCACGCATACATGTGAAGATGATATCGTTTGTCACAACACATCGGGCAAAATTCCTTATTTCAATGCTGCGATCTTTTTCGAAAACAAAGAACAAATTGGCAAAGTTGATGAGATCTTTGGTGGTATTAAAGACAATGTACGTATGCCACTTATTTATTAAATTTAATTGGTGTATCTTAATTCAGTGTATGTTTTTACATGTTGTAATACTTAAAGTGGGTGGTTACTACAAATTCACGGCAAGTACTACTTAAATTGCAAATAGATTAGGAGACAAATAAAAAAAATGCAAATAGCTTTTTAAGCATTTCCAAACCTTGGCAGTCTTAACACTAGTAGTGTGCAACAAAATGCTAGTTTTATAAGCTAATTTTAGTTCTTCCATATATAGCCGTGCCCGGCTTTGTTTGTTTCGTGGTAATGCCACCGGTAGCATTTAATACAAAATGGGACGAGATTTCAGGGATTCACTGTGAAACTGCAAGATGGTATCAAAGCTTCGTCTTTCAAAGAAGCACAAAAATTGTTCATTGATTCAGGAAGACTTTTACCTATTGAACGATTCTTGCCGAATAGTGCAAATAAACGAGGGAAAGGACAAGTACGTGGAACTGGACGCGGTTAGCCTAGCCAGTCTTTTAGAAAACATTTTTAGCTATTGCATTGCCATAAATTTTAGCAGCTGCGGTCAGTGGAGTTTAATATGAGTTTTTGAGGTCATAAATTTACACGATTCTCCATGAATCTTTGTTTCAGGAGGTCGTGGTCGTGGTGGCAGTGATCGAAGTAGATTTCGTGGTAAGATTCATTTTTAAATTACATTGATGTTTTTCCATTAATTCTAACTATTGCTAGTTTTATTTGTAACTGTTATTCAAGGTAAAGGAGGAGGTTCATTGATCCGGAATGGTGGAAGTAATCGAGGTAATGGGGGCGACCGAGGCGGTTTTAGAGGTGGCAGTCGTGGAAGTTTCAGAGGTGGTGGAGAACGGAATGGTCGAGGCAATGGTTTTCGAGAAAGAGGTAAATACACAGTCTTTATCGTTAAGGCAGTGAGCTTGGCAATTTCGAAATGAAAAAACTTAGAAATCAATGTAGACAAATAATGAAGAGTAACTGTGATACCCGGATGTTGATATAGGTGCATCTGGTATCGAAATTGTTTTTCTTGACAGTATAACAGAGACTTTGTAGGCCTACTGAATCATTCGGTTTTAGGGCGAGGAGTTGATTTCGGCCATAAACGAAGTTTTGGTGGACATTCAGAAACAATCAGAAATAAAAGGATGAAGTTTGATGATTAGGCATATATTTGATTGTTTCAATAAAGTTCGGATATGCCACTGTATCGGTCTTTTTCCTGTACAGCAGCATTATCAATTGCTTAGATGTAAAATTGTTCCATCTGTAGAATGTTTTGCGTTGTTTTTTTTCTGTTGTGCTTATTTCAGGTATTCAAAACTAAAGATTGGTTCTGTTAAATTGTTTGACACATTGTATAACGTCATACTCCCTTTATGTTTTATTAAACGATCATTTAAAAAAAACGCTTCATATTGTGTAGTTCTAAAGTCCTGCCACTTTTTTTTTTGTCTTATACGTTACGTTCCTGAAGT
This sequence comes from Brugia malayi, assembly GCF_000002995.4. NCBI lineage: Eukaryota > Metazoa > Nematoda > Chromadorea > Rhabditida > Onchocercidae > Brugia > Brugia malayi. Next base: position 5,536,021 of record NW_025062479.1, read on the forward strand.
TTACTTTTGTTTAGTTTTTCAAAATTAGGTTAAACGGTTGTTAAAAACACCAGATATTAAGATATGCTTTATGCTTCTCATGTTGTTGAGCACAAAATTTTTGTTTTGCTTGTTTACATATCAAAAGCTACGTTGTGGTAGTAGTATTTCCCATTACATATAAAGTGGGGTAAAAGATTTTAGGGGGATAGAGTGTTTGAGTACTTCCAAAGTCGGAGTTCTCATCATGAGACATCGAATTATTTGGAATGAGAAACAAGAGATTTGTAGCCAGTAATATATCGAGATTGTGACGAATTTCCGGTTCCTATCGGGTTTGTCTGGGAATTTAAAGGTGCAAGGAGAGTGCACTATCAGGAGTATGGAAGACTAGGGTGTGAGTAACGGTAGTGGTGATGTGCTGTGGATGACGTTTTGTGCGGTTTGGCTGGAGTTTCGCGTGAAATATTGTTCACGTGTTTACTATTACCTGAAATGTTTCTAGATTCTTGAGCATGGGGTGTTAAGTGTCATTTTGTGGATACAATTCAGCACTTTCGTGGTTTTCATAACGATTCCCTACTACCGTATTTGATCTTTGGTTGTCCAGAATGTTTTGTGGTAAGGTGTTGGAAGTGGCAAGTGGGAATGCGGTTTGTAAGATTTATATGAGGAAGGAGTATCAGCTGGACGATGAAGCTCAGTCAGTTTGTCAGTGCCACTTATATCATTCTATTGAAATCCACATTAGGTTACATCGTGACGTTACAGGCACGATGTCTTTTGTTGCGGGAGAGCTGTGGTTGATTTCAGCACCGAATGAGGGTTCGCCTCAGGAAACATGGGATAAATTGAATCGGACAACTGGGAATATGTCAGTCAACTATAAATTCAATGTCCCTGATCTCAAAGTGTGTTTTGTTTTTATGTCGTGTGGTTCCAATCATTTGTGTCAATAGAGGATAATCTTTCGCTTCATACGCATCCTGACCAAGTAGTGTTTGTTTGTATTAGAAGCAGAAAAAAGATTGGGGCTTGAGAGAATTAATTTGGTGCAAGCTTAGTTTACTCCTGATCGCCGTATTACCGTGTATGTTTGTGAAGGTGATGTCTTGCTGAGTTTTGGAAGGAATGCTTAAACTGATGGGAATTCTCATAATTATGCTTCAGTATTTACAGCTCAGTTTTTGAGAATTTGGAGATGATATTGATAGTGGTTGTTGATAAGCTGACTTAAATTTAATTACAGGTTGGGACTCTGGATCAGCTGGTTGGTTTATCTGATGATTTGGCCAAATTGGATAGTGCTGCAGAACAGTACGTGTGTGATTTTGTTTTGCCCTGTTGTTCCGCCATTAGCAGTTTTGCATTACTATAATCTATCTCTGATGTTTTTGTTTTAGAGTGACGCGGAAGCTAACGCAGTATTTTGCTGATGTCCTAGAAAATGAGCAGGACAAATTACAGGAAAATCTTGTCGTCAGTGGTAGTAAGCTTAAATTTAATCATCTGATTGAGTTCCAAACAGAATTATCCATTCTTTGTTAAGTTGCTTTAATTACTTGCGTAGGAATTTCCAAGTTTATAAGCACCCTCATTCCAAATATTTGGCCTTTCATTTTTCAGAGGACGTGAAAACTTATGTTACCAAGTTCCAGTGGGAAGGTGCAAAATATCCTCTGAAGCAATCTCTAAAAGTGCTAAGCGATATCATCGGAAAGGTAAAATCAATTTTTCGAAGTCAAATTTACAAATCCTTTTGCAAAAGATGACACTTTGATTTTCAGCAAATCACCCAGATTGATAATGATTTGAAGACAAAATCCACCACCTATAATAATCTTAAGAATAGTCTTGCAACAATCGATCGAAAAGCAACGTACGTTTTAGGCATAATTTGACTTTTGTTATTCATTGAAATTAGTAACCAGTAGAAGCTTTACTGTTCGAGAACAGCATAGTATTTTAAGGGAAAGTATGTGTTTGTAATTGAACTGGCAAATGGGTAAGGAAGGATATATTCGGGATGAGTGACGCCGTCTTGAAAGTCGGTATGGAAATTAGTTTAGAAGCAAAAAGCAAAAATATCTTTAACGTTTAATCATCGAAATGTCAGATACGCTTTTTAGGGGCAGTTTGTTGACGAAAGATTTGTCAGAAATCGTTAAAGCTGATGATTTTATCCTCAATTCAGAATACTTACAAACGTTATTAGTGGTTATACCAAAGTACGTTCCACTACCTTTTTATGTTTTCTCCAGTTGTACTCCTTTGCTTCATTTAAAAAAAAAACTTTTATTACTATTAACGCTTTTACAGTTTGAAAGGTACAAGCTTCATTTTAGAATATATGGTTTTTCTTTTTTATTTTCGTAGAAACGAATAGAGAAATCTCGATAGAAGCAATACCGATCTAATGGTTTGAGTTACTTACTTTTACTTTAACATATTTCAGTTTATAAAACAAGCTTATAAAGCCGTACATAGTTTTTTGCACTTCTTTTTAAACAGAACATTGGCAAAGGAATGGCAGCAGAAGTATGAAACATTGTCTGATATGGTAGTGCCTGGATCGAGCCGCTTAATTACCGAAGATGGAGATCAGATGTTATTCTCTGTTACGCTGTTCAAAAAAGTAATCGATGAATATAAAACACATTGCAGAGAAAACAAGTAAGTTGAGAAAACTGTATTTTCTTGTTCCTGTCAATCCAGTTTTTACTGTTTGAAATTTCTGGTAAAATAGAAGTTTCAAATCAGTGTTTATTATAGCATCTTATTTCAGGTTCATTGTCCGAGATTTCGTTTACGATGAGGAGTCCTTAAAAATAGGTCGTAATGAACGGGATAAATTGATACAAGAGAAGCAGCGTCAATATGCTCCACTTGTTCGATGGCTGAAAATCAATTTTGGCGAAATTTTTTCTGCCTTTGTTCATGTTAAAGCATTACGAGTGTTTGTTGAAAGTGTTCTCAGGTGAATAACTTGAGATTATTTTTCCGATCATGAAAACTTGAAAAATGGATGTATCAGTGATTTTGATGTAGATTAGATTTATTCTGTTAAACTGACATGTTATTCATTTCTTCTCTTCTTTATATCTTTAATCATTTGATGACTAGTCGAAAGGGATTGCAACATTAAATTGTTACTGCCCTTTATACGGAATAGTTTTTTTTAATGTTTTTTAAAATTTCATTTACTTTAAAGAGAAAAAAAGTTTTTTTTTTATCATACTTAACATACTGACATTTAGTTTTTTAGATATGGTCTGCCCGTAAACTTCCAAGCAACAGTCATAGAACCAAATAAGAATTCGCATAAGAAATTGCGAGCATCACTTCATAATCTTTATTTGCATTTGGATACATCTGCCGCTGGTCCAATTGAGGTTTTTTATGTTTATTGAATAATTTGTAATTTTTTGAATTATATTCATTATAGTTCCAGAGTAATTAAAGAATTTCCGCATATCTTTTTCAGGCTATCGAAGATAATCCAATACTGATGTCATTGGGCATGCATGATTATTATCCATATGTTTTTTTCAAGATAAACATCGATTTCAGTAGTGTGAAAAGATAAATGCGTAGTAACATTATCTTAAAAGTTCACTATTTTTATCCTTTTTTTCATTTGTTCTCTATCTGTTATTTTAGTGATAGTCGTTTATATCGTGGAATTTATATTAATTCTATGATAACTAGTATTAGCGTAGGGTTTAACAGTACTAGTATAGGTCTAACACCGTGCAACTGTGATACGTTAATGCATTCCACTGGTTGGTCATTTCGAAAATCTTTCCATCTGCAACCTTACGATCGATATATCCGTGGACATTCAAAATGATATGACTTTAATAAATAATTCTTAATCTGAGCTTTGGTAACTCGTAAACCATTTTAATGGAATGCATTGCTCATATCTAATTCACTTAATTTTTTCCCGAGATTTTAACGTTTTTCACGTCAAAAGACAAATATCTATTTTTATCATGTTTCATTAATAGATGCGCTCTTCCTTAAATTTAATATCTTCTGGGGTTTAATTTGTTTGTGTTTATTTTTGTGTCTCAAAAGAATTCATTATTGTTTCATTTGTACTACTATTCATTGCTTTTCACAGCGTTGCTATAGTGTGATAGTTTTATTGCAGTGTGTATTCAGTTTATGGTTAGTAAAATATTGTGGCACTTTTTTTTTCTACATATTCTTATTTACTGTGTCTTATTGTTCACCAAAAAACCGTCATAAGTAGACGGAGTCCGATATCTAAATTTACAAACTTTTTTAACGTCAAATATTGAATATATAAACCTACTTGTTATCAACCGTAAAATATTAGAATCATGAGATTAATGGAACACGTTGGTGTTGCATGCAGTAGGTGTTTAACATCCACATCATTACTCAATCTACGTTTGCAAGGTGTAGTGATGACAAGTAATGATACTTTCCGTAGAAGTTATTCTTGTAAGCTAACAATCAAGCAGTGAATGCTCATTAAATTGAATCTGCTATGCTATAAATGTCGATTGTTTCTGGATTTCCTGCATGTTTATAAAGTTGTATATTAGCATGAACTAATTCGTGGGTAAATTAGTGTGGACTCGAAGGTGTATGAAGAAATTTTCAATATTTGATAATTTTTGGAGCTAATTAAAAATCCAAACACTTCCTAATGTCTGGCGAATGCTTTGTACATTGTGAATACATAGCTAAGATATTTTGACATCATATATGAGGTTTAGCTGTCCTCATACGCTAATTTTAAATTAAAGAAACTGGTAAATATGGGAGAAAGGAATGATTCGTTCTGTGAAGGTTGTATTAAACTTAAATTTAATTTCATTTACTCAGATATCTTCTCGATACGTCGTTATACAGTGTGGTTGGGAATCTTCCACGTTAGGAACTCAGATGTGGAAAGTCGATTTCAATCGTTTGTTTGAGGTAATGCCAACTTTTTTTCAGATGGCAGAGATACAGTGCTACGAATTTTAAATCTTAACGGTTATTTGAGTAGGATCAGACTTCTTTTTTTTAAGGTAAATTAAATTGATGTAGTTCCTTAATGTTACTGTTTAGAATATTTTTACTTATAGAATTATACTAACAACCGTAGATATCAAGAGAGCACCGTTGCTGCTCTTCTGTTCGGTAATACTTCGTTGGCAGAAATAACAAACGTTTTGTTTGGTTGTTTATCAGATTTTGATGCCACATTGGATCTGATACGCTTCATTGAAAGTTCATTACCTTCAAGTAAGTCTGAAAAGTGTAACACAGAAAACGGATGTCAGGAGGTAAAGATGATTTCTGGGTGGTATCAGTCGACTGGCTGCCACAATTTAGAGGTTGTTTGAGGATAATTTTATTTTTTTCTCGATACTAAGCTTATAGATGATCTCCGTACATCACTGTATGAAATGCAGCACGTAGTCAAGCGATGATCGGTTGAAGAATAAATCGTATAGTTCCGATTTTCAGATGTTAGTTTTCTCGGTACATTGTCCCTCATTAATGTGGAATATCCTTACGATCTGAATTCATTAGCTGTATCTGTAGAAAGCACGGAAGGATTCTTGATGCTGTTTGCTGATACAACATCACTCGAAGTTCGAGACGTTGATAGCATTTTGAAATTGAATAAAGAGATTGCTTTGCGGTATTTCTTTTGTTATTTGATAAGTTAATTTCTGGGATACTATTTGGGGATATTATGTTTAAAAGTTGCAGACCGTCTTCTATGAAATCTTGTTATGATTTATTGGTCCGGACATCACTGTGGCTAAATGTAAATGTAAATATAAGTGGCAAGAAAAATCTTGACGAAGTAAGCAACGCCGTCCTTTCGAAACTGGATAATATTGAGTCCCTGTGTTTCACATTTTCGAATAATAGTTTTGTCTTGGGTGGAAATGAAGTAATCGATGCGAAGCAACTTAATAAAGAAATGCTACAAATAAGTGGATGTTTATCCAATGGAAAGGTATGTTATTTGAAGCGAAGTTTGCGAAGTTGTTTAAAATTTCACAATTCTTAAATTTTGTTTTGCGCTTTTTTCAAGCGCTTAAATTTCTATGCTTTTCAGAAATTCGTAGATTTTACACCAATGATACCGGTCAAGAAAAATTCTGGTGACTTTTTACCGAAGCTTGTTCCAATTGTAAAAATTAGGAAAGGTTTTGTGATTTGCGCTTATTTAAGTGAAAAAGTTCTAGTATAGGAGAGATGCAGAGATGCTACTGTTATGAACATAAGCTTTTTTTGATAGATCTACCTTGTTTCAATGAGATTTTGTGGTTAAAATTTTAAATTAACAAGGAGGATGAAAAGAGTTAGTTGTAGATTTTGCTGTATTTTGCAACGTGAGAGCCGTGATAACTTCGGTGGCTGAAATACAGTCCGATGATGGTCCAACAGATATTCTCATCCTATTGCGAAGAGCACTGAAACGGACAGTATATCTTACTGAACGGTGTTTGTGTGAATTTCTCAATTTTAATTGTGAAGTTGGTTTTAGGTCTTCAAATTGATTTATAGTTTTTTATGAAATTGTTTTTATTTCCCGCGAAAGCTCTTTCTGCATCATTTTGTTTTTTGACCAAGACTAATTAACACCTGTATCGGTAATAAGGATTAAAATTTCTATAATTATGTTTAATCAGTCTAAACGTTTTAGCGTTTAACAAATGTTAGATGCAGTGTATTTTCAACGAACAATGGGTTACTGTCAGTGGTTTATCCTGATATCCAAGATGACATGGTGTTACGTATGTTTTTTCCTACCTTTGTGAAAGGAATTAGTCAACTTTTATTTTGGTTCAGAACATATATCAATTCTTTTCTCATTTCTTGATGTATTTATTTTTAAAGATTTTTTGACTTTAAGGAAATTATCGAGCAAGACTTCATCGTATTTTTAATCTACCCTCTTACAAGCCGATCTTGAGGCCTGCTCAATCTCTTCAATTTAATCCTGAGGCGCAGAAAGTACTGCAGAATCCTCATTTGCATATCAGATCTTGTAAGAATTTTATTTTGATTTGTTTCTTGGGGTCGTTCTTTTTCTTGGAAATTTTTAATTTCTTTAAATATCATCTGTTGCTTGCTTTTCTTCTCAGTGATTTGCATTAATTATATTTACTTTTAAGTGTCTCACAATATGATATAAGGTATTGCAACTTCGGAAGTTAAATTTTCTGGTTGTTTTTTTTTTTAATTTAAAAATTTTATTGTAATGTCCTAAAGGCAATGGAAAACTTTTTTCCTTTTTTACTCGGTAACTACGCAATTAAAAGGCAGAGGTTGACTTTCTTTGTTCTTTCAGCAGAATAATTGTTGAAACTTCAACTTTTTTCTTCAAATATTGTTGTTCTTTACAGATAAACCAAAAGGAAAAGTATATATTATCAGTGGCTCTTATAACTACCACCACTACATGCAAGTTTGTTTTAAATTCATATAAAATGATGATTTGGAGTTACTTTAATGGTTTCTTCCATTAATTGACGTTTTTGAGTTGATAGAAATGGTAAATTATTTGAAAAAAAAAAAATGTAATTTTAACAGTAATTTCTAACAGTTGCTTGCAATTATATTAAGAAAAAATAACCAAATGACAAAAAAAACATCATTCAAAATAAGCATAAAAAAACAAAGAAATAGAATAAATATCTTACAAAACAAAATTAAAAACCTCATATAATAAATAAAACATAACGCTCAAATTCATTCTAAAAATCGTCGATAATCAACTGATATATCGTAATCTCGAGTATGTATCAGTTAAAATTAAATTAAAAAAAAATTTTTTTTAATTCCTTTCATTGTTAAACGTTAGTACTTTAAAGGACGGGATAAATGACAGCGGTTGGGGTTGTGCTTATCGTTCTTTCCAAACATTGTGGTCTTGGTTTGTTCTTCAAGGTTATATCGACAAACCTACTCCAACGCATCGTGAGATTCAGCAAGTATTTATCTTTTACTTGTATAAATTTAGAAATTTATTGCATTATTAACTTATGAATAAAAAGAAACGCAATACTGATCCACTTCCGTGTTTCGTAGGTCGTTGCTCCGTTTCTAAAATTCAAGGTATGATCTAAATTTTAAATGTGGTTGAAACTTGAGAGTTTGTACGATTGTGGCGATAAAGATGCGATGTTTGTGGGAAGTCAACAATGGATTGGATCTATAGAGCTTGGTTACTGTTTTGAAAATATGGCTGGCATTGAATCACGGGTGCTTACGACAAATTCAGGCACAGAAGTAACAGGAAATATTCGTCAGTTGGCACTTCACTTTAAAACACATGGTACACCCATTATGATTGGTGAGTTTCAAGAGTAGAAAAATAACCTTATTTTGAAAGTAATTTTGCTTCCATAAAATGTCAAGAATCAGACCTGTGAACAATCGTTTTAAAAAGTACTTACAATGACATGCAAAATCCATTGATAATAGTCTTACACTCAGCTCATTTCTACAGCTGGGCAAAATTACTTCGATCGTTTACCCTTTTCAAAAAAAGAAAATTGCATTCGAAACTTGGAAGTTTTTAGGTGGTGGTATGTTAGCTCATACGATTCTAGGTGTTGATTTCAATGAATCAACAGGTGAGGCATCATTTTTGGTTTTGGACCCTCACTATTCCGGCGATGAGGATTTGCATACAATAATAACGAGAGGTTGGTGCAGTTGGAAAATGCCGAGTTTTTGGAAACAAGAATATTTCTATAATTTATTGTTACCTATCCCGCCACAAAATGTTATTTAATTAAATGCTGTGTATATAGTGTCTCTCCTTGTTAGAACAGATGGTCTGAAGTCATGATTATAGTTCTCATGATTTTCTGATGAATTTTCTGCAATAATCTTTTGCTCTGTAGAAAGTTCTTGTCCTCACTACTTCCATTAAAATTAAAGATGTACATTCTTGAAGAATATTATTTTTCGATTTGTATAATTCAGTCGATGGTTCTAGAATATTTGTTTAATTCCCTTGGTTAAATTATAAAAGATTTCAGTAACTATTAATATTGTTTTTTTTTTTTTCTATTATAGGAATTGCTTATAGGATTATTTTCAGTCTTCTTGCTTTTCTTCACTGTTGTTTGTCGTGGATTCGGTTTATAAGCGTTATCACTACCGTTATCCTTTTTTCATGCTTTGCTGATTCTTCCAGTCGTAAGATGTAGCTGGTTCTGATGTGAAGTTTTGCAAACATTTGCACGAAAAAAAAATTATTTTTTTGTTCCATCATATTTACCCGTTGCATGAGGATTTTTATACATATTTGTTGTTCTATGTTTTTATAAGTTTGCCTAGTTTTCTCTCTGTTTTATTGGTATTCATAAGTATGTCAAGTTTGTGCCTCTCCAGTCATAAAAATTTACAGTCGTCAGTTGTATTTGCTGGAAGCTCCATAATTTTAATGCTCTCTTATTGTTAAAAATTGTTTTGTTAAAGATGGTGAATTAATTTCTATATTAAAATTACGTAATAATTTAGCAGCACGTTCCCTCAAAGCATTTATGTTCTGATTTGCTTAAAAGTTCAGAAATTAAGGCAAGTTTCATTAAATGTAAAGAGGTAGTTATATGGGGTTTAGTACATATTTTGCAATAAAATGTATATTTGTCAGTATTCCGTAAGTTCTGATAACGCGTGCAAATACTGCATAAGTATTGATGTTTTAATGAAGAAGGGACCATTTCTTGCTTACTCCATTAACGACTTCTTAAGACAAAATGTTATTCACACTGACGTGTAGCGGTGTTTCCGTGTATCCTGCTCTAAATTATTCTATTCCCATAACCAGGCTGTTATCCTTTTGATGGGCGTAATTTATGTTCAATTTTTTCCTGATGAGATCTCTCGAGAATTTACTGATTTACACTATTAATGTTCTTATGGTCCTCCACATTCACAAACATGTACTTTTCCTCATGACTTCTTTCATAGCTGCAGTGACAACTTCTTTACCTAAATCAATCCTACAGATTCCTCATTGAAGTAATTCAGTGCCTGTCGATTGCTAGACCGGGAAGGACAATAGTACAAAAGCAGATGCATCAAACTTCATCGTAATGCTTGTTAGTTGGCGCAGATCGTTTCAAAACCGGATTTCTTGTTTGGTCGCGATGTATTGGAACAAGTTTTGACTTCTTTTGTATTATCATTGTTTCTGCAATCATTGCATCGTTGTTGTCATGACTGTCATAAACCTCATTCTTTTATGGTTTGCAAACAGTTCACACGCTTTCGAACTTTTTAATTTCTTGTTTCTGTCGAATTTCAGACTTCATTAAACTTTTACTGAGGTTGTATCGCTCGAAGTTAAATTATTAATTTTGGTGCAACAAAAGTTTTGGGAGAATCTGATTTTGTATTTCATCAAACTATATATGTACATATGTCTGCTTCGTTGTTTCCTCAATTTTTTTGTCTGCTTAACCTGGAATTTATTTTATTTCCTGGAAAAGAAAGAAGTGCGTTGGAATTACGCACTTGAGCTGGCTCGAATAACTGGAAGTAATCCTACGTAGCATAAACATTGGATTTTGCAATATTTATCTAGGAGACTAGTTATATCTCTCCAGCAATATTCCTCAGTCACATGTTACGCTAATAACTTTAAATTGCACGAAATAATGTAGGATGCAGTTTGTCGTAACTGGTAATGTACAGTGGTGAGTCGGACTAGAATATTATTTGTATATTATATTCATGTAGATGTTAGACAAATGTGCGTGGAGATCTGATGCGATTCAATCTTAGAAAAAATTAGTGACCTGACTAAAAATCCTGTATCAGCTTCCTGAGATTTTGATGCAATATGTTTTTCTACATAAGTCATGTTTCGGATAATATTTGTTGTATTCAAATAAAAGCTATGGAAATGAGGTACAAATACCCCGTAGCCAGGTACACGTCATGTCGTAAACGCAAGCTACATAACAGAAATGCGTAGCTTGCAGTGATACAATACACAAGCATATGCAAGGAATGCAATATAAATTATATACTGTATATGTGTGCATTGTATGTGCATATATATGTGTGTGTGCCATAATTCCGCTTTTTGGAATAAAATGTGTACATTTTTATGCTGGGCTATATATTATTTAGCTCACTCGTTATGACTTTGTTACGAGAAATATGATAGTTATCAACGCCGGCTTTCAATTTCCACTGAAAAATAAAGACGTCTTGATATGTAACATCAATAATTAATAATTAATAACTGATGGGTAGCATGTGGTCTTGTGAAAATTCAGAATGAAAACACTGAATATGATCCCCGAAATTCAACGAAACTTTATGCAAATTCTCTTCGCAAGTATCATAATGCTGCAAAATTCAGGAATTTAATTTACATCGGCGGTTTAATTTAAAGCGAAGAATTTTGTACTGTCTATTTCCGTTTGTACTATTGATTACGAGGGATGCAAAGAGTGCATCTTCTTTTCATCTAGATTAATATTTGATATCGCAGCTATTGAAGTGTTTATATGACATCGACCAAAAAAGATTATATTATTCGTTAGTCTTAAATCTTGTCTCTCCCTGCAAAAATTTTTTGAAGCATTTTCGTAGTATTTACGAAGTTATAACCTTTTCTGTTACCCCTAACAGGAATGATTTTTCTCCACAAATTAAAAAAGAATTGTTTTTAAATTATCTGAAATTGTTTTATTTCCTTCAAGCTTTGCGATGATCCATGTCACTTGAAAATGTTCTCAGAACAAAAATTTGCTTCGGAGTGTTGAAATTTGGAACTATCATTCTACTCTTTTTTTTTAGAAGTCACTTGTGATATGTAGAATGTGGAATAGGGTTACTTCATTTGTTGAATGTTCTTTTGGGAGAGAGTTCCAAAAATATTATATATATTTCAAAAAAATCCAGTATCATATTTCAGGCTGATGGTGCGTTAGTCCATGATTCAACTAATGTAGCAGAAGATCCGCGTATCTTTATTTACTGATCAGCGGGCCGTTAGTGATTGCGCTGCTACCATTCTGTGGAGCAACAGCTGCTACTACTACTACTACTACTACTATTACTACTACTACTACTACTACTACTACTACTGCTACTGCTACTGCTACTGCTACTACTACTACTACTACTACTACTACTACTACTGCTGCTGCTACTACTGCTGCTGCTGCTGCTGCTGCTGCTGCTGCTGCTGCTGCTTTCTTTTCTCTCAACCCTTCGCGCAGCGGTCTTCCTTCGTATTTGACAATTGCTCATCTTCGCTATTTCGTCTCTTCCGTCTTTTGCTTACCTCAATTTAAATTTCATCATTTCTAGCAACAGTATGATCACTCTAGCAGATTGCTTGTAGAGAAAATGTATTAGTATGTTGTATGATCTCGCCTTACTATCACAAATAATCAGAGGAAAAGGTTCCCCTTACCCCAGTTACTTGTTGTGAAGGATATAAATCTTCTTTTCAAAAACTCTTACATTCCAGTAAAAAATTCAAAAAAAAAAAAGGATGAAAAATAAAAAGGCACTTTTATCAGTGTTTTTATCATCTGCTTCTCCATGTTTTTAATATATATTCTCTTAAATACTACAAGGCTTTATAGGTCTCGGGACTCAGGATGATAATTGCATAGAATGAGTGAAACTGAACGGAATACGGAAAATTCTTTAGAAGTTGCTAGTTTAAGTCATTTCTAGCTTTTTTTGTAATAATTCTGTAATGAAGAAAAAACTACAATATATTTCTGCAATACGATTTCAATTTAAAAAAATATCTATTTAGATCAACTCTTCCTACAGTAAAAAATAGAAATTAATAACCGATATGGACAGACTAGATCTTACAATGATGTCGCGAATTGTTTTGTTTAGTGCTCCGTTTTGTTGAACTGCTGATCTTATTCAAGACAGAAATATTCTGTGAACAAATGGATTACAGGGGGTGATTCTTAAATTTTTTGAGAAATATTATAGCTGCGACATTATTTGTTTGAAGTTTCTTGCTCGAATTGTAAATAGTCTGCCGTTGTCTCGCAAAAATTACAAACATTTTTCAATTATGCTTACATTGGAAACGGAAACAGAGTGTCGAGAAGAGGCTAAGTAAATCTCCGCATTTTAACGGGAACATTTTGTTCTCTCATTTTGACTTGTCGCTTTCTACAACTGCATAATTTTTTGTCATGAGAAGTGGCGACTATGTTTTTATTCCTTTATTTTTTGCTGCTGTGTCACTTCTGTAACTTTTATTTTTCTTTCTTTACCCCGTAGTGATTCTATTGCTAACTGAAAATTTTCAAATTTTGGTTCGTGAATTTGCCCTTCAATTACTCTAGTACATTTCAGTGGTGTTTTTGCGGCATTAAACAAAGCGAAAAATAAAGGAAGCTTTAGATGATTAATGGCGTTTCTTTATTCGTTGGTTTTGAAAGAAACTGGAACTATCTTGCTTTAAATCTCGCATTTCAATACTTTCAGAATTTGGGATTGACCTGGTGGAAAACCTCTTTTATGGAACTGGACGAACTTAAGGCGGAAGTATCGCGATTGGCGAATGCTCTTGAGGAAGCTTCTTCTGATAAAATCAAAGTTTGTTTTTTGTATGTTTTGCAGAAAAGTCAAACTTGTAATTGCTGCTTGCATTCAGTTATTTCTCAATGAATTTAAGTTGATAAATTTTATTTTTTACATTAAATTCTGAATTCTTTTATTTCAGGCAGCCCAGTATGGGTTACAGGTTTTAGATGAAAAGCAACAGCTTGAAGTTAAGCTTACTCAGTTACAAACACAGTTTGATACCGCAAAAGCAGAAGCTGAAGCTACAAAAAAGGTGGCTTTCGCGCAATCCTTTTGTTTGTTTTATTCTTCCTTTTGTATGTGTACTAGTAGATCTATTTTAGGATGAGCAGTGGTTACTTCTTTTAATATCCAGTTGAACAACATTTATTATGCCACATGGATTTTCCAACTCATTTTTAAATTTGTCACATAGTATTTCATATCCAAGTATTCATTTATTGATAGGTTTTATTTGCAGTTATTATAGGCATTGATTCTTACTATCTTCAAAATTGAATAATGAGATTCATTTGCAAAATAGGTTCATGTTCTATATTTAAATTACTTTCCTGACATGAAAATATTTAGGCCTTGGCACAGTTTCAATCACAACAAAAATCAGTTGCAAAATCCGATATTGACCATGAAGAAAGTTTGTTGGAAGAAACGATGAATCGAGAGCAGGAATATTTGGCTAAAATTGCAGCTCTAGAAACAGACTTGAAAAATTGCCAACATGTAAATTTTTTTCTTTAATGGATTTCACTTTGTTTATTAATTGTCTCTCAAATGTTCTTTGAGAGATTCTGAACCTTGTGACTGAGTGCACGGCCAATGGAATTGGTTTAGTGCATGGTTGTACGAGTTTCTTTATAAAGCGTAAGATAAATTGTTTTGGTACTGAGATGGTATATTTTCAGGAATTGGACAGGTACCGTACTGACCTGGATAGGTTGCAAACTTTACATTTAAATGCTTCAGAAGCAGCATCTGATCTTGATATACAAAAGCGACAGCTCAAGGAAGACTTAAAAGAATTAAAAAATCGTGAACAAAGGCTTCTAAATGATTATTCTGAACTGGAAGAAGAAAATATCAGCCTTCAGAAACAGGTTTCTGTATTGGTCATTTCATCATTGTGTTGATGCTTGGTAGTGCAAGTTTTCAATATTACACTTCTGTTTTGACGGGATTTTTTAGTTATCAAACCTACGCAGTGCACAAATAGAATTTGAATCCATGAAAATGGAAGTGAAACGTTTAATGGATGAAAACGATCAACTGCAGGCAGACAAGGAGGAAGCCAACAAGTTGACTATTGTGGCCCAAAAACATGTACGACCGATTTTATGTTTCATTCACCTGATTCATCAGATCATCTTTTAATGCATCACGTTTTCTTGATTAATGGATTATTGTATGTTTTCGAACGAAATTAATAGTAGTATATCATCAAAATTTTCTGACTCATTCAATGCAAGTTTGTGGCTATCCAGTCTCATTTGTCAGTTCATGATACTATCCTTTTCGTTGGAAGTTTCCGAAAAATTTGATCATCGCAATTATTTATATAATTTGTGGCATTTTCAGTCAAATTTACTTTAATTGGATTAAGTTGGGCATATTAAATTTACATTCGTGTCACGTTCTTTTTTTTACACAACTCAAGTTTGAGTTTTCCATCTGACACAATGTAGTTATAGCAGTATTTTAGTTAGATGAGTTATAATTTCACATGTTTCAGCTTGAAGATGCATTATTAAACGTACAGCAAGAACGTGATCAAAAACTAGCCTATAAAAAGGAGCTGGAGTTAATGCGAAATGCGGAGCATTTGCAACAGTTGAATACAATGCTCTTTGGATTGCAGAACGATAATGAGGATGACTCACAAGCACTTACAGAGGTGCATGATCTTTTTCAAATTCTTTTGATTGAATTTTATTATTTATGGTTATGCAGTCTAAGTGCACAAAAGTGCTGCGCTTCTGTTATTTAAGATTTAAGTTTAAACATCGCCATATTTATATCTTGCAGCTGGAATCATCTTTTATTGCGGATTCTAATGAATTTGGTAAAAATAGGCCACCGAAAGGTGCTGATCTGTTCTCGGAAATACATGGTGACATGCCGGAACGACTGGCTGAGCTGGAAACAAAGAATGATCAGCTTTCCTTGAAGTTAAAAGAAACGGAGAAAGATGTCAGTTATGTTATCCCTGTTTTGAAGAGACTTGAAGTTATGAGTACGCCAGGTCTGTGACTATTTTTGGCTTTATTTTTGAGAACATTAAAAACTTACGAGAATTATATCCGTGAAAATACTACTTAATCTGTTATTTTGGTTACAAATAAACAAATGTCTTGTACTGACGTCTTTTCCAGACTTAGATCATGCACAACTGAAGCAGCTGTGCGATGATGCTTTAAAAAAGATTGAGCAACTGATTGAAAGTGCATCCAAAGCAGTCACTGGAGGTAAACAGTACGACCTTATAAAAGCAGATTTGCACACTGCAATTATGGTAGCAGGAGAAAATCAAGCAAAACTAGCTTCTGCTCAGGTGTTCTTTTTGTTATTTGTCACAAAAGGCGTAGTACTGATTTCTAATTTTAAATTTTCATATAATTTCAGGATTTAATGATTGCTGTTGCTGATTTTCTATATCGTTTATACCATCAGTTGGTTTCCACGCATGGACTGGAAGCCGATAAGAATGCGGCCGAAATAATGAAAAAACTTAGGCAATATGCAAATGAAAATGCAGAAAGTGAAGAATACATACAAGATTAGTTCGAATTTCACCTTTTCTCCTCAAAGTTTTTTAGATGAGAAATTCGAACCGGTATGGTGCTGAATGTGTAGGAGGATAACTAGTCAGTTTCTATATTTTTGCATTTTAGACGAAGGTGTTGAAAGTGGAACAGAAACAGAAGGTGGTCGTTCGCCGCGTCTAATGTTAAACTTGCAGCGTCAATTTATATCACCATCTTTTGCAAAATTTCTAAAGGAAGAGCTAGTTTGTGACAGATTGGATGACATATTAACAGAAAGCGATTTTAGAGAAAGAATTGTTCCTGGTAAGGATTTTTTAGGTCATTTCAAGAGCTTTAATGGAGAGTGTCGTTTTTTGTCAGATCTTTGCATATTTAATAAAGCAAAGCTCAGAAATTTTTGACATTTCAGGTGAAAGTAATGTATTTCGAGTATCAGACTGCCTTACGGAACTTTCAAAAATTGTCCGACGTACAGTGGAGAATGCTCTGAACACACGAGTAGAAAATCATGATCATCAAGAACTGACTTTACAAAACATGAAGCTGCGCTCTCTGTTGGCAACTAAAAGGTTTATTTTAATTTATCATTGTTTCGAAATTAAGTGAGAAGGTGCATGTAAAATACTTGATGAAATAAAGAAAAAGTGTATTGTTTTAGGGATCAAATCGCCACGCTACGTACGGTGCTGAAATCGAACAAGCTTACTGCTGAATCAGCTTTAGCTTCACTGAAAGAAAAATATGAAAGTGAGAAAGCAATGACTCATGAGCTTTTGGAGAGGTTGAGACGCGAATTAAAAGCATTCAAAGAAGATGCGGCAACATTTGCGTCTCATCGGGCAATGTTTACTGCACGTTGCGAAGAGCTTCAAGCACAGGTACCACATCCATCCTTTTTTAACGTTGATTTTTATTGATTGTGACAGTTCTTTTACACCATGGTTTTGTATGTCTGCTTTTTTGAATTTAAATTTTGCGAAAACTTTTTGGTAGGTTGATGAAATGGCCGCTAATCAGAAAGCAGCTGAAGATGAAAAACGCACACTGAATTCTCTGCTGCGTATGGCCATTCAGCAGAAATTGGCCCTTACACAAAGGTGATTTTTTATATTTCCATATTTAAAACAAACTTTACACCATGGTTTAAGAAGTCTAAAATTTCATAGGCTGGAAGATTTGGAAGTTGATCGTGAAAGACAGGCATTTAAACGTGGCAGCAAAACATCAGGTCGTGTTGTAAATTCGGATGGTTCCGGACAATTGCATCGAGTTCGTTATCCGGGACAGAATATTCAACAGCAACCGAGGAATTTAAAGAGAGATTATTAGAAAAGATTTATACGATACATTCAGCGTAAAAGTTTCGCAAACGTCTCGGTTGGATGTTAGTGCAGAAATGATATTTTCGCAATGGAATGTACTGTTTACATCTGTTTGACATATATTGGTTTAATCATATATACGACCATGAGCATGATAAGTAATAAGATAGTGTCAACCGTTCATCGATTAGTTTTTTACTACGGTAAGTTGTGTACTTATTATTCATTTATCAGCAGATGAGTTTTTCCATAAGCATTTTATTACTTATAAATTTGAGTTTTATTTTTAAATTCTCGAATGCTTTCCGTTTTATTGTAGGCTTTTTTGCAGGCTATTCAAACAGCCAATTAGCACAAGCTGATTAGATGCATAAAAATTATCCATTAATGGGATGTAGCACATTTCTCAATACGAAGCATCATAGGTTGATAGCGACGTGCACCTGTCCCCGAAAAAGTTCCCTTTGAGTTCAGTCCCTCCTTTAGTTACATTCAGATTAGGTCATTGTTATTCGAATTGCATGGACATTGCCATCTCAGTGTGCTTGAAAGTTCTGGGACACATCCAGCTGTTACCGACACTGCACACTTTTTTGCATTGTTACGAGGACACTTAATACGTGAGAATTTTGCTTCATTTCAAAAACTCGAAAATTAGAAAATTTAGGATGATTTGGACTATGTTTTGGGATTTTATATTATGATCGACTACTATCTTTTCGCGTCATAAATTATGGAAACTCATTGCGTCAGCTGTGTCCTGTGTAGCTTTTCCTGCTGATTATATGGAATGATTTGTTTTATGAATTTGTTCATGTCTGTTCAGTTTGTTCCAACTTTTCATCGTAGTTCAAATTCTGTTTTATATTGCAGTTTACGTGTTAATGTGCCTTTCTCTCAGTTCACTCTTTAACTCGTAAATAACTTATTGGAGCACACCACTGGTATTTGCACGATGAATTCAGATCTATATTTCATTTTTTTAATTTAATTATACTAGAGGATTCCATTACAATGTGGTTCATTACTCCAAGTTTCTAGACATTAATATATGCATAAATAATTTTTTGTTATTGGATGGAAGAAAAAATTCAGTTGGATCTTGATTTTTTAAAGAGGTTCCTACAGCTCCTTTTGCAATGAAGAGTGTTTAAAGTTTCATAAATCTGAAAAATTCAGCAGCTTAACCGACATATGAGTCTCTCTTTTACTTCCTCCTTTTCAGTGAGCGTTAACCATCCTGATGTTTTCGAGAGGTTGCGACTCAGTTGATACTAATAGATATGTCATACATTCACATATCGCTTTCACAGGTAAAGAAAGTCATATTCAAAGCGTTTTTTGCATAATCGCAAAGTGTGGTGTTTCAGTAAAGGGACCCCTTTGCAAATTTATGCAAAACCCTTCTACAATATGTAAATTCTCAAAAACTATAGAGTAAAGGGACAATATATGATGGAAGCAATAATGTGAAAGTTTCGGAAGACTTTATACCATTTTATGTTGATGTTTTTCTGCAATCTTCTTCAACTGAACACCAGATTTGGTCAATCTAAAATATTGTTAGGTCACATTCTGAACAAAACTTTAAAAACCCTGTGATAAAACGATAAATTTCTGAGAAATAAGTCCATGAATAACGAGCCTTGCATTCACATGTTGTACACTGATCCGGCTTCCAAACATCGCCATTTCTCTTTACTCCGTCACTAGCGTTACACGTATGTTTTCCATATATTTTATGTGCTCTTCGTTTTCTGAAGATACCACAACACTTAAAGCGTTCCACTACGGACTTCTGTTCCTTTCCTGAGAAGGATTAGTCAGAAATTTTTGGAGCTAACTTACCTGTTTTGGATTATACTTTCCTCTGCGCTGGATGAAAAAGCGCAACCCTTCTCGCAGCATGATTGCCAAACATTTAAATTAATTTGGGGTATCAACTCACAGTCTTCATAAAATTTAATAGACCGATCTCCTCTGTACTCGAATACATCCCTCTAAAAACATCTGTTCAAAAACCCCAATTTACCAAGTCTTCAAAGTTTTTTGGAAAAACTTGCGAAGGAATACCTGAATGCGATCAATGTGATCACCATTGTTACACAAGACAGCTGCTAGTGTTGTTTTCCGAATTTGCTGAAGCTGTAAAGGCGTGAAAACACCTTCGTTTTCATACCTGTAATTTATACAATTTCCTAGATCGTTTGAATGTTTAAAAAATCACTCTTGGTGTTAGGTCTTTTAAAGACAAACAATTTTTAAAAGGAAACAAACCAAAAACGATCTCCCGTACGTAAGCGCCTGAACTGGTCTCCAAGGATGCATCCAATTGTTGGCCCGACTAAAGCTCCAGCTAACCGTCGTTCCAAAATTAAGCCCACCCATAAGTCAATATTACCTCAAAATGATGGAGGTATCAGTGAGTCGGAAAATATACGGAAATTACGAAATTAAAAGTCGTGAGTGCTAACTGTAATCTCAAAACGGAAATTAACCAGGGTGCCCGTAGAGTTCTTTGAGTTTAGCTCGTACATTGTTATCCGGCACATCATCTGCTAAATCATCCCATGTCTCTGGAACGCTAAAGTTGCACCAACGCCGAAATGCAATATACCTTAAAATATCTTCTAAATCAACTTTTTTCTTTATAAGGGGTCGAGCATGATGGATTTCTAAAATGGATTGCAATAAACTAATTTAATCTTACTAAATGGTATCATCCCAGCCGATTTCTGGAGATAAGATAAAAATTAATCCGCATTTTTGAAAACATATAGATTTTGGAAATTAAATTGTGGAAGTCTTTTGTGAATGTAGTAAAATTTCTCCGCCTTCTTCAGCCCGTAGCTCACATCCAGCAAAACTATTAGCGATTGGACAAACCCGGGCAATCCGTGATCACGGCCGCGTTGGATGTTGATTGTTGCCAGATCGTACATGGACTAAAATATGAAAGATATGTTGATGTCGACGTCGGATAGACTTTCACAATTTATATTAAATTTGCAACAACATCAATGAGCAACCGTCTGATTCCATTATTTAACTGAAACAGAACCATATTTATATCAAACAGTGACATTTCATAAATTACTGATCTACAACATACTTCTTCGACACGGCTGAATAGTTTATGCGTCAATTCCTTGTTTACTAGTTGTTGTTCCTTCGGAGCCTTCATGGGCATTGCGAATAATCCCCGCAACAAAGGATCAATTCCGCCTTCTGATAGTAATCTT
This sequence comes from Brugia malayi, assembly GCF_000002995.4. Classification (NCBI taxonomy): domain Eukaryota; kingdom Metazoa; phylum Nematoda; class Chromadorea; order Rhabditida; family Onchocercidae; genus Brugia; species Brugia malayi. Next base: position 5,556,904 of record NW_025062479.1, read on the forward strand.
TCAGGAGCGAAGAAAGCCTCATGTAGCGGTATATGACCTGAAAATACAACCAATGTTTCAACTAGAGATATGTAAAATGTGAAATAAATTTCCTAGAGCTCTTGGTAACATCTCAGAAACAATCATCGAAAATTACGATTAAAGTTTCTTCTACTAACATACCTTCTTTAATCGGTTCAAAATCCTTGTCAAGGCGGTATAAAATTGGATTGACAATTGTATGTCCAAATCGCAAGGCAGCAGCCGAGAAGCTATTAGCTAATGTAGGGTTCACTTCTGGATCATATCCTTTATATGGCCCAATAAGTTCTGTATATCCATCCTAAAATAATTGTTTTCAAAAATTTGCTTCACATTTCTTTTGGGATCGAGTATATTTTACTTAAAACGTCACAATCATACCGATCCAAGCACTTTAGGCAACCAATGTTCGTAGGTAATAACTTGTAACATAGCTCCAATAAGCTTCCTTGTTTCTTGATATATGATTTCACCATCCCAGTGCGGATTTATTTCCAAAAATTTCGTTGCGATACGATTGTGCTCTCGAAGCCATAACGTATGCATGCTGAGCAGTGCCAGCTATAATTATAAAACATACAACGTATTTAGATAAAATGAAACTAAATTTTAGAATCACATTTTACAAAAAGTAATTCTAAAATCTTAGAATTGAGTCCCTGAACTCAAAGGTTTCTCTTCGGACTTTCCTCATCCTAATTTTTTTTTTCTTCTCAGGTTTCAAGCCTCCAAGCTACAAGAAACGAGAAAACGAAACATCCTGAAAGAAAATGAAACTTACAAATATGTGATTATTTGTATTAATAAATACATTTGTATAAATTATTATAAATACTTGTCAAATCTACTCTACCTATATATAACACTAACCTGTTCATTAGCTCGATAATCACCGGCCAAAAAACAACTGATCGGATTTTCATGGGAACGATTACGGCGACACTCCATGGACGACTCGCGCTCAAACGGTAAATATGGCTTCTGAGTTTCTGATACAATGTCGAATCTCAGCAGTCCGTGATCACCGAATAAATCACGTAAATTCAGTGCATCTACTTCTGCACTACCATAGATACCAGACCCATCGATAAAGGCAGTTAACTTGAAAAACAAAATTTGAAACATTGCTTAATTTACTGAATTTTAAAAAAGAAACCAGTCGCTACGGAGAAGTTCTAAGAATTTTCCATTTGAAACACTTTATGTAATCGGAAAAATAACAGACATTTTTTAGATGAATAGTTTCCTATATTTCTAGTCATACTTTTTTTAAATCTGATTGTAAGCAGTGGCGAACTCACGATGTTCATTTGTTCACGATAAGTAAGCTGTCGATAAATCGGACCAGTTTGGCCGGAACCACAGGTTGCACTAGATCGCTCCACCTCAATACATGAGATTTCGGACCTTTTCCTAAACTTGAAAAATAAAGTTTTGTAAGTAGAAGATAAATATTTAACGATAAACCAAGCAAAACGTTTTTTATCAGATTTATTTCATAAATCATTTTTATTTCATTATTCTAATAAACTACAGTTCTCAAAGTACAAGTCTCAGGTTCCCTAATTTACATGAAAAAACCTCACTCGCTCTGCATACGAGGGTCTTCAGGAGGTATCGGGACATTGTAACATGGATCCAAGTTTTCGCAAGTCTTATTGCATATTGCTCCCTTCATGTAAGTTTGGCGTGCCAGGCCAGGGGCTGTTTGCTCGATATCATGTGCTGTAATATGAAGAAGTGTGCTGGATATTTAAATTTTAAAATAACTGACTAGTAGGACCTAGTTAAGTGATTTGTTATAAGTACCGAGAAATTGTCCCCATTGTTTCATCATGGCCGTATAACCAAAATGAGGGGTTATTTCTTCCGCTGAGATGATCCTCATGGAAACAAGTCGTGGGTTTGGTTTTTTAAATCCAAAATAAAGTTTTTCAGGATCCCATCCAACTGGAGTATTGAAACCATTCTCATAGATAGGTGGTAAATTTCGCCGAAATGGTGTTTGTGCAACTCCCCAAAACTGGTGTTCCATGTTATTGCATTGTCCATCGTATGTCCTTTAACACATGGAGAAAATATGTTTTCGCTTATATATATATAATATATAAAGACTGTATAGTTGAAGAGATCATAAAAATGCTCCTCAATAAGATCAAAAATTTTAACTTTTTCATCAAACCTGTATTTGGTGTAAAGACACATATCAGTACACGGATTTCGAAATGGTCCAGTTACGCATCCAGAAAGTTCCATAATTGTTTGGATATTTGATACAGCAAGAATCGATTCGAATGAAAAATTTGTTGGCAGTTGATTAATTGGGAATTTTAAACCTAAAAAATTGGTGTCTTTGAATGATCAAAATTTTGGTGGACTAAGAAAGCGTAAAACAAATTATATTTTAAAACTTAAGGCTATTAACGTACCATCGCGAACATATTGTTGAATAAGCAATAAGCTTTGCTCGTAGATTTCTCGTGCTTTGGTGAGCGCAGCATTTTGTGGCACGTTGAATTTAAACATTTTCATGAATTCCCATGGAGATATTTCGCCACTGTTAATTGATGACTTTGACTGATTTATTGCCCTAGAACTGAGATTTTTCCCACAGCACAGTCAGAGGAATTATATTTACTCAGTTCTCAGATTGAAATTATTAAAACTGATTAAAATGTTTAGAACAATAACTGAGTTAAAATTCGGTTACATAATTCTTTATTGAATGAATTTAATTGAAATTTAACCTGTCAACATTTTCTTTAGCCTGTTTGACAATATTTTGGAGAACTTCACTGGTTAGGGATTCATCTAGAACTTGTTTATCTGGCAGGTAAACTTTAAGGGTTGCATTAGCGGTCGTCATTCCCAGAACATTGCGTGCAATACATTGATAAACACCTTCATCTTCTCGAGTGACATGAATTATCGTTAGCTCACTATCTCGTTGTGTTAACTTAAATTAGCTTATGTCATATTAGTCAAAGTCACCATTTTTTTCTGCGACTATTGCAAGAATCCTGAATTTTCTAAGAAAATACTGGATATAAAACATTTACTAGTTGTAATTTGAGAAACAGATTAGAAATTGAATACCTCAATATGTAGATCGTCGTGTGTTATTTCTACACCATTAAAACACCATTTTATGGATGGGGGTGGCTGTCCGGCAACTCGACAGACTAAAGTAATTTGCTCGCCCGGACTAACTGTTTTCGATTCCGGACGATCCACAATATGTGGAGCTGAGTTGTTCAGAATTTGCAGCTCGAAAGAGTGTTGGACTTGACCGTTTTGGTTGGTCGCTACACAAATGTATCTGAACCACTTAAATAACAATTTGCATTAGCAATTTCAAAGTAAAAATGTCTTAAGAAAAACGAGCGCTGAGTTAAATTAGTAGAACAATAAAAAAATCATAATCATACTGGCTAATTTAACTTGATAAGAATTGTTTGTGAGCCTAACAATTATTTCCAACAAATTAATGGACAAATTAAAAAAACTCTCAGTCTAAAAATTTCTCATCATTCTACTCCCCCTACCTCCCCTTGCTTTTCCTTTCACTTCTGTCTATTCTCCTCTGATGTAAAAATCCGCGCAAAAGATTCTTCATCTTGATTATGACTATGTCGTGCTTTACAATAATGATATTCTATTGCATAACTTCTCAATTGTGGATTTCGCTGTAAAATTTCGATTAAACATTCACGATGTACATTGTCTGCAAATTTAGCACACATGACATATTGCAGTTTAATATTTGTTTTTCGAATTCCAAAAATCATGAATTAAATTAAGAACTTATTTATTTCCGTTTGCTTAATATTTCAAATTAGTGGAGGACATTCAAGATTTCTGCAAAGGGATGCAAAACAAAAGGTGTACTCTCAGTATCAACAATTTTATACAGATCCTGTTAATAATTAGCATGGGAACCTTACTTCCCAACATCGCTTTTCTGGAATGGATAGATGATTAGTACAGAGCTATCCAAATTCAATGAATGTTTGCGAGTTGGACGGATTTGTTCTCCTTTGAAATGCCAAGTTGTTACTGGTTGCGGTTTAGCTTAAAAATTCTCATATTTAAAAAAAATAAAGTAAAAATAAATTGATGTTTAGTAATTCACTCTTAAATGCTGAGATCAAATCTCATTATGACAAAAACGACGGAACTTGCTGATAAAAGTCTCAGCTCAGAAATAAATCCATAGGATGGTCCTTCCTGCAATAATCAAAATGGCAGGTTGATTAATTTCTAAGCATTTTAGAGAGCACTGTTTTTATGGTAACATAAACGAGACACTAATGTAACTACTTACAACCTTAGAACTTGAATATATAAAATGACCCACTTATGCAATTAGTTGATCAGTAAAGCTCTTAATGTAATTTCTAATATCAAAAACCCCAACAATTCTTATATGCTAATGTTATCATCGCTTTTCCATTATTAGAATACTTAACTATCAATACCAATATTACCATTAAAAATTCAACATCAAAGTTATATTTCCGCCTAAATGACAATGTCCTTTGGTTCAGGAATCCGCAATATGACTGATCCCAAGAAGGACTTATACTGATAAGTTACGATCTATGAGGTACGGTACCGGTAGATTCAATAAAACAAATTCGCCATGCATTTTTCTTCTGAAACCCGCTTTGCTTTTAACTTATAAAAATTTGTCGTTAACAAGTAGGAACTTCACTTTTCATACCTGTTGCTTCACAAGTAAGTCGAACAGCTGAACCTTCACGAAAGCTACTATTAGATGGAGCGGACAAAAAATGCGGCACATGTTCAAGACGATGCTGTTCATGATAGTTGCTGTAATACATTTATATAATATGTCGTGAGTTTAGGAAATCAGAGTTTAAAAATACAACCTTTCTGATGCTGTAGAACCAACAAATACGAGTAGGAAAATCAGTAACGTCATGGAAGTAGCACTTCGAATTCTGGAATGGATCAAATTTTATTCTTGAGAAATAAATTTGTTTCCATAATTAAACAATACACATTAATCTATGGGACAAAACTTTTGAATTGTTAAGCAACGAACGAAAAATTGCAGAAAATCCAAGAAGTGCCACTTTTCTTGATTTTTCAAACTCAGATAATTGATTCTCGGAATTAACAAAGTGACTAGGAATTTTTTCAATATCATTAAAACTATAATTTTGAACAGCGTTTAGCAATAAATCCTGTCCTTGTTTTTATTATGGTCAACAGCAGATAATCTTTTGAGCTAACTTTATCTAGGGCGCCATTGGCAATAAGTTGTTACAACATTTTCAACAATTATATTCAGAGTCGCAACAATTTTTAAACACAATTCAAGTGAATCTTCAAAGCACATGTGCATGACATTCATTTAATTTCAAAGAAAAACTGTGTAAAAAGTAGTGAGAACACATTGTGGCAGCATATCCAAACGTAAGTAGTGTAAAATAGTTCTGATAATTAATTACTGGGGGATTTTTTTACAGCGACAACAAAGTTGATAAGCAATTATTTGGGAGGAAGACTGACGCATCATGTTGGGGATGCATTTTGAAATGCTTCTGGAAAGAAATTTGGAACTAACAAAGTTTTGCACAACATTCCCTTCTATAAAATACTTTGTTTTTTTGCAAGTTGCGTTCAAATTCCAAATGCTTAATCTTAGATTTTCCAAATGTATCCGACTGGAAATTCTAATTTTAAATCAAACTGCTCCATTTTTAAACTCCAAAGTTATATTAGATGCATTTTTACAAAATGCGACTAATATATGTTAATCGGTTATTTTAAAATTAACTAAGGATTACAATTTTAAACAATTTTGAAGTTTGGAAATGCATATTTTGGGAAGAAAACCAGAGAAACATTGCCTTTTAAATAAATTTCAATTCAATGCAGTAGCGAAGTTAACAATATAAATAAAGACAACAAATGGATAGAATTAATGAGGATGAATTGATGAAACGAACCAGATGGTCCCTAAATTATTACAAATTTTGCTTACTGGTCCACTGCTGAGAACAGCAACACAGAGAATATTGAATGAAATGAAAGGTACAGGAAGGATATGAAGGATACGATGGTGCCTTTACTAATTAGCTAGTAAATAATCACCAGTCCTAAATACTTCTGAATATCTTAATATCCTTTAATTGGAAGCATCGAGTTTCCAATAACTGTCAATTACAAAAGCTCTACATACTAATATGGCCAGCATTATGATTATATCCATAACTGGATTAGATTTAGTTATAAATTACATCTATGGATCTAATTCATAACTATATCCACTCAATAACTGTTCAAAAAAAAAAAAAAGAATATAACTAGATGGGTGAACACATTCCTCCAATATCTCAGGAATTTCAGCAAGGTCTAGTATTCCCAGCACACGAAATTTTCTGCAGTGCGAACAAAAACTGGTTTTAACAAGCATGCCTCACATTTTATTTGTTGAGAGAGCATCCTATATTCGGTTCATAATCCCAAACATAATTAAACAGTTCAGCTTCCGGAAATTTTTCAACTAGTAAATTCACTCGGAAACATAATGCTTTATGAATGATTCAAAAGCTTTATACTAGTTTTTTCAGTTATTTTTTATTATGATAAACTTCGGAAAAAAGTTGAAAAATAAGTTTATAAAAGCGTACAAACAAACAGCGAAATTAATGGAGGAAAATTAAAATGTGTGCACTGGTTTTAAGTTTATCATAATTTCAGTGGTTATGAGTTTATCATAATTTTTTTAACAAATTGTGGTAAGTTCATAGAAACTGCGCTAATGTTTAGGACAGGTTCATTGCCCATCCATCAACATCACATTATTAACTTAACCTGTTCTTCTATAATATACTTTATTTTTAGTCAACAATTTATATATATACATATATTTAGGATAATATCATTCTTTATTCAAGTGAATCACTGAAACTTCACTGCTTATTTCCGAAGAGGTTCCAAAATTCAACATAATTTGAAAATGTTTAAAACAGTAACTACTTTTCTATTTAAAAGAGACATAAACAAGTTAACTAAGCTCTTGATAGCTCATAAGTCATATTTTACATTTATCAACTTGGCCGTTTAGTCAAAGTAACATTAAAAAATTCTGAATGCTTCCAAAAGATGCCTGAAACTCCAAGCTAATGAGTGTATTAATAGGTTGTTGAATTGTATAAACGGAACCAAAAGATGGATTATAATGGCAATCCAAGTCATTTCAGGGTGTTGAGTAGTTTTAATTTTCAGATTTCAGATACTGACACAGAATTCTCTACGTGTTTCAAGTTGGCTGGTTTAGTTATGAGCTTACTGCAACTTTTATAGACTAAGGAAATTTCTACCAGATATAAAAAACCAGCAATACTCCATCATTCAAACTAGTAAATCAAACAATACATAATGATAATTATATCCAAAGATATATTTTATCCGTTAATTAGATCTGAAATGTTTGATATAAAATTAACAACTTTTTAGTTATTGAATTAGTTTCTAGATTCTGTAATGGTTGGCACAATTTCAGATTGTAGCCTGCAGTTTTTAAACATAAAATATGAGCAATGGCGAAAGTAAGGGAAATTTCACATATTTAAAGTATTTGGAGGAAAGAAATTATAAGGTCGACAATGCTTGGTTGCAATGAATTGAGTTGAAAATGCCAAATCATTACTGCCAAGTGCTATGAATCTTTCACATCGACGTCATCCATCATCTTTTCTGTCATCATTAATCAATCATTGAAGAATTCCAAATGGTTTATTTGAAATCAGCAATTCCTAAGTACGAAGAAAGAAACAAAGATGAAACAAAGAGAAAAAGAAAAAAAAAACTGTGGTTTATTTAGCAGAGCGGAAGACTTTTCATTTTTCACTAATAATCGCTTTTTCGCTCTTTACTTTCACAATCTTTTGAAGTGAAAATTATTGACAAAAACTTACATCCGAATGTTTCTTATTTGATTGCTTTGTGTTTAGAAACAAAATCCAGTTTAATATAGTAATATTAGTGGGATCAGTGGTAAAGTTGTAAACAATCTGAAGCGTTCTTCGAAGTGTTTGTAAATACTGACACAAAATTTTCGATGAATTTGTACCAATACAAATTCTTCTAAAAGAATCTGTAAAATAAATCTAATTACTAGGGAATTAAATGAGGAATTCATTTGCTTTACTGAATTCTAACTAGTCCACAACTTTTGAACTTTTGAGATGCGAAGTGTAATTGTCTTTTAATGTTAAAAAAAGATTTTCGACTTACTTTAGTTAGATTCCTCTTATCACAGGGATATCCTGCGCAACAAATAAAAGAGAAACCGATGGAGTGCAGTTAGTTTGAAATAAATTATCTCGAAAAAGAAAACAATAGCAGAAATCACTCCAATCCTTATATATAACCTTAGATGGAGTCAAACTCGTAAGTATTGAATTTCACATTCTTCATCGCATGTCTTAGAAGCAAACTGAATAGTGAAATTAACTCAAACCATTGAGGCCCGAGAAAAACAAAGTGAGACTCAAAAGACTTTTGGAGATTCTATAAATTTTTAAAATGTGCAAATTATTCTGAAACAGAAATTGTGATATAAAGTGAATTAAAATTATGACCACAAAAGAAAGCAAAACTGATACTATAATAATTATTAAGGGAACTACGTGCAAGCAACCTCAACTGAACACTAATAGAGGCTCCTTGCGGAACGCAACGCACTTATCAGCAGCTCGACAATACTCTGCATACTGCTTAGGACCTGATACGGTTTCAAATGTAAAGTTGTATCAAGGATTCAAGCTTTGTAATTTCGCATACAAAAGTTCGCAACTCAAGGGTAATGATTCCACCGTATTTTGGTATGCAATCTTCAATAGAGAGAACTTCACGAATGTCATCTCAAGGTCTTTACTGGAGATTTGAATTCACATGCGAAAAACAAGGATCAGAATTTCCGAATTACGGACAGAGGGACAGCAATCGACAAGAGGATTAAAAAAGTATAAGCAGTTACGTACTACTTATTCTACAATTATCACTGTGGAAAGTAGTTGCGTTTCCATATCAGTAAACAAAACATCTTAGGAATTTTGCATTATAAATTCTTAAGTGATTCTAATAATTTATCAATTTTTGACGATTTGGAATACCAAAGAAGCGAAAACCAAACTTGTCTACATCCAATTTCAGCTACAATTCATACATTTTCTACTTACTTTTAAGGATATATTTCAAAAGCTGGAAGCTCCAGAACTAGGCCCATTAAATACCTTGACTCGACATACAAGTATCGTCAATATTGCTTTGTATATAAGCATAACGGCTACTACCGCAAAACAGATATTATTTAAAATATATTCTTTAAATCTGGATAAAAGAGAAGAATATTACACTGTAAATGCGCTACTCCTGCGGTCTGAGATTCGATATAAACAGAAACGTTAAAAACAAATATCACTTTAAACAAGCTATGAAAGAAGACAAATGTCTATGATACAGGAGATTCCATGTGATTACATTCCTGATGAAGTATATAACTAAAAAAGAAAAAACGACCAAGACAATCATCTCCAATAACATAACTTTTTCAAATGTAAACACCGGATAAGAATAATGAAAAGGTTATTCCATGATCATCCAAACAAGCACAGTTCTAATAGATTCATTAAATATACAGGAGTAAGAAACAGAAAATTGGTGACATTAAACAATCGAAAATGATAAAAGACACAAATGCTAGCAGATATAAATCATAATACATTCAGATAAACACAGATAATAAACGTATAAACTGTCAGATCAAAAATTTTCAGATATATAAATTTTTCAGATTTTCAGACAAATTACAGGTAATGGATTTGCATGAACAAGCAAGCACGTACTATGTATAGATGTAGAACTAACCCTAAGGTGCTGATGATAGCCATATAATACTTCACAGAGCAATTGATGGGGGCGAGTAGCAGAAAGCATGCCAGTAAACAAAACAATTTAACAACTGAGGAAGGAAATTTCACAATTCCCAAGGACGCTTCCCACAGCAGAAGCAAAAAAGTTTTTCAATAAACCATTCAATCTATCTATTTCCACTTATTAAAGGAATGTGTTGAATGAATATTGAAGACTTCATTAAGTTTCAACATTTGAAAGATTTCGGTCCACAATCATCCGCCATTTTCGCCATTTTCGCACGGTCCTTCCTGAAATAACGGGGCAATTCTGGTAATGCTAAGGAACAAAAGCAAATCCACCTTTATTCCGAATCTTTTAAATATATACAATGAACTTAATGAATAAGAGAACATAAAAGCTTACTCCTTCCACTTCCCAGACTTTCTCATGTCATCTTTCTTCCTTTTCCGAGAATTTCCATTTTCATTCTCTTCCATATCCTTTTCTTTCAAAACCTTGTCATATTCACCTGCTTCCACTTCCGCATTGTAATATTGCTTAAGACGCACATGCCAAGCAATTGAAGCGCAAGCACTTATAGTTCGAAACTGATGGATTATTTTCCGAGGTAGAAAGTAAGCATCATTATCATGCAACTAAAAAGCTGATGAAAATGCCTACAGTTATACAGCAATGAAAATAAATCATTAAATAATCTATAAATTTTCAAGGAAAAAAATACTCTCAATTACTCTAGTTACCTGTTCTTATCACCACCACTTACTATCTCAAAAATACGAGTGTTAGCAGACAGAAGTTTTCAACACTTGCGAACTAGAACATCAACTTACCAAAAAACGAGAATAACGAACTCCTTCTCTTCTTAATTGATTCAATTTTGCCTCTTCAACCCATTGTGCGCACTAAAAGTAAAAAAAAAAAAAAAATGCTTGCAAGAATTAAAACGAGTTAAAAAAAAGATGTTATTACAGACACAGGAAATGTGATTAAACCTGTGACATCGGAGGTTCATAAAGATCCAACTGTAACTCATCAACAATTCTTTCGAAGTCACTTGCATGAAAACAAACGACATCTTTTACCGCCCTTCTTCCTATTTTATTCCTATAAAAATACAGATCTTTACAATAGCGAAGCATTCAATTTGACTTTATGAAATTTTATAATATAATAAGATGGTCCTATATAAATGAAAAAATCTTCACCATTCACTTACTTCTTCTTTTCCGTTGGTCCATAGATTGACTGAAGCACGCCAACTGCAGCTGTTGTACGCCTTTCCAAACCATCACCTACATGATCAGCATGACACGGTGTCCGATCTTCAAAAAAGAATTCACGTGGCTCTCGGCACCTGAAAAATTAGTACTTTTGGTCAAAAATAACAACAAAAGTTTGGTACTGTTCTGAAAGATAAAGACATGAAAACTTTTTAAACCTGTAGGAAGGTACATGTTGTCGAACTGATGAGCTTCGTTTTCGAGTTCTCGATGACAAATCTTCCTTCATCTCATCAGTCCTTATCATCTAAAAGAACGATAAAAAACAGAAAATGCAAATCAATACGGAAATCACAGAATTACATAAAAAATGTAACAAATTTAACGGATTTATTCTCATCATGCACATTCAGACATTCAGTGAACATACCTGTTCACCTGGACGTACCCAAAAAATAGGTCCATCATCACTGTCAGAAGGACTTTCGAGATCTGCTCCAGACCATTCGCCCCAAGGCATTAGAAGCTTAAGCATTGGGAACATTTCTAACCATTCAATCAATTCCTTAAAAACATATATGATCTAAATTAAAGCCGTAAAAAATATCGGAGAAATAAATAACCCAAACATCAGTATAATATAATATAAAGCGAACTTTGAAATAATTGCCGCACTCTTCTTGTCTCGTTCCCACCAGACTCAACGAATGCAACGGACCATACCTAAAGAAAATTTCAAATCAGACTATACTATAATAAAGTGATATGATAATTTAGTAAAACGACAAACAGCCATACAGTCTATCCTCACCACAGCTCGTAGTTCTGGTATAGTTTAGAAATACGGCTCGCAGTCAAATTGGTAGTGGTTTGTTTCACCTGTATTTAAGTGCTAAATGCATAGCATTTTCTCCAAAAGATTTAAAGGTTCTGGAACATACGCCCAGTAGTGCTTCGACTATACTCAACAGCAGTTTTTCTCGTACCGTGATGTAACGATTGATGGGGTCTTTCCTACAAATTTCTCGCTAAGCATCACGAAGACTTCCGGATGGTTCCACTGACATTTCAAAAACAATTATCCAATTTCAAATTGTCATTAACTTACCTAAAAGTTCCATGATGACAAGTTTCCATAACATGACTATAATATTCCGAAACAGTTGTGGTGCTAACACACTGCTTACTGGTGAGTGATCCAATCTTTACTGGCATATGGGGGAATTTCTTTGCAAAATATTCCAAACCATTCTGTAATCAAACACCGTACGAAGTTTAATTTCACTAAAGAAATTCAAAAAGATACTACTGAAAATTTCAAATGTAATTCCTGCCTGAAGGTAATCAGCAGCGTTTTCAATAACAGCGATTACAAAAACGGGCGTGTTGTCAACTTCAGCCAAACCGAATGTTACAAACTCCAAGGTAAACTCGTCCAACTCGGAACCACTGAAATGGTCCTTAATTTTCGACCAATCTGCCTTAAGCATCGAAGCGCCACCATTTGGATGCGTCACAACATGAATATACTTTCGAAACTAAAATACATCTACAGCTTCAGGGAACAAGATTATTAAAAAAAAAAATCTATAATAAAATGCCAAGTAATGAAATGTGTTACAAAAGAGTTCTCGAAAAAATGACCTTCTCAGAAATCTTTGGCAGCTGGCCATAAGCTTTTTTATGCCGCGATACACTTTTATTGCCATGCAGTAGAGTTTTTGAACAACCAGTGACATCCGTCACTGGTGCCTGCTTGAATAAACCGCCTGTTGTAGAATCGATAAAACCACTTGTTGATGGAGAAGAATATTCACGTTCACTGAAACAGCTGAACAGAAATTATAAGCTCCTTATCTTTTTAAGGAAATCTGTAAGTCTTAAACAGTACGAGAATAGTTAGTGGTAGTACATCTACTTGTTATTGTCTCGCAAAATCTCTTTCAAATTAAATCAAATTTTTAACTAAAATATCCTGACAGAATATTCTGCTCAGTGCTTGCAATATAGAATGAGACATGCTGCCTCTCTTGTTCAAATGCTTTCGAAGTCCCCATACAGTTTCAAGGAAACCAAATCCCCTTAAGTTTCGAGTTATTACTCCAGAATGCTATTATTAACAACAGAGACAACTAAGAGGCGATCAGTTAGAAACAAGCAAGCATTACAAATAAATTCAATACATAAATTGGTATATTTATGGAGCAGCATACATTTGATAATCATAGTGAAGTACAAAACCCAAAACTATATTATATATCCCACGTTCACATATCACTTACTATGCAGTATCTTGACGTGAAGTTTTAGTACATGATGATGATATCGCATAAAAATTTTGCACCTTTTACATTTCAATAATGGTATCAAATAAAGACCAGGAAAGATTGACTTTCCAAAAACTTGAATTTTGTCGAATATGAATTTGAAGTAATTTTGTTGTATGACTTCGGAAGAAGATAGCGAGATTGATTTAAATCAAATACTTTGATTGATTTGAAAGCACAAACAAAGACGCGGAGCTCGCAATTATTTTATATTATAAATCTTCATTTTTTTTTTTCGTAGATTTTTTTTTCTTTTCATAGACAAGAAAAAAATTTTTCCTGTGCTCTCATGCACAAACATAAATTATTCCTCAAGAATTTAAAAAAAGTATTTCCATATATATTAGATTTCCAAAATAAATTAATCAATGCAAAACAATAGAAACAATTTAATTGAGGCTATTTGGGCATTTAAAATTCATTTAAAATGAAACTCTTGCAAAAAGGCGTATAAATAGTGAACAGAATATATAACGAAACTATGAAACAAAATATCAACAAACTAACCAAACACCAAATACTGGAGAAGCTGGTGGTCCAAGCTCAACAACTCCATCTTTATGATTGTCATTTGATGAGGTCACAGAGACTTCGAAGAACTGAGTCTGAAATGAAATTTACAATAAATTTGGTATTGAAAATCCAAATAATAGTTCAAGAAGATATAGCTGCAAAAATATTAATGAAAATGAAACATTATCCAGAGGAGCAGTGTTTCTTTCTGAATCAGTAGACGACGTCAATTCATTTCCATTCAAATCACCCTCTGGAACAACGACAACCTTTTTTACAACCATCTCCTCAATCTTTTGAATTTCTTCATATTCCCGACGTGGTTTTTCTTCTAAAAAAATTTGTGTAAATAATATTTATGAATCATAGCCCATGTGCTAATTTTATAAAAACATCTATAAAAGAAATAACATGCCGTCTTCCAAATTGGCAACAGCCAATCGTTCCGCAAGTATTTTATTATCAGCTACTTGTTTAATTCCCAAATCCAATTCAGTTTGTTGGATTTCATCAATTTTAGTAACAGTAATATTCGTCTTATTTTTATCTACTTTCGTTATTTTTCCATCATCCACAACTTTTATTAGCGAATCATTGTTACTATTTGAAAGTGTACTCCCCGATGCATCCTTATTCATTTTCCTATCGCTTTTCATCGATTCAAGAAAGTTATTAGTTGACTGTTTGATTTCCTGTGGATCACCAATAGAAGCTTTCAGATTCTTATTTTCCACACCATTCAACTCTTCACGCTTCATCTTTTCGGATGGTTTTAAAATTTCAATCATTTTCTCCTCTTTCGCCTTTTTATCACTTTCCTTTTTTCCAGCTCCAACTAATTTGAAAGTAGATCTCAGTCCACAATTTTCTGTGTCTGGGGCACCGCGGTCTTCTTTAACAACTGAGTCTCTGCGCAAAAATATTTTCCTTCTTTCGTTTTGTATGCGTACGGACTTTATTGACTTAGAAACTCGTGGTTTTGGGGACAAGTCAGCAAGATCAAGCAGTATCGGATCCAAAGCCATTGGTATGTCCCTTGGCTTGATGATGGGTGTCCCTAAAATTGATACGGTTAAAGTTATGCTCTTATAAAATTACACAAAATTTGACTTGATCTCAGCTAATATTTACAGAGCTTTAATCTAACTTCCTAACTTAAGATAGCAATAAGCTCTAAAGAATTCGATCATTATTTATGCTTCATCAACACACCTGGTTTCGAATCGCCTTTAACAGAACAAGCGTTACTGTCTTTCACGCAAAAACTCGACTGTGATACTAGTCGCACATCATTTGGTGGTGGTGGAGGTGGTGGCGGTGGAGGGACGGTAAGTATTTCAGGACCGAATATGCGTTCGCTAGAAAACTTCTGACTGAAATTCCTCATGAAAAAAAAAAAAAAAATGAAAAACCTCATATCCACAATAAGTTTAGAAGTTTAAGTAATGATTCAAAAAAAAAAGATTTTTTGAAAGATAGTCCTTATAAAATGATAGGTATTGATGTGAAAGGCAAGCAACCCTGCTTAAAGTAACTTATTTCAACTAGCAAAGTAAAACGCTTAGCGGCAACTTTTTTCTTTGACATTCTGGTAACAAGTACATTAAAAAATCTCGATAGGAATGTATACCGCAGCAAAAATATATATGAAGTATGGTTTAACATCCCGAATAATACTACTCTTAATTAATCAACATCTGACAAACCGAATGTTTCTTTAAAAAAAAATATCAAGAAAGTGACAAAAAAATTGTCGAATCATTAACTGGTCGATCTGATGCCACTATAACATTAAAACGGAACTTACTTCGGAACTGATGAACCAAAACTGAAAGAAGGGCAAACTCTAAAGCCAGAATCTCCTGACCAAGTAGGAGTTTGAAAAATTCCAGTTGTGTGGTTGCTCTTCTGTGTATTCATATATGGAGGCAGGGTGGTGGATGTTGAGGCCGGCTGCACCATTAGAAATGGCTGTACATGTATACCCGGTACAGAACCGAAATAAGGTATTTGTGAAATACCATTACTGCCTAGAATATGTGCACTCAGTGAATATTGAAGAAATTAATAATAACTAGAACCGCAAGTATTTTGAATTGTGATCACAGATTACCTTATAACATATTTCAGTAAATTTTTACATCCAATTTAACTCATAATTTTAAACTGATAAATAGAAATTCATAACACCACTCAGATGTGTTGATGTCCTGAGGTGAATTTTTGGGTTTGCGCTAACGTGACATCTTGTTGGTGATGGTAAATTAAAAGAACAATGTAAAATGAAAGAAACAGACCGTGATATCCCATAATATTTGTACCACCAGAATAGTTCGGTTTACACAAATTAACTGTAGGTAAGATAATTACTGGACTTCGATCTCTCGCTGTTGTTTGCTTCAGGACTGATTTTATGATTACTGGCTTTTCAGTGGTTACTGGTGACGGTGATCTAGACTGGGGTGACTTCGGAGGATATGGTGGAGTATGGGGACCACGTCTTACTTTTCTAAAAATATTTTAAAATATGCATTACCCTTCCTGTTATACTATTAAACTCCTTGATTATAACAGTCATATAAGATAAGATACAACTCACTAACCGCTCAGCCGAAACTGGATTAGTTGAAATATTTGTCACGCTACTTAGAAGACTGCGATCAGAATTTGCTTCAGAATAATCGCTTCCACTGATATTCAGTTGGTTTGCTGTCTTAATAAAATATGGTATTTAAAATACATTAAAACACATCGTAAACTGTTCGGTTGCAAAATTATCACACGAGAGATGTATACCTGATATTTTGGACCATTTTATTGATCGAGAAAAAATGCGAACTAACATCATTATTTGCCAACAAATGACTCTTATCAGGATTTGGAGGCGTAACCGGCCCACGCCGAACTTTCCCAATAACAAACGGAGGTTTAGGTGGTGGAGGACAATGATATAAAGCATCCGTTATGACTGAATGAGTCTGCTCACATACCTGAAATAAAATTCCTAGCACTACTAAAATAACTTACTACTCACTTATATGGAGAAAAGGAACGGGCCTTTTAGCTAGACAAGAGAATAAGTTCATTAACGATGAAGCATTTAAATTCATCGGCATGACTGAGAATAGATCTTGTCTTCTGCGACAGTCAGTTTAAATATCTTCAAATAACTAAGTCGAGTGATTCTTCAGTAAGTAACTAAGTACGAAGCGATAATAGCAAAAAACCTTAAGAGATTCCACTGCGGCTTCACATTTCACTTTACGTTCCATATTCATTAGCAAGTCCTTGAAGTGTTGATAAATCTCTTATTATGTAAACTATAGTGCACTAGAAGCAGCAATTTTTAAACACAAACAAAATACAAACGATGGACGGCAGGTGAAATGAACTGACACTTAGGTCCTACATCAGAAGGTAAAAACAAAGTACTTTTCAAGGTGTCCAGGAAATTCCTTAATTTCTACGACCTGGTTTTATTTTTAGTCATCTGCTTACTTTCACAGAGAGACCTGCCATAAGTAAAGGTCAAAATTATATTACTTATGGTAGTATTCCATGAAAGAATACCATTTGCTGTTTCCATGCAGTTACTTCATCAGACAAGGGTTTGATAAGCATACAAGTCAATATTAGCATCTATAATCACAACTACATGGGGTTATTTCAGCAGCGTATGATACTTTGAATCGTGCCATGTTCATGTTTTCTTTATTTTCTTTATTATTCCTTGTTCAAAAATTTACATGGCTTTGAAATATACTGCGTTAAGTTTTGAAATCTTTTTTTCTATACAAATTAAACTCCAATTTCTATTCCCAAATTCACCGAATCATAGAGCGAACTGTATTCGACTTCGAAATTCCCCTCTTTAAGTTACACATCCGACTACAAAACAGCGACAAATGTACCGCTCAGACAGCACAAAATAAAAGCCCCTTCCACACCCACAATTTTGCGGATTTTCCAAACCATGCGCCATTTGAGAAAATGCCAAAGGTTTTGACTGTATTGAGAACAATCGTTTCAGGATCTCATGAACACACAAGCTGCATTACTGTGAAACAGTGGGACTTTCATCTGGCAATTGTCGTAAAGGAGACACGAGCGTTCGTTGACAGACCGGGTTGTTGCTGGCGTACGCAACATAATATTATAATACAATATGAATTCCAACACGATTTAAATAATTGAAACTGAATCTCGACCCAAATCAGGCTATTAATCTTGCGATGAATGCCTGTGGTATACTTCAGCCGTCCGAAACAGTTTATTGCAATGCGGTCTCGCGGATGAAAAGTGGGCTTCATTAAATCTTGCAGATACGTTTTTAGGGCGAGGAAGACGTGGTTGGATAGGCGGAGTGGTCAGGGTTATAACGTTGAGGATTATAACATAACTTTAGGCAGTGCGATGTAAAATATGCAAATACTTGCTATTTATTTTTTGGACGTTACGCTTTAACTAGTTTGCCTGGAATTTCGGCCACAGCGTTAGCACTGTCTGGTGTATTTTTAGTGGGCTGTATCGATTAGTTCAACTTATTTTCTTTGTGTAGCAGAAACAGTATCGTTGTGATAATGGGTGAGCCAGTGGCGAAGCGCTGCAAGACGGATAACGAAACAAATGGTGATAGCTCGAAGGTGGTTTGAAACTTGGTCTTGTTTTGTAGTTTTTAAATATGTACATAATTAGGCTCCTACTGTAATACATGGAGACTTGTTTGAGTCGTTTCTTTATTAGCTGCTCGTTGAAAATAAGAATATGAAAGGCTTAAGGGTATATTCTGGTAGATATTTTATAAAAATCCATTGGAATTGTGAATATAGTTGGTCTGTGGGAAAATTAATACAGTCATTTTTGTTTCGGGGCAAAAAGTTGTTGGTTCGACCAGAATGTTATGGTTTTTCTTACAATACTGCATATATGTAGGTCGCATCCTTAAAAAAAAATTCCGTTTCCTTGAACTGTTAGTTTTCTGGGGTCATTCCGAAATTTTATAAAACTATTGGGTTTTTAACTGAGACACAACTGAAACAAATAGATGTACTGGAGCAGATAGTTTACTGTGCTTTACTGACATGACGCTAGAACATTATGAAGTGTGCGATTTCTTATGGAATTGCAATGATCACTTAATAGCACCGTTTCAGTCTTTGTTTTTTCATTCTCTGTGCCACTGAGTCACTTTCTATCATCCAGCAAATTTTCCTGTGGCACAGCTCTTATCAGTTCTTTTTTTTTTCCCTTTGTTCAAAACAGTTTCAGTCATGTACTGTGATCCGCTGTATTTGCTTTTGCTTATGTTTCCAGGTGGGTGATTACGATGCTGCTACGCAAAAAATTCTGGAACAAATTGATCAAGTGCAGAGTGAAATAGATTCCTTGAATGAGAAGGCAAGCGAAGAAATATTGAAGGCTAGTTTTCGTAATGTTTGTTTTAGAGCTCCACCTTTATCGAAGTTTCTTGCAAGTTTTAAGGCTTGATAAATCAAATGTACAGCAGATCTGATGTGATGCTTCTGCAAGATAGTCTGCGTCTTCCGGAAGAAGTTTTAGGCAGACTTCAAAGTTGTTTTTTATCGTTTTGATGACATACTATAATGTTTTGAGCTTTCGCTTTTGGTCAAAGTGATAACTTGTTGGCAGAGTTATATCTTAGCGTTTCTGTACTGTCCGGTCATTATCTTAATAGGTTTTCCGTTATGATTTAATTGCGTTATGATCTAGTTTTTTGAAATCTTGTGGGAAAAAGTTAGAAGCACTTTTTTAAAGGTTGAACAAAAATATAATTCTCTTCGAAAGCCGTTTTTCGACAAGCGCAATGATCTTGTTCGAGACATTCCAAATTTCTGGGTCACCGCAGTAAGTTTTGATTAAAGTTCTAATTATATGGCATTAATTGCTATATTGCGAGACGTAAATAGTGATGAGCTGGGAAACTGGAATGGAAATTTTATAATGTATTCTCTCCCAAAACACAAAAAGTTCGAAATTTTTAGCACTGTAAGAACGAAGCATAGGTGTTTTTTAACTTCTCTTACAAAGTTAGGTTTTAAGGTTGTGAATTCAAATTATTTTGAACTGAATAGAGAAAAACTTGTCCAGCTGTTCAATTAGCGTAATTTAGGGAGAGATCGTTACAAGATCATTACAGTTATATGTAATTCAGTGAAGTGCATAATTCACTTCCTATTTATCAGTTTCTTAAGTACTATGCGAAAAGAAGCAGTCGAATCCGTTAAAACTTTTTTTAGTTTGTCAACCATCCAAATATCAGTGCGATATTGGACGAAGAAGAAGAAGAATGTTTACATTATCTTACCACAGTTGAGGTTTGTCTTTCCATAATTTCTGTGACTGTCACTTTTTTGATTTTATACGACATATTCTGTCTATCATTAAAGTTGAAAGTTTCTGTTTCTGTCGAAACTTTAAATGTTATCCTGAAATATGTCATACCTTATTCAACACTTGTTAGAAATTTCTAGATATATAAGATATATATTGCCATGCATAAATGACTTCAAAAATAAAATCTCAATAGTTACGAGCTGGGCGGTATAGAGGTAGTTAGTATGTGCATTATTTCGGTAACCTACCCAGTACTCCTATTAAATTATACTGATTTGCAGAATTGATTGTTTTAGGTGGAAGAATTTGATGATATCAAGTCTGGATATAGGATTAAATTGACATTTGATGAGAATCCGTTTTTTGAAAATACTCAGCTTGTCAAGGAATTTTTTCTCGGTGATTTTGAACCGACAAGTACTACGACTGTCATCAAATGGAAGCCGGATAATGATCTCTTAAATAAAGTATTATTTCCTTAAATATCATCTCTTCCAAATATGTTTCCATCTTTCAGAGCTTTTGCATTCAATTACAGTTGCAGTTTAATTTACTTAAAGGTGAAAACCAAGAACCAGAGTAGTGGTGATGCAACGCCAGCGCCACGTTCATTTTTTGCTTGGCTATCAGATAATCAGGATCCAAGTAACGACGAGATTGCAGAAGTAGGCTTCAGTAGTTTAATTCTGAAGACTCACCCCTGTTTCCATATATTGTTTTTTATCAATAGTTTAATTCTAAGGACACACCCCATGTTTCCGTATATTGTTTTTTATCGTATAGTTCTACTCAGAATACTTTATACTTCATATATGAAAACTTTACTCTTTTGTGCTAATTGTGCTAACTCTATGTATTAAGCTTTCTGTTGTAGTTAATCAAAGACGATCTTTGGCCGAATCCGCTGCAGTACTTTTTGGTGCCAGAAATGGATGAAAATGCTGGAGTTTCCGGTGACGACGACAATTTTGATGATATTTTCGAGGAAGCCGATGATGCTGGAGAAGATAATGAGGACTGATTAAAAGTAATTAGTTTCGGGTAGGCCAGATGCTGATTTTTCTGGTTTTTGCTGCCATTGCAGTAACATTAAGAAATGGTTTTTCGTTGATATTTAGTTTTTTAAAACAAGTTCTTTGCTGTTGTATGAAACAATTTGCCATTGCAGAACCCTGTTGGGAAAGCTGTTTGTGTGCACACTGATAAATTCTAGCGATTTTATTGGTCGATATTTTCTTTGCCAGTAATTAGTGGTAAACCGTATTTAGGTAGGAGTAGCGCACTAGGTTTCCGAATTTTTTCATGAAATGGTAGTTGGATTTCTTATCTGGGTTTTGGGTGTTGTATCTAATTGGTTCATCCAATAGATATATTTTGGCTTTGCTCTTTTTCCTCCCATCCTTATTGTTTAAGTAATGCGCTACTGCTAGTTTTATAGATCTAATCCTATTTGTTAAGAGTATGATAGTATCAATGTGCTATATTCAATAAACAGAATCAATGTGTGCATGTAAGCGTGCTTTGTGATGTGCGCATATATGTATGTGGGTAAACGTGTATGTATGTGTGTATGTGTGTGTGTGTGTGTGTGTGTTCTCGCATTTAAATATTTTGATAAAGTTTCCTTCCTATTTTTGTACGCACTTTTCTATTCAGATCATATGTTGTCATTTTGTCACTTTTCATTTGCTAAGTTAACAGTAACTGATTATGTATTTGTCATTTTGCGCTCGCATCTCAGACATTAGTTTTAATGCAGCATTTCAGATTTTAGAATTTTCTGATAAAGAGTACCGTGCACAAGCTCACAAGTTTAGCTTTTAACCCAGGTCCTCCTATTAGCTACGTGTACAAAAAAGACATTAACGAAAATTTTCAAACAGTGTCTGAGAAAGCGTGACGCTTGTAAGTGTCGTTATTGGATAAAACTCTGTTTATCTAGTGTGGACTAATTGTATTCATTCGTCGGCTACTGTAGTGTTTAACAAATTCATTATTCAAAATTTCGGTTTTTCTAGGCTAAACTTCTGTAATATTCAATGGGAGCCTTTCTTTGGACAGCATATATATATATATATATATATATTATAAAACTCAAGATTACGGTGATACTGAGTTGGGTTCATGAATTGAATCCCGAGTTCCGTTATCCGAAATGTATTCAGTTGGTATAAATAAAGAATAAACTATTGCTAAGTACAGTTTTATATAATCTCAATATATGTTAAGTGGGTCTATAATGTTTTGTAACTTCCTACTTCGTTTTTCAACGAATAATGTGTTTTAAATTTCTTGAAGAAAGTAACACCAGACTGTTGTACATTTTTGTTTGCTAAATCTATCAGCATTTTTTGTCCTTTCGATGTCGCTATTACCAAGCACTGCTTTTTCTTGGGCGCTTGGGGAATTGTTCTCATTCTCGAACATTTTTTATTTAATGTGTGGAATGTTGTTGCTGTTCACATGTTTTAGCCAGAAATAAGACAATTTTAAAGTCCTATTTACAAACTCTTGCATATAAGGAGAAAAAGCATCCCACGCTTGAGATAAATTTGTTCATCGTTGATTCGTTTTTGCTGCTCGATGTCCATATTTTTCTATGAAATAATGAAATAAGGTAGGTTTTTGAATTGTAAACACACGGATTGTACCTCTCTTTTGTACTGTAAGGTTATGGTGTCGAAAAATATATTACACGTTTTTGCTATGACACATTATTTTTTAAAGAGTTACATTTTAGAAAAGCAGGGTTACCCTATATGTTGCTGTTTTTGGTAAAGAATCTATAAATCATTGGTTGAATTTTTATAAGAGGTTGTGAATGCAAGCACGTAGTGGGTTTTTCGGAGCAGAAAGCGCTTACTGTTGAGGGTGATAAGTTGCTAATGGGGAAGGAGGGACGAGGGGTTTATAGAACGTGTAACTTGGATACAGGGATATATCGTTACAATGTGGAATTGTATCATATAAGCAGTCATCCAATACTCATTTTTCTGTTGTAGCTGAGTATGGGATTTTCAACTGTTAACAAAGTGCATAATATATTGTTTAATTTGATAAAAATTAATAGTGATTCCTGGAGGAATTGACAATGTTAAAATCCAACCCTTACTACATGAAGAGAAAAGATCATCTGATAGCTAGCTCTTACCTCAATGTAATCATGCGCTTGTTGCAAGTGAGTGCTAACTGCATATGGAATTAACTTGTCTAGATAGTTTTTTTGTACCAACACGTTATAGTTCGACTGCTCTCCCGCGCTCATTTAATTCAGTTCATTTAAATCCCTTAAGTTCCCCATCAATTCATTCATTTTCTTCAGTTCATTTGTAGATACTCTAGGAATTATCACCGTATTGTTGCTATAGATTAATACTTGTGTATCGTGGCTGCAAAAGCATTACAATAGGCTTTTCATTCAACGCATTCGTCTATATCAATTACAGCAAGAAACAAAGGCTCTTGAACATAAGAAAGCTCAGTTCAACTCTACAGAGTCAGATACCCCAGGTTTCACGATATAGACGCTACAATTCGAGTCCTTTTTCATTTAAATGTTTTTAAGTAGTTTGAATATAAACATAACTAAAGTCAGTGTAGAAATTGAAAAAGGACTAAGGTTTTCCTAGTATTCCACATAATTTTCATATTCAGGACGTTATGAGAGCATATTTCTCAACCTAATGTTTTCAGCTGAGATTGGAGCGAATTATCGAAATGTTTTAAATATTAATGGATTACGTGCTTTTTGGCCTTGCAAGACGTAATCATGTGGTTTGAAATCGTGGAAATATGTCGCTCATTTTAAAAGCTTGGGTAGAGAAGTACGGGAAGTGGGATCTGGTGACAGGGAGGTTTTTTTTTATTTTAGGGAACCGCTTAGCGGCTTTCATATCAACTTACCAGTTTATTGCTTAGTGGACGAAAGTTTCAAACTAAAATTTTATTAACTGAGGAAAAATGCCGATAACAACCAATAGCTAAGTCTTTTAAGAACTATGAAATTTAATTCTTAAAGAAATAAATTCCAGAAATGAACTTCCGAAAATTCGAAGCCTATTCACATTTCTCGGAAAAACAGAATGGCAGTTGTTTAAAAAATAGGAACTTCAGCAAAGAACTAGGACGTCATTAACAATTAATAAGTTGAATTTTAAATAAACCATCTATTTTCATAGCGACCATCAAAAGGAAAAAATATCAAAATAAAGAAAGTAGACGAATTCGAGATTTCTACTAGTACCAACATAAGTAATTGGTATGAAAATAGCATTACGATTTCCTAACAAAGCAATTCTAAGAGAATAATGTACACCCATCAAAATATTGTGCTGCCCACTGTTAGTGCTGCGATATTGACAGCCTTCAATCTCATTCTTTGTTACAATTATTCCACGTGCGTTTGCTGGTCATTTTGAACGTATTCGTGAAGGATCTAAGGTAAGGAGTACTGTTAAAATTATGAATAATCATTAGAACGAAGGAAGGTCATATCTAAAACTTACGATGCAAATCGACTGCAACCATAATATAAAAAACCGGGTTTCAAAACCATATAAACTTACTTTTACTATTTCTTCTAAATCCAGTACCTCCTTATGCTCCCTTTCATACCGTCCCTCAGCTTCTTCTAACTGCTTTTTAAGTGCCTGGAACATCAAGAATACTGGATATTATGCAAATACAAAATCTGTTACCGTTTTTATAGCACGTATTCGCTAAATGAATTGATGAAATTACTTATACCGAATTTCACATTTAAAAATAAAAGTAGATAACAATATAAAAATACCTCAATGAGTTCCTCTTTCTCATGCAGCGAAGAAACCAAAGTTTGTTCATTAATTACACTTGATCCAAGACTACTAAAATCATCTGAAACTTCAAAGCAACAACTCTTGCATAGATACTTCTATACAAATACAAGGAGGTACTGCATTTTGAAGCATAGTGAAAGTAAATAGGGAACAAATGATCACAAAACTGAACAATAAAATACGCACCGCTACTCTGAAGCTGTACAATTGTGGTCTGCAAAACTTTGATAATGTCTTCGCGCTCAATTTTGCTGGCAACCTCCTCGTCTACTTTTATCCTAAAATTTATTAGAAATTCCTAACAAGCCTGCTAAAGCGCTGTAACCCGAAATGCTAAAAAAAAAAAAGATAACTTGCCTGCATTCATTAAGAACGCGCTGAGTTTCTTCCAATTCCGCATTAAGCTGAACTTTCTGTGCAACTTCTTCATCCAGTCTGCGACGCAACATTTCAATTTAAATAAGATTATTATTATAATTTTCGGAAAATATACAGACGAGAAAAAGCTAGGAATGAAACGGAACAGACAAAAAACTTATCTGTTCATTCTTTTTTTCACACGCTTTACGTAACAACTCATTTTCCTGCTTAGCTGATTGCTGCGCTGCTTGATAGTCAGCTCGAATTGACTCAACTGTATTGATTGGGTCTTCTGTAAAATCGTCTTTTAAATTTTTTATTTAGCAGAGGCATCCGCTATAAGAAAAGTTTTTCTGCAATTCTCAACTTGGATATCCCATTGAGATTTGGAAGTGCACCTACTGGACAGTTTAAAATAATGAGGTACTGATCAAAAGCTATGAGAAAGAAAAAGTGTTTTTGTCCAGTTAAGCAGTTCGAAGTATATCTTATCAGAAAGACTTTAAAAAACTTTTTAACACTAGTTTTATAAGGCTTTTAATACTATCTTCTGTGCACTGCACTCAATTGACTATATATAGGGATGGTAATTAAGGCATTATAAAAACCCATCAATTTCGGATTTCAAAGAACAGTTTAGCATTTCTGTAAAACTACCGTGGAGATGCAACGGAAGATTTGTACGATCAATTAATGATGATTTAACAACATTCTCCATGAAAATATCAGTGTTCCGATCAATGTCATCGCTTGACATCAAATTCAAACTGTTATTCGCTAGTGGTGTGCTTTCATCAACCTCTTTATTGGCTACAACAGCTGCACTAGTACAGTTTTCGGCAATAGTGTCATTACGGTTACCAATCTCTATATCATACAGAGGTATGCCTGAACCAGTTTCCAGTGATACCGAACGAAGTGTATCACTCAAACTACCGATTACCTGAAATTGATAATTTTGGAATTTGCAAAGGAAGTTCAGAAATGCATAAATTAGCGAGAAAATCACATCATAATGAATTGCGCTATCAAACTATGTAACAGTGTATACACGGTTTTAGGGAAATTAATCATTGAACAAAAATGAGTTTGAATATTTCTGATACCTTTCGTGATTTGGAAGTAATAATGTTAGGACATGTCGAAACAAAGAGTCAACCATTCCATGATAGAAACCTTCACAAAAGTTGTGAACAAATCCAAAATACAAAATCTGGTGCGGTAGTTAGAAATGAATTAACAAATACCCAATTAATATATAGATGAAATGGTGATACCTGCCATATAAAATACTCATGTAATATTTAATGCAAGTTCAGTTTGACATGGAAACACAAAACACGATATCACAAACCCGTTGATACAAAACAGAATACCAGGTCCCAATAATGCGAATTTATTTTAGAAAGTTTGATTCTTATTATCTTAATGTCATGTAGTGACAATGTATGAGATCTCAAAAGCTTCATGCAGTCCAAAAAGACGTTGTAGTGCTCAGTGGAATTTTTCAAAAGCTGTCCTAAAGCACTAAAATTTCAAAGCGTATATGCAACTATAAGGTCAAAAAAAAAAGTGAATTTGGGACGCATCTCAAAATTATACATTTTGATGCTCGACCTCGAAATATTTCAAGTCATGAAATGATTGACATAATGTCTCAATATCGTGATGTAGCGTAAATTTTTATGGTGGAAATGAAACCATACGTTTAAGAAATCAAACCTCAAAATCATCATCAACCAGGGAACTGATATCGTAGCTTGTAATACCACTCTGTGCGTTAAGGTCAAGATGTCTCTGACATATATGATTGGCGTTCATCCTATTCTACGTTACCTGAAACACTTCCATTTAATTTTAGGATTATCATCATAATGCAGCATTAATTTTACATGAGATACAGAATAAGAACGGAAACATCCATGTAAAACAGATAAAGCAAGCAAACAGACAAAAAATTACTTAGAATTAAGAAAATTCTGCTCTAATTGAGCGATATTATTGCTACACGATTTCTTCAAATGATGTCACCTTAACTAAATATTCCTGATTCATGAAGAGAATTCAAAAAAGTCCGAAATGTAATATGGAATTGATTAACTAAAGGAAAACAATGTCTTTAATAACTACGGATCTTCATGATCTAAAGAATGCCTTCTCCAGCGTCAATGTTATAAATTAGCACGAAACCATGTTCAGTGCAGTGCAACTAACTCCCAAAATGCAAACGAGCGTAACACAGTTCACAGAAATTATCCTTTCTCAGTAAATCACACTCATATGGCTTGTATGCATGCATACGAGTCGCTTTTGTATGAATTAACGTTTGATGCGAGTAAAACATTAATGAGTCATTTAAGACTTGTATAATTAGTGGCCGTCTCCAACACTACTACTCAGCTTATATTTCCATTCACATCAGTACCGTTGTGCTCATTTTAATTGCATTGCACTAATCGCACTTAATTAGGGCTATTGAAAATAAGTCGAGATTCTTGACAATCGTCTTACTAGAACTTCCAGACGCACTAGAGCTTGGTTAATTTAATCTTAGTCTATCATTCTTCCTCTCCTCTTCCATCTCTATCCACTACTCTGGAACACTGAAAAACTGTACTAGTCACAGTGTTCATCTTCAAACTTTAGGAATGCTGTTTCAGAACATCACAAGAAAGGTTAAATTCAGTAGCAAACAAAAGCAGGAAGTATCTAAAATTCTCAAATCATCGCCCTTTCATGGCAAACTAGCCCAAGCAATCATAAGCTCAGCTGTATGACTCCAGCACGTAACTAATAAAAACTATCTGAGGTTGTCAATGACCATGATATCCCGATAATAAGGTTGCTGAAGATTGAAAACAGCATTGGACAAAAACCTAACTTCAGTATTTCTAAAAACTCGCTACTTTACTGATCTTCACCGAAACTGATTCTGGGAAGTATAATTCATTTAAACCTTTGCATTCAAACATTTTTTTCTCGTACAGCACAAGGACGGATATCTTTTACCAATATTAAAATATATTGATTAATAACGAGTGCATTTCTCGAATCAAAATTTGCACAAAGGGGATTCACAACTCAATGCACACTCAGATGTATGAAATCCTAACATTTTGTAATATCCATCATTAACTAAGCATCCGTTACATTACTTGAACATGTAGTTAATTAACTGCTATAATCAGAAAGTTAAAACATAAAATAACAAGATGATACCACAAATAGCCGGTAGAAATATAAATAAAAAAACATAAACCTACGATACAGCAAGGAATGAAGAATGAAGAATGAAGTACTGAAAGGCAATTATGACATTGGTAACAATTCTTACAAAAAAACGAAAATTTTCATAAAAGGCATTTCCAGAATTCCGGATTTTGTTGTAAACGTCGGGAAAAGTTGGTGTACCAGTTCTGCACCGCAGAAGCTGGGATAAAATCTGTGGATTCCCCAGGATTTGCTGGCCGAGGTAAACGAACAGCAAATGATTGCAGATGGTTAATAAAATTTTGCAACATCTTCTCTGTGAACTCCATGAATGATGACTGCAAATCCAAAAAAAAAAAAAGTTACATGGCAATGAATGGAATAACATTAAACATCAGGCCATTAAATCTGTCCTATTGATCAGACTAACAGTATCCCAAACCACTTACTTTTTAACAATTATTTATTAGCCAAAATGCATCAGTGTTTCCTTGGTCTGCTGATTATTTTGCCATTATTGTGTTTGCATATATATATCTCAACATAGTTTAACCAAGTCTAGCAGCATTCACTCCCACATTCTGTTGTCTATTTCCCAAGGTCATAAATACCTGCTGACTACTTGTTGCTCCTTCAGTAGGAAGTTTACTTGCAATAAGTGCAAGCGGTTCTACACTGATACCAATCTGAGCATTGCCAGCTGCATTTCCATTCTTCGGCAAGTTCGATATGAATAGACCACCATGTACAGCATTCATTTTATGAAGCTAAAACTGGAGAAAGCATGCTAAAAGAAATTTCTAAGGATATCTAGTTTCCTAGTACTGGTCTCCATGTATAGCTTCTAAACACCTCAAACACAACCATGCAAGTTACTATCTATGGACAAGTTTATTTCTCTCAAGAAACCTTTCATAAACTATATCGCATAAAGTATCTGTGAACACCTCCTAAGAATATGAACTTATACTTGAGCAACTCGAAATATAGCACTCGGCTTATCATTTGCAATGTATCCGAGGTAATGCCAGTTCGTTTCCGTTCCGATTTTCGGCCACCGAATATAAACTAAATATTATGGTCAAGCAATTAGGAAATATAGATGTGGGACCTTCTCTCTCTGGATGAAATTTGAAGCGACTTTTTTCTATGCCACGATGTTATTTTAATGCAAAGCAAAGTACAACCTGACATAAGATTAACTAAGACCACCAGCTCAATATAAGGAATTTAATAACTATAAAATTTACCGCGACAAATGTGACCACATACCGGTGCCGCCAGTATCTGCAGGAAATGGTGCAACGCCTGTCAAGAACACCACAACATGATTCACTGAACCAGAATCAGCTACCTCAATAACAAATTCCGTTCTGCTCATTTGAACAAAATCTGTTTGGATCTAGAAATTTGACACATAACAAAACTCTAAATTCCCCGTTTTGAACAATACCCAGAAAATGAAAAGGTAACTCCGGTAATACGGGTAATTTAGGCATTATGGTTTTAAGCAAACATCATTCGACAATCTTTGAGAAAACCACACACCTCAGCAATTAGTAATCTAGCTAAATCAGTACTACAACTACTTTCCCACTGGTAAGTGATGTAAGGCATGTGGAACGCGGGCAACTCCATTACTGTTGAAAAGATGCATATATCTTACCGGGCGACCAGCCACAATCACTCCGAACACTTTTAGCTGTTGATTGTCCATTTCACAAAGAATAAGCTAAGATAGTACTACCATGACAACTTGATCGCCATTACCTAAAGAAAGGTAGAAATGAGTCCGCACGAGACCCTCCAACCGTAACCATGAAAATGTCTCAGGACCAACTGGAATTTGGGGAACTGTGCAAGTACTTATGGCAAATCTTGCAAATGTCCACTCACCTATCCCTCATCGCTGTGTTCTAAGTCTAAATGATACACCTTTGTTGTTAAACGCTACAATCTTAAGCTCCCGTTGAATAGGTTCCGGATGATCTAATCACATGTTGTGTCCCTTTTAATTTATTTTGTCTCATCATGACTGGACAGTTTTAAATTTCAAGTTTCAGTTGATAGATTTGCAAAAGAAACATTGCGATCTCAAATTTAACTGTTAACAGTCACAAAAAGGTTGCAAAAGGAAGTATTAACTTTTATCCAGGGTTTTAACTCACCAAAGAAAGAATATCGTCTAAAAAATGAAACTTTGTTATTGCATGAATTACAACCATTTCTTGCTTGTCAGTTATATTTTTGTTCTCACTGTCAAGGGCTAAATTTTGTTGCCTGCATTGACATTAAAATGATACTTTTCCTAAAATAAAAGGGACTCTCACATCTTCCTTTTTTCTTTATCAGCTCTGATTTATTTATTAGTGAAGTGAATCAATTTTATTAATAAGCATATTTGCTGGTTATCCAATTTTGTGAAGAAAAGATTAGAAAGCACATCAGTCTTTAAGAATGAAAGTGTTTGGTAGCCATGTGTTATATAAAATTCTTATTTAAGAAAGTGCCAGATGCTATTTTTACCTGATACTCTCTGTCGTCTAATCGACAATCGTTACTCATTCAAAGTAATTTCACATTAGTGTAACAATAACAAGTTGAAGGAGAATTGCTTTGAATGGTTATTTCCGGTAAGAATGAAGTTTATGACTCGAAGAGAATATTTTGAATAAATTTCTCGAAGCAATAAGGATATGGAAACGGACAAAAATGCATGGCTATTATTACATTTATATGTTCATAAATTGTTTAAATAATCAGTTGAACTCTCCAAATATAATAATGACGCGCTGAGAATTTGTCTTCCCTGTCAAACAATATAGTTTTTTATTTGACGTATGTTAGCAGATTGAAAGGAAGGAAAAGGGAAAGTCTTGCTGACAATAGCAGGATAAAATATAGTTCGTCAACTATTTTTCAAAAGAAAAATAATGAATACTTAACACTACACCACTATTTACCACTTGGTTTCAAAAGAAACCTTTCAGTAATATGTTAATTTCATGAAGTAGCAGTTGGTACTTTTTAATTTTATCACTTTGCACCAAATGGTAAGTTTCTGCTGTGGAAATAAACAATTTAACATTCTAGAATTAATAAATTTAAGTAAGTGTCGTACACGGGTTGAGTGTTATTTTCTAACTGATGTCCATTTTTCTTAGAAACTATGTATTTGTTTTCTATTATAGCTACTCTTAATGTTTTGAGATTAGTTATTTTTTTCCAAAATATTTTGAAGAACTGTTGACAGCCTTTGCGTTTTCCTCTGCTACTTTAGAAGAGAATAATGAATAATATAATATTCCATATTAATTACTTTACTATTTTCACTTGTTAGCGTTGTTATCCACTTCCCAAGAATGAAGCTCTTTTTTCACCTATTATTGGATATAAATTTTCTGTCATAGAATCCATTTACATCAATAAAGAGCTGCTTTGTCATGCATTTTTTTTCTTCACAAGATTTAGAAGTGATTGAGATAAGCTGTTGAAATAATCATAGGGAGCATTGTAACTATCGATTATCTGCTTTCTGATGATTTTGAGGATTGTTGTTAACTCGCATGAAAATATTAATAATGTCTTATTGGGCATTTGATTTTTTCTCAGTAAGTTGGTAAACTTCCCCCAGCGATCGCTGCAAATTTTAAATGAGCATGAAACTTATCAAAGAGATCAGAAGAATTCATTATACAGCTGAAAATGCATATAATATTTCTGCTTGATTTGATATCAGAAGCACGACCTTAGAACAAAACTAGCAAGAATTTCTGTGTTTTATTGTGCTCAGCCTGACAAGAAGTTGTCATTGTTGAGTATTCCTGAATTTGAGACATGGTGAGAGCACTTCGTAACATACAACTTGCAAATTCAAACTTCAGCCTAAAACTATCCGTAAAGTGAGGTTTTACCTAAAATTCAACAGGTAGAAAAGAATGCCGAGACTGATGAATGCAAAAACATAGAACTGTAAATTATATTACTACATCTTAGCACTAACCACATAATTGTTCACCTTCCATTCTGAATGAAAGTAGTACTTATATATCTGAGGTAGAGTTTTTGGAACTAGGAAATCCAAACGAATAGAGGATTCTTTTTCGTAGAGCAGATACCTAAGCAAATCCAAAATTCCATATCACGCTTCGGTCTTTCTCTGCAGCATTTCGACACACCAATGAACCGACAGATGATACCACATTTATATTGTCCGTAATGATCCGATAAGACAGTCATTACTAGTTATTGTCCCCATTAACTATTATCCTCATTTTACCATGTTTCTTTTCTTAATTACGCCATACAAATTTTATAGAATTCTTTATTGAATTCTAAACATTCTTTGAACAAAAAAATTTTGAAAATATGATGTAACTGACAATAGTGTAATTACTCATCTTTTACAGCTGATTTAATTGTAGACTTCTTGAAAGTTATTTAAAAATTTTCATCACTGAGTGAAACGACTGATGAATACAGCAGAACGTGGTGGACATGGACAATATGCTGCATCATTTCCTGGAAGGCCGGGTCCACCAGGTAATCCAGGTTTGCCTTCTTCACCGGCATATCCATCTTTTCCTGGTGGGCCGGCTGGTCCTGCAGGACCTGGTTGTCCGTCTGCTCCTTTTTCGCCATCCAAACCAGGAGGGCCAGGTGGTCCTGGTGGTCCGGGTGGTCCTTGAGGTCCTGGTGCACCTTTTCCTTTCTCTCCGTCTTTTCCAGGTGGTCCTGCTTCACCAGGCGGTCCCACTGATCCTGGTTTGCCTGCATCACCGATTGGCCCTGGTTGTCCAGCTTTACCTTCGTTTCCTGCTGGTCCTGGCAATCCTGGTGAACCATCGGGTCCTGCCGGTCCTGGCTCACCATTCACTCCTGGTGGTCCAGCTGGGCCTGCTTCACATTTAATACAAGTGGTATCAGCAGGAGGACATTCCATTGGTGGGTATGTTACTGTGTTATCTTCTCCAGGAGGACCAGGTAGTCCAGGTGCTGCAAGTGATCCAGATGGATGTCAAATTGTATAAATAGAATTTATGAATATATAAATGGAAGAATGGACCGTCAATGTCCAAGTGGAAGACCTTGTGTATAAGCAAAATCCTAAATGAGAAAAATAGTTTATAAATTTAAAGAAACATAAAAACTTACGTCCATCCTTTCCTGGTTCACCAACTGGACCTGCTGGTCCAGGAGGACAACTAATCTTGATCGGTTCACAATGGCAATAATCCGGCAAACCGGAAAAGTCCTGTCTTTTCTTACGGAAAATGCTTTTGAAGGGGTTTTCACGTGCTTTACTAGGTGGTGTCACGCTAATTTGCACGTCCATCAGTTCAGTCCATGCTGAATCGGTCTCGATGCGAAAAACTTGCACACCATCTATTACCGCATCATGTACCTGTCAAAACAAATTCTGTATTCTTAGAATAAGCTAGAACTTAAGTCTGAAGCATTCGAGCCAGCCTTCCCGGTAGTATAGAACTTAGCTGAGAAACATAAGAAACAATCTTGCGTTTTTCGACATTTGATTCATTATAAAAGGTTGGATTTTCAAAATGGAGAAAAGTACTTTGAACCTTATTTATTTAAATCTAGAAATTATTATAGAATTATTTAAATTCAGAAATCAATTGTAATTTGGTTTATTAGAATTCCAAATGGTTAAAATTTTTTCAGGGCAAGAAAGGAAGATGCAAAGATCTATAATTCTTCAACTCAATATGTGAAAAAATGGGTTACGAAAATCTTCACGTGCTATGGCAGAGCTCGCCAATTACTAATGTGTACTTCTCCACTACGACCCACTTATTGAAACGAAAATTTTGAATCAATGGTTTTAGAGTTTTCAAAAAGTTTGTTTTTCAGCGTTATCCATTTGGAATTTAATAAAATTTGGCTTAATGGCATATTAATAGGGTGTGCTACGAGCAACGGTTTTAGGCAGGATAAAAACTCTTAAATTCCCAAGCAACAAACTACATTCATTGAACTCGAAATCCGTAACTGGAAACAGTTAAAATTTACTTAATCACAAAATAAGGGAATGCTATTTTTCGCCGACAGGATTTTTGCAGTGAAAAAATGCCAAAAATAGAAGTGGAAATAAAAAAACGTGTCCGTTAATGTTTTCAGGTATTTAACATGTTTTTAGAAAGTGGAATAAAATTTCCCGCTAAAGACAACTAGTCTTACAATTCTGTTGAGGAAAGTTTACAGTCAAATTAAAAGTGATAAAAACTGCTTCGCTGACTGAATTGCAAAAGAGTAACAGGTTGCATTAACCGAGTGATAAGCGAGATGAATGAAGATGATATTAAATATTTTGTGAATGAATTAAAAATTGTGGTAATTAAAAAGAGTTACCTCATTGATAGCGTTGTAGAGTGATGGTATCACCACCACGCATGACAAAATTGCCATAGCACTGCAAGCTGCAGCAACTAATGCGATGATTTTCGCCTCATGCATGACTTCCGAAAGTGCTGTTCGACCACTCCAGTTATCCCATTTTATAGCATTTTGCGGCGTTTCACTCTTTTGTCTGTATTTTGCTCTCCGCCCCAAAAATCTAGCCGACAACTCACCCTCACCTCAAGGCCCTCCCACTTTTTACTACAATTTAAACTAACCAACCACATCTCTCCTTTTTTTCAATGTTCAAAACGGTGAACAGAAGTACTGATCCTTTTTGAAAACTGGTTAATTAATCATTGGGCTATTCTCATGCAGCAAATAGTCACTCTTTCATTTTGTGTGTCCTGCCACTGTTGTATGTATGCCGCCGATGTGGCGTACTGGTGAACATCGATGAAAGTTACAAAAGCTATATTGGAGACTGCGTATTGGAGTAGGTGTGGCTGCCTGCTATTTCGATGCGACAGTTACCATCTCACAGCGCTCCTGATACCAGTTTTCCAGGAATGTCAACTGGCAAGACAAGAGAAGGGGTCCAACCATACTACAAATGTAGAAAGAAGACAAAGAGTTAGTTAAATACGTACATACATATAGCTTGATCATTCGGCAACATACATATATAACACACACACACACACACACATGAAGACGTACTTTCAGTCTCTCAGTAATCATTGATTGTTTGTGTGAAGCATTAAGCTGGTGGGCTGAATTTAGAGGTGAATTACTTAACTTTACCACAAATGAGATTCTGACAGTCATAAAACATTTTGTTAAATAATTCATTGAAATACTTTCTCCTCTTCCAATAGATATGATACATTCCTTTTTAAAAAGAAATGTGTATTAAAACCGAAGTTCACTATGTAAATTTAGCTAAATGAAGTTCGTAAATAATTAAGAATTCAATTTTTTTGATAAACTTAATTAGTAAAATCATGTGAATAGGTAGGTAACTTTGGCATATTATAAGCTATCTCATCAGAAATGAGTATATATGGAACAATGGTCCTTTAAGAAATACACTTAGTGGGATCGTAGATTATTGCAATTGGGAATTAAATGCTAGCTTAATTCGTGCTGACCTTAAGAATTGTCCATCATAGTTACAGTTTTTGTTTAGAACAATTTATATAATTTAATAAAAAATATAGGAAGTGAAGCAAATTGATATGAAAAGATTGGAATGCATGGTTTTGTATTAGTTCTTTCATTTTTGACAGAGAAAAAAAGCATAAAATGTTCGCTAGTTATCGAAGGACGCAGTCACGGTTTTTAACTTCTGAAGTTATGCTTTGCTGTCTAGGAAAAGATTTGAGGAATTTTCAAATTATGAGGGAGAAGAAATATTGACGAAACCAGTTCATTTTCGGATCGGATACATATTTATTCCGTTTGTCAATAAAAATTCGAAACTGGTCCTTAATTAGCTATTTTTACCATCAAAGAACATACGAGCATGTACACACAATGCATATACATCAGTACGATGTTATTACATACTTTATTACATTTTTATTTTGAAATTTAGCTGTTATTATATTCTCTTTGAAGTTTCAATTTCGTTTTTCTATTGAACTTATATTCGCACTTGAAATACGGAAGTTTTATTGGTTCCACCTACTGCTTCATACAAATTTTCTTCAAATTTAATTTCTAGTGGTTTGGTTTAGGGAAAAGGAAGCTGTGGAACAAATGAAGAGGGAAGGGAAAAGAGCAGTTTGACTCTCTTCTATTCCTCTGAGAGCAATTATTCTAATTTTAAAGATTTACTTTTTGGAAGAAATTATCTCACTTTCCGAGCTTTTTATTTTTAATGGACAATCAGTGAGGTGAAAAGGAATTTACATTTCTTTAATCATGAACGCAAAATAATGATGTTTAGTAATAGGAAACTTGGGTGTTACAAATCTGATAAGGTTTGAAAACGTTAAGTTTAAAATTGATTCCATCACAGTTACCACAAAAAAATTCTGGAGGAAAAACTTTTTCCATTGAGCCACACTTCCATTGTAATAAAAAAAAGATTTTTATTAGTGGTTGGTAATAATATCCTGCCTAATCATTTCATCTGGATAGAAACAACGATTAATAACTAAACATTACTGATAAAAATGAAGATTACCATAATGAATTTTTCAGATCTCAAATATTTTTCATTCTTGCTCGTAATTTTTTTTCACCAAATCAAGTTACTACCGTTGTTCAAAATAAATCCAGCGATAAAAAATGCCTTTTTTGAAAATAAATTCTCTTACTGGCATCCATAAATTTCTTTTAACTTCCTCTTTTCTTACTCGGTTATAATAATTCATAGTTTCTACTTTTCTCTTAGTAATTTTCCTATTGAGCATCTTACCTTGCTGCTATGGTACCAAAAAAAACTTTCCGACCCTTTGAAAATTGTTTGCAGCGTATTAAAACGTGGGGCGAACAAGCTTCACATCTCAAAACTTAGTTGTTCATCAGACGATAATTATGTTGTGACTGGGTGACGGAATCAAATTTATGTTGTGTTTGCAAAACTTTGGATGAGATTCATCTTTGTTTCAAATTAATTTTATTTTTTGGAGGTGTACTGCTTTCACGCACTGATGATTAAATGAACAACAGTGTACCAAATTATCCAGTAAAGCACATGAAAACGTGTTCGCCACTCCTCATAATTAGTAATTTCACAACGATCAATCAATATATTTCATTTTAGAAAATATCTGGGTAGAACAAATTATGTTTTCTTGTTATTTAAAATTCGAAAACATTGCCAAAACATCTTAAGAGTAAACTTTTTTATTTCTATTGACTTGTTCAATATCCTTCATGAGTAGCACTGATCAGTTTGGGTAAGTTAAAACAGGAGGAAAAGTGAAAATTAATCTTGTGACAGCAAATGAAAGAGATAAAATTGTAAAAGATATCAAGTGATTAGCTCTCAGTGAAATCCTTGTAACTTAGGATTAGGTAAATTTCTTCAAATTCCTCAATTTTTTGTACTGAAATTGTGTTGAACTCTTCTTTTCAATCAAAATTCGTTATGTAACAAGGGTGACCTTGTAGGAATGCCTTCTGTTAGCTACCGTGACTCAATCAATTATTCATTCCAACACGCTTCCGCTTGTTTCATCTCGATCATGAGTAAAAAACGAGAGCAATTTCTGCAGTCGAATTCTCTTCATAGTCATAACCCTATATATGAAATTATAAAATTACAAATAAAAAAAATCAGCAGCGAAATTTTAAAGCACTCTTCGACGGTATATGAAGAAAATTCGGCTCCATTCTGGAGTGATTTGCAAAGGAATTTCCAGATTTAGTAACTTCCAAAATTTGATGTTGTTCGAGATATGTCACTGCACAAATTATGTCAGAATTAGTCTTTGGTTACTACTGATTTGAATAAAGGGAAACAGGTGTAAACTGGAAACAGTGAAATAAGAAATTTATTGCAAAATAACAATAATAATAATGTAAAGCTGAAAATGGGTACTGTCCTAAATGTCTTCAAGTGTTTATTTGAATCTCATCATTGGAAATAATCTGAAATAAGTGATATATTATAATTATAAATGCTTGACCATATATTGCCGCCAATGGCTCCATCTTGACGATGTAATAAATAGAGACGACGGCTGTTACACTGATCAATGTCCACTGTATACATATATTCTAGGAGATACAGAAGACTAAAAAAAGACACTTAGGAATTCTAAAGTACAACCAACAATGAAAGATTTATTGTACTTACATTATTGCCTTAACTAAGTGAAATGGTCTAGTAAAATCTGGATGGAGTTTGCAACACATTTCACGAAAAACTTCAAATAAATAGTGCAGCAACTGTTTCTCAACAAGATTAGGTAAATGCTGTAACAAGTTTAGGCTTTTTTTTCTCCTTTTTAATTCTATTTTCTGCAGATTTTCGCAAGTCAACTTCAGAGCAAGATAAACTAGGTCATAATTTACAATTTCTTTTATAGTTTATTGAGATTGAGATTAGTTGTCAGACAAAAGGTAATGACATTACTTTTGGAAGTAGGAAGGAAAAGATGTAAAGAATCCCAAGATAAAGGACTGAAGTTTAATTTCTTTATGATACCTTTCGAAGCAGATTAATCTCTCTGATTTAATGTTTGGATTTGATTATTATAACCTACTAAGTGAATCGTAATGTTGCAAGAAAAAATCAGCATATGTGATTCAAAGTTAAAAGTAGATCAGTGTATCAAAAAGTCACTGGTTTCAGGAAAAACTTCAAATTTCTGAGTGTTTGAGTATTTGGATTATGATTATTCAAAAAATAAAATGGATATAATTTTTAATTTTATTAAATATCATTTGTTAATGTCATGACTGGATGAAGTTCCTCCCTATATTTAGCAAATTCCTTCAACTAAAAAAAAAATCTTTAAAAAAAGATATACAAGACATCGGCATTTCATCAATTGTTTTAGAACTGTCTACATTTTCCCTTGAGAAGTTTGCTCACAAACATCTACTATTGGATTTTTCTTCGTCGTTCAACGGATCATTTAATATTTAAAAAAAAAAAAAAAAAAAAAAAAAAAAAAAAGGAAAACTACATTATATTGCAATATTTTGGTTCGTCAATTAAAGCACTGAAAGAACTCAGTGAGTGATAAATAATAAGTAAATTTCAACAAACCAGCTAATGGTTGAACACTGGTGAACAGTTTAATATCAGACGAATTTTCGCATAGAATGTGAAGTAGATATTAAAGATATCAAGATCTTATTAGCTAAGGCATCGATAGTTATTGATTCTATTTATTTCGCAAAATTAGAAATTTAAACCTAATTAACACAGTAATTAATAATGATTAGATCACAAATGAGAATAACACCAGTGTTATATGGAGCAGGAATTTGAACTTATCATTTAGGCTAAGATTTGATAAAATAATAAGAGCAATAGTACTTAGAGTTCCCACATTTTAACAATATTCTAAAGACCTGTAAAACCTGTTTTGTTGCTCAAATGAGAAATTATATAAAGTTTATTTTTAAGTCGCCTTCAAAATTTCAGATCTGCTGCTTAACCACTTCTTAACTGAAATATAAATGCATTTTATGATTGCTCTCGGGAATTGGAATTAAACTGCACACTTTAAAATAAGTCAAATTTGTTGATAACTTTTATTATTTAAGCTTAA
Organism: Brugia malayi; assembly: GCF_000002995.4. Taxonomy (NCBI): domain Eukaryota; kingdom Metazoa; phylum Nematoda; class Chromadorea; order Rhabditida; family Onchocercidae; genus Brugia; species Brugia malayi. The sequence goes on from NW_025062479.1 coordinate 5,597,235, forward strand.
CTGAAATGAAGCATCAAATGAGAGTTGTGAAAATCAAAGTTGGAACAGAATTTTTTAACCAAATATAAAACAAGGATTTCTTGTCAACAGTAAAACGTGATACTTTAATTGAATTTTGCGATTTAGTTCATCATCTCAAACAAATTTGACAATATAAACCAATTTCACTCTAGCATAGTAAGTACTCATGCTTCAAGGACTACTTGCTAAATAGCTCATTTTTATATGTTCAGCTTTATGTATCTAAAACGAGATCTAAAATGTCATTTTCGGCACTCATACATGAACAATCTGCCACCAGCAGTTACTCAGATAAAATTAAATGTTGAAAGCATTACTTCTACTTCCACAAGTATATATTTTATTAGAGAAATGCTAGCAGAATTACTTCAAATAACCATGAAGTCCTAGTGAATATGCGAGCATTTGTCAAATAAATTCTAATGTATTAATATACTTTCATACAGTATATATTAGAAAAGTGTTACAGATTGGATTAACTTTCCTTTGTATCTTTACTACCTAAAATACCGCTCATTTGAATTTTTCTTTCATAGAGTGCGGGAGAGAAAGAGAAACGTTCTTCATTCGTTCCACTTCTCTACCAATCCAATTTTGCAATTCCTATTTTCCAATTAACAACTGGGAATGAGATTTAAATTGTTTGAAATGTGATCCTTTATTCACTCAGACGTATTTTGGAGAATGAATAAACCATTAGGAGGAATCAACTTATACATGTAACTGAGAAGCTCTTAGATTAATATAATGAATTCCCCTTTACACATGTTATGCGAGGTCATAGATACTATGACACCACTAAACTATGGTCCAGACAATCCAAAGTAAACTACTGACTAACTCTCCAGTATTTCTATGAGAAATGAGTTACCAAATTTAATGAAAAATGAATGGCAAAATTTGATAAATAAATATGAAATCTTCAATTTGATTAAGACTTTAGCACTGCAGCTTCATTTCATATTACACAATTTTAGTCTATAATACATAACGCGTGAATTAAATTCCTGAGCCACAGTATACGTGAAAAATTCATTGAGCAGTGAGATCAACATTAGAATAACTGACACCAAGCAAGAAAATAAAAAAATAAATAATAATAATATAAAATATCAATAAGACACGTGCACAATTTGGTCGAAAAAACGACATAACTTAAAAATTAGGATACAAAATATGAAAACAAAAGGATTTGACAAAATGAAAACATGACAATATATTAAGGAACAATTTAACTGAAAACAATCATCGAAAATACTTAATTTGCTGAAATAAGTTATTTCAAAAAATATATCTGCAACAATTACTACTTCAGTGTTATCTCTCTCTTTCTTTTCCTCTGATCTTTAGATCAGGCCACTTAAGATATTTGTGACGCTTTTTTAATCCAGTAACCATATTTCCTCATCCAAACTCTGACGATGTCCATGAAAATTTTACCATCTGGAACACGATGTCCTTAATCTACTGTTCCTATGAAAAAAGGAGACTTCAATTCTCACAAAATCTCTGCAAAACGTTCCAATTTTCAACATTACACTGTTACAGATTTTTCATTGAAGGGAATCTATTCAGCCATGAGCGAATATTAAACTGCGGATGTTTGACAGGGTTTGATCTCCAGGATGGAGATGATCATTCAATAACATTGGAGAATAAATAAACAAACAGCTAAAGAATTTTTAGTAACACAGTTACGGCCCTATTAGTAGCAAGTCAATTGAAAATTGTTATCGATTACAAATACATGAAAATGAAAACTGTGATTTTTAAGATTGGAATAAAAATAAGATATCCGGGACATAAGAATAACAATATATTACGTTATATAATACGTCACCAGTTAGTTAATGTCATGAAAATAATAAGAGCTCAATTTAAGAACCATTTTTACCGGTTTTCATTTTCCACCACACTTTCACATTTTCATGTCCTTCTTCTGTAATAACCATCAACCTCTGTACATCATGACACCATAGTAAGATATCTAAAAAATCCGACATTTTGCATGGGAAAAAGTGTTGAAAAAAAAGAAGGCGTGGTCGGGCCAGAGATAAATACAAAACGAATAAAAATCTCTATGGAAAGTAGGATGAAAAATCAGATAAATGATTTCAAAATATTCTTAGAGATACTCTGAGATATGACGTATCCTTTCAAACCGAAATACTCTTTTTCAGATTCAAATGACGAATAAACAGCAGCACTGCAGAATGTTAAACGTCGCCTTTCGTCTTCCCAAAGTTGTATCTGATCTACCACAGTTATGGGTACACTCTGTATCATTCTTCCATATTCAGTTGTTACTGCACAAGTTATTGGATGAGCATTTCTACTCAGAAATGCTATAATTTGTGCTGCTGTTATACCAACCTATAAAATATTATGTCTCTTCCAAACATAAATCTTTCAGTAAATTCATGAAGTGATAAAGAATAAACAAACTACAATTACCCAGTTGATATACCTGAAATGCTCTTCTTACAGCTTCACGAGAAAGCACACCCACAGACATATCGCTGAATCTGAAATCAAAGAAAAATTTCTTGAAAAAAACCAAGAAAAACTACCAACAAGAACATCACTAATTTGTAGGAAAACCTGTAAAGCATTTCTGTAAATGTCGAGAGTATTGCAAGCTGTAAGTTTGAATCTGTGTATGCATAAACACGATAATTTGTTTCCACTATCACAAAACCGTTCTGATTACGGTTTTCCATGCCTGCTTCAGATGTATTGGAAATACCGGTCAAATGATTGAGCAAAGGAGTTAGAAAAAAAAACCTGCAAAGAACAATAAATGACAAAAACTTGTTATAACTAATCGAATAGTACTCGTTGTATAGTTGAAGAGAAAGAAACTTTTGAATATGACTATAAATTACCCGTCTTTTCGCTTCCTTATAAAAACTAATCCCAATTCCCTGAGGTGCATCAGAAAATCCTTGATAGTTTCAGGCCAGTTTTCATCGATAATAAATGCCCGACTACCGGTAGGTCGCTCTTTATCCGAACCATTAACCACTCTGGTACCACCACATGTACTACCAGAATATAAAGTTAATCTAAACACCTCTCAGTTACTGTTATCGAAACCAATGAAAGAGTGAATGAAATATTTATGGAACATTATGAAGAAGGAAGGAATTCAGAAGGTAGCAGTAAAACAGCTAAGGAAGATACTTGAATAAAAAATCAAGTTCCTTGACGATATCGATACCAGCTACTTCTTGCATATGAAAATAATGTAGGAGGTAGGTCCAAATTTGTTCCGGCCGATTTAATAAAAGAAATTGAAAACCGGCGGATGTTATTTCTATGTCGCCATCATCTAAAAAAGAATTGTTTTTTTTACAACATTCAGGTATAGATTAAAATCTGTGAAAAATTTTAACTGATTTCTTGATAAATTCTTGAAAAATTTTAACTGTTTTTTTGATAAATTCTTCGTACCGTTCTGTTTATCACTGTTTGAATTTCAGTTAATCTACCGCTCGTTCCTATTCATTCTGGTCCCCTATTATTTTTATTTTTCACTGCAGACCTTATAAAAAAAAAAAAAAAAAAAGCATATAATGTGCAGAATGCCAACTAATGCAAAACAACTGCTCACCGTATGCAGATTCCCACCACATACAATTTTCTCATAATTATAGCCATGATTCCGATATAAAAATTTGAAAAACAACAAAAAGAATAACCATTTCCACTGCTAGTTAGACCCGCAGACCTAAAAAGCCTTTTAGTAGTACCACTGACACCTTGTTCGCTTTTCTGAGACGGTAAAGCTAAATAATGTAATATGCATTCCCATCTTTCAACAGCTTTTTTTCCGAGATCTTTATTTGCCGATTTTCGAGTTTTCTCATCACAGTCTGTAACTACACTGAGTTCTGATGCTTTGCATAATCCAATACGAGTTGCCTTAAGGTATGCACGACGATATACCTGCTGGAAAAGTACATTTCATCAATTTCGACCGACCATTCAATGTATTAAACATTATGTTTAGAATAAACAGTTAATCCACCAAAAGAAATTTATTAAGACATCTTTTGGCTATACTAACTGTGCTATAAAATCTGTAGCTATAAAAAATTTAATAGATAAGACTTTCAACATATTTAAAACATGCATTTTTCCCAATCAATAAACTAAGAAAAAACAACAAATAAAAAGAGATAAACGCACATTAAGCATGACTTCTTCATCTCCAATAATTATCTTTAGTTTCTTCAATGCATTGATATGATTTATCACTGCTGCTTCGAAATCTGGAGATGACCACGCACGCCAACCGCTAAAAAAAGTAGTGACTATTTCGATTCTGGTGTCAGGAAATAAGAATCATACTACTGTTAACATGTACATCCAAATACATAGCTTCTGCAAGCGGCTCCAATCGTACTTTTCATACGTCAGTTTTTAGAACCAAGAGATGCAAACTGCACTGCAACGGAGATATCTGCAACTAGCCTTTACTTGTACTCGAAGAGTCCATTCCATTAACTGCTTATCTTGCTCAATATCTTCCAAAGCATTGGATCAAGAAAGAATTCACGTAGAAATCGGGAAACTCTTTAAGACAGCAAAACTTGGGCCCCTTTCAATTCGCATACCAAATTCGAAGCATTCGAAGAATCGTTTCGAATGCAGCGTATCTCCATGTTTGGCACAACCAGTATTCGTGCTTTGGTGATTATCTTCATTGATTCTGTGAATTTACAACCGAAATATCAAGGCGTACAAATAAAACCCGAAAGATCTAATGTACAAACACTTTACATCCCATTTTGTCGTAAAAACATCTCTCATCTCAAATTAGACTAAACTGATCTAAAAATGAATACCGTTTAGGCCACTTCAAGAAATGAAACTGCATTTGACTTAACCATCCATAAACGAAAGCGGCAATTCTCGAGTCAAGGATTTACAATCTCAAAGAAACATTTCAGAACGATGTCCATACTCATAGGAACAATTACAGTCACGCGATTGAACCCCACCAATATACAAACAACAAACACAAACCACAACCGAAACTTCCCAAATTTCAAAAACTTACCAATTCCTATTACTGCCACTTAACCACAGCATTTTCAGGATAAGCTGTTGTGAAAGTTCCGGCAAAAGTCGGAAAATGGCAAATGACACTGCGGGATACGAATACAGTTTATTTAGTTGGTCAGTGGCACGGCTACTCAGGTATTCCAGTAATGGCTGTCCATTCCAGTTCGACATTTGGACCACCTCATAAAAATGTGAACCAATTTTTCGAAAAAAATTAAGAATAGTTCGGAATTTTGTGATCATTAAATTATTTAAATTGTGAAAAATTTTTTCTTTTAAATCCGTATAAACGTCAATACCATACGCATCATCTTTACATAAAATTTATTAATTTGCAACACAAGTGAAGAGTTACAATCTTTAAAAGAAATCTGATTTGTAAGATTATATATACATACATCCGTATGTATATATGTATATATATATATATATATACATATATAGAAAACAAATACATATGGCCAACAAAATAAAGAAAATCAATTTATTCAAAGAGCACCATTAAATATAGACATAAAAAGTTAAAATATACAGCCATGTACATATACGATCATTTATTTAATGCGAGATAATATTTCTCAACGTACACCAAAAAATTAACTATCTCTTCAACAGACACAGCTGGATGTTGTTGATAAAACTGTCCAGGAAAACCTAACAGCCAAAAACTGCAATCAAAACATACGAAACTCCTCAAACTTATTTTTGTATTGGTATATATTTTGCTTGCAAAAAGGATAATTAATAATTTTAAAGTAGCATAATGCCTATTTTAACAAATTTTTTGAGCAGAACATAAAGCAGTAAGAGGACATGAACAAAAAAAGGACATGAACAAAAGCATAATCAATATACCGAAAAAGCAAAAATATTGAATCCCTCGGTAAAGATCCTCTAATCAAATACAAATCTAATTCAGATTAATTCTAGTTTCGAAATTTCTGTTGAAAATCGCGATAATACACCCATCACACAAAAAAATCCAACAAAAAAAAAAAAAAAAAAAATTGAAATCCAACATAAACTAGCGTGATATTTTTTTACTTGAGTGGAAGAGATGAATTTTCAATCCCTATTCTATTTCCAAGAAATCTTTAGGAAGCAGAGGATAGCTCATCAGTTTCAAAAACTGAAGCTATCCTATGTTTCCTGAATATACATACAAAAAACAAAAAAGTAAACTATTAACTACTATAATATGACGTGAATGAAAAAAAGGCTGGGATAACAAGTCTACAGAGAAATAATTCTTCACATGGCAGTGAGCAAATAACTTTGGCAAATGGTATAATAAAGTTTTTGTTTTGGTATCGATTTGGATTTCGAGACTTTACAAAACTTCCTCCAAGTTCAATCTAACGAACATTTAGAATATTCAAAAAAGAACTGTAAGTAACAAGAAACACTCACCAAAATCAATGGAACATAACAAAATTTGGTAAACGACAGCTACTCAGTTATTGCGACGACCATCTCTTCTGTCGACAGTAATTAGTTCACCAGAATTATTAGGAGTCAAATTCACCGCGATATTTCCGGATACTTTATTTGAAAGACCATGGGAAGAAGCAGAACAATCTGTCGTCGAATCTACAGATGGCTGAAGTGCCATTAAAATAGCTTGATATAGAGAAGCTGCTTCACGTACGTGATTAAACTTCAGAACAAAAGCTTGCAACTCTACTGATAACGGCTAAAAATAAAAATTTAGTCGAATCTTTGGTACAAGGTATTGCAAAAAAAGAATTTTCAACTCTTCAAATACACTCCAAACATTTCAAGCTATCATAATCTACTGCATATCGAGATTATGAGATTAAAATTTTTAAAATTAAAAAGTTATTAGCAAAATGCAATTATAACAAAAGAACATACACGAACATCCCAAGTACGACTTCGAATAAGTGCTGAAAGAAAAACGCACACCACCCGTACTTGACGGCACTGCATGAACGGTGTCTGATCTGGTTCCTCACAACGACGTACACATGTTGCAATATAACTGTTGAGATATTCTTGTGGAAATTCAACTTGCTAAATTTTTTGATCAGTTTTACATAAACAATGGAAAAATAATCAACTAGCAGTATGAGCATTCATAAATATTAAGCTCTATTTCTTCTGCGAAGGAGATGATACAAATGATGCCTTAATTATATTCTATACCAGTTTTTAGCCAGGTTTTTTCTAAGTCGACACTCCAATTACTTTCTCCACTCTTTACATTTCTTTCAGAAAGCTATAAAAAGGCTTATGTTGTGTGTGTACATTATACACACAAAACATAAGCCAGGAACAACATAGACTTGCGTTTTTGTTCTTATGTTGCTCACGTGACTCCTACAACCCTTATTTTTTGATCCGATATAAATCCTACAGCAATCATGAGAAAGACAAATTATTGCAACTACAAAATTCGAGATTACATAAGCTAATTTTCTATATTTCAATAAGCTGATATGCAAGTTCAAAGATTGAAAATGATCTTTTTTTGCTTTTATTCAAAGTGGTATATAAGACGCTCAACAAAGATGAAAAGTGAAAGAAATTGGAATAATATAGTTGTAAGTTAACAACAGCAAAACTGTTCAAGTTAAAATTCCAACCACAACTTTAAGATTTAAGACTATTCAAGTTATTAAATCTTAAAACATACGGTACACAATCTGTTTACTACTTCCATGGCTTGTACTGAGATCTTCATTCCAGCAAGTAATTGAAAAAACCTGTAAACAAATACAACAATCAATAAATACGATACAGAACTAAAAATGAATAATAAACTTCAGAAAAATAATTACTGAGGCAATTCGCTGCAGTTTTCGGTGATTCGGGTTACAATAATAGCTGCTGCAATTGCCGGGTTATCATCAATATATTTATCAAACTGAAATTTACAAATTTGGACTATGAGAACTATGATTCCTGCAATGTAAAATCTAAATTTTTAAAACATAATTTAATAATGGATTAAATACAAATGCAACCTTGGTTAAGGGGATATCTACAAATTTGGCCAACGAAGGATCTTGCGCAATAGCTTCAGCTAATCTCTGTGCTTCTGTTCTTGCGATGATTGACACCAAAGATTTTTTTAGCAGTTCTGTAGCCTCCTCACACGTCATCGGTTGTTTTTTTTCGGATGAAGATGATACAGCCGTTTGACACTGCAGTAGTATTATAAAAATATCATAATCGAAAAAGAAAAAAGAACTTCCATTTTGACTTAAATATATACTTCGGAGGTTGGAGGCGTTGCATCCGTTTCTGGCTCTACCAGAGTAGCACTGATGAAGGCATCAGTTTTTCCTGACATTAAGAGCGCTGAAGACGTGCGGCAAGGCTCAACCAATTTTTTATTGTCTGATACAGGCGTCACAATACCGGGAAATGAAGAGCCAATCTGCAAGGACAATATCATTTTTGGATAAAATTAATAAAAGCGAAAGCTTAAACAAACAGAGAGCGAATCAGAAGCATACAATTCAAATACATTTAAAAACAGATTACTTAGAGCAAACCTTATGAGAAGCATCCACAGAATCAGAACGTATTTCCTTAATTCTAACAGGAGATGTTTTCAACTCAACATTTTCTGGTTTCTCACTTATTATCCGGTTTTCATGAACAGTAATCATTGGGTTACAAACTCGAGAGACGATGGATAACGCTCGTACATTCTGTTTCTCAACGCTCGTTTCCACCCACATCGGATCCAAAATGAAAGGATACAGAAACTGAAACTGAAAAATATCGGCGTAAAACAAGAACACATATTACGATATCTTGCTATAGGATTAAAAATTTTCACACTGATGCTAAAACTGGAAATAAAAGATATGCAAACTTAGTCCTACCTCGTCATCTGAAGGAGGCATTAATGTAGGTGTGACGCGATGAAATGAAGGAGGAAGAATATCAAATAAATAAGAATTTGTTAACAAATTGGGAAGCAACATAGATGCCAGTGATTCGACGCCAATTAACTTGTCTCTAAAAAGGTAGTCCCTTAATTAAATCCATTTTTGAAGACTAAAAAAGATAATTTACTGAAATCACTATACTTTGCTATATAATAATAATACTGCAAATCTCATTTAAAAGTAAACGCAAACCATACTGATTTTTCATTCTTTCGTTTAATATTCTGATAACAGCTGGAGCAGTCACAGAAGCAACCGAAGGATACTTTGCTTGTCGATTTTTAAGCGCCGTTATATGCTGCGTTACATCAAAATCCTTAAAACAAGCAAATAAAAGTTTAAAAAAAGCAATAATAATTTATTTCAGTAAAAATACAACCTGCTCTGGAATTTTCATCATAGTAATGTCGACTGGAGTACGATTGGTAATTTTGTCCAACATTTCTGTTAATAAACAACCAGTAATGTATTTCTCACGAGCTCCAAGTTTTGGACAGCCCATCATTTCGACTTCTACAGAATTATCCTTCGAATGTTTGTCATATTCCTGAAAAATGTAAAAAAGTGCAAACTATGGTAAATTAAAATGTTTCAGTTTTTTAATTACGCGTCAAGCACGAGAAATTGTCCACATTACCATAATGGATAGGAAAAAAGAGAGAAAAGGATGTTGAAGAATATCGCCCTTTGTTGCTACGCCATCCAGTTCAGCAGATCTGGAAATAATAAGAGAAGACAGAATGAACATCAGAAATAACAACATAACTGAAGTGCTAACTAAGTAACAGAATTATCCAATATTAGGTGTCCTTTCCAATATTTTATACCAAATACTAATAAAATATTAATAAATACTCATAAATGCCGATATCGATACTATTAATAGTACTCACTACCAATATTAAAAACCACGAGATAAGAAGAAACCTGTACAACAAATAAATAAGGACCACTCGATTTCTCAAATTTTCAATACCGTCAGATTCTCTAAACGCCAACAATAAAGCATAACCAATAGAAAAACTACTGTGCTTTCCATTGAAGTTCTGGAAATTCTTGCTAATAGCAGATTCGTACGGAAAATCACTATCAAGAAGAAACATTTAATCAGACTAAGACGTTAGAGGTTTGTCAAAAAAAAAAAAAAGGAAGAAAAGGAAAATATGAAAGCCAAAAAGAAATGGTATGCATAAATTAAAACTTACAAAGAGAAAGACATCACCGATAGATTTAAACGTTTGTACAGTGCTACGACACAATCTAAAAAACCGCAGTTCAAGAAGTGCAGAGCTGTAGAGAAATCATACAATGTAAAAAAAAAAAGAGAAAAAAATTACTTCATTATCGTCTCCACATCCTTTTCTGTTATTTTAGGGCAGAATCGCTTTCTCGGTACCATAACTTCTTCCAAACATTTAATTATCTAGGCAAATCAATATCTGTAAAATCGTTAAATATTTAATCCTTTCTTGTTCTTGCCATCAATTCGATATTACCAACTAACATTGTACGTAACATAAAAAAGCTTCCAAACATCTTCATATAAAGTATGGATGAGAGTCTCTCGACGTCCAAAAGGTCGCCATCACTGACTCTCCAGACCACTTCAAACTCAAGGAAAAGGCAACTTATTCAACGATAGGAATTAAAATCAACCTGAAAATCGACATACAGAACTATCGTTCATCAGCACAGAAAAAGCTGAAAGTTGATGAAATCAAAACTTTTAAATCCAAGACTATAAATGCTAAAAAAAGGTACTTAAACTGTGTCAGCGTATCGAAACACACAAAATGAGCTCGTTTCCACCGCACACAACCATTCGTCACACACTATCAGTTTGCAACCACATTCGCGAATCGGTCATAAACCGAAGTGGTCATTTTAGGGGGTACGACTAGGCTGCTGAAGATAACATTTGCAGTAGTAAGAAAGCCTTTACTGCACTTCTCAGTTTCCACGTAGCATTTACGACTTTTCCTGTTTATCTTCGACACTGCGTTACCTTGTCGCTCCGTTATGTTTCTAGCAGATTATCATCACCCTTGCTCCGCACTTCTCTTCCGTCTAGGAAGAACAACCGACTTTGATTTCATAACATATTTGAGATGAAACATTGGGTTCATTCTCGTAGGTTTTTCTAATATCCATTGCCTGCGAGAAATCGAGTTTCTGGTCAAGATTGAAACAACTAGAAAAGTAGTTTACCAAGCTCGAGTAAGTTAGAAATCGGGACCTTCCTTCTTTGTCAAGACCGCATGCCGTGGAGATGTGGACATTTAGGTCACCAATTGTGACTACCAATTCATTTAGCTATTTTCGAACACAACTATGAGCTTCATTTTTTTATCATAGTTAATGATTACAAAGAAGAGAAGTAGATGCATGAAAAAGGCAAATGGTAATTTTGATCAAATTCGTCAATAACTTCAGCAAGCACGACCGTTTACTCCTTAATTGGTAAAAGGGATTAGTTAGAGATCCGAAATCGGTATTTTGGAATGGAATTGTTACTCATTTAGTTATGAAGGAACCAGAAACAAAAAAGACGAGCGGAGCGGAAGTTTCTTATTCTTATTACCTGGTTAATGACAGAATAAAACTGTATGTTAAATTCGGTGTTCCCTGAAACAATCGAAAAAGTCGCCAGATATTCTTCACATGTAACGAAAACTTCCGACCTTGGTTTTTCTTAAAACTGCAATTAAAATGGGAATTTTGGGAATTCTTCATATTTTGATTTGACATTCTAAATTTAATTGGAGGTGCTGTTGGCAAAAGATGGCGTTACGTCGAATTTCAATTCATCAGGGAAGTCATGACTGCTGCCATTCCTCCTAAGCAGGATACCAACTCCGTTCAGCAATCTTCAGCATCAGAGCATCCAGACAATCGATGCAACATGATTAAATCACATGAAAATTAAACAATAGCTGTCAGAAGCTTTTTAGTTTCATTCAATATCATCGGAACAACGATGCAAAGAATGAATACAAAAAAAAAAATCCTACAAGGTTTTGATCCGTTGTTACATTAGCTTCTCAATGAAACATGAAACCTCTTTCAGTTTGCTTTAGTAGAAGTAGTAAAAGCAAATTTAGAATTTCTTTCTTACTGCCCTGTTTCCTTGTCAAACAAAGTCGTTTTCTTTTCTTGATGGTTCAGATCGTTGACTTCTTTGTCCTCGATACTAGTAGAATCTCGAATCTGTACTGGTTCCGTTCTGTGTACGTGTACTGTGGAAGTCCTAATGAAATACTTTATTATTCAAACCTCAAACTTGGATAATTAAACCACAGATTAACATCAAAAATTATACAGCATTACAATAATGAATTGATACATAACACACAAATGTAACTTAATTATAAACCTTTTAAAGATACAAGCAAGCTAGACACCTCGCAACCGATCCATACCAAACAAGGAATTATAATCAATGGCTTTCTAAGGAAGAAAATTGGGAGGGATTTTATGGGTGTTAAGGTTACAAAGTAGATTAAAATCACTTAAAACAATAGCCTTTGTTCACTACGTTATAGCTTCGTCATTGTGGCGACAGAAGTACTTCCGCTGTGTTGGTAGTGGAAACAGATCCGGTTTCAGTGTGTTGCTACTTCATTGCGTAAATTGCGAAGCTCAGCTTTCTGTTATATTCCTAAATATGAGAAATTCTAAAATGCCTCATCCAAACACGTTTCTGAAACTTCGCATATCTTAATGAATTAGTGTTGTCAAGAAGCAGTGCTACTTTTCTGTTGAACAGCTATTGACATAAATGCCATCGGATCTCCTGAGACAAAACTCTGTAAGGATCTTCATTGTTTTCTGAAAATCATGACAAATTGCTAGGAATTTTCAGCGCAATTAATATACTTACCGAGAGGATCAAAATTCGTGACATCTGTGATTTGTGATCGAATTGAAGATTCACTAGCGCCTGATGACCTGTGAAATTTGCGACCTCATCCATGAATTTTCCCGCTAAATTATTGTACACTCTCGTCAGATTTGGTGCTCCAGTAATAACCTCAAAAACCATAACCGTCTTAAGAATTGTTTCTATATATGAACTCACCAAGTCCTGGAAAATTATACTAAAATCAAAAAGCTTGAAGCAGACTTTTTCAACAGATGTTCGTACAGGTGGTTCAGCAAATGTCTATGACACACATGCTTAACCATAGTAACATACTTTTCCTATTGTACATGAAATATAAACGGTACAGGACAGTCGTATAAAACTGCCTCATATAATGTGAATTCAAGTGAAAAGCTTTTTTCATATGCTGCATCTGGCAATCGATCCGAAACCTACATTTATAATACATACTAAGAAACATTTCATGGATTACGACCTGTGCAGCATCTTGATTTATGATCGCATCTTGATTCTTATGTACAATGAAATATTTTCGACACTAGGCCTTGAAATATCGGCATCATATTCTGTCAGAGTAATTTCGATCGTTACAATGAAATTAATCAAGAAATAAAGTGCTAATACTTGTTATGAGCGATGTTCCAGTTATGTCATATCCTCAGATTGCTAGTGTTAACTGGTGGATGATCCTTAACTAAAACTGACTCCTTGTCGCCCAAAATAGCAAGTTCAGATTCTAGCTTGTGATTTTCCCATGCAGAGACGTTTTCTAAACATTCAAGTTCATTTAACTACTTCCTGAAAAATTCAAACTCTATAAAAAACTTTTCGGTACCTATCTATCTCATCAAAAGCAATTGAACCAGCATTAGTTATGGAACGTAAGTTTAAAGAAAATAAATGTCCAGAATTTCACTTATAATTTCCAAAATTTCAGGATGTCAACTCACAATAAACTATTAAACATTTTACAGTCATTTCATCATACGTTTACAGCACTAGGAACACCACTGATATATTAGACTGTCAACTATACATATAATGAAGTATATTGAACATTTTTGGCCATACATGCCATCAATTAAAGGAGTAGGAGAAAACCTGCGTCCAATGTTGACGTGTCCATAGGTCCCCTAGAATGCTCTTCTGTCATCAGAAAATGCTTCATTCACAAAATCTTCGTTTTCACTAGGATTGGCATCAAATACTTCATGTTTTTCAGGTATGTTTCTCGGTTTTGTTTCCTATAATATCGGTAATTAACAGGAAAATTAAATCTATTTTAGATTTAGTTTGGCTTTTAGGACCTTATATAGATATATAAAATTCCGTAGGATGCATATCGCCATATGTATTATCCGACAAGTTAATGCATGAGAAATCTGAAATTTCTAAAAACAAAGAATTTTGTTATTAGCAAAATCTTGTTTCGCTGTGATTTAAGTTGCTCGAATGCTTTTCTCGCTTAGACAAATATTGATGCGCATCATTCCTAGTATTGAGGACATAATAAATTTGCCACTAAAATAAGAAGTTTTAGCTGTCTGATTTTTTTGTTCTGCTGATTTTAAAAAAATTAGTGGCTGATATTCTTAAAAAAGTGACATTTACCTTAGGCACATGCTGCGGTACTGAAATCAAATTTCTTTTTTAACAACAAAAAGTGCGATATATTTTCTGCTAAAACATATGAATAATTAATTGGAGAATATAGTCTCTGAAATGATTGTTATTCCAATTTAGGCTTAAGTCTCAAGCTAACCAATTCAAAGAAGATGATCTTGCTTGTTATTTCTACGATTCAGCTTCAGAAGCTAGAAGTTCCCTTTGTCTTTCCTATAAAATGTTCGGTTCGAAGATGTGCTGCATTTGCTGCATTAACAGTGCTGGTTTCTGGATAAAAAATGCGATATGTCATCGCATTCTGAAAATACATTTACCTTGAATTTTTGACTTCGTCTGATAACTGTTACCAACTTATTCGACTAATAATGATGTTACTACATTATCGACTGGTAACTATCTATAAATAGAGTAAAAAGGAAATTTGGAACCTCTTCTATGCAAATTCTAGATATACCAAAAAAAACCAAGACATCACAGCTCGTTCATCAAGATATGCAACAATCTTAGCTCCACAAATTTTATTATATAACACATCGGGCATTCTTTCACATAAATAAACTGAAAATAATTTAATTTCTAATTTATCCTAGTTTAATTTTTTTCTAATGTAAATTATAGTTAACTGCCTGGTCAACCAGTAAAGGAATTGCAATGATTCACATACTCATTGAGTCCTGAAATTGGCGACATTCGTAGATTTGAAATGCCGAAGGATAAACATCAGCTAATAATGATACCATATGCACTACAAACCATTGAAACAATTCAATTCATCTTGTACCGCCGTTTCCATGTCCTCCTATTTAGCTTCACATTTAGCCACTTGATTCTAAAAAAAAACCTTAACTATCGATTTAACTTTAGTTCTCTTAAATATGTGAATTGCCAATTCCTAAAAACTCATAATGGTTGGCAAATCTCTTGATCAAAATTTTTATGGTCTTGAGTATTCAGTATTTACACGAAATGCATACTGCGAGATATTCGGTACATTGGAAGCCATTACTCAGACCCAAACATGAAGAATCTGCAAAATCTAAATTTGTGCTGAAAGCTAATTCAAATTCTTATTTGTGAACAAGTAATCAATTTCCTGACATTTTCTGATCCATGCAGAAGGTAATATATGCCTTTAGACATATTCCCAAGTAGTCATATCTAACACTATTCTGATTTAAGTTGGAAACGCTTTATTGTCAAGTTTTAGTCGAAGAAAAGTTTATATTTGTACAAAAGTGTGTTCACTTTCAAATATTCAGTAAGATATAAGCACAAAAATATGCACCCAATTCTCTTTTACAGCTACATGCACACAATTTCTCAGTAAATAACTGGAAAATCAAAAATTTCTTGTTTCCTTTTTTACAAAGCCTATATTCAAAATGTTTTGATTCCTTTTTCAGGATCACAAAAGTTACTTGATGTCTGCACAGTTAATTTATGAACTGTAAATTGTATCCCTGATTCACAACACTACTTATGCATAACATTCAGTATTAGCAAATTGAATGATTCAATCTACTGATTGAACTTATCTTTACATTTTGCCTGGTTAATTTATATGAATAATGATAATCGTTAGAATAATTACTACTGTTTGATTTATCTATTTAGCAGAATAATTCATTCATATCTCTTTTCATCACTTTATTATATATTAATTAATACTGATGTTTTTTAATCTTTCATTTGATGCTAAAATATTTCAAAGAAAACTTAGATTTCAGTAATTTTTAAGATACCAAATGATAATAATAAAGTGATGAAGAACTGAATCCTAGAGAGATTTGAATCGTATCAACTATGATAAATTCAAGGTGATAATGAAGAAATTGAAAAAAGGAAAAGAAACTGAATTCGCAAACTGCAAGAGCATAAAATACAAGAAAACATGGTCAGAAATCAGCTGAACATTCCCAAATTAGGCAAGTTAAGGTTAATGTTAAACTAAGTGATCCTATTTGGTAGGTTTGCATTACATTTTAATTTAAGTGATATGCTTTACTAGAATTAGTTAAATACCAATATCATCAACGAATATATCACTGGTTCGTTGAACGCTGTGATATGCTATTTGAATTAATCGGTATAGTATTCAGCTGGAAAAGGTATTCCTGCCTTTCGGAATTTCTATACTGATAGAGCGGTGGCGAATTGTCGAATATTGTATGCAGTTATTAAGATGATAGAGCATGGGGATTACGAGATTATATCGCTTTGCAATATGATAATACAACAAATACGAAGTTATCACGTATATTTAGCATTAAAGGTGTCCGTATCAATCCTGCTGATGTGGTACAGCTTATTGTTGTCAAAACTTTTTATGAAGTTCTGCCGGAAATGAAACTAACCAAAACCATGCGTTTGAAATGGTTGTTTATATTCAAGATGAAGGGAAACAAACGGTTCGAGAACATGGAAGAATGGTTTTAATAATTTCTCACTCACCTCAATACCAGTCAACATTGAAGTTAACATTTTTAAATAACAGCTCGAAATTAGAATTTGAATAATATAATACTGTCTTATAAAGGGCTGGAATGATACGAAAGTGGCATGGACTGGTAATTAGCGGAAGCTATTATGGTTAAACTTCTCCTGGACCCAGATTTAGTTTCCACAACTTGCACAAATTTGTTAAGGCTTAAATTTTTGTTTTAAACAGCAAATAATCACGACCATCGTTATCACAATATTTTGATAAGAGACAATAAGTTGAAGAACTAGTTGCTTCAAAATGTCCTGATAATGATATTGAGGAATTAGAATCAGCTATCTACAAATCCATATTTCCAGAAACATCAATACATCCAGAAACTATAGCAAGGCATTCGTGGCAAACTATATCAAGTATATATGTGGTTGAATTTTGTATTTGTGACTTTCCATAAATCCCGATATGAGGATTAGCCGAATGATTACCAACATATGTGTTTCAAATTTGATTGAAACAATATTTCTCAGTAAGACTTCTTATTGTTGATGAAATCAAAAAATGTGAAGGACTGGCAGAAACTTAAACTACCGGTTGAACTTCTGAAATGTTTAGCTCGTCTGTTTCTAAGCTGCGGAAAACAAAAAAAATTCAAAATAGCAAATGTTAATACCCATTCAATGTTCAGCCATCTGTGAATCATGCTTAAATTTACGTCGTAATCTGCACTTTACGAGAGAAATGTTGTTACCAACTCATATGATGTACATTGTTCTAACATCATTATAGCCAGTACTCAAAGTAACGCTTCAGCTCTCATTAGTGGTAGATTAACGGCATCCGATATCCACACACCAACCATACGTTGGTTTCATTTCTTTTCAAAAATTAGAAGTCCTTATTCAAGGGGAGATAAATATCTACCGCGCTCATGAACGTTCTTCTGCGCAATTTCGATGATTTTTATTAAGGTTATCACAATCTGGCACCATCATACCACCACGTCATCGACCAAATCAACCTGCGTATTTCATTAACAGGACTGCTCTATAGATGTACCAGTGAGAAAATCAACGAGAAATCGCAACGGAAACATACTCCAGTAGCATCTACTCTCAATAACCTAACTCTTTAATTTTAGTGGCTCTTCGTGATTTTTGCTACATTTTCATTTTGTAGCTGGAAATTTTTTAATACTGCGTGTTCATATTGTGCTTTATGAATTATTGAACAGTTACCAGTCCTTAGGTAATTTTATAAAAATCAGGTACAATGTCTTGTGTAATTATGTGTCTAAAACTAAACTGTTTACAACCATAGTTCGCTAACAACGAAAATTCTTTTAAAAAAGTAACCAGTAGTGGTAGTGTCGAGATCTTCATCGGCAACAGGCCTTTTGAAGAGATAAAATTACTATTAGTCATTCTTTGGAAGGACCACCTTTGACGTTGTTAAAAAGATAATTTCAACAGCCAGATATAAGCAGCTTAGAGGTCTTTTATCAAAACTCGCTTTAGTCACCAACATATGAGGAATTTTCATATGACTTCTAAATTTACTCCTTATATCACAGACCAATTTCCCATCTCATCTATAACAGCATCACAAAATCGAATTGAGGTATTACTAGTTTAGCACAGCTGAGATATAGTCAGAAAACTGACCACATGCAGATTTAATAATGCATTCAATTCGTCACATCTGTATATACTTTTATATATTACGCTATTAAACACAAACTCCGCTGGAGTTTCAACATATATTAGCTTTAATAGTGTCAGGTTTTAATTTTCTCAAATTTTCCCGAGAAAAAAAACAGTGCATGTCCGGACAAAGATCCGCAAATATTTCATTTCATACTAAAGTGCACTGAAGTATTACGATTTGTTTTTAGCTTAAGAGAAATTTGGATATTTCAATTTGGACAGCAAAAATTTCTCTGTTCGCATAGAACAAAAGTGTATGATATTAAATGTGTAAAATACAAATACCAATAAGACATGCGACAATAAGTCGCACAAGGATGTCGAAAGATGCCCAGCAATGGTAATGCTGTAACAGGAGTAACTTACCTTTGATGAACTCCCAAACCGGGATCACTTCTAAAAACCTTAATAAACAGACAAATCTGTGATGAAAATTAGCTCGTATATCATTTCGGGTAATATTGTTAGCCAGTCGAAATTCCGCACTCGTAAACACTGAAATTAGCAACTGAAATCTACCGAAAAATCTGACCTCGGCACGGAATCATGTGAAAGCACTCAAATGCAGTGGCGGTCTCAGAAACGACAGAAAGAATCAAGCGAAAAAAAAAATGGTGGAATGAAAAAATTATTTGAGAATAAGTTAGCTAATGATCAACGCAAACAAACCTGATCCGCACCCTTCCTTATGTGAACGGCAAAACTAAAAAAACGCGCTGTTCCAGAATATCAGCATGTTTATAGTAACAAAGTGTTTGCTCAAAATAACAGCAGAATTCAAATCAAACAAGTATGGTAGTGAAATGTCATTCAGAAAGACCATGAAAAAATGTACGTGGAAATACAAATATATTAATAGATTTTCGAAATATAAGACGTTCCAAAATCTCATTTGAATTCAATTTTAGCCAGCATAACAATAAAAGCAAACTTCATAATTAACGATGTCCGTAAGCAGACAGAAATTCACCTTGCCGCCACACAGATTTGTTGTTGGTCAAGCAAATTATTAGCAACAGGGTAAATCCGTACATAGACCGGATAATGAAATATGAAAATCAGTAGGCATTTCCAATCTTTTTTTTTTCGAAAGTAAAGAATTTCAAAATATTCTTGCTAAAAGATATTACGGTCATTTAGAACCGAAATTCTGTTAAAAAATATAACAGTATGAATAGTACTAATTGTGCAAGAATTATTAACAATCACATGAATTTACGAATGAATGAGTAAATGAATAGGTATCGGTAAAAACAACGTAGCAATATTCACAGTAATTCATTTTTGAAACTTTAACTTTATAGTTGGAATTGGATAGGGAAACTTGCTGCAAAAAAAATTAATACATGCTATCAAACAATCATCAGGATGACTACATAGCTAATTAATAGTTATGTTTACTAATAATCCTCTCCATTTCTCGCATTAAATCTTGAAACAAAAATGCTATTTCTAAAATAGCACTATCATGAAAACCGTGGATCAAAACTGAAAAAGAATAATCTTAAGAAAACTCTACTTAAAATATCCAACACATAAATGCAATAATAGGTTAAATGAATCATACAGAAAAGTTACTTTTAAAGGATCATTACTTATGGAACTGTTTCAACAACCAAATTTGCTTACTCATGTATATCTATGAGCTCATTATTAAATTAATAACTCCACAGAAAAAAGTAATTAACTTTCCTTAAGAAATGAAAACACTCAACATAAGAACTTACCAAAATAGAAATGTAGAAATGAAGAGAAAGCTGAAATAATTACAGCGTTGTACGCAATAAACCAAGGAAAAGTTTCACAGCTAAACAGTTATAGGTGTCGAGAAAGTAGCACAGAATACAGCTGGTGAATTACCCCCCATTAGGAGTATCAGGGGATGCCTTTAGGGCCAATGCAAATAACAGATGACCACATTCAGGTGTCAATAAAGTTATGTTGCGTGCGCAAGCCTGAATTAATCGATCAGCCATATTACTAGCAGCAAAAACATATAATACACCGCTGGGTACAGTTACAACACCGGCAGCATCTTTCTCGGAAAGATAATTAACCAGTGGCCGAATAGGTTTATCACACGCTACAGCAACCATTAAGCTAAGTTGTTTCTTTGATGAATGAATTAACCGCTCCTCAAGTGCCTCCTGACTAATCAATGGCAACCGTTGAGTAATGTGCAGTCTCAGTGCACTACCATCTGTCGGATCACGAAGTAATTTCTGAAGCAAATGTTCTGTTCCAGAGATACGATGCAAACGAATCGCGTATTCAGTTTTTTTCAGGATAATGAAACCTTGCCACGTTGGTGCAATTCTTCGTTCTAGCTCATCAATAGTGTCGATTTCACCATCAGATGGTGTACTTGGACTTTCAGGTGGCGTACGTGGACCCTTGTTGCGCTTTCTCGACCCGGCAGACATGCTTCGTCGTCTTTTACGGTCTTCTTTTTGGTCATCTCTAAAAAGAAGAGACTCTATATACAAATATTTTTCCATAATTATAAAACTTCACTTATAATTATCTAAGGATTGGAACAAAGGAACACAGGAAATAATGAACTTGGCAAAGTCAACGATGATGCATCTATCTCTACCACCCAGTGGAAAACCTTTCATGGCACGACAAGCATCCATTGCTGCATTCTGATCAGTAAACCGTATATACGCGAAGTCAGCGCCTTCTTCATAGTCCAGCCGATCAATAAGTCCATATCGATCAAATTCCTGTAAACTAGAAACAGTCTACAATTTCTTTTGAAACTATTTCATAGTTAAAGTTTGCAATCACTTGTGAAACTCGAATATCCAAAGAAAAATATATTACAATACCAAAGCGTGGTTTGAGCATCCATATACATCCCGTTATACTTCGAAGCAAAAAATAAACCTAATTAGAAAATCACCTAGAATAATACACTGAAAATCGAAAAAACTGCCTTAGCCAAATATTCTGCAGATGTCCACGGTCCTAATCCACCAATCCATAAACGATTTGATGGCTGTGATTTCCCGTATCCGATTTTACAACGGGTTGTTCCTGGCCGTATTGGACGGTCATGTTCATTGGCTTTTGCATTCATGGACTGTTCCAAAGTCTATGAAAACACAAAAGTGATGACAGCATAATTAATATAACTGTCTCATCATTGAGAGAAATATAATACTATGAAGATTATGTTTCTCGCGAAAATCCACCTGGAAAAGTACGAAAGCATATGCAGCATTAGTTTCTGGAGGTGTTTTGATATCAACATCTTCAACTTTTCCATACTTTTCGAAAACACGACGAATTTCTGACTCCCGTATATCTGCTGGCATATTTCCCACAAAAAGTGTTCTTGTTGCATCACTGTCATCTTCTTTCAAATTCCATGTTCCTCCCTCCTCACGACGTCTGTTGGGAGATTTTCTAAAGCAACATTTCTTTACACATTAGTTCACTTTTTGCAAACAACGCCTCTGTGAAGTGGAATTACCTTCTTAGGGGATCCTTTCGTTCACGCTCCCGTTCAGCTTGCAGTGCTCGATTATATCGATCGGGAATATACTTTCCTTCTTGATCTCTGATGATGCCTGCGGGATCAAGATGAAGTCGCTTTCCAAGTAATTTCTGCAACCTTGGTAACATCGTATGCCGAATTGTTCGCGCCGCCTCTGGGCGTTCAAAATTTACGTAAGCAAGACGTTGCTCATCGCCAGGGTTGCGCACTATTTTTATCTGAAAATTAATTTGCATTTCAAGGAAAGAAGAAAACGAAAAAAAAACGGCAGCTGTGTTCGACCTATACGAGCGCATATGCAAATACCAAACAATAAAGGTCTCATTCAGTTGAATTTCCTAAAGTTAAAGAAGCAAACACAAATATAATATCTGAAAGACGATCACCTCAAATGGAGCATATCGACGAAATTCACGCTCCAGAATATCTTTAATTTCGTCCTTCGTAATCTTGTTGTCAAAATGCGAAAAGCGAAGATTCATATATTCTTCCGGGGAGTGACTACCAAAGCGATCTCTAAATCAAGGAGAAAAGCAAAATGTATGTAATATAGCTGACTTGCAACATTAATTTTATATTGAAAACATTTGTCGAGGACTGAAATAAAACTAAATGTTGTCGAGATAGTACTGTGAGAAAAGTACATTTAAAAGTACTTGGTACATATAAAAGGATTCTAGTGTTTATCATGAGTTTGGGGCGAACGTCCAAGATAAAGTGAATGCATATTAGTCCTATTGGTTA
Source organism: Brugia malayi (assembly GCF_000002995.4). NCBI lineage: Eukaryota > Metazoa > Nematoda > Chromadorea > Rhabditida > Onchocercidae > Brugia > Brugia malayi. Next base: position 5,620,147 of record NW_025062479.1, read on the forward strand.
CAATGTATTCCCGTAAATGGAAATCAAATCTGATATGATGGATGAGGAAATCGATTGGAGTTATGTATAGGGAAGTGATCATCACTTCATCGTAGAAGTCTAGCACACCTGTTTTTTGTCCACCCCTTAACATTAAAAATCATTTTTAACCTGTAAAAAGAGGATAGATTGGCATCTGGATCACTGCTATTTTCACGTCGGAACGATAGGCGTTGAACAGGCCTGGACTGCCTACCGTTAGCATTATACGCTGTACCGCGTTGGTTACGCCCATCACGCCCACCAGCATACCTTGTTCCCATATCTGCAAAATACTATTTAAAGCTTAGAAAACAAGTAAGCGAGGAAAAGAGTACACTTTCGAAAAACATGGGAACGTTTTTTCATTGCGAGACAGGGGTTAGTCGGGAGGTAACAGCCACCTTTTATTTGAGCTTTTTAATTCAGAGAGCCTTTTCTTCCTCCTGCCTCTGGACCACTCTATCAATCTTCTTACCAACATGAAATGAAAGTGATAAAAAGACTACCTTGCAACCACAAGGCCTTCCCACTCACTGTACTACTACTAATTTCTCAACATTCCTATACTAATTAATGCTATTTCGCTTCCAACTTTCTTATTACTCCTGGTATCTCTTTAGCAGCACTACTCCTTTTTTGATTCCAGTGTGTGACTGAATAAGGACATACAGAAACTAGCAGCGCTCTCACCCCCTTAAAGACATATAATTCGGCAGTCCCTGCTTCTCCCCCTCCCTTACCCAGAACATCCAATCAAACCACGTCCAAAACTACCTTGTATCACACCGTATGGTTGAGTGCCTGTTTTGCAATACACATTCCAACTAATCCCTGAAAATGCTTAGTTCAGTCCATCTGGAGTTGAGTGATTTTATATTATTCTTATTATTGCTTCTTTATGCATCTGGAATTAGGGATCCTATCGAAATTCAAAACTCAGGGTACAAGGCACGAACTGATGGCCAATTTTGCAAGGTAACTGTTCTAAGCATGCTCTGCATTTTATTGCAGGAAAAGTCTTTAGATCGAATTTCTCCATTGGGAACTTGAAAATGGCAGCAACTAGGAACTTTTGGCTTTTTTCATTTCCTAATTTCGGCTTGGGTCATTAAGTTTCGTATTTATCTTTGCATCTTCTCAGTTATCCTTTCCTTCACATAATTACTGAAGTTGAATGGGTTCAGATTGCCTTAATAGCATAGGAAGTGTTTTAAAATGCATGCCATTGCCATTGCAAAAATTTCTAGTCATCTAAAAGGTTTTCAAAAGTATTGAACAGAATATCTGCCTGGTTAAGTTTCTTTATAAAAATGCCCACAGCAGTGCCATTTACAATAATAGATATGTTAACAAATTCAATAACTAAATAAGTTGCAAAAGTCATTCTCAGCAAAATCTTAATTCAGTTATGACCTCTCTTATGTATTGCTGTAAATCCTTAATTTTCTTTCTTCTGTTTCATCCTCTTTTCTTCTCCACGAAAAACTTTTATTTTGCACAAATTTTATCGGAACACAATGGAAATAATCTATAAATGATTTCTACATTAGAAAAGTCTTGCAGATGGCGTTATCAGGAAAAAATGACTGAGAATGGGGAATAAAATTTGAGAAAAGAAACATTATAACGAATTCATCAAAGTACAGTTGATTGTACTGAACTTATAAAAACAGGAGAACTTTGACTTAGAATCAGTTGAGATGAAAGTTGTAATGATCGGTCCAGTTCTATCCGTTTACATTTGTAGCGACGATTTTGGAACCAAATTTTGACTTGGGTGGAAGTAAGACCCAGCGTCACTGCTAATCTATCCCGTTCTGCTGCATTCACATATCGCTGCAATTTGAAACGCTCTTCCAGTTCATTCACCTAGAATTCAGTTATCCGTCTCCTATCATTTGCGACTGGAGGAGTTTTGATCTGTTCTGTTTCTTGTAGCATAACAATTGCTAAATCAGAAAGTACTTTCTGTCGATAACATGCATTATGTATGTACGACATGTTAGGTCTGCAGTTCCCGAGTTCTTTAATTTGGCACACAGTTCCTATGGGCACTTGTTAATTAGAAAAATGTAAGGAAAAAAGAAGTCGTACCTAAAAGTATACTTTTTGATCTTATGGAAATCTAAAAAAGTTTGAAACTATGAATTCCGTTCACCAAATTTGAGATGGATTCAGCCGAATTGTGTACAGTGTACAAAACATAGGGTTAAACAAAGAACAAAAAAATATCTGTAAAATGCAACAAATTTATCAAAGCCACCTGAGACTGGGTAAACAAAACGCGGGGTTTCCGTCGCGTCTGCTGCGACCGGAGCTGTACAGAACATTTGAGATTACCATTACTGCCGGGACGGCTAGCGGTTAAATCGAATCGCGAGTCACTATGCATATCTAGAATTCTAATCCAAATAAACTGAACCATTATTCACCGGATTAATCAAGCAGTTAATGCTTGCAATAAATAAACTGTTATTATCATTATTTACAACTCCTTCATTACTAATACTGTTCGAGTCCGAATCAGGAAATTGTTCTAAATTGCTCATTTTAGACTGTAACATAACAATCAATCATTCCTAATTTTTTTGTCTTTTCGGAATTTTAGATTGAAAGTTATCAATCTATAATTCATAAAGTTAATATGCGAGTGATAAACACTTACTTAAATGTGCATGAAATGCAAACTGTGGTACAGATGTGCTAGATGGTAACCGTTCATTGAAATCCAAATATTGCATATCATTCATCGAGGTTAGCTGTTTCAACAAAAAGTTCCGTACAGGAAACATGTAAGACGACACGTTTGGAGTTGCTGATAATGATGATAAAGTTGTACTGTTTGTCATAGATAAACTCCAAGGGTATTCGAACGTTGACATTCGGAAATTAGGTGCTGATATTGAATTATTATCTAGATTCACTACATTCAACTCGGATTTTTTGGATGAGCGAAATTCCGGATGAGGAGTATGCTAGCAGTGAGGTTATCGAACCGTTTTGGATTTTGTTAACTGTTGTTTGATGATGCATGGCCATTAATGGGGGATTCGATGATTCAAATCATTGAATTCAATTGATGCGAGTGTTGGGAGACGCGTCTTATGTCTTTAAAAGATTCTCACGCGGCTAATTTTTACCTTGAAATGACTTTCTAGTCCTCTTGTCCACATGAGGAAAGAGTATGTGAGAGAGAGAAAGACAGAAAGGAATTCTAATGGGTTCAGAGACGATACGAATAGATGTTACGGTACTGAAGTGTATTTACATAGCCAATCAGTAGTGCTCATTTTCTAGGAATTCTGAATAAAGAAATTGGAAAGTGAGAAGCGAAGAGGAAGAAAAAGGAGAAATGGATTACATTACAAACTTAAATGCGCCTTTGCTTGAGTGAGTAGAACTTACTGCATTTCAAACCTTTGTATTATTTTCCATTATCCCTCAAGCCGTCTTTGATGTAAACAGAATTGATCCATTGAAGTGATATAAATCAATTCCGTTAATCTACCAATGAGAATGCCTAGTTGCCTACAACAATCACTGTCTTTCATACTTGGCATATTTTTTCGAAATTCCTATTTCTGAATTTCCCCGCCCTCCCTCCACCAGCACTTATCCTTAATTTGAAAAATAAGTTCCAAACAAATTGCATAAATAGTTTCTTAATTCCAACTAATAATTATCTACATTCAACTACTCTGCAAACAGCTGCTTTGTAATTTCACTTGAAAAAAAAGTGATATTGGCATAAACTGTTAAAATAATTTCCCATAATAAACACTGGATTTCTTGAAGTGGTGCTTCAATGTAGTATGTTTTAATATTACTATCAATCAATCAATTACTATTAACTATATCCTAGTAACAGCAATAAGTGAGGATATAGCACAAATCTTTTTAACCAGTTAAGCAATGAAATTTGTTTTGTAAAATTAAATGTCTTGAAAACAATTTAGAATGTTAGCAGGTCAGTTTATGCAAGTAGATGGTTCTCTAATGGTCAGTGTGAATTCAACTGTGAATAACAGTATGAGCAACAGAAAAATGGATAAAACTTTACTGTTATAAATTCAATATTCTTAGTGAAATAACTGTTAGTCTTGACACTTTCACTTTTAGAACTTTTGGATGGTAAACGAACCATGAATCAGAGAATATAGGATCAATTTCCAGAGCTTTCAATATTGTGCACTAGTTCAATTTGAAAGGCATTGACTTGATTACTGAAACAGTTCAAATCAGTAACTTGAGCATACGAAATACCAACAATTTGAACGAGCGATAAGCTTACTGAACAATATCTAACCTGTTCGTGCTCAACAATATCAAATAATAATCTCAATTTAGCAGTTCTTATATTTGATTACTTCATGGAATTTGTCTCCATCTTATTTATATTAAATTTCGCGAAACATGTCCATCACATGTCTTAAACCATTTTTAATTTCTCTTTCTTGTTCTCCTCATATTTTGATTTGTCGAATCATGTGGTCTTTTAACGATAAATTTCTCACAAATAGTTGCACCTCCAATAGACTTTCTAAAGATCACGGCCATGATTATTAATACCAGCAGATTTTTCGCGTTAGAAAATGAATATTGTGCTTTTATAATTGAAATAAACATAAACACATTTCGAGAAATTAGTTGCTAAAAATCTATAAAATTAATGATCAACCATATTTCCTTCTCTAAGGTATATGAAATGCGTTGATGAATGCACCCCAGTACTTTTTACTAGAGCAACAAACCATAACCACTTTAAAAAAACCAATACTTAGAAGAAATTAATTTCAAAAAAATTACAAACAAATCATACATCTACATGGCATGAACGTGCGAAGAATGTGGATATTACAATCTTTTAAGCGAAGCATGTGACAGAAGGATATGTACCTGCGTGATCGTCTTACAGTTTCAGTGCTGAAACTGTTGTACTCATTTTACACAATTTTTCACTTACTACCACAAAGAAGAAACTGAAAATATACTTTCTTTCTTACTTATAAAAATTATTATTCTGAATGGAAAGAAGCATATTCAATTCAATGTCATCAATTCTTTTTCGGAAAATTTCTTGTTGATGAATTATCAATCAATATAATCTACGGAGTGGTATCTGTCGTGAAACTCAAAATAAATTATAACAAATATGGCTAAATAACCAAAAAAACTTGTGTTGGAAAATTTCACCCAAATGATTCACCACACAAAATACGACTAATTAAATGTTACCATGGTCAACATGATGAATTTTCTATCTTTTTTTTGTTTATCACGAATCTTTTAACTAAATTCTCATCTTTATCACAACCATGCTTATCTTTAATGTTCAAACCAAACCACATGCAATGTCTCTGATCTGATAATCAATCGTATTTCAATTGTTATGCTAATCAAATCTTCCTTAACACAGTTTTCTTTGTTGATCACAAGCACATTTCCTGCCCATTTTAATTGAATTTTATATGCAACAGGATTTTCTAATCTATCTATCTAATCTATCTATCTATCTATCTATCTAATCTATCTATCTATCTATCTAATCTATCTATCTATCTATCTAATCTATCTATCTATCTATCTAATCTATCTATCTATCTATCTAATCTATCTATCTATCTATCTATCTATCTAATCTATCTATCTATCTATCTAATCTATCTATCTATCTATCTAATCTATCTATCTATCTATCTAATCTATCTATCTATCTATCTATCTATCTATCTATCTATCTATCTATCTATCTATCTAATCTATCTATCTATCTATCTAATCTATCTATCTATCCTATCTATCTATCTAATCTATCTATCTATCTATCTAATCTATCTATCTATCTATCTAATCTATCTATCTATCTATCTAATCTATCTATCTATCTATCTAATCTATCTATCTATCTATCTAATCTATCTATCTATCTAATCTATCTATCTATCTATCTAATCTATCTATCTATCTATCTAATCTATCTATCTATCTATCTAATCTATCTATCTATCTATCTAATCTATCTATCTATCTATCTAATCTATCTATCTATCTATCTAATCTATCTATCTATCTATCTAATCTATATCTATCTATCTATCTAATCTATCTATCTATCTATCTAATCTATCTATCTATCTATCTAATCTATCTATCTATCTATCTAATCTATCTATCTATCTAATCTATCTATCTATCTATCTAATCTATCTATCTATCTATCTAATCTATCTATCTATCTATCTAATCTATCTATCTATCTATCTATCTAATCTATCTATCTATCTATCTAATCTATCTAATCTATCTATCTATCTATCTAATCTATCTATCTATCTATCTAATCTATCTATCTAATCTATCTATCTATCTATCTAATCTATCTATCTATCTATCTAATCTATCTATCTATCTATCTATCTAATCTATCTATCTATCTATCTAATCTATCTATCTATCTATCTATCTATCTATCTAATCTATCTATCTATCTATCTAATCTATCTATCTATCTATCTAATCTATCTAATCTATCTAATCTATCTAATCTAATCTATCTATCTATCTAATCTATCTAATCTATCTATCTAATCTATCTATCTATCTAATCTATCTATCTATCTATCTAATCTATCTATCTATCTATCTAATCTATCTATCTATCTATCTATCTAATCTATCTATCTATCTATCTAATCTATCTAATCTATCTATCTATCTATCTAATCTATCTATCTATCTATCTAATCTATCTATCTATCTATCTATCTATCTATCTAATCTATCTATCTATCTATCTAATCTATCTATCTATCTATCTAATCTATCTATCTATCTATCTAATCTATCTATCTATCTATCTAATCTATCTATCTATCTATCTATCTATCTATCTATCTATCTATCTATCTATCTATCTATCTATCTATCTATCCTATCTATCTATCTATCTATCTATCTAATCTATCTATCTATCTATCTAATCTATCTATCTATCTATCTAATCTATCTATCTATCTATCTATCTATCTATCTATCTATCTATCTATCTATTATCTATCTATCTATCTATCTATCTATCTATCTATCTATCTATCTATCTATTATCTATCTATCTATCTATATCTATCTAATCTATCTATATCTATCTATCTAATCTATCTAATCTATCTAATCTATCTAATCTATCTAATCTATCTAATCTATCTAATCTATCTAATCTATCTAATCTATCTAATCTATCTAATCTATCTAATCTATCTAATCTATCTAATCTATCTAATCTATCTAATCTATCTAATCTATCTAATCTATCTAATCTATCTAATCTATCTAATCTATCTATCTAATCTATCTATCTAATCTATCTAATCTATCTAATCTATCTAATCTATCTAATCTATCTAATCTATCTAATCTATCTAATCTATCTAATCTATCTAATCTATCTAATCTATCTAAATCTATCTAATCTATCTAATCTATCTAATCTATCTAATCTATCTAATCTATCTAATCTATCTAATTATCTAATCTATCTAATCTATCTAATCTATCTAATCTATCTAATCTATCTAATCTATCTAATCTATCTATCTATCTATCTATCTATTTGAGAAGACCTAAAGTCTCGGCTCAGAAGCTGAAACAGTAAGTTCGCATATATTTTTTAAATAACTTGAATCAGCGATAATCTCCCTCTTAATAAAATAAATATTAACCTCAACCATATCATTTTTGCAAAGTACCTCCTTTTCGGCTCTACAAATTACTCCAATCCGATATTATTTCGTGACAGTATCCCAGCAAAGTATCTTTCGCAGTAATTTTCATTTACAACACAAAGAATATTCGTAATAAATCACAGAGATAATGGATAAATTCTAGAAAAATCCGTTATACTATGGAAAGAGGTAACGAATATAAAGCAATAAAAATAGACTAACAACACATCAGTGTTATACAATTCGACGGTATTCCAAAATCACTATAAATTTACTAACAAGGTATCCTGTAGTGCAGCGAATTTTGATCATAATTAAACAGAGCACACTGACAAACATCATAGAATTTAAGGATTACCGCTTTTTATACAAACAAGGCTTCAATATTAATCCAATAGGTCGTTTCTGCACCACTTTACCAGTTTTCATAAATTCCAAAATTACAAAATAACCACCATCTTTCATCATCTAGAAATCTTTCAATAAATAACAAGTGTACTATTTGAAATGTATTACTGCTATTAAACTCTTTTTCATCATCCAGGCGCTATATAATAACAACGAACCTTTCCAGTAATAGCAAATCCCATTTTTGCTACGGCGTGAATGAACCGTTTTAAGCTTATAAATCGACTCGCAATTTCGGCTATTTTCAAAAAACCACTGAAAAGAGACATTAGTCAGATTCTTTTAAAAAAATGATTAATTTGAAGGACAAATCTGCATTAAACTTTCACGTTATTATTTAAAAATATATGAAGCGATAACAAACCCTTTCTTCAATATTCGATTCGCTTCTATCAAATATTCGTTCAAATTAGTCCCCATCAATGAAAGACAAAAAATAACAATATCCACCGATTCATTACACAGTGGGACCTACACAAAACTATTTATCAATGGAAACAAACTTCAGCTAGAAAAAAGGTTGAATTAGGAACACAGTTAGATGAGTCTAGAGCATGTTCACATAATTGAAACTACTTTCAAAGTTGCTCCTGATATTAACTTGTTATGTGCTTCGAATCACTCTGATGATCTAAGGTTATATTTTTTTCATCATAAGTCTTATCATGCTCACTGGGATAACTTTTAAATTAAAGCAACAATTTCAACTTTTAAAGTTTGTACTTGTTGAGGATAGTGTACTTATTATTATTGCCTTCTTTTCTAACAGCTCAATGCAAAATAAGTGAAGCGTAATATTGCTATACGTTAGCGATAAATTGGTAATGAATTTAAAGATGCCCAATAATAGAAGATTAATGAAAACTATTATACTACTAGCCCCTATTATACACTACTTATACCAATAAAACCAATATTCTCATGATCAAACATACCATGGACATGTCACACGCCACAACGCGATCATTCACAGCAACCAAATCGAATGAATGTACAGTGGCTATATGTGACAGTGCATCAGCAATTGTTGCATTTCCACATCCCAAATCAGCAATCACTAAGCCATTATGCTTCAATGATTTTATCCATTGAATAATGATGCGAACTGGATTAAAAGGCCATTTGTTTGCCTATAAATGATCCCTTTAATAACCTCAGATACCATTCTCATTTTCTAAACATGCATAATTGCCTAAAGTTTAATTTTTTCCAAATACAATAGATTTACTATATCACTGCGGGAATACCTCTACAGCATATCAGCTATTAAATTAACTACATCGTACTTTGTATTCAAACAATTAGCATCCTTTTCATCGAGGTGGATAAATTATTAAACAACAAAATTTTTACATTATATATTGACACAAGTATTTGTGCATTAATTCCATATGATTCTCATTAGCAAACCTGTTTCTGATATCCTTTGTGGTACAATTTAAAAGCCTGTGGATCCTTTCGAAATAGTTCCATAGCTTTCGCACCACTCATAGTATATAACTGCTCGTTGATATATCGAAATAGTGAGGAACCAATCCCTTCTCTATCATTTATTTCTTGTCTATTCATTGCGCCATTTTCAGTTGAACCGTTAGAGTTGATCCTCTTAACTCTACTTCTCCTCTTTTTTCTCATTATTTGCACATCACTTGAAGAGATGGTGTATTCATTACCTAAAAGAACAAATAAATGCAAGAAGAAAAGTATTCGTACAGCTCTGCATTTAATGGCTCTTTGACGACACCTTATATAAATTATATATACATATAATTTTACCATTTTCTTTCTTCAGTTTTCTTTTCGCTTCCTTAGCAGCTTTCTTCCGAACTTTATTTCGCCATGGACGATGCTGTTTTTTCTGCCAAAACAACAAACTGTTGAGAAATATTTAGAAAGACTAAACTTAAGGTCACTTAAATCCAACAACAGTTGGCTGTTGCGATTTTAACTACAACTTAATTCATTACTGGACGGTTAATTACCGAACTCCCATCTAATCAATACAATATTATACTCCATCCATTCATCACACTATAATTATAACACAAAATAAAACTAACAAATATTGTCACCAAAGTTTCCACTTCTTCACTGTAATCGACATCTCCCTGCTTGGATGAAATCATATTATTTCTGCCCACCAATTTCTCCTCATGTATCATCAAACTCTGTCTCTCTCTCTCTCTCTCTCAAAAAAAAAAGAAAAGAAAACCAGTCCAAGTGTTATTCTTTGCAAACAATGAATATTCTAACATATTTAAAACAGCAAGCAAGACTGAAATTCTCAAATAACTGGATGAATTTTGGAAAAATGGGTAAAATCCGCAATTAGATGACCTCAAAAACTTATTAACGTCGAGAATTAAATCAGCCCTAAGAAGATTAACAAACGATTGGTCCATAATGATATACTGATAAGCTACCACTAAAGTTATCAAAATTAAGGTGTAAAATAAGTATTTCGATGTGTTACTTGTACAAAATGAATGTAGAGGAAATACAATATATTAACAAATTTTACTTTCAAACAATTAACTACTGTACCAGAAATGCAGTAAAACACAGGCTTAACATCATTAAGCATGGCGATAAAACAAACAGTGTAACAGATAACAAAATCAGTTCAAATTCAGCCGAACAGGGTTTTTTGATAATTACTACATATTAACGATACAGTAACAAATTCAGCAGTACTTCAAATTTACCGTCTATCTGTTTTCCCAAGTCCACGCTTGCCAGAAAACAAATGCTTCGGACGCTTGACAAAGATATGCCTGTCAGCTTCACCTTTCCTTGCTTCGTATTGTAAATTCCTCTGTTTCTTTCGTCCAACTTTCTTCGTTATCTCTCGTACCTAAATTAAATTTCGTTAACTAATTTAAGCAGAATTCTTCACTAACTTCACCCTACCAACATCAATGTTAGCACCAAGTTCACGAACATATATATGTTAGCCTTATCTTAAAGAAATGAGGTTACATATTTGAGCATCTTTCGCAGTAATGCTGATCTTTAGCTCACCATTATTAAATGCATACAAATTCAAAAAAAGAAAAATCGCTAACTTCATCATTCTTTATACCCCGGATATCACGACTTGGTGGTCGACTAGCAACCAAGCCTGGACTCTTTCCCACCCGTATTTTTTTGATAGTAGGTTCTTTTAGCTGTTCCTTAGCCAAATTTTTCAACTGCGATGGATCAATGTTAGCACCAAGTTCACGAAATTGTTCTTCTAAACATGCCATAGTTCTATCCCGTTTTCTTGCAACAGAACGACTTAAACGTGGCTTCGTGATACTTTTTTTGGCTTGTGAAATCTGCAATTCTAAGATTTAAATAAATCACTTAACGAGTTAAGATTACAGCAATAGTTGAACTAATGTAAAAGACAATACTAAAAACTTTTCATTATACCATTTTTAGCCGACTCTCTTTCTCCATAATTTTTCCGGCATTTTCAAACAATTTCTTCGTTTCATCATCATCCAAGACCAAACCATCATCATAGTACCTAAAACATAACTTTTTATAACTATACCAAAATGCCTCTAACGTTGATAAAAGTTGTGTAAGAGCAAAAATAAATATGAATTCCTTAATAAAATGAAAAAATCTCATACCCAGCTTGAATTTTTGCTTCTTCCTCTTTCCTGATTGACTTTAACATATCTCTAACATCTGATGCAATAAAATCGGAGATATTATGTCCTTCCCATATTTCGGGCACAACATCGTATTTTTCTTCATCATTCTTTAGTAAATAATGCTCTACAAGAAGTAGAAATATAGTTGCATTAATTATATATAAAACAACTTTTTGTCATTTATTCTGAGCTAACATCATAGCCTTGTAACCTACGTAAATTTATCAATATGCAAACTCTGACGATTATCAAAATAGATAAGAAAAAAAAAAAAAAAAGATGCATTAATTGAATGAAAATTTACTTTTTAAATCAAGTATGTATTCGTCCTGCATTTCCAGTTCAATCTGGCGTTCTAATTTTCGTATTTTCCTAAATTTCTCCTCATTAGGATTATTACTGCCAAAAAATTTTTTCGTCACAACTGCTTCCGGTATATGTGGTGCACGTACCTGAAATCCAACAGTGACCGGTGACAGTGAAAATAACAAATTACAAAACCTTTAAATTCTACAAAAAATGGACATACTTTGTCATCCCTCGGAATAGGGTAAGCAACAAAAACACGGCTTAACACACCATCTTCAATTGCTAACTTCCTCGACTGCAGTTTACTTTCAACACGTTGTGTCAAAAGATGATTGCATGCCTAAACGGTAAAACATCATTTTCTTTTCCAAACAGAAATCACATGGCAACTTTTTCTTACGTTTTAAATAATATTTAAAAAATTCGTGCTATGTTTCTGAAGAAGAGAATTTTAAATAACTACTTAAACATAAGCAAAGTGATGCATACGATCTAAACTAAAAACAAACTTTTTTCTGCACCAATATCAACTTTTTGACTAACATTGATTTTTATCATACGCTTGTTTAAGGTCAATAAGTACTTCACAATTGTCATATTTCGATAGATTTATTCGCGCTATTAGAATTCATTCAACCAACTAGCATTAATGTTTCTTTCACTTGATAAAATTTCCTTAAATAGTTTTCGACTCTACTTTAGCGTTGCACAATCTTTATGCTGTAAAATACTTCAATACAATAGAAATGTAACAAAGAAACAAAAAAAAAAAAAATACTGTATTTCTGAAATCCATGACTCCCTTTTGTGTTACTGTGCTAAGTTCAAACATAGATGTAGAATCGTCCTCTAATCTTTTCAGCTGTTCCATTTTCTCCTGCTTTAGTTCATCTCGCCTTACAATATCCACCTTATTTAATCCAATCAATACTGGTTTATTCACAAATAATGGACGAATACTTTCAAATAATGCTACCTGAAAAGCCCATATAGAGTTAACATTTCTAACAAACGTTGCATAAATATTATATCGAATTAGATTTATACCTGTTCTTCAATTGTATGATCACATGTTTCACTTATATCCATGATGAACAAAATTGCAGCACGCAAATGTGCAAGTGCAGTGATTGCTTGCATCTCAATTGTATTACGTTCTTCCAAAGATTGGTCCAAAATACCAGGTGTATCAATAACCTAAAATTACTCAGTTATGATAGTCCAAATATATCTCAGATTACAACTGTAACACATTTTCTTTCAAAACAATACGATTTTTTCTAGTCTTACAAACTTCTATCTTTGAAATTTGAAACTCGTTCAAAAATAATTAGAGACAAATCTTTCGGAAAAACGATCAGTATTAGCACTTGCCTGCCAACGAAGATATTTATAATCAAGATGTCCGACATAAAGAGCTTTAGTGGTAAATGCATAAGGCTGTACTTCAACGTCAGCACGTGTTAACAAATTCATCAATGACGATTTACCGACATTTGGAAAACCACACAATATTAATGTCCTAAAATCCAAGATTAACAATGTAAACTTTTTTTGCACTCCATCGTCGATAATATCTTTTTTTTAATTATAGATTATCGCCAAAAAAAAAAAAAAAAAAAAAAAACTAACTCCCTCGTACCTTGTGTTTGGATCAATTGTTGGCAAACGAGAAAGATGTTGTCGCACCTGTTCCAAATAATCAAAACTTGATTTCTGCCTTTTTAATAGCTTTACCATTCGTCCAAGTGCTGCACGCTTTAACATTTTACAACGATATAACGAGTCGCCATATTTCATTAGACGAACATATTCTCGTGCAATACTGAAACATTTTTCATCTATAATTCATATTTCAGTCATCGTAGATGAGCTCAACTGGAACTTCAACGCGATGATAATAAGAATTGTTAAAAATTACCCATCGATCAAATGACGAGCCATGTTCATTTGTCCTAAAGCAATCTTGTAGTGGTCCTTATCGTATAAAATGTTCATAAGATCGGCATAAAATGGATGAACCTCCTGAAAATATCCCACACTGTTCTGTAAAAATTCGGAAATCGGCATTTTTGTAATTCGCTTCAATTCATACTAATGTAATTTAGCATAGAGATTTATAGCTATGACCAGGATAAAAAACAGGAAGCCAAAGAAGCGATAAGTAAAAATCACCTCCATTTTTGGAAATTCATCAATAATCTGAGTCAATTTATCGTGTAAAACCTGCTGCAAAAATTTAATCTTCCGTGTATAAAATGATCGGATCCGGCTAATTGCAAAGTGACGGCGAATCACGGTCGGTGTTTTTCTTTGTGTTTTGGAAAGAACAATCTCCTTTAAATCCTGAAAAACAAATCTGCGCTTCACAGGATTTCACTTCTGCTAAAATCTTGAGTGTAATCAAAAACTATACAGAACTTTTTTCTTTTCCACATCATACTTAAAATAAATTCGATATTATATCATTTGAATAACTATCAACCTTCAATAACAATTAACTCACTGCAGCGGATGGAACGGCTGTAATCTTTTTGAAGTTGTAAATCGCCGGCATTTGAACCTAAAGTGGAATAAATTAAATAGAAAAAAAAAAGCGCAAAATTACTGATGTCACCTTTATTGCATACCTAATACAAGCTTACTGCAACTATTATTAAGTGATCTAGTTTACCTCATCTGATCGTATAAGAGTAAATCCCCTCCATCGTGATCAAGGGATTACGTATCACCACGACGACTAACTTCCCTAACACCCCAACCGGAACACCTCCATCCTCCCCACGTCCACGTGCCACGTTATGAAACGCTATGAAACCAAACCCATCAGAGTAACACACTACACTATCTGTGGTGATAGGAAAACGAATGTCTCATATACAAAACTTTGATAATACTTGGAAATTGAGGTGGCACAGTAGTGTTTATTGTAAGGCTTGGTTAGAGGCTAATGTTCGATTTTTGGCTAGTGGAACGGAAAATTCTTGAGAAGTTACATGCAGAGACAGATTTTGATCCACAATCTTTAGAATAAACAGGAAAATCTCCTGAAAAGGCGAATTTGTCGAAGTGAACGCAATAAGAGTCGCAGATGAGAGACACTCCTTATCACCCGAAGTATTCCTATAAAGTACCATTCCAAGATGAAGCAAATAAATGATCTCATCTTTTTTCACTTTCCTGCATATATATATATATATATATATATATATATATATAGCGTACGGAAATAAGATTCTCAGGAACAAAAATTGTGTTTGAAGAAATACTTTGTATGTGTAAGTATTACATACTGTATGTGTCTGTTTGTTTATGCTAGCAAATTTTCCGTTTTACCGGTTAATCGAGTTATCTTCTGATCGGTCATGCTGTGCAAGGCTAAATCCCACTGTTGGTAAGATTCTGTTTATTTTGTTGACTTTCATAATCAGGACAATACAGAAAGAATTCAGTAACAGTAAATAGGTTTGCTATTTATTATATAAAGGTTACGATTACTTGATATTTCTTGAATTACTAATTAGACATTAAGATGGCTTTCAAAGATAGTTCGTATAACGTTGCCTTCTTGCAAATATATTGTGTATGTATCCGAAAATGACCTTTTTTTTTCCAATAAATTCCCTGGATAATGATGAATTTTCAGTTGAAAGGTTTTGGGATTCAAAGTACTGAGGAGAACATCAAAACATCCATCATCTGGATAATTTGTGATATACAGAATTCCATTACCATTAGTTCAAGAAGGGAGTCATCGTGACGGGAACGTAGTGATGACAATAATTAAGCTTACACTCAGATGCAGACATAGCAAACAGCTCGAATTTGATTCGACATGACATCTTAGAGGCTGAACCCATCAGCTAAATTAGAATATCCTCGACTTACTTAACTATCGTCACTAGTGTGCGAACATAAACATTTTTCAGATTGCACTCACTTCTGCGGACTAATTTCAGTCGCTTTTCATCATTTTTTCTTGTTTAGAGCACAAGAATCGCTCAAATCTTAGATAGTTCCGAGGAAAAGAAAACTCATTTTTTGCTATCTGGTTATTCAGATTTTTTTTTTCGTTTCAAGTTATTCACAGTCTCATAAAAAACAAAAGAATCTCAAGCAGAAAAGTAATACGAGAAATCTAAAAAAACGGTACCTCCAATGTATTCAAGTGATTCAATAAATATGATTCTAAACCAGTACTAGATGAAGTGAGAGGGTAAAATAAACTGACAGTAAACGCCCGTTCTAAATGATGTACCTTACTGCTGTATCATCACAATCTCAATATAATGATTTTAATCAAATCGCTATTGCTTATAGGAATATAATGTTGCCATTACTACATTATTAGAAAGTCTAGAATGATAGAAAGAAATAGTACGAAGAGAAGGCTACTGGAAGCTTAAGAAGTCAGCTCAACTAAATGATCTTTTAATGTGTTAAATTAACATGATCGAATTATATAATTGGTTTCAGTGTGTTCGCCACTATATCTACCCAAACGTCTCCTTTTGCATAGCAGCCTTTAATTTCCTTCCCCCGTATTTTTCTTTCTTTCTGTGTTTTTCTTTCTGGATGTTTGATTTTCCTCTTCCTCTTCCAGTTTTCAACTCCTTCCACTCCTTGCCGTTGTTTCTTACCATAATACGGTAAATCTAGTATAAATCTAATATGATGTATGTTTCAGTCAAATATTTACTATTAATATATATCTTTTCATTAATTCTTCATCACGACAATAAAATTGGGAATTAAATAGACTTCAGGAAACCAATATTTCTCTATTAACACTATGATCTAATTTTCCTAACAGTTCGAAAATCTTTACGAATTTAAAAAATTTTGAAATGTCCATTAAATTGAAGAGCGATAAAGAACTCTGAAATGGATAGATTTGATTGATTGCAAAAAAAGTACTGACATAAATAATTGTAAGATAGCGCGAACCAATGAAGATTGAAGTTACAAAACCGAATTAAGTAGAGGTAATATATCAGGTAGCCTGAGGCATTTGCAACTAATTGCTTCGACGTTCCATTCACTTAACTGCAATCACAAACTTCTAGTTATCTGTTATGCTCCCATTTGTATTTGCCCATTATTTTTTTCAAAATTCCTTGACTTTTACACAAAATAAATATTCACTTTCAATTCCAAATCCAATTTTAAAAAACAATTATCCGGACCACATATTTGATTGATGAACACATTAATTGCAGCAGATTTACCATTACCGACGCTTAAAAACCATTTTAAATTAGCCCTCTAGGAAAATGACTTGATGACAGATGAACCAGTTCAAAAAAAATTTTTGACGTTTTTTTTCCACGTTCAAAAGCAATTTCATTATGAAAATATTTAGCTATGTATGCCGATTCACTCATTTCTATCTATTGCTCGTCCAATACCACTGTAAAATTTGTTTTTACTTTGCCTGATTCAAATTTACAAAATAAAATGATTGATGAAATTTGCAAAAAAGTTATTATGCAGTTATCATACAATTTATAATTATATTTCCTTAAATTTTAAACTCTCATCTTTATGCTATGTCCCATGAATTTCAGATTTTTCATCTTTTATCTTTTTTCATTTGTTAATAATTTAGTAGTATGAAGGTGAAATTTAAGCATTTATATCTCTTATTAATATCTATAAGCATCTATAAAACCAGCAAAATAGTTATCGTTTAAAGCCAATAATGATCTATTAAGTGATTTGTACAAACTGAGTGATGAATGCACAACATGCCAATTTGTTCCAATTTGAAAGCTATCTGAGAAAGAGCTTTCTATGATAAATAATTATCAACACTAATAAAAAATTTTCTGGGAATGTATCAAAAATATTTGAGTTGCATGAAAAATAGTAGAACTCCTTATAGTTCAAAAAAAAAAAAGAAATCTCGATGCTGCTATAATTTATTAACCAAAAATTTTTGAATTTTTTTAAAGTGAAATCGAGAATTTAAATCTAAAACACTTGTCAACTACTAATGATGTCCACAGAAAACGTTCCTAATAAATAGCTCACACGCAATGACATTTTCTCATTGGTTCATTTGCATTAATATGGAGGATATGAAGTGATATTGACCACTATCTCGATGTCCGAAAACGATTTGTTTGTTGAAGCGCTTTAAGTATGATTGTGTAAATAAACTATAATAATTACAACTACCGATCAATTATGTTGCATTAATTTGTTTTATTTTTCATTTATTATTATGTTCCTTTACTGTAGTAAGAGCTTCAATATGACAAAAATATCTTATGAATATTTCTTTTACGCTACCCAGAAAAAATAGTTGTATAAGATGAAGTGATCATTTATTTTTAGGAATAATAGTGAATAGTTAATTACTCGATAAACTTGTCAAAATCAAATTTATTACGTAAAACAAGTTAGTCAAAATTTGAATCTGGCTAATCTTATCATCAGTGCTTTTGAATAATGTGATGGCTTCTGTCGAACTGATCACAATTATCTCTTCAAGCAATCATAGAAACAATTCGAGTTTGCACAACGATATATCGAAAGAATTCAGATAACAAATAGTTTAAAAAGATGCATAGAAAAACACTTATGTTTTAAGAAATTGATGCCAAATTTTGTTAGATAGCACTATAAAATAACAAATAAATTTTAAATGAATTTGAATTTGGAAATCAAAAACTGAATTCAGTTTCGAAATTTGCTGCTAAATTTGACAACCTTTTCTCATAATCATCCATTATCCAATCCATGGTATGAGTATAATGCATTTGTAATAGCCCCGACGAATGAAATATGAAAGCCACGCCCGGAACTTCAATAAGTCCCACCCGTTAACAATGTGAACAGAGTGGTGACATTTTCTTTCACTTCCTTTCGAGATTAATTCTTGACTTGAAATCTTCTGAGCACAAAATTGACTCGTAGTAATTCGGGAATTCGTTTTCTTCTTTCTATTCGTCCATTTATTCATCTGTTTTCTTAAAATTCTTCCTTTTTGTTTTCTAACATTCCTTTTTTTTTTTTCAGTTGGTAACTTTTCAGATAAAACTACTACCTATTGATTATTGCACATCTAATTTTTGAAATTTGTTGCCCTTTTGCCTAGCTCCCTGAAAGTTTTCTGTAATAAAAAATTGAAGATGCGATTTGGAACTCTATGTGCATATGTTTGTTTGGTTTTTATAAAAGTGGTTCTCCAATCTATTATGGTTCTGGAAAACTGCTACCCCGTTATAATGTTCAACTGTTAACATAATATGTACTGTACTTGTGCAGTCTTATCAGGTATAGAGGGCATGGCTTATTGAAAAAAGCCAATGATAATAATTTCCAGTTAGTTCATGTGAGGAAGAAATCCAAAATTAAAAAAAAAAAAATTTATTTGGAAATTTTTAAAATCAAAGTTAAAAACATTTCATTGTGTGGCATAACCAGTGTTTATATAAAGTACTTTTCAAAAAAGTTTCCAAAAAACTATCGTAACTTAATATACTGTTATTCTCTAATGCTAAACATTGTATAGACTGTAATATTTGCAAATAATCACCAAAAGTTTAAGTTTAAATGAACTTTGAAAAGTATGGCATTTTAGAAAGCTTAAAGTACTGTATTATGAGGCACTCAAGAAAAAAGAGTTTGAACAAAAAGTGAAAGAGCTTAAAAGCCAGATGGTCTGTGCAGTTCTGATCAAAGCATTTTGTAGGGCTGATCTTGTTAAATTAAATGTTGAAAAAAATGTTTTTGTTCTACATTTTGAATGAGTTATAAATTTCTTATTATGACTCGAATTCTATACTAGTATTGGTATTGCTTTTTACACCTGGATACAAGTTAAGTGTAAAAGGCTGATTAAGTCATAGACTGGGAGATTAATCTGAATCGCCTGTTTTAATTGCTTACCAGTGATCTGCTACACTAATGTATTCAATCCTCACGATGCCAAGGTATCAATTAATTACCTGTTACTGCCCCATCATTACTGCTGACACAAGAAGTACTCATTTTTCTTCTTGATCCAGTCAAATTCACTTAAATCCAGTCTTTTTGTTGGTGGTAAAGGTAAAAAATAGCAATACATCACAGCTTCAATTCTTCCCTTTCTAAACAAAATTGGATGCGCATCAATTGCGTTGGTCATCTATTTTTCGGCTTTAACTGATCTTATAATTTTTGTAGTGCCTCCATTTAATCAATTCGCATATTTTTTGGCATTTTTGATCCATTAACATTTCTATAAACTTCAAAAGCATATTTCTTTATAATTGTCAGGAGACCTGAATGAATGAAATTAATTAACCTTCAAAACAGATGTTAAAGAGAAAAATGGTTACAAATATGCAAATTTTATATATTGTCTTGTATTGATCGTCCTGATTTTCCAAATGTTTGAATTTGTAGAAAATTCAGAACGACAAAAATATTGTTGTTTTTTGAAATTGTCTGTCAAAACTACATTTTTTGAGTTTTGGCCTCATAGAATTTGGTGCGCAACTGGAACTGATGGCGGATAATGAGAGTAGCAAGTGCGATGATGAATGCGAAGTTCAGCATTTGATACGTTTCGACCAAAGCAAAATTCATAATACAACAGAAGAAACTGTTAAATCTACCCCAAGTATGTTGCAATGTTATTCAAATTTTAGCTTGAAATCGAAATCATAATGCTTGACAAATTTTCAAGCTAATTAAATACGCTTTATTTTCTTTTATCTATCAGCTGCACAATTTTAGGTGATCATCAGGAAAGAAGCAATAGTCCATTAGAAGGAACGAAAAGAAATCGATGTCGATTTTCGATCTCGGATATATTGAGCGACAAGCATTCAACAAGTCGTACCAACACGTAATTGAAGTGTTTACCTATATCCAAGAATGCGTAAACATGAAAAAAAAAGATTTTCCTATATTTTCTTTTAAAAATTTATTTAACTGTTGACTCGCAAACTTTGTTAATTCTTTATTTGCTATCACATGAAAAATGAAGTTTTTTATTTGGTAAGCATATCCCTTACTGCAGCAAGAGATAGAGAAAGAAAATTCGAGTTAGATAAGAAAATAAAGAAAAATTTTTTACAATAATTCTGAGTCTTTATTTATCGGTAAAATGACCTATCAATTCTCAATTGTAAATTTGAGCTAACTGCTAACACCGCTATTCCAATAGAGTAACACTCAGCCGCATTAACTGGCGAATTCCATATATGTGTGCTCGTTATCGCTTCATCCCAATAATAATAATTATTATAATGACGCATTTTCACTGCATCATTACCACCATTTTGCATATAAGAAATATTCAGCACACATAAATTAGATTATCAGAAAAGTTGAAACTATTTCTTCCTGAAATAGCTTTATGTGTACCTAAGGATATTTTCCGAACGCTATGAAATTTGAGAATACTCAAAATTAATCTTATCATTTCAGCAGTTTCTCAACAGTCTGGAGAATTCCTTTGTATTAGCATAAGATTTGAGTTTTCTTCAATGTGCATCAGTATAGTATCTTCCAGTGAGTGTTTAGCCGGTTTAACTTACCAATGCAATTTAAAATATTTAGGAGAGTAGCCCCAAAAGCCGATATCACAACTCCTACTACGGGAAAGGAAATTGTCTCCATTTCTCTTCCTGCAGTAACGAACATTAATGATGAAGCATCACCATACATCAATTCTCAGTTACCACGATATCTTCATGCCGGTAACTGTGCAACTATAAGTTATTCAAAAATTCAATTTTCTAATGAAACTAACCGTAATTTTAAAGTAATGGACTTCCCTTTTTACAACAAAGATATGTTATATGTATATAGAAAGAAGAGAAACTTAAAATTCAAATAAAAATATATAAAAAATTTAAAGGTGTCTTACAACAGTCAGCACATAATTCATGGCTTCAACCTTGGTTGTCAACAATTCGCTCCTCAATTGCTCAAGAACAGAATTTGGTCCATAGTAATGATAAAAGACAAGTAGAAAGAGTTCATGGAATAAGTAAGTTGCTTTAACCTTTCTCTAAAAATTAAAATTCAACATAGCCGTTATTAAAAATAACTTTCATAATGCTTACAGAAAGAATATTCTAACAGAACCTGTAATAAAAAAAGATTCATATAGTATCTTTTCTCACCTTTTCTATACACTACTATGTTAGAATGAACATCTCATATTACGTTCCTGATTCTTGAGAATTTAAGAATACGGTTAGCAGAAGACCATCATTTTTATCCAATTATTTTAAGACCTTCTTTGAAGTGTATCCTCTTAACCGAGAAGCCGCCACTCCTTCGTTTTCATTCCTTTTTCCATTGCCGCAAGGATGTGATATGGAAACAATGAAAACGGCAGGAAAATATTCAAGTCAGGAGGGAACCAGAACATATTTCGTGTCATGTGAGTACTGAACGAAATAGGTCGGTACTTCACAAAGGACACGGTAACTCTACTCATTCGGATAATTTTTGGGTTGATTTCATTACAACATGATTCCATTCAGGCATTCATAACAAATATCTGGACATATGTAGCAGACAAGTAGAAAAAACATGTGTCAAATACAATGGCAATAATTATAATAGTCAGATTGTTATCTTTTTATCTCTCTCGACTTCTTGTGTTTATGTTTTAGAAGAAATCATATTATTTTTGTAAAACATTAGGCCGACAAATTAACTTCCCGACCCTCTCATGCATTCTTTTTTACTTGTTTTTTACCGTTGTTCATCACCTAATTAATCCAATAGTGTTCCTTTTGTAGTATTCCTTTTAACTCGACAATCACTTTTCTCACCAGATTTTACTAACTTTAAATATTTTTTTTCTTAGGTCAAGTACTATGTATAAAACCTTTTTTCATGAGAAGAAAAATACGTAACATTTTTATCTTGTTTTCTTTTCTCATTTCCTTTCTTAAATTATTTAAAAGTGATAGATCTTTGTTTCTTTCAACTTACAGCTTTCATTGAACCGGTTAGTTTGTATCCTAAGATTTTCATCCATGAATTTAAAATTTAGAAAACGATGCAACTCCTTAAAAGCATATTAAAATTATCCATTTAATTCCAATTCTATTTAGTTTATCCAGTATAAAATCTAATGCTCTACTGTTTTTGGTTTAATAAATCGAGCTCTTAGTCCGCAGTTTTTCAGAATTTTTATTATCACAAAAGATGGAAGTAATTCTAATCGTAATGATAATTAAAATTTTATTTATTAATGGGTTGCTTTCATTGTACGCCCATCACTAATTAGCTTGCCACAATTAATTTGAATATTGTTTCCTTTCTTTTTTTGCTTGGCTGAACACAGTGGGAAGCGGGATTTGTGATCGCTACTGCGATGAGTTTCTCTTCCTTGTTCAGAAGTGAGCCATCCTCGACGACGGATTACTCCCCATAATCAGATAATTACGGGTCAGACGCGTTACTGTAATTCTAAGAAATATTATAAGGCTCAGTAGCCATTGTACGATTGAACTTTCAGTTATTTCCTGTATAATATCTGAAAATGAACTTTCTTCAAACTGTAGGATTCTGTTAATGACACTCAAATTTATGCAAAAAGCTTTCATAATAATCTGGAATAAGACATTAAATCATAGCATCTCAAATGGTGGGAAGTTATCAACAACGTGAAAATGTGTTACACAGATGTGAGCCGTGCTTGTGTTCGTTAGTGATGCGTGTATTGAATTCACTGAGTACTCTTAAATTTATTACCTTCTTAATATACCGCTCTTTTTCCAACATCATACAAATTGTCAATTCATTTCTGACTTTTACACAAAAGGCTTTCATAATTTTCACTTCTCAACCATTTTAAAATATTTATGAGAACTTTGTTCATAGAGATCTGTTGCACATTACTCACGAGAGTACTGTATTCTTTCAAAATTGCATCCTTCGAATTCAAAAAAAAAAATTAATTCTTGAAACAGAATGAATAATGTAACAAATATGAGACATATGACCATTAGAAGATTGATCTATACTCGTAAAAGTAAATCTCTTTAAAAAATCATCTGCATTCGAAAGGTTAACGATTTCATCTGTCCGCAATAATCTAGAAAGAGAAAATTTCATTCTCTATAAAAATTAAGTATGATTTGAGTACTAATAAAGAACAAAACAATGTAGTAAAGAGCTTAGCTTTGATTCACCAATATTTTGAAGAATGAAGCGTTCATGTTCAAAGCATAGATAATTTCTCTTATCCTTGATTCTCTTTATTTTTCATATTGTCTTATTATGCAAATTGAGGTCATTTAAGTTCAAAGTTAATCCTTTGAATAGATTCAAAATGATTCCCCAATTCCGCTTATTGAGTGTCTTTGGACTTCTTAGTCCCTGTAAAGCGGACAGAGCTAAGGATCATCAAAGCGCTGCATTATCGATGCATTTTTCACCCGTATATCATAAGCTTTCAATCATGCATCATAAACTGATATTTCATATATACAGCTCATTAACTACCACGAGCGGAAAGTTAATAATGAAGGTACAAATTAAAGGTGCAAATTTCAGATACAGTTGCAATGGGATCTTTGTCATAAATGTCTTATTATCAAGCAATCCATTTCCATAGATTTTGCTTCTGCTAGAAACATTAATGGAAAGAAAAATAGTTATGAAAATCCAAACTTTCTCGGTCTACTTTTAACTTCTCTTGTCACTTTTCGAATCCATTCTTGAAGTCTCAGTGCTAACTAAGGAGAGAGATTCAAGAGCGAAAGAGATTCTTATTTATCTTTAATCGATTGGGCAGTATGTTACTTACTGCCAATGTTTACATTTATTCCAAATATATTATATGATCAATTTTAGTATCTAGTTCTGCGAAGAATCTCTTCCAGTTAGTATCCGCTTATTCACAGCGAAACAAAGATTTGCAGTATGAAACAGTTCAGGTAATTCCAGATGGCATCAGTGTTAGGAAAAATTTACCAGAAACTCACCTGGTATGTTTATTACCTTTGGATTTGAAAGCACATTTTATACTTCTAAACACCAGCTATGAAGTAAACCAATTTAAAACTTTTATTTAACATTTTTTTTTAGAAAAAATTTGGAAAAATTTTCCAAAAAAAAAAACTTTCAACATAAAATTTTTACTAGACCTTCCTATCCAATGGTTTTTAACATGTTTTATGGTCCTCAAGATCGGCTAGATACAAAAAATTCTTTTGATAAATGTTAAGCATCTGACAGCAGTAAAAACTTGCTAAGGACTGCTAAAAATCTTTTGGAAGTAAAAAACCATAGTTAAAAAACAATTAGTATAGATTTTTTTTACTTCGCAAAACTTAGGATGTTTTCATCTTTCATCCATGCTTCTGCTGATTTTAATTCTTATCTCTGTTTTCCAAAACAGCAATCGAAGGTGATTGATAATTCGAAAACAGTGACCGATCCAGTGAGCGAAGTGGGCAGTGATTGTGATGATGATGATAATGTTGATGATGATGATGATAATGATGACGATGATAATGATGACGATGATGATGATGATGATGATGATGATGATGATGATGGTGCTGGTAATGGTGATGATAATGACGGCGATATTGCAATACGTGCAAGTGACGATGAAAGTACCGTTTTATTATCTGGATCTACCATTCCACGTAAGAAAAAAACTCGAACAGTTTTCAGTCGTCAGCAGGTATCCCGGCTGGAAATGACCTTTGACATGAAACGATATTTGTCCAGCCAAGAACGTGCATATTTGGCCTCAACTCTACATCTTAGCGAAACGCAGGTAACTAAAACCTTAATAATCACTAAAAGTCTCAACAGAAGCTTATGAGATTTAACTACTACAGAAAATTCAAAATTCTCGTTTTTTCTCGTGTCATTATTACTCTTTTTTCCGAAATTTTGAGTGGTATGACTTTTTTTATGGCTTCCGAGTTTCTTAGATTGTTGGGTTTCTTACAACTACAAATGAAGTCACGCTATAATACTTCCCATTATCATCATCGTGATAGTTTTCATTTACACGACTCATTTTTGTTATGTTTTTAAGACTTATTTTCAAAAATCTTCAAAGATAAAGCTGAAAATACCGGGATGCAAACTTTACATATTAAGCGTACAACATCAGTGTATAAACAAGAAAAAAGCTAGCATACTAACTGCTCCACACTTCTCGTCAGTGAGGATTTTTTAATAGGCAGTGATAACAGTGCTTAACAGCAATTATGATAACGATATGTTGCAGGTGAAAATCTGGTTTCAAAATAGACGAAATAAGTGGAAACGTCAAGCAGCAAGTGAAGTCGACAGTTCCAGCGCGATGAATATTCATCGATCACACATTTTCGCTTCAAATATGCACCACATAAGTGATGCATCAGAACGTTTTTCTGGAAATCTTGCAGTTGCAAATAGGTTTTATTAATTTTTTCCTTTTCGAATGATTTCCAGTAGTACCACATCACATATCTTTTTTATTTTTATTTTTTTGCCAATAAATTTATCACTAATACCCAATATCCAGCTTTTCTGAATGCTCAGTGCAATATTATGAAACGTAATATCATGTTTGATTTTGAACTCACTTTTTTTCGGTTGTTCTTTTCTTAAAGTACATCTATAATACAAACTTCAAAAATATTTTAGCATACCCATAACACCCTTGGCAAACATCGCTCCGTCGCTAATACATCCCGCAATCCTATTTCATTCAAATCCTACCGCAACATCAGTATCCACGACATCCGCACCACCACAAGCAATTATCAATTTCAGCAGTGCAGAAAATGTAGCAGCTGCAGCGAAACTATTTTATGGCACTTATGACAGTAGTGGCACCGGCATTACGGGTCACAATGCACTGACGTAAGATGACATTACTCCAAGACAATGATGCGGGTACTGGTTGGTTTTTCCAAGATTCCGGAATTTGTACTGTTTCTCGTCTATTTCATAGCTCTCTCCACAGACAGATCCAAGAAACATTTATATATAACCTTTACATATACTTAACGTCCACCTCTGCTAACCACGTGAGTAAATGGATGCCGACTCATAAAATCTCACTATCGAATAATAATATAGCCCAAATTATTTCCTACAGACTAATCGGTTAATGGAATGTTTTTTGTTTCATTCCTTTAGCGACACCAATGCAGTTTTGGAAAAACTTTCCAGTAGTTTTATGTTTCTGATCCTCTGTTAACATGCATATGTTCATGTGTAAAAATTCCTTTTAATGAAATACGAACAAACAAAACAAAACACCTTAATCTAAAACACTGTGACCATTACTGTCACTTTACTTTCATTGTCATCCATCTAATATAACTGGGTACCGAAGTAAAGCAAAATCATGATGTTCGGCATAAAAACATCACATTACGTAGACGAAAAAAAGTGCGAAAAACAAACACTTCCGTAACAAAAAAACAGATTAAAGACAATGAAAAAGTCTGGAAAAAAAATTGTTTTCAACCAAGGATAACGTAGTAGAACAGAAACACGTTCTATTACATTCTACGTTATAGGTCATTCCACATATTCAATATCTGAATGGATAATAGTCGAATTAACCATATAATCAAGGTAGAGAACTTAATGTCTCTCAGACTAAGTGAATTTTCAGAAACCACTATTTATTACTGATAATGGGATTTACTAGGAAACCACATTCAACTTTTTACTGATTTTGATAATGGTCTTCGTTTTGACTGAAAGACCAAAAGTGCAAATTAAAACCCCTAGGGAAACAAACAAATTAACCAAATACCAACTCATTAAACTAGTCAACAAAAATGCTCTACTTGATAACTGTTATAGACAAAAAGAGTAAGAACAATCACTGGTAAAAGATAGAAGTGAACTGAGTTAAAAAAAGTTGTACTTCTTGTGAAAGCACAGATCTTATTCTTTGCATTTCCTTATCTGCCAATGGCAAGAGCAGAAATGATAAGAGAACGAAGGTTGTGCAGAGTATAAAAGGAACAAGGCGAACTACAATAAACATCTAGCAAAGACTACAAAATCAAGTTAGAGTTGATTGATGAATTAGGAAAAAGTCACGATCTTGCAGCCCAAAGTGGATCATTTACTTTTTCCACCTCACGTTCTGTACTAACTGTGATTGATACACCTTGCATTGTAGCTTCGCCTTCGTACTGCGCTGTCAGCTCAGCCATTGCTTGCTCTTCCCTAAAATTCAAAGAAAAAATTCAATTTCACGAAGAATATTAAAATGAATCGTTTACTTCCACAGAAAGGAAGTAATTTCACACGAGCACAAATTTACTCAGACTGTTTGTACGTCGACGCAAAATTCCACAACTCTTGAGAAAGAAGTGCATTGTCTTTGTTTCACCCTCTTCTCAACTATTATTCAGGTCAATTCTAGAAAGTTCGACATCACATCAGAAAGAGAACTGTTTTAAGAATTCAAAGCGAATGAAATTCTCACATGTTTATATCGGAAAGACGACAGCGCGCTTGTCGCATCGTTTCTAACTGTCGAGCTCGTTCATCTTCCATTATTTGTGCAAATGAATTCCCACAAATCACAGATTCATCCTGAAAAAAGTGCAGAATTTATGGATATGCTCTAGAGATGCATTCTCATATACAATGGGGTTACTTCAGCTTATATAAATCTGCAAATGATGAAAGCAAGGCAATTTTCGAATATTAATGGAGAAGACATGTCAAAATGTTCAATCGTTCTTATCTTCTTCAAAAGCTATGGCAATCAACTCAACAATGAACAATTTAATTAAAAATAATATACCAAATGCCATGAATACGAAATTCTCTGTTGAAGTTCACATGTATTTTCCGATGTGCTAGTTGGTGAAATATGAGGACACTTCTTCTCTTTCTGCTTTATTTTAACAGTTTTTCCTTCTCTCTCAGTCACAGCACCCGAAACAGAAGCAAACGCATATGTTTTACGAGTTCCACTAAAACAGGTAATTTTTAAACTAGAAGTGTCGTTAAAAGTAGATAATTTCAACTCAGGAGTACCATCAAAATAATTTTTAAAGAAAAGCAAAGAATGTTTAAATTCACCGAAGCATATCAGTCTCGCAAAACACTTGAGGAATGTACTTCGATGAAACTGATGCCACCAACTCCTATATTTTTTGATGACAAAATTAACATACGCATGTTTTTTTTCGATTTAATGTTCCTACAAACAATTTTCCAAACTGTAGTTCTAGGCAAGCTAAAGTAAGTCTAGCAAGCCAGCTAAAATATTCGAAAATAAATGAGGTGAAATCTATGTGGGAAAAAATTTTCTCGACAACATAAATATGTTTTAAGCTAACAGTTTAACAATATTAACTTACTTTTCGCAAACTTCATTTGTAGCAATTGCAATCTGTAAATAAATAAATAGATGAATAAATAAACACATTTGTTTCAAAAAGTGACATATCAAAAAATGAAGAGCAATAAAAGATAAATAAGCAAAAACTTGGATATCTGGTAGTGAAGGATATTTTTTCTTAATGTCTATGGGTTTAAAGGCCGTCTTGTTCAAAATATTTGGCATCTGAACGCCGCAGCCATCATTTTTCTCATTGATAGAAGAATCCTGCAATCCACAGCTTTTCACTGCCTCTGTATCGACCGTTCCTGAAAATGAGCAGTCTTGAAACTTGTTTAAATTAAAACTATAGCACTATATAAATAATCAAAATACTACTCCGTGATGATCCCATATGCTTGCGTCGTTTTTTCGGAAGTGAATTAATCTTTATAGTTTTGCAGAAATTTATTAATGACTTCATATCCATCGGTTCTTTCAGAACTGCCATTACATCCACAATGATATTTCTTACAGTTTGTTTTGGAACCACCAGTTTTTTTATCTCTGATTCCTGAAAAACTATTATAGATTGAAATCGAATAAATTTTAAAGAAGGTTGGACTTGTCATTACTGGACATTACATTAGCAAAATTTTCAAAATCGAAGCGATTACAAACATATCCACAGTGTGGGCTATATTCTGCAAAGCATGTGAACGAAAAGCATCTTCAATATATGCAATTTCATCGAGTAACAGTTCATTAACAAATCCATTTTCCAGAAGTGTTGGAAACATTGCTGCGCAAAGTTCACTCAAACTTTGATATAGCTCCATAGATGATAGATAACGAGCTAAAGCAAAAAGGTCTCGCAGATTCGACATTTCAACTGCAAACTTCAATCTTGTCAGCAAAATGTGGAATGGAAATTACACATGAGCGAGTCTGCATTAATTTATCGAATACATTGAAATATATAATTATTCGTTTAAAAATGGGGCACTTTTGAAACCTTTTCATAATAGTAAAATCTGTTCTGAACTTACATGGTGGTCTGAACAGTTCTTTCATGACCGCGTTGAAGAAACTTTTGCATATCAGCTTATCGGCAAATACCAATAATTCCATTAACTGCAATATTGTGAAAGGAAAAAAACTTCATTGAAAAAGATAAAAATTCTATAATTATATGATTATCGTATTGAACCAAACCTTAATTAGGAGTGACATAATTTGAAGTATTCTTTAGCTGAATACACAAAATTTTTTGTTGTTACTGTGAAATCAAGAGACCCAAGGAAAAATATAATCGATGTAGGCCGACATAAAACCATTTTACACCCATTTCAACCATGCAGCATGCATGCCATAATGTCAAATATTATGAAATGCCATTGCTTTTTCAAGTTTCGGTCTTAGTTTGTCACGGTTGCACGGTGACTTAATAATTACAGCGGTTAAAGCCGCTAATAGTTTGTCCCAAGCGAATTAGACGACTAATGAATATACGAACATTCTTTTAGTTCCCACAGATTCCAAACAGATATTAGTCGCTTGCTTTTTCAATCAATGTTTGTCATAGCTTTGTGGCTACAAAATCTTATACTTGCTCACTTCTTGGATGCTCAAATTTGAACGTAAACAGTGATCGCAACAAAAAGATAAGAACATCTCCATTAACTCTGGTTTGCCCGTAATTCGAATTTCATTATTTTGATTCCCTGCCCATCTTTCAAAATACGATGAGCAGACGTCGCTCTCATGTTTGAGCATTTCCCTAAAATGAAAAATCAGGCTATACTTGCGGATTCGTGGAAGTCTAAATTTCTTTAAATCCTAAATATTACTGTGTTAGGCTAAAAATCTTTTTTTACATAGCTCAACTGCAATTGAACTCGCTGAATATTAGCATGAATGCACTGAACCAACAAATTACTTATATATCACAAATGACTTATATATCCTTCTACTCAAATCGATAACTCTAAATTTCAACATTTATGTCTTATATCTATTTGGCGATAATCTTTAGTTTATATGGTATGGAAAAAAAATTAGTTAAGGCTTAATGAAATACGATGAAAATTTACAAAGAAGTTTCATAGCGTCCCAACTCATCACCATTTTCATCCATACATATGATCACAGCTATACTGTCACTTGGAAACTGCAAGAATATTTTATTCAAATTTGTCATTTCAACAATCCTAGACTCTCGCCATGAAAAACCGGATGCATCGGTAACACTACTACTTACATTCACAAGCTTTCTATGAAAGATCTAAAGATTCCATCAGAAGCCTTTATCTCACTTGAAAAATAATAGTGTTTTTTACCCAGTTAAGATCGGTGTTTTAACAGTTATTCTAAAATCACGTCAAAAAATGATAGTATCCACTATTTAAAGAAGTCTGCTAATCACAATCAGCGGAAGATATGCTTACCACAATTCTTGTAGGTACTGCAACGATGATAAGCAATAAACAAATCCGACTTCTTATTTATATCCAGAGAATACAGAAACTTACTTCACCTGTGATTAATTCTTGGAAATAAAAAATCAAAAATATTCCACTAACTTGTACTTGAGACACATTTCCTATACAACGAAGGACTGATCGTGGATCGATTTCCACCAAATTCAATACCATGTTTCTTCCATCTGGTGTTAAAAAAGCACTTTTTGCACTTAAAATCCCACGTAATCGATTAACCTTTACCTTTATTATATGATCAGTAGTATCCCACGACGAATCTACAAAATGCGACTACTTACAGCATTTCCAAAAATCAAACCATTAAAAAAAAAATAGCGTGAAAAGTAAAAATGATACAGAAAGAGAATTCCAGTATGTCCAATTAGTGTTTAGTATACATGTTGTTGGAAACAGTAGATTACTGTACAGTGATAATAGAAACTAAAGCAATCGGTGCCCAGTTCTATTTGAACGATGTTGCGATCAGAACACGTTAAAACAAGGGTTTTCATGCTTCGTCTTTTTAGTTTCATGAAAATTGCTTCAAATTCCTAAGATTAAAACACATACTGTCGTTACTGTTGCAGAAATATGGGTCCAAACAAAGCGTGTAATTTGCCAAGTTTCCTTCGTAAACATCTCCTTTCTCAAAAGCGATAATTCGAATACACAAATTATAAAACCATTGGTTTAGTTTGTGCAAAATGCTAAAGTTGTTAAAACAAATTTTGCTACAAACGAATTTCTTTTTTCAAGTGTTTTCAATATCCATTACGAGAACTTACGTAGTCAACGATGATTATCTGTCCATCTCGAGTAACATCCGCACTTGCCACCTCGATTATGCTTCTTTTCATTAAAGTGCTATAGAAGTATACGGGTCGAATAAGACCATGATATTCTGAATCGAATAAAAATATCCCTGATGTTATCGCATGAGGACGATTTTCGTAGAAATAGTTGAAACCAAAAAATAGAGCACCCTTCAATGTTGACCGATTGAAAGTTCTGATTTATAGTGGAAAATTAAATTCCTAACTATTTTAGATAAGCACGAAAGACGATGAACTTTTTAAGGCATTTAGGGCGGCGAAGTGAAGGCCTGCCAATTAACCAGTTTTAGAATAAGTTCACTGCAAAAAAAAAGTGAAGACTGCAGTATTACAACTTACCAACGCTGGAGTATAACAAATTCCAATGCATCGAGTAATGTGTACGGAACTAGTGATGTAATAGTTTTTACCATCAACTTTGATTGTTATCTAAAAGTAACGGCAAAAAAAGTACTGGATATAAATACAAAACAGAATATAATCGCGGAAGAAATGCTGGTACATCCACTGAAATTCATTTCACCTTCCAAAATTACCTTCGATGTATCCTCCTTAGCGTAGATACGTACCAAAGATGAATCTGTGACCGAAATGGATGATGTTCGGTGTGCGTAATTATTTTCGACATGTTTAAATATGTTTCCTGAATATCTTTTCCATAAGAAACCATTTGACGTCCCAGTAACGTAGAAATCGAACTAGAAATAGTAACACAATCATTCCATCATTTAAAATTTCAACAATTCCTGCACAATGCTTCCATCAAACTTTTTTCTGAATAAAAAAAATGCAAGAAGTATTTACAGAAAACATACATTACTCATGATGATCACAGATAGTGATTCAGCTGTTGAACAGTCAATAATGTAACCAGGATTTTCTTTAAAAGATTTAGCCACTGTTGGAGTTAACACAAGCTGTTTTGTACCCAATCCTAGTTGTCCCTTATTGTTCAGCCCGAATACTATGATCTGAAAAGCATAAGTAGGTTTACATATCGTACCTATGGTCAAAGCAGAAGCAGTTCTAAATGGGATCTTGAGAGCGATAACAAAAACAATCATTATACTTCACCAAAGACTAATAACTCTTGCCTTTTTTGCGAATGCAATTTGATCGCAAAAAAAGAATAAACACGTATTTTGACCAAAATTTAAGTAAATAAATAGATAAATAACAGTAAATAAGTAACGATAGAGTGAACTGTTAACAAATAAACAAAAATCAGAACAGAAAGCTGATTACTAAGACAACCTTTTTACGAGTACATACGACTGAATGTGTCGGTCCAGCACAAACACAAACGATTGTTTCCAAAAATTTTATACCCCGTATTTCTAACTGGTCTTTTTCGTCCCCATGACCCAATTTGCCATATCTTCCTAAACCACACGAATATGCTCGCCCATCAATTAAGTAAATGGTATGATATTTCCCAAAAGAAACCTGGAAAATGATACTAGCTAATAAGCTAGAAATTTTTTCTATCAATACAAAGAGAAATGGTAATTCAATTCATCTTGTTTTCAAACAGGACGACAGTCATTGTTTTGCTTCATTATGATGCAAGATCTGGACAGACTTAATGGCAAAAAGAAAAAAAAACACTGAAAAAGGAATAAGCACCTGTGTAACTTCCTTCCCGAAGCTAGGTTCATCAAAAAACTTCACGGGAACAGGATATTTAGTACATTTTCCATAAACAATACCCAAAGACACATTACTGTTGTCACCACAAGCATAAATTCGTGCTATAAAGAACCGTGAATAAAATCTTTCACGGTAGCATAGTGTGGAATAAGAGATAAATCGAAAATAAAGATGCAGATATTATAAGATCCAGATCGCTTCAGGATTAAGCGATGATTTTGCTATTAGCCTGATAAAATGGCACGCATTTATGTGCTTAAATTCGACAGCTAAAATCTGCAATCGCTTTTTCGGCCTATTTGAAAGCTTCTTCTATGAATATCTCAACGTGCAGCCCTCATCCAAATCAAATTTCCACGTTTTTCTGTGTTAGACAGAAAAGTTACATAAGCAGGGTAATTTCTCGCTTTCCTCGCGCTTCGTAAAACTTTTAAGAAATTCGTATGCATTAAATCCTCCAACGCAGCAGTAAATACTAATATCGACATTGCGATAGAGTATCGCCAATGCGCGCAAATGTCCTTTCATTGCGGCAAACTGTGCGGGCGTTAATCCATCCACAGCCTGTAAACTTTTCATTAAATAATCATAAACGAAACAACTTAGGAAATAGGATTACTTTACCATCGCTTCTTCATAACTGAATACTTCGATCAGAATTTCAAGAAGCTCAGCAGAATCATAGTAAGCAGCCAAATGAAGGCTTGAAGGTAGCCAAAGTGCTTTATCTGTTTTACATATTGCCTGGACACAAACCATAGCAATGGCCCGTACTTGAAGAGCTAGTTCATCAGAAACACAACCAAATTTGCTTAAATCTTCTGAAACATATGTGATTAAGAATGAACTAAAAAATCACAATAAATTTATGCCGAAATTAAGATTTAAATGTTTCCTTAAGCAATCGCTTGCACTATAATGATATTAAGCACTCCAAAAATCACTTACAAATATTACTTAACTAGGTATACTTGATTTTTTTTTGAAATACCAAACATTCCAACTTGATTGGTCAAATTAGTAAATAGAGGAAAATTTTTAGTGTTCCAGATAATAATTATTTCAAATTCAAAACGTAAAAGCAAATCTCACTCCCTATGCCGTACCATCTCCAATCATTAAACATCAAACATGCTGATGTTTTAAACAAGTAAATAAAAAACCTGAAATATGCATTCATGTCCAGAAAAAAGTCCAAATGATACAAAATTAAGTAGCTAAATCTTACCCTGAATGAGCCCATGCAAACATCCTGACATGAACCTGTCGTCAAATCGCAATTTCTAGAATCAGAATGCCTTGATTCAGTTCAGTTATAATTATTTTGACATACTAAATTTAAGCTATTTCCGTTTCTAATAGATGCTATCTTCTATCCCATATATATATAGCTATTTCCCGTTATCTTCATTAAATTATGCTTTAGCTAATTTCTCTTGTAAACACACTTTTTAACAGCGTTTGTTTAGTTGACATCTCCAGTGAAACTAATGAAAGATCAAGATAATAACGGAGCGAGAGCGAAACGACTAAGCTTTAAGATATGTAGGGGAAAAAATACGTGTGCAGATGATTTACTGTGACATACCGGATATTTTCTAGCGATGGTTTTCCATATAGCATCCATCATTAATAAAAACGAGGAATAATTCCTCCCACAGTAATCTTTATTGGAAGCGTAATTACCTAGAACTACACTAACTGATTGAGTGACGAACGTTACAAAACTACATAAATAGAAATACCGTTTAAAATGATTTCAAATTACTAGAAAAAAAGAAAAAAGAACGAATCATGCAAAGTTCATCCGGAAGCAACAATAATTAAAGGAAGCAATCAAAGGGTCTTAACAGCTGATCGAAAATAAGTGAATGCAGAGTCTTCAGCTTACATCCGAGCAGTCCTGTAATTCACTCTTCCGCACGCATTCCTCCTCCACCATATTTGACAACACCAACTGGGTGCATACCATATCAACTTGCTTCCAAACTTGGATTATTTAGAAACTTGTTGTCGCACGCACGGCTCTTGCCGTAAATAGACCGTTATGAACTGTGTAATCCCGTTACAGGAAGTCTTCCACGTTACCATCCATCCCGTAGTCTCACCGTTATTGATTAATGCTTCCCGTTGCTCAGAAGTAGTGGTTATTTTCTTTTATGATATCTCATATATTTCAATGCCTTATTTGCTTATCGAGATCTTCAGGCTCTCGCTGCTGTTCGAAATTAAATGGAAATTTACGTATGTCTAAGGGATATCTGATAGAGATGTAAGCACACAGTACATTTCTTATGGAAGATGTTCGTGTCGCTATAGGTGAAGTTTGTTGCACTCTCATCGATATCAAACGCTCTCCTTCATCTGTCATTCGTTGCATCCATGGCAACAGTTATTTTGTCGGTATTTACGTATTTTACTCTGAAAGTAATATCCGTTAAATCCATCAGTAGGAGTCTAGTGTATGAACATGAAAATTTTTTTTGTGATGATAATGTCCACTGCAGTAACGATGGTGGTTTTTTGGTTTTCATTCTAACCTGATCATTTTTTCAGGACAGCTATGCATATATTTGAAGATTATGATGACAGTAATCCAGACACTGTTTTACACTCATTACCACCATACAGCTATGCAAGTTTCTTTCAAGAATATCCCAAAATGTGTATTGTCATAACAGCGTTTTGTGCTTTTGTAGTTCCGATGTATTTCTGGGGATTGTTTCGAGTACGACGGGAAGGTATGCTATTCTTGTCAGTTTTGTTCCGCTGTTTTCCAAAATTTTGCTTATGTATTTTATATTCATTGTAGAACATTTCCGCCTACTTTTCTGAATTCTGAAACATAATAGTGAATGGTAAGATACATAAGCCAAATGCGACCTCTAAAGCTCTTGTAAGCTAGAAGCATGTTTTGAATGAGGAAGATTAAAATCTATTCAGTTGAATTCATGCACTGTTTAACACGTGCGCAGAAAGCACGTTTATTCTCATTACACTACTTTATTTCAGAACTTAACATAGCACTTAACGGTCGGTTCAGCTCTGCGGTCCTGAGCAGGGTTCGGTGGAGATTTACGAACAAAAACACAGATGCAACGCTGGAAGTAGTCTTTTTATTATAATTTACCGTATTCTCTGTACTTATTGAGATTACTACAGAAAAATACTTATGTGATCTCATTTTCTGGAGTGATTTTACGTAGTTTTCGAAGGATTACAGACTGTTGGGAAATGGCGAAAAAACTGGTCAAGGGAAATGGCGAAAAAAAAAAAAAAAAAAACTGAAGTCCGAGTCAAACATTGTTTTTCTTTATAATAAATTTTCTATAAAATATTCTATAAATTTTTACGCATTGCAGCTTTTGTGTAAGGAAAAATCCTTCAAGTCTGAAACATGGAATAATTTCTGTAA
The DNA here is from genome assembly GCF_000002995.4 of Brugia malayi. Taxonomy (NCBI): domain Eukaryota; kingdom Metazoa; phylum Nematoda; class Chromadorea; order Rhabditida; family Onchocercidae; genus Brugia; species Brugia malayi. The sequence continues at coordinate 5,657,900 of NW_025062479.1, forward strand.
CAACGAACTGGGTGAAGTAATTAGCCCATTTAACGAATTGTATGGAAAGTTAGCAACAGCAAAGCTACGAGCCAAAATTAGAAAACTGGAGGAAACTATGACTGATGAAGAGCGAAGAGAGGTACCTTGGATTGATTTTTGCCAAGGCTTTCAGGATTTTCGGAAGTGAGCATAAAACAGACGTATTCTATACATATTCACTTACTAGCATTCAAAAATTTTATGGTTTTTTAGAGTCTGTTTTCAAATTTTCAGGAACAGTTAATACAGCAAAAGCAATTGGAATCAATATGTGAAATGATCATGCATGAACCAGAAAAGTTTGGATTACATGACAAATCAGAAATCACGGAGCAAATGGAATTATATTCAGTTTGAATTGTCTTCTGGTCTCATGTTACTTTTCTGTTCAGAATAATTTCTTTTTAAAGATATTTTTGGATGGTTAATGCTTTAGGATGAGCTGTAATGTAATCACAGACTATATCTGATTGTATTATTCCGAGCATACGGATCGTCGAAGTGGTGATTATACCTTTGTGTGGTAGCCAATAAACAGTAAATGCATTCTTCACTTCTGTTTAATCCTAATACATTGTTCTGATAGTAATAGTTGTATTATTTTTGATTTCGCATTTTTGAAAAATAACTACCCATATGGGTAGGAAATCGTATGAAAAATATAAAGATCATAATTTCTTGACTATTTCGGTAATTGAATGTTACTTTTAGTTATTATGGTTACATAACTCCAGTTGTGTTAATTATGGACTACAATCGTCGGATTTATGCAATTAGTGATTCTTGTGTATACTTTGATAGAAATCTCTTACTTTTAAAGGAATTCACGCTTTCTACATTATCGATTTTGCCTGTTATTTGCTGCAAACATATGACAACTTTCCTGTCTTTTAAATTTCGGACAGTAAACAAGATTTTGAAAGATAGAATAACTAGAAGGAATTTGACAGGTTTCGAAAATAACTTTGTGTATAAAATTATTAGTTTCCTTTTCTATTATTTTTTTTAACTATGAATCACATTTTCTGTTCAATAGCAATTGTTATAACTGTTCCACATGGAAGTTTCCTTCAGTGCTCCGGCTGATAGAAATGTGGTCGTTGTTTTACAAATTTCTGGACTTTTGCACGCATTGTTGATCTACTTCGGAAAAAGGGATTTTGTGTATCTTTAGACAGAAGAAAAAAACAATTGGTGCATCAGAAAATGGAGTATTAATTTTCAAATGTGTACAAAAAAAGAGATGAATAAACTGGTAGCGACATATATTATTATTGGTTTTGTTCGTTTTTGTAATTGGGATATTTGGATAATTATCTCGTTTTTACTTTTTTTTCCAAGAAGAACTAGCTACCAAGAGGTAGAGGGAAGAAGGCCAACAAAGTACAGCAATTTTTTATTGTATGATGGGAATAAAAATCCATCTTTAGTCGTATTTTAATGCAATTTGGTTTTCCCACATCTGGTTTATTTTCCTGGGAATGTCCTCATCTAGCCACATCTATTCTGGCATAATTCTCTTGACTTTAATTCTCAATGTTTTTGAATAACTTCAGCTAATTATGTTATCCGGTCGTAGTTCAGTGAGCGAGTTAAGTAACAGTTTGGAGCAATTTTATAAATTTCATGGTGTAATGAAAAACAGTATCATTCGAATTATCAAATAGATGATGTGGTTATTCTGAGTTTACACGACAGTACTTTTAATGAAATGAAAATCTGTTTATTGTATACCCTGTTTAAATATAGTTACGTTTTTCGGAATTTGTTTTCCCTAAATCCGTTCGTTCTGATGTTGCTCCCAACACCTTAACCTTCTCTCTTCAATGAAAATAGTTACACATTGATTAAAGCACTGGCGTGGGCGTAGATTAATACGAATTTTGTTAATATTTAATACACTTCCGGTTCGATCTTATCATGAAAATATTTCTTCACGTCCTTTTTGGAAACACTGGAACAGCTAGTCTGCTAGGTTAAAAATCTAGTGGTCTGAAAATATTCTTACACCGATTCGATTGTTATATGTAAATTTGGTTGATTTGACAAAAATTTGATTTAATTGTTGTATGTAAACGTAACATGCTGCCACAGATCAGTGAATTGAATCGAGAGAGAAAACAAGATTTTTAAAGAAGTTTTAGAAGTTACCTGAAAGAAATGTAGACGGTACTTGTGATGACGGATTACTGCTAAGGAAGTAATAAATTTTATGTACCACGATGTGATAATGCTGGTTTCGTTCCTTGTACTTATGTGGGTTTTCATTTAAGTGGAATTCATATTAGTTACTAAAATCCTTATCTGTGTAATCAGCAGCGACTTCTGAATAGTATGAGCCATATCTTTTTGAGTTTTTTGAAAATCTCAAAATCGTTCCAATTTCTATATTATCTTCCCTTCAACTAATTAATTACCTACCCTTTCTGGTATAAATGGTATTATAGGTCTAAATAAGGAATAAATGATGAGAAAATGAATGAACTTATTTACATATGTGTTTTGTAAATGAAATAATGATGGAAATAACAATTATAGATGATTATGATGATAACAGCGATACGGAAAGGTTTGTGACAGCACTTCATCATCTCCAAGTCCTACTATAAAATTCCATTAATGAACCCACTAAAATCCCATTGCGGGATCTCTGATTGCTCTTGGAAGTAATAGGACAAGAGGCAGTTATCAAATCTATACAAGTATCGGGCCATGCAAGAAACATTTTTTCGCGACGATTATGGCTTAATATAAATGAAATTACAACAAATACTGATAATACCAGTAAAAAGAATAATTTATCAAAGTTCAGTGAAATAAAAGTCGTAAATTAATCATAAATGTGTACACGAAGGTGTTTCGTTTTCTCAAAAACCATTTTGTGACTAGTAGCTTTCGAATATTTCTTGTTTTTTATGACGCGACATGTTCTGTTGCGCAACTGTCTTCCATCTTCTCCTGCGTCCTCCCCGTGTGCTCGTCAACTGCTGTTGATCATCTGATTTTTTTTTTTTAAAGTTTTAATCTCATTTATTAAGCACCCTGCTTTAGTCTTCCAGGCACATCGTCTTGCTTCATTTTTCTTTCGTTTGTCTGTTTCCCATTTATTCAACTACTCATACATCCTAATATGAATGAGATTGAAATGAGATAAATAATATATCTTTCTTCGTCTCTTTGGTTTCGAACATAATGAACTTTTCACTTTAATAAAATATAATGCTATGGAATGTTTCAGAATCAGAGTGTGTTAATCGATGTTAAAAGTGACTGCTGGTGTCTCAACGACTTTTCATTGAATTCCATAAATATCTACAATAGTTTTACTTTCAACGTTGTCTTGGTACTTAAAGAAGCTACCAAGATGTAGTTATTTTAATCTTTATTTAAGTAAAGCACTAAATGAAATTAAGCGAAATTAGTACTTGAAACACATAATAAAATAGCTAAAATACAGCAATATACAGTAGTCGGACACCATAGCTATTATACTTGTGACAGATCATAGGTATACTTGTGACAGATCATAGGTTAAAATTAGGATTTAGAGAACATCAATTTGTGAGATCAGAAAGTTTGAGCACAATCAAACCGATAGCAATTCTGTATAGCACATCATTTTAACTGCACGATGTTTTCAAAGCAGTTTTGATAAACCAAGCTTTTTTTTCTTGCATGAGCTTGTGAAATGCAAGCTAGTAACAGCCTAGATGCTGGGTGGGGGAAGTTTGATGTGAGTCTAATCCGAAACGCTTTCGAATGCTTTCTAAGTGACATAGCTTAACGCTTAACAGGTAGCTGCACTAAGCACAGTGAATTCTAATGATATTTGATAGATGTTTAGCAAATTGATCTAAATTATGTATTTCTAGTAGAAGTAAGATAGCGACTATATTTCAGCTGGTAATAATATCCATATTTCGATATATTCTATTAATTTTTTCTTCATTTTTTTTTTTTTTTTTCTTTACTCTTCTGCACCGTTATTTCGACAAATCAGAAAGTAAATCAGCTATGAAATTTCCGACAAACCAGATAAGAAATTTTAGATTAAAATGTCAGTTCAAAATTGTATCTTTATCAAGTAAAGTAAAATAATTCATTTATTCACATATTTTTTTTTATCGTCGTTTAGGTAAACGAGAAACGTGCAATAATGAGCATATAAATTTTAGCAGCAGGAATGTGTTTCCGATATTTGTATTTTCTCAGCATATGTGTTGTTTTGCTTATGAAAGCAGAGGAAAAATCCGAGTTGAAGAAAATCTTCAAATATATATTCACGCACCCCAAAGAATGTAAGTATCCAATAATTTTTCCATTTATGAAGCGTAAGATACTAAACTTGGGACAATATTAGAAAACCGCCGTTGTTTCCAACAAGTCGAGAATAAGTAAGAGTTTGTAGAAAATCTCAAATTTTGGAGGGAAAAGAATTGGGAAAAGAAGGATTTAAAATACAAAGCTTAGATAAGCAAGACAAAATGACTGACGATACCTTAGTGAAGTAAGACATGAGCAATACAAAAGCAGTTGGTGAGTGAAAGTTTGTGTTGCGTCATATTTTTTTTTTCTGTTACTTATTTTCCATAACACAAATCATTTAAGTCTTGCGCGTCTTATTACAAATTCACATATTCTTGTCTTATCGTATTCCACATTTCACATAGAGCGATGGATCGCACTGCATTTCCCACCTTATAAAAATATTCTTGCCCTTGTCATTTACTCGTTTATTAAAATCTGTTCTTTTTTGAGAGAAGATAGTAATGTCATTTTTATGGTCGGTCCTTACTAATTACTTCGACAAAACTCATCCATAACTCTTTATTGAGGATGATAAGGCTTGTCATTTTTCAAAGCTGTTTGTTTACTAAGAGCCTACTGTAAAGCTGTCATTCTGTTCTACAAGTCTAATATTTGGTTCAAATTTAATAGGAAGTTCTGCTTGAAAATTCCAACTAGAAGTCGCTAAATAACAGGTTGGCAGTTATTTTTAAATATGTTCTCCTTCCATTCTACACAGCAGTAATAAATACTGCTACATACGATTCGTTGATGACCACTGCATTGATGCAATTTATTTTCCAACACCGGTAAAGGCATAAATCTAAAAAAGAAAACATGCTCAATAAATCGATGGGATGCATTGAAAACTTCATTATCTTTAGATGGCAGAGGTCATCAAAAAATAACCAGTTGTTTAGAACAGCGCACAATTACATATCAAGCAACCGATGTGTTTTTTTTTTTTCTTTGTGGAATATGCCTTCTACTTAATCGTTTCTGGCAATCGGTTGTCATTTTGGCCACTTTTCCACAGTGATAATGTTTTCCAATGATCGAGTTCTGAATACAAGTTTCTATACTGCAAGAGTAAACACATTTTCCTCCGTGGTTTTTATTTTGATCAACAAAAATGTATTTGGATTATAATTGTTTGAAAGTTACAAAATTCAAAATCGTCACTTTATTATCAATCTATTGTTACAACTTTATTCAGTTCTATTTTGATCCTATGAAAGATTTATAAATATTTTGGTATGCCAAAAGATAAGCTGTGCAAAACTTATTGAAAATGGGAATTTTTTTGTTCTTTTGCTTCTTGAGCAATTGATAAGAATATGAAGCTAAATTTCTGATAATTATAGTTTCCACGCTGTAGGTATAAAAGTTAAAAAACTCAATCTTCATTGCTATTTTGCGGTTTTGTTACGCTGCAGCAGTGTGACCCAAAAGATGTTTTCTTTAAAATGCGCAAATCGCAGCGCAATATCAAACCGTAAATAGTTGAAACAATTGCCGTAGTTTCTTTCACATAGACACACAAACAAGAAAAATATAATTAATTATAAAAGAAAATTGTTGGAATAAATTGCAAATCAATGTGACATCTGCAAAGAGAATGGTGTAATTTTAAACACGGATAGTATGTTTGGAGAACATGAAAAGTTACAGCTTTAATAATAAAATTCAAATTTTAGGTGGTGATCCTTTTGAAAATGACAAAGAATGGATACCGGCACATCGACTATGTACAACCAAATGCGATATACATGTTGACATCTGTATGAAAAACGTGAAAAGCGACAAACAAAGATGCCAGAAATGTTTGCACTTTTTCTTTAAATTAAAGTTAAACGAAATCTTAAGGATGGGTCGCAAGAATGCAGTAATTATTTAATACTTGATTTTAAAAATCCAATATTCCTTTTAACTTCTCTGAGTTTACTGATCTCAACTATGTTAAACAGGTTAGTGGGAAGAGCACAGATGATGATGTGATAGGAAAAGAGGAAGGAGTTATCTTCTTATAATACACTATTTTCTTAATAAAACAAAATCTTATTTTCCTTAGTTAACATAATGAATTAAACAAATAGATTATAAAGTAGGTCACTGTATTACTTCCAGATTTTTTGTCATAGATTTAACTTTGGAAACTAAATCCAGATCGTAATTCAAATTGCAGCGCTATTCAAACACGAATTTTATTTATTTGGTTCATTTATGTATGCGTGTGCAGGAAGAATAAACATGAAAAGGGGAAATAACAAACGAAGGCTTCTTAGGATTTTTAAGGCCCTTAACACAATACTTTCCCTTAATACTATCGAGAAATACTTAGATCCGACTCCAAATGGGGTATAAGTCGAACTGAGTTCAAAATTGGTCATTTCAGTGCCTGCAGATTGCATAAAAGGACTGAAGAACCTGTGATAATCATTCTGCTTCCGCCATCTTTTCCTTCGGTCGTCGAAATAATTTTTGTCCTCACTCGTGCCATCAGATAAATGCATTCGTTAATTCCTATCAAATATGAATCTATTGAATTGTGAAGTGAAGCAACATGACAGCAACTAGAATCCACTGAATTATCGATTTATGGACACTATTCCCCCCTGAAATCATAATCCTCCTCCTATTGGAATTTAATCTATCCGCAGGCTTTGAACCACAAACCTGTCGAGAAACCAGAATTGATGGATTCTTAACCGCTTTTATTTACCATACAGATTCAAAATCTTTGGATATTGTTAAAAATCAATTGAAACATAGAATTTATCCAATCAGTTGCAAGTACTAAATAAAACTTGCGCCAAAATAGTAAGTATAAATCATGATAGTGTGTAAAATAAAAAATGCAGTAAACTGTATTTAAATTAAAGAATAAGGGGATAACAATCACAGAAAAGAGAACGATAAAACTGCAAGAAATCTAAAGATATCGAATGAGAATACATTTGTAGTTCATTATATTCCATCAGGAGATTAACTTTAAGGAGAAAATCAATAGCACAGTACACTCAAAGAAAGCTTGGAAGTCCGAAAACCCCCATAATTAGCAAGAAACTTTTGTTTTCTAGTTAACGCGATATTAACACAATTTAGCAAACAATTTTAAAGCACATTTTAAGGTTCCGATAAGTAACTGCCGAATTTCTAGAAAAATTGTCGCTTCTAAGGCCTAATGAAATATTCAACGTCCTTTACACTTCGCTAAACATTTACGAAAAGATAAAAAAAAAAGAAAGATTTGCAAGTACTAAAACCTGAGAAGCGATTAATGTGCCATGCTGACAATCAAGATGATAAAAAACAGCTTGTCACAAATTGCCATAACAATTAATGATAAAGTAACATATATAAATGTTAAAATGTTTCGAAGGATGCAGCCCTACAAGCGCCTCATCTTTGAAAATATTCTATGAAGCAGCCACTGAACATTAATTGGGATAGCAGCGAAAGAACTGCAGAGCGAACATCAGTGCAAAACACCATTATCTGCAGCTGTAGATGGCACATAATACATTTCCATTTTCCCGATGAAAACTTATGCTGAAAATTTATCAACTATTTCACCGAGTTCCACTGAACGAAAATCATTACAGATGTTGCAGAAATTCAAGAAAACTGCAGAGATGCAACAATAAAGTACAGAAGCATTGGATGCAACTTAATGTCAAAAGCACAAAAATACACTTTGACAAGCAAAGAAATATATAATGATTATATTAAGATTGACATAAATGAACCAATAATTTGAAAACAAAAATAATCTGTCTCCCATCAACAATCCTACTTCGTCACTGTGTAGGAATCTTATAAAAGTGATTCAGCAAGCATCTTTGCATTGAGCTTGAAATTAAACCGAGAAATTTAGGCTTTGTTATCAAAAAATGAATACGTAGGATTTTCATAGCCATTCACTTGCATTCCATTAACATGTCGCTCTCCTGGAGTGCAAACATCAACCTGAAATTTGGGCGATTTTTTGGATAAGTCTACGACGATGGCACATTTTTCCATTAAACTCTGAAATTTCAAACTCATATGAAGCATAAAACTTAGCTGTAATTTATACCATACTGTATGAAAGTCTAAAAATGCACGAAAAAAAAGAACCTCTATGAAGCCACGATGCCGCGGTCGTTGACGGACTAAAACGGTTGCAAACACGATGAAAATAACAGTAGCAGCAGATACGAAAATTAATAGTAAATTTGTTGAAGTTTTGAGCATACTTGCCGAGGCATCTTCCGCACTCATCTGTAGGAACGCTAATTTAAGGCAAAGTAAAGTTCTAGAAAATGAATAACAGCCACTGAAATACACAAGAATCTGCATAGAAGTGTTATAAAAGTAGTCAGGAAAAAAAAAAGCTGAACCTTGAAATGCTGTAGTGGCTCATGTCTAGCATAAGATGGTTTCGGCGGCAAATCGTGCACTCTGACTGGCTCACTCACAATTGGTTCAATTTCAACGTGAAGTTCTCGTTCAACTGATTTGCTACTCGATAAAGGCTCCTCATCAGTATCTTCGATGTCGTCCTAAAATTGATTTTAAAACTTAAAAATTTCTTTCCAGGATAAAAAAAAAAACCTCAACAACTTTAATCCTAGTTTTTTATCACAACACAGTTACAGTGAATTTGCTACAAATATATGAAAACATATCATATGAGTCTTTTAAATTTTTGAAATAGTCCGAGATTTGAAACTGACCTCATCATCCTCATCAATATCATCAGTTTCATAGGCGGTGGGCCTGTTTTTGTCGAACTTGTTGCCAGTTCGCCTCTGTACAATTTTCTCTATTACAATCTTTTTGGTATTATGATATGATTGTTTTTTTGCTTCAACGCTTGCGCCATTGTTTTCCTCCTCATCATAACTGTTACCTCCCTTATCCAAATCATGCAGCACTTTTTCTGGCTGCAAAGTTCGACTCCTATATATACTCTTACTACTGTAATCAACATATTTTCACGAAAGTCACATATCTAAGTTTTTTAGATATGTTTTTTTTAGATACATTATTTTAGTAAGATACAAAGAAAAAGCATCTCTTTTAAGATAACTGAATAAAATGAAATACTGGACATCAAAGCATTTCAAAACAGGAAAAACTAAGGACATTAATGAAAGGAACAAAATATTAGTTTTTCTAAAAATATTTCCTCGAAAACAATTTTGAGCAGAGCAAAATTAGATTAAATGTTACCTACAAAATCACACATAAAGCATCAGAATTCACCTCAGAAACAGTGATCATTGATAGTGTCGTATCACGTGAACCTGAAGGATTGTGTAAACGATCGTATGAATCCTGAAAAAAAAAAAGAAAAAAAAATTCTACTTCTTGTTTCGTTCTAGAGATTAACAATAATTTCTATCCAAAACTACCTTTTCCTATAAAATGAATAGCTCCTCTTTCATTTTATTTCATTCAAAAATTAGAAATTACTGTAAAAGTCATATATAAACAAGAAGTAGAAAATACATAATAACAATAATTCAAGAAATGGTAACTGACTAAACTACAAGCAAACACACATAAATTATCAAAACTCATTATAGCGGTAACATCCATTGATATAAGTACACACCTTATAATAGTGCACAAGTTTGATATTCTGTTCATCCCCACCAATTACTGTATACTCATCTCCTGCAACCTCTGGTGTGTTCTCTCTACGATAATCCGTCCAAAATTCAACTGCAAATGCATTAATCAGTTTTTTCGAGATATCTATGCACAATCCAATTCACTATATAGAAAAGTTGGCTACTAAATACATAGATAACCCTAATAAGTGACCAACATATCAAATGGGATAAAACTGCATCTAGAATGAAAAGAAAAACAGTTTTTTTGAACATATACCGCAATTTTTTGATGATCAAAGTATTGAATATTTACCAGCAATCGGTCGAACTTGTCGCTCAAGTCCGGGAAAGTCTCGAAGCATTGCAAGCGTACCATTTATTCGAAGATCAATATAACGTAATTGATGAATTAGGATTGGCTCGTATGTTTCTGCTTCGTCCTGGAGAGTTGTATATTTGCTTACAATGCCTTTTTATGAGCAAATGAACGATTCCGTCAGTAAACAAGAAAAAAAAAGGTTACAAGTAATAATTACTCGATCCGTACGAAGCAAATGTCGGAATCGATTAATCATATGTGTTCGATCTTTTTCTTCAGCGCGAATATACGTCTACAATATGAAATTTAAGACTAATGGAAAAATATAAAATTTCAACTTAACGAATTAAACTAGTGCTGTTACAAAACTAAAACCGTGCGTTGTTCACCTATTAATCATGAATATTCAAAAACAAAACAGATAAGAATAAACCTTAAGTGTTTTGAGTACATTATGTTTGTTCGGTGCACCCACTTGCATGGCCAAAGAGGCACGATAATCATGAGTTGCCTGAAAATTGACAGAATTTTCTGTATTATTTTCACTATTGTTAGTCAGTAACAAAAACAAATCCTTATTTGCACTACCCATTATAAATTATAAAAATTAAAAGAATCAAATGCTCCTCGCCATTCTAATTTAGGTTGCTAACTCCTCCGAAAAAGAAATGAAAATGCACCCTTATTCTGGAAACAATCAGTAGATGGGAGAAGTGAAATTATCTCTTGCTTGTAGGCTTTTGCAGAAAAACTACTTTTTTGTAAGAGTGCCAGGAGCACAACTGTGAAAAGCAATACTATTTCCTATAATGGAAATTATTGATTCTGTCGCTATAATTTGCTAGTGTCTTTCACCTAGACTGCTAAACAGAAAATGAAAGTGAAAATTCACACCTGTCTTTTCTTCTCATTAAGATGTGCTTGTACGCGTTCTTCATGAACATCTTCAAGTTGCTTTTTTTGTTCCTTATTCTCTTCTTCCAATGAAGCAACCTGAAATCGAAAACAGGTCACATAAAAATTTCCTTCTTAACTAAAGCTTCTTTCCATTAGCAATAGCTTGAAGTGAATGAACCGTCTTTTGGAATCGCGATGTCATTTCCTTTTTAAATGCTTCAGCACCCTTTTCATCCGTCTTCTTCATTTTCTTGTAACGTGCTTCAAGATCTGACCATTCTCGCATAACCTAAATAGTTTGAATTGTCAAATATCAAAGAAAGTAATTTAAATTACAGATTGTGGGCAGGTACTACCAATCACTACTTAGTGTTTACAATTCTTTTTTTGTCATTCTTTTTTTTTTGACATACATAAGTTTACAATTCTTTTTTTTTTTGTCATGGAACTCACAGAAATACCTTATACCTTATTAATTCTAGCACGATGTCGTTTTTCCATGCGTTGCTGAGCTTCCTTGAAACGTTCATGCTCGTTGACAGGATCAGACATCTTAAAATACGGGTCTTGCAAAACGCTGTTGGCCGAAAGACCCTTCGCGCCAGCTAAATAAAATAAAGTTCAAACAAGAGCCAGGGATTGGCAGACGATTTATTCATAAATTGAAGAGGGAAAAAACTAGGATTCTTACATACCATCATCCGAATCTTCGGCATATTCATCATCATGATCATCGTCCTCATCATCATTACCATCATCGCCATCGTCATCATCATTATCATCATCATCATCATCATCATCATCATCGTCATCATCATCATAGTCATCATCATCGTCTTCAGTTTCCTTCCCTTCCACTTTCTTTTTCTCTAATTCTAAACCTAATCTCATTAAAAAAAGTCTGTTGTATCACTGCTGACCAATAGAAAGAAGCTGAATTTACTGTTACACGTTTTGAAGAATTCTTAAAAGTAGATGATACCTTCAGTTTTATCATCCCCTGGACAGCAAACAAATTCAACCCCAGTGAAAAGATCTAACCCACAAGGTTCAAGAACTGCAAATGAACGTACTGCCATCCGTTTATCATTGACAACCTAAAATTAAGAACCATTCGGCAAAAATTATTCCCATGAGACATTTAAAACAACACTAGAAACTTCTGAAGTTTCCCGGACACAAACCAACTGAACCTTTTGCAAAGGTGAATAATACGAGAAAAAAAAAAAACATAATAACACCAACTTTAGTAAATGGAAAAACTGACTTTGGTTTTACAGTGTTTGTAAGCAGCATCCTTCCAGTGCGCATAATCATTGCATGACTGACGATCATTAATATGGCCAAATCGGCAACCGTGTGGTACTTGAAGTGCTTCCGAGTGAAACTCTCCAACTAAATATAATTCAAAATTAGTTCCCTGACCAACAAGAGTATAATGTAAACGATCGGGTAATAATTTTTAGAGATAAAATCATTTTTTATATTATGCAAATCCTAAAAAAAATGAATTAAATCCGATGTCAAATACAGAAATACGGTGTCAAGTACAGAAGTAAACTTACCAATGCACTGGTAAGGTCTCACAGTATGTGTCCATCTACATGATGAACCTTGTTCACGACACCATCCAGGAATTTCTACTTCATGTGAATATTCTACTATGTTTGTGACGTCCAGTTTTGGATATGACTAAAAAAGACATCAAATATTCTTATTATTGCAACAGCGCAAAATCACCCGAGACTTAGGAGCTTTTCTTAGTGTTTCTCTTTCATTTACTGGATATCGAACTGCAGCAACTAGTTATGGCTATATTTCCATGCATCTATAACTTAGACTGGTCTTGAAGTCTTTAAAATTAAAATTCCAATATAAGTTACTAAATTTCATGGACTTCATCACTAAGATGTAAATAAAAATGCCTTACTTCCAATAATTATAAGAAACAAATCTACATTAAAACTATATGCAATTGCCACGCACACTCAGCAAATAAATTTAATTTTCTACCAATTGCACATAACACTATTTTACTGAGCGACGAATATGAAACTCGTAATGCATTATTCCTCACTTTGCCTTACTTTTTGTGAAGACTACTGAATATTTCAAAGAATCCAGCAAATGAATAAAGATTAAGGTCAGTTTTCCATAAAAAATGTTGAGAACAAATAAATGGAGTAATATAAAAAATTGAAGTTTTTTTCCAGAGAATTGTTCACATTTACGACGAAATCAGCCGGTCGCAAACAGTATTATAACTGCTAAGAAAGTAAAAACCAATCACATTGTAAAAAGCAGCCGAGGAATGACTAAAGAAAATATTTTAACTGATCGTGATTTAGCTGCCAATGTAACAATTTATTTAATCTGTTGGGAAAACCAATAGGTAAATAGTGAATATACTTTGCAACTTGAATTATCTGTGCAATAAAAATTGATCAAAACCTCAAAATGAAAGAGATTTACACTGCGGAACATGTTCTAGTAAAAAGAAAAAAAAAAAAAACTATGAAGTAGTTTGGAGAGAAAATCTATTTTAGAGGAATGAGAGCACCTACTTTTCGGCAATATTTTAAGATATCGAGTTTTCCACTAAAGCATGTTGCAAGAGTACTTGGATCGCTCAACCATGCTCCATCTTCGCTCATGAATCTGTTTCGGAAACCACATTGAAACGCAACCAACGGAACAAACTTCTCGTGCTTCTTTCCTTTCCGTGAGTCCACATTAGCAGTAACACTCTAAACTATCATAAAACTTTGAAATTCCGACAAAACATTCTATTTAAAACTGAGTATTTCAAAAACAAACTTTTTAAATAACATTCTTACGATTCAATAAATTTGTAAAGTCAAACACCGGATTTTTTCGAACATTTACAATAATGTTAAAGATTACGGAAATTCTAATCAGTTGTGAGATTGTCAAAATTGTTATACTCGTTAAAATAAAGTTATTGGATACAAACTACAAGTTCCGTTACTTTTAGCTCACACTGAAAACTGGTAATTCATTCCCTTTCTTTTGGTAAGCAACAGAGGAAACAGTTTCCAGTTTAGAGTTAACACCATAACTTTTAATTGCCGTTCCAGCCGTATGAACCAAGCAAAGCTTCTGCATGAATTCCAAATGGCTATCAGAATACTGTTGCAGGAAACACTCACAATATAATTACAATAATACCTAATAAATCCACGGCAACTTTTTTTCTCGATGAAATTTTGAACCACAGAAAACATGCTTACAAATTTATGAGATTGCACAGGGTACTACTTATGTTTAATTAAGAAGCAACAATACTGTTTTTATATTATGTTTAATTAAACAGCAATAATACAATTTTCTAGGAAGTGTTGCAAGTATAAATACAAGATAATCTGAAATAGTATGAAAAAAAAAAAAAAAAGCAAGCGTTAATTACCAATCAGTCACTGTCACTATTCGATATTCATTTCTTTGGATTGTACATCTGTCATTAACAAAGTTAAATCAAAGTAACAGGATTTTTGCAACTCCCAAAACAGCAATTTCTAGACGCATTGGACAGATGTACCACATACTTTACAAGTTGCTTAATAAATATAGCCAAGTTTTCCTATCTCTAACAGTCTCAGTAAGTCTGCCTGTCTTAAACTCCACCGTTCTATCTATGCCGCCACAATCCCGACTGCGCACACTGCTCAACTCTAGAAATTGCAATGTTGAAAAATGCAAAGCAATCAAAGAATCAAAAATCAGTTCCTTACAAAGAAAACTTTTAACCACTTTTTCATACAGTAGGTAACCAAAAACAAAAAAATGCAAGTATTGTTCACGAAAACCGAGATTACTAAATATTTAATTCTTTTATCAACTTGTCCTTAGGCATAAACACCTACACGCCTAAACTAATTAAAAGCTGTATTTCTTGATCATAAAAAATTTTTCATACTTCAAAAAAGGATGAATCATAAGATGTCCTCCGATATGCCTTTCTTAGTAGTACATTTCAGTCATTTCATCATTTACAAATTAATTCCAATGTATAATAAATAAATAGAAAATAAAACATAACAATAAAAAAGTACAAATAAAAAATAAGAATAAATAAACAGACCTCGATGTTTGTAAAGAATGAGAATTGAACGACCAACATTAGAGAAATCATCAAACTACCATCAGCCATCTTTCTAAAAAAGAAAAATTGAAGAAGCCATAACCAAATAATTAAGTTCCAACGCAATAAACATCGCTATTAGATAACACAAATTAAAAAGGAAACTATTAAAATATTTTATCGCACTGGATAAAACACGAAACACTGTTTAAAGCAATGAAAACTAGTTGATAAAAAGTTAAGGATAACGATAGCTTTGACAAATGCATTTCAGCATCCAGAACTTCTAACAGCGATGCTTACACTCACATTACGCTCACACATTTTACATACATAATGTACGTACAATATGCACATGCACAAATATAATGCAAATAGTAAATGAGTTCCCAAACTTATTCAAAAATGAAATTAATGACATGGGAACACGTTAAACTCCTTCCAATCTATATTTCAAAATGAAGAATAGAGAAATTTCTTAAACTAATGCTCATTTAATGAAAACAACGAAACTGATCGTAGCTCACATTAAATCCTTCTGAGAGCATATTTATTATCCCTGCAACGTAAAAAGCCAATAGGCGGTAGCCTACATTTTAATGCATGAAAATCTCGCCAACGTAAGAATTAAAGCATTACCACCAACAAGCGATCAATTAATGTATCCTTAACCGTAAAAAAAAACCAATCAAGTCTAGGAATTTCTCGTCCACTTGCTAACGTCTGAATTATCTTCAAGGAGTCAGTGGCAATGATGCTGCTAGGCATTATAGTCTTAACCCAACTTCACAGGAATGATGGATAACTCTAAAGTGTACGCTAATTATTTATATACGTTAATGTTTGCTAGCATAAAACTTGATTGCCAGTTCTCCACAATGATCGAAGAAAAAAAAGAGAATGAGAAATGAGGAAGGACTACAAAGTCAACTTGCATAATATCTTCTCTGTTCCACTACTTTATCCTTAGTGCATTTACCCAATCATTCTATTTCGTTTTCCGTTTATGCAGGTACTGATTTCTCATCACAAAGGCGAAACCCTTTGTGATGATGAATCAGCCGATCTGTCTCTTTTTTTCCTTTGTCCTTTTTCTTTTACATTTTTCTGAAAGCCAACTAATTTTAAATAAAACTATATCCAACACAGTTGGTTCTATATTATGTTTAACACCCAGTTACCTCCCTTTCGTTATGCTTTGTAGGTTCCATCACCGATATTGCTGGTTTTACTGAAGTTCGGTCAGTGTGCCAATCCCATTTCACTAGGCAAATTAGACTATGTCCTCATTAAACAAACTAAACTAAGTCAATTCCAGGCTCTTGTTTATTTAGCGTGGCTTAATCAGCTGTCAAGATTATCCAATTCTTGACTTCAAACAGTACCTCACATACAAATAAGAGAAAAAAGGAACAAGAGAAACAAGAACAGGACAGATAACAAATATGTCGTCCGAAACGAAAGCAGAGATATACGAATCAACCGCTCAATCCTTTCTCTTTCCTTCTTGAAGGCATTGATGCACGCAGCGCGCGCTTCATGTTTGCATAGAGCACCTTCTCTCATAGTCTCACAGACTATCTTCTATTATACGTACGCTCTGTCTCAGATCTCTTCCTCGCGGGATTTGTTGTCACTTCCAAATATTATTCTTCTATCCTTTTTGTACGCAGTTTAGTCTCTCCGGATTGATTATGACGGGTCTTAACCTGGAATATACGTAGCGTACTTCAGATACATGCCTTCATTCTTCTTAAACGATTGTTTACAAACTGATTATTTAGGTTGGAATGCAACACTTTTCGATAGTTTACATCAGTATTTGTGAGTACCAAATTTACCTACTATACTGCATTGTCTTTCACACTAAACTATTGCAAAGTGTTGCATTCTCGAAACAAGCATTTGGGAAAATACTGGAAATAGTTAAAAGACTCTTTTCAAATTAAAAAATATCGCAGTATATTGATGATTCCTGTTATAACAAGACTTTCTTGATATGTCTATTTTTAACATATCAAAATGAATGTTGATTTTTTCTCCCGATTTTAACCATAACTGTAAATATCGAGCATGTGACGACGCAACATTTTTCTCAAAGTTGTTTTTATATGAACACTTCCATTTTCCGAAAAAAAAAAACTGCTACTTATGAATGTTAACTTTGAGACGCAGAACGATCTAAGGGAAGTTGAGGTGACGAGAGAACTTAGGTTTAATAGCTCGAGTTTGAGATCTAAGTCTTATATTCAGAAAGCATTTGATTTCTTACACTATTTTCTTCCTCTTTCTAGTTCAATTAACATTTACCATATATAAAGAGAACAGATGGTAGAGAGCGAAAAATATGTTAGCAAATACTCGAATATGATGCGGGAGAATTATGAAGAAGACAGAGGAAAGCAAAAAGTAGAATTACTAAGCACAGTAAAAGCCAAATATTTGCGAAAAAAGGGAGCGCAAGTGAGCACTTCTTCACTTGAATGCCTATTTTCATCTAATGAAAATTTATGAAACTACTAATTTTGATATTGAGAAAATTTATTAACTGATGAAAGCTTAACAGATGAGACACAAACCGAAAACGTCTCATGCAATGGGACAACGACATCCTGAATTCGAAAATGAATTGATTTTTGAAATTATCTATTTAAAAAAAGTAGAAAGAAATAGATTTCAATGGGATTTAATAATCCAGAAAGCTGTTTTTCCTTCCATCCTGTTTTCAGTTCTGCATCCAGCTACATTATTCTTTCGAAATAATTAAAGCTAATTCTTGAAATGCTTACATGCAACTTTCAAAACAAAACTATTGCAGCCCAAATGAAAATTTTCATATTAAGAAACAAATCGAAAAAAACTTAAATATCTGCATAAGAAAATGAGATGTTTTCTCCCAAAATTAAGTAGTGGTGATGCGCTCTACAACTAATTAAATATGTCTGAAATACCAACGAAATTAATCAACTTGTTAACGAATTATGAGTGAAAGGGAGCAATTGCTAATAAGGATGCACATCTTATTTCTTGTGTGCCAATTATATACGACGAACATCTGTTTCCAACTTACTTTTCCCTTCAGTTTACCATCATATTTTACTTTAATAAGTGCATGTACTGTTTATACCGGGAGCCTGAAATTCTCTCAGAACAGAATTTGAAGCGTTACAAAATTAATTTGAAGTGCTTTTAAAGGAGCATTGACATCTTGCTTCGAGGAAAAACTTTAAGTGTGGCTGGCGCCAGCGATAAGAAAGCAAAATGATTATCGTCACAATCATTATCATCCTGAACACCACAAAAATAAACGGAGAAAAATGATGAATAATTCAATGCGGTAGGTGTTATTTTCTGCATCATCATATGTAAAGTGCATCAATCACTTGAAAACTATATTGTACTATACAAAGTACATATCTGTCATATCTAGCAGCCAGTAAATCGACTGGAGTATCACGACGAAGAAAAGAACACCTTTTGATATGTACCTGCAATCACGAAACTTGATGGATAAACAAGCAGCGGAAATTTCACACCTGAATGGTAGAAAGTACATCAGAAAGTGGACATTAGCTAAAAAAATCCAATTCAACAATCACGGATGTGAGGATGAGGTGGGACTAACCTATATCGTGGGCATGAATATAAATGATTTCCGCTATTGAAAGCGGAATAACTACAGGGATGTATCCCAGAGAGCCAAGACTTCTAACATTATTAATGTCTCAGTAAAAAGCCTCTTTGATAGAACTAGGATATATAGAATATAAAAGAGAAGGGGTTTCACGAGTGTTGTCAACTGTACCACCTACAAAGTGACTGGAGAAAGTGGTGAAGGCAAATACTGAAGACTAGAAACGTCGTTCTATGGAATAAAGAAAACGATGTGCTGCTCCACCAACTTCCAATGTCATATTGGAAGAAAAAGTCATTTTTCCCTCTTCTCCTACATTAACCAACTCCCGAGAGAACGTGAACGAAATGGAAAATGGGAGACAGTTTTCATCTAGAAACTACTACTTGCACGAAAAGCTGGGTTATACAGAACACAAATGGAGTACATCTTCATATGTAAAAAGCATGAGACGCAGAAAGAAATACAGCTTATGGAGAAGAGGCAACTATATTAACTAAGGGTCAAATAGGTAGAGAGACAGGTAGGGAAAAACGATATAATAGAAGACAAAAACAACATGTAGACCGATACCTGTTTTTCAGCATTAAATACCAGTCAATACTTTGTCGACTCTCCCACTTCAGAAAGAATCTTTTTTGTAAAGTTGATATAACTACCTATTTGACACCATGAACTCCTTGTAATGCTGAAATATAAATAAGGCACCTTCACTCGCAAAATAAACCTGTCCATTGATCAGTGCGCTATTTCATTCTAAAAACATTAAGGTACGCATCTAAATAATGGTTGCGCACCTACACCTAAAAAATCTTCCGGCAGAAAGACGCCTGTTTTCGAAACCTTCTTAATACTATTTCAGCGTGAAATAAAATCTAATGCTGAAATGTTCCTCATACAACAAAATTTTCTATATAATAGTATTAAACAAAATAGAGCATATAATTCTCAACAAATGATATAATATATTCAAATCTATTCCATAAAGCGTTTCAACTTTTCCGTGTAATAAGCAACAAATTAAGAAATAAGCATGAAAGTTCTTATATAAAGTCGATTGCTTTCTCATTTTTGTTTTTATAATAGCAGAAATTATGTAAGGTCAATGAAATGTAGAATTGTAACATAAAAATGTGAGTGAGATAATTAAATGGAACTGTAATAGGTATGCAACACAGATTTTAATATATGCTCTTGAGGTATGAAATCGATCGGCATGAATGGTAAGAAGACAGTGAGGAGTGATAAAGATTGTGATATGGGGAAGTATGAAGTGAGAATTTCAAGTATAATAGCTAACAAAGTGGGGATGGTTAGATCAGAACAATGAACTTCCAATGCCCTCGTAAAATCCATACAGATTCATTTCTGAGATGCAAAGATGTCCTAGTCCTACCGAAAGATCCGATGAAACTTGAAGGCCTGAGGATTATCACGCATAACTGCTCAAGGACTTTTATAAGCAAAAAGATAAAAGTAAACATGTGAAACATATTTAATAAGCTTCAAAAAATAACCTGAAAGCATTCTTTTAAAATTTCGATAGTAGAGAAAGAATGAAACTGAAAAAGAATCAAAGCCAAAATATAAACATAAAAAAACTGATTAAATTAAATATATTGTGACAAAATTAAAATTTGAAGTTCAAATGATTTGAAGAACAAATTAAAACTTCATCCAGAATTAACAAGGGATAGCAAGTAAAAAAACCAAATCATGTGAAACAGAATGTGGATGGCTGAAAGTCAGTTTGCTGAGATGATGAAAGTTAAATGAAGAAAGTTGAATATGGAATTACTATCTCTCTTCTTCTCTCTCTCTCACTTTCGTTCTTCAAAAACGAATGAATATATTATTGCAATGCATTTATATACAGACACACAACTCTTATATAAGTGAACGGCAACGAATGTTGAATGCATGAAACGAACGATACCGCCGTACCACCTCATCTAAAGCACTACTGATAAGCACATATGTTTAACTTTCTTGCTCTTTTATTCCACTATCACTTTCACAAATATTTCATATATGAAATTGGAGGGTAACTGAAATGACAGCATTTAATGTAGTACTAAATCAATGGTGACTCAGTGACACGTATCTGAATCCTGCATGTTTGGGAAAGAATTTCAGTAATTTAGGAGTAACTTTTTACCCTATGTTAAAGTCATTGCTCGAAACTGGGAAAATAGTAAAAATGATTTATAAAACATAATACAACAAGTTGCTGGAATAAAAGAGACGACTGCACAACTTAATCTTTCCAAAATGAATTAAAAGCGAAAGCTTGCATTCCACAGCATGACGCAGTGGATGAACGAGCCTGAAACACTCAAATTCTTTGTTACTGATAATATATATGCAAATAAATGAATGAATGAACATAAGACAATTCCCTGATCCTATCCATACGGTAAAGCCTTGACCTTTGCCCCCTCCCTCTTCCACATCACAAATTTAAAGCAGCAACTGTAAATAGCAAATGTATTGTGGAAAGAATCAAGAAGCTGAAACAATCAACTTACAGCAATCGTCCAACTGCCACGATTAATATTCGACCAACTTTGCAACCCTATAAAACAATGCAATTTTTCAAAAAAAAAAAAAGGCACCTTGACTTTATTTTTTCTGCACCGCTTTTCGAACCAAGAAATAATATAGTGCTGATGAAAAAATATTAGCGGTTGCTCGATGAAAGCACAAAAAAACGACTCTCAATCACTTATGTTCTCAGCTCTATTTCGTAAAAAAAAACTCGAAAAACTCCAAAAAAAAAAAAGACAGGTAGGACAAACCAGTCTCTTATCCCTTTTACTATTAGCACCTCACAAATCTATCATAAAATTTAGTTGAAGTAATTTAGTCCATAGTAAACACTTGACACCAACAAAGCATTATTAAGTTTGAGTATTCATGCATTTAAAAACTTTAGATATGTTTCAGAAGAATTCAACATTTGTAATTAATACTGTCGAATTCTAATTTTAACGCATTCTGTTAAGGTTGAAAGTTTCAGTAGATTTTCCCAGAGAAAAGATCAAGAGAAACTGAGTGATTACAGTTTCAAGAAACACCGTATAGAGGCATTTTTCGTTGCTTACAGAACGTTTTCCAAATCTTTCAAGGTCACCTGCTCCAAGCAAACATTGTCGTTTATTCCCAGTAAAAATCACATAGAACATCTACCTAGTATTCTATTCTAACGTTCAAGCTAAAGTAAAACAGCATTATTTAGAGGTTAATAGCAAAGTTGGAGTAAATCAATTTCTCTTTTTCGAAAAGAAAGAAATATTTTCAAGCCTTTTAAACAAAGACAATGGCATCTTTGAAAATGATAGAAAAAAATGCAATAATACTGCCATGGATTCTTACTCGTTTCAAATCCTACACAGGTCCCACTCTTTCCACAAAAAATGTGGAAACAAACAATCAGTAAAAATTACGAAATGCATAAATTTCTGTTTATCGTACAACCCGCTCACCGACTTATCCACAAAAAAAGAAGAGTAAACTTCAAATGGTGAACTCAAGCTTTAATTCCAACTTCCTCTACTGTAAGACTATTTCCAACTTTTATTAACACCTTATTTTCAATAAGCAGGGGTAGAAAATATAGATCTCATCTGAGACACATTTAAATCCTTCAAAAAAAGATAAATGCTGAAAAATTTCACCTCTATCCGGAAAGGTTGGAAAACCAGATCTTTCACAATGTATCCGGTTTAGATGACTCAAAAAAATACCCGTCCTTACACTTTCCAATTTAAGCATATAGTATACCATCTTTTCAATCTCTACTGCAACTAGAAAAATGACAAATTCGCGTTCAGTAGAGGAAGTTGGAATTGTGAAACATTTTCTTTTTTCTATTACTTAATAATGACTGTTAATCTGGCAGCTGGCCAGCATGCGACCACTTGCTTACTCCAATAACCTTGAGACCGAAACTCATCACAGACATAGCAAAGTATCTAATTTTTCGATGAGCACTCTTGAAATCACGGTCTCCAATTCAAGTCTTCGAAAACAAGTGAACAGATTTCTTCAATTCACACAGTTCTTCCAATCAATTTGAGACATGGTAGTCGATTATTGAATGCTGAGAAAAATGAATAGCAGTCCATAAGCTTTGCCAAAACTTTGCCGACATTTCGTATTTTCTGATTGTTTCACTGTCCAAAGTGAAGTGTTTCTTTGCTAGACATCAGCAATTACCAGAGGATGATATTAATGCGGGCTTTGTTGGTTTTTTTTCCTAGATGTACATTAAGACAGAACGAGAGGAAGGGAGAAAGAGAGAGAGAGAAACCTGCCCTCGCTGATGAAAATGGAACCGGGAATAGAAATTGCTCTCTCTTCCTCTCCATCTGTCTCTTACTACACTTATGTTACTAAATGGCTTGCATTTTATAAACCGAATAGATAAGAAATTCAGACAAATGGGACCAGGAATTGAAGTACATATTAACAACAGTGGCAAAAGAAAGTCACCTCTTTGGGTGATGAATTAGTTCGAATATTAAAAAATAAGATGAGATGGTAGGATAAAAGTATGAGAGCGAAAAGAGATCTGCAGTGCCAAACAGAATCAGTTTCTACGTCATCATGTGGAACATCGATTCTGAAGCAAACTTCACAATTGAAAGCAAAGTCTCTCTTTCTCTCTATTCCAACTGATGACTCCATCTATTATTTGTTTTGTGAACTGACATTTTGCAATATTAATAAAAAACAAAAAAAAAAAAGGTCCGAACTTATAACGCATTCCCCTACTCTTTAATTCCTTCAATTGCTTCGCATGGGAAAATGTAGTAGTAAGGTACATATTTCCTTTTCATCGTCAAGATCAGGAAAAGTCTACCTCATTTCATCTAAGTATCCTATATTTTTCAAACAAATTAAAATAACATCTGAAAGTACTAGAGGGATCCGCGGAGGAGGAGGAGGAGGAGGAGTAGCAGTAGCAGTAGCAATAGTAGTAGTAGCAACAGTGGTAGTAGTAGTAGTAGTAGTAGTAGTAGTAGTAGTAGTAGTAGTAGTAGTAATGCGACTGTGAAGAAGGGCGAATTAAGGATAATGGTTAATATGGGTGGAAGTGAAGTGTGGGTGAGGAGATCGGCAAAGAGTGCTGGCAGAACATTGTCCCCAATAATTTGGAATGCAAAACACTCAGACGTTTCGTATGGCGACGAGTGCTCATGGAAACAGTCAAAAATAACTGTAGCGAAGGAATTAACTAACTGATTAGTAGGAAAACATCGAAGCATGGCAAAACGTACTGAACTACATGCAAACCTCGTCGGCAGAGCATGTAATAACAAGGTTGTGAAATTCGATAGCATCAAAATGAAACACTTCTTCCTATGTGCGCTACACATTGATTACACTGCAAAATGCAGTAAAGGTAATATAGCGTGTATGTACTTGTCTGTTTGTGTATCTGTAAACACTCTTAACCTCATGCATTTACATCGGGGAAATAAGTGGTGGTTGGTAACTGCAGAATAAATTCTAACGCAACATCTTCCTTCGCACTCTCCCGTTCTGCTTGTAGGAAACTGAGGAAAACTGCATGAGTGAATGAATGCGTTTGTCCTTTTTCCATATCATCAGTAGTGAAGGTACGGACTAGTTCGTGTCAGCGACCTGGAATATCTTGCAAAGCTGGCAGAACGGACGGAGTTAGAAAAAGAGGTATAGGGGGAATTCAGCTATGGATCACGCATAACTTTCTAATTTCAGTGTTCATTAACACCACAGTATCTCGTTTAATGCTGTATCAGTAGTTAAATTCATTAATTTTGCATGCGTTATTTAGTAGTTAATAATAGTAATTATTACTTATAATGCCTATTGTTTTTGCAGGAACTGTCATTGTAGTGTTAGCTACAAATAGTTTGGTAAAAATAGTGAGTCATTTACTTACTCATATTTATAGTGCAGTAGAAACTGGACTCTTCTAACACTTACTTCATTGACGTGATCATTGCGAATGTAGTCTCTTCGATATGTACACTTAGATGATATATAGCAGATCGTAATAATTCATTGACGCAATTCTTTCTACACGTATCAATGAACCAAATAAAAATAGTTTCTGTGCAAATATGTTCCACTTACGATATCTTGAAAACTCTCCAATTGTGATGCGATGAATACAAGACAATAACAAGTGACTTGAGAAATCTACAAGTACAAAGAAAACAGATCGATCTTAAAACCGATAGTGATATAGATTCTAATACATTAAATCTGCATGTCTCCTACAATTTATCTCTATAAGGTTTCAAAATTTTTTTGGCTAATGGATCGCTTGATCCCTGGTATAGTTTCAAAGAAAAATAGGTGTGATAAAACTCGACAAATTTTGAATATTGTGGCTAGCTCTTTTTCTCTGAGATGCGGATAAAGAGGAAGCTGATGTTACTATTATGAGGAAGCCTAGGGAACCAAAATAGTGTAATTAAGAGAACGAAATGTAGTTTATAATGCTATGTATCTTCCACACTTTCAATTTGTGTTTGAGAAATACATACTGGAGGTAATGGAATAAAGAAGTAATTTCCGATGTTTAATCTTGAGTTTTTTCTGACCTCGATTGTTGGAGTCTAAATTCAGGAGTAATCATTTTTCAGATCATATTAAGAACTTTTCCACAGTAATTTTAATAAATGTGAGGGAGAAATATCTTTTGATTGCGTTTTTCCAGATTGAATTCTCTCAATACTGTTTAAAAATCAGTTCATGAGTCTGTGATGTCGCGCTAGAAACTTTGAAACATCAGTACAGTGCTAAAAAATTTTTTCATCTTGATTCTGCAGTTTATATTGCAATACAAATTGAACGACCCCCAGAACTTCTGATCTATAGCCATAGTTCATAAATGATGACTTTTATAACCAATGATGATTTGACTCCACAATCTGACATCGCACTGCATACCACACAACTGTCGTGGATGATTTAAAAAATTATTATATTGGGAGAGGTTTACTGATTTCGGGGAGATTCGTTGGATGTAGATGTTAATATGTGGGTAGTACAACAGTATAATAATTCCTTTATCAACAGAAGCAATAGTACAGTAAATCTGATGGAGAAGAATTGAAGTACAAGTAGTGAAAATCCCTTTTTATGGTCAAATAGCTGAATAATGTTTAAAAATATACAATAACGATCGCTCAAAAATTTTTCGGCAAAGCGCTAAGTATGGGAATGTCTATTATATTGCATTGTTCTTTAATAAAATGAATTCACTGAGCAGGAGTGAAATATTGCTAATGATAAGTATCGGAAAAATCGCATTATAATATGTAGAAATAAAATTGTATTAAATCCGTTTTATTTCAACATTCCTCACAAATGTTTCAATCTCATGTTCCAGTCTCATTCAATATTCAGTAGCTATGCACTTTTAAAGTTCATTAATGAAAAACATGCATTGAAATTTGTCTCCAGTTAGATTATTTGCAGTTATCAGCTTATTTAGTTGACCTCTTTTGTTAGTTGTCGGCTCCTTCCTAACTGTAAATTATATTCGAATTCGAATCTCCTTTGCAGCTTGTAGCTCATTATTTAGATCTGATTATTGACGAAGTTAACAACACTTTGTTAGTTAACCACCACTGTAAATCACGCGTCTTGTTATGAGTTGAGTTATTGTTTATTATAAGGAGTTATTTCCTTTCTGGACTGCTGTTTCCTGTCATTCGCTGCTCCTCTACAACTCGCTCAAAATTTCCAATGTTATTCAATAACTTCGACTAACGATAATCATTATCTCAATAAAATAAAGATCGGTCCGAACTCTAGCCTTCGTTGCAAATTGCAAATCAAAAAAATTATCAGATGTCTTGTTATGCTGGTACTTTCGAAATAGTTATTCAGAACTGGTCAGATCTCATGCAGAACACACCAGTCGCAAGATGAGGAAAGACAATGGTAGATGATTCACAAGATAAATTTAAAAAAAAGGAAGCCATAATTACTCTGGAAATATATAGCGAGGACTATGAACAATTATGTAAGGAAGATGTTGGAGAGTCAACATCAAATAAAAGAGTGACCGCACCAATCACGCATCAGTGAAGACCACCCAGAAATTCAATGAAAAGCTTCAGCACTATTTGACATTGGTTCACAGTCATCCTTTATTTGGAAAGATCAAAACTTGAAATTGGTAACAAAGTTTCGAAGTCAACCTAGGAATCCGGAATTACAACTGTTGAAAATGACGTGTTAGATTACCTAACAGAGAAACAGCAAGTAATTAAGTCGAATCATCACGATTTGCCATGTATGATATCTCAATATCAGTAGAAAGGAGGATATTCGAAAAAGCCCGATATTCTTATTGGGACTTTCTTATTGAATTCATGTCGCCGAATCAAATCCACAGTATGGTATGAGGATTCTCGCAACCCTCGCAAAAGTCGGTTTTATAATGGCTAAAAATGGATACATCAACAAATCTCTTGATTATGATAAAGATATCGCAAAACTCTAAAATATTATATAACAATTATGAGTAAAAAATATGTTCTATTAGATCTTTGAAAATAACGTTTATACTTTGGACTCTGTTTCCAATCTTACGTTTAACGGATAAATCTCTTATCTATTGTTTACACGGTATCAGTTCCTCATTTAGTTGATCTCACTGTTGTGTCGCCACTAATTGTAAATTATCCTTGAATCTACGAGGTTAACAACTTTTACTTAACTATTGTCCTTTACGGCTTGTCAACTAGCAATTAGATTTGCTTGTAAACCAGGTCAACAGCTCATTGTTAGATCGATTACTCTTTCGGCAGGTCAACCTCATATTGTAAATCATATACTTTGTTTATGCACATTGCTTGCTATATAACGAGGTCATCCTTGTTGAGAAGGGGCATTGTGTGTTTTTACCAATAACCAGGAGAGTTCAACTTCAATTCTTCTCTATAAAGTTGTTGTGTTATTGCTTCTACTAATAAAGGAATTATTATATTTCTTTGATACTCCACATATTTACATCTACATCTAACGAATCTCCCTGTGATTAACAATCCCAAAATAATAAATTACATTATCAAATCTTCTACAACAAATGTAAATAGTGTCAAATACAAATACAATCCCAAAATAGATGTTATCCAGGTCATCTTAAAACCTTAGAACAATTTTACAATTCATAGCGTCTCAGTACGACCCAATAGGATTCCTCGTTCCGGGTGTGAGACATTCAAAATTTATGGAGAAAATAGTGCTTGGAATCATTCTGTAATTAAAGAAGACAAAGAAACATGGGAATCTCTGATGAATGAATGACCAGCAGACATAAAACAACTACCACAATTTTTGAGACATTGTTCAGAGCAAATGCAGCTCCATGTCATCATAGATACATCGACCGTGACCTATTCTGCAGCCATATACACGCGTGATAATTAAGAAATTAAAATGTCCTTGATATTTGCTAAATCCCGAATCGCATCAATTAGAGGTATTGCTATTCCTGGAATTATTAGCTGTACTTATTGGAATATGAGCAGCTCATTTTGTAGCAAATCAATTAGAATTCAAAACGCGTCAGTAACTTTATGATGTGACTCTAAGTGTACACTACACTGAATCCAAAACCATTCTCGAGTACGATGGAAATTCGTACAGCATTGGCCTCAATATACTATTAATTATAAAGACAACGAGATAATTTTACCGAGAAACAAAATGGTACCAACTATAACTCCTGTTTTTTTTTTGATTTTCCATTTTATTTCTCCTCCTCCTACTTCTACAGATCGTGATTGGTAAGTACGTTCAGTAAAGAAATTATTTTATCACACTAAATAAGAAAATCCTGAAAAAATTCTCTTCCTGCACACACAATTCTCATTCAAAAAACAGAAGTCACATAATGGCCTCTTGTCTATCAATGCAAATATACTAGTGATAGTATATATATTCTGCAATATTAATTAATACAGCACATTTGTACGACCATCTCATTTTTCAAACTGGATGGTATTAAAGTAATAAAGCAATTAGTCAAAGATGTTTTCCAACATCCTGTAATGTGACAACATAAATGATCATATAAGAAACACTATACATTACAACCTATTAAACAAAAAGTTTGCAATTATCAACAAGTAGTGTCAGTGATCACTTTCAATTTCCTTCGTTGTTAATTCCTGATAATAAGATGATAGAATCTGCAATATCTAGAAATATTAACGAACAACAATTAAACTGGACAAAAAACGCAATAATATGAAAAGCAAGAACATATCAAAAACTATGATTACCTTCCAAGCTTTGGGAGCCATGAAACCCTCTGGTGGTTCAACACCATCACGAGCATATGACCGCATTTTCGTTCCACTTATAAACTTAAAGTCTTCACTTCGTGAAGGATCAAAAAATGCCATTTTGCCTTTCGTTTTATCGTACGCAGCTACGCGAAATGGTATTATGTCCAAATTCGGCAAACCGGGAGCCATAGATAATACCTTGAAAACTAATCAATGAATTAAATATTTCTGATCCTCAAATATCTTGCCTAAAAACATATCAATAATGAATAAACCACTAGCAATTGAACGCGATAATTAAAGCTAACTTTCGAGCCATGTGTCGGATCATATAAGTAGTCGCCAGTTTCGGGGTGTTGTATGCCTGCAGGATCTCGTCCTACTATGTAAGTTGAAACACCTGCTGCTAATCGAGCCCTAGCATGCCATTGTACCTGAAATTAATCAATTTATAAAAACAAATACAGTACAATCAAAAAAGGAAAATAAAAATTACTACCTCAGTCGGTCCAGCATATAACATTGGGGAAGGAAAAATAGCAAGAATGGTCCATTGTGGATCTAAAACACCTTCCGATAAAATTGCATCATACTGTCTCATGCGTACATCTAACGGCACATCGTCTTCCTAAAAAATAGAAATCGCAAAACATCGAATGAGAGATTCTTTTTAATTTTATGATAAAAAATGAAAGCTGAGAAATTTGTATTCCTCTCAAAGAGATCAAAACTCTGCGTTATAACAAATACTAAAAACACAAGAACAAACTTTTGTCCAACCGCCTAATGGATGAAGTAACAACATGGGATTTTTGTACTTTGTCAGCAGCTGTTCTCTTGTATTTTGCATAAGAAGAGCATGGCCATTATGAATAGGATTTCGCAATTGGAAAGCAAAAACCGCATCACAATTGGCTTTCGCGAAAACATTTCGAAGCTCTAACGGTGACATCCTATAGCAATCCAAACCATCATTGTACTGAATTCGTTTCAGCACCTAAATTTACTGAACGAAGGAATACAGAAATACAAACTTCCGTTTCGGAAACAAATTAATTTCTAGGAGGATGACAATTACTTCAAAGCTGCACTATCAGCGAACTTAAATGAAGAACTATTGTAATGTTAAAGTTACAAACAGATGGAATTAAATGATGCATCAAAAAAAGTTGCCTGTACATCACCGCCAAGCAACCAATTCCCACTTTCCAAAATTTGTTTTATTGTAGGATGACGAGGATCGATAATACCAAACTGACGCGCAATTCGTTCCTCTTTCCTATGTTCAAATATTTCTCCATCTTTCACAACAGCAACCACGTCATTGTTATACACAAGAGCAATTTCGGGACTGACAGAATGTCCTCGAAAATTTTCACATATCATGAAGAAGTTTTAATATGACACTGTTCTCGACAAAATAGTCCAAATATAGTATAGGTCAAACTAAGCATAAAAATGCCAACCATCCATGAGCTTGACTTTTGTGTCATCACCAATCGGTAATACGATTACTATCGACTGATTCAGTGGTTCATTAAGTGGCCAAAGTGAATCTTCTTCAGTGTTTTCTGGAAGCGACACATCAGTGGTTAAGCATTTCTTTTTTAAATCCAAAAGGAGACCATGGTGTAAACATTGCAAGTACTGCCGTTCACGCATGAAACCAGGCAAAGGAGATGCCCAGCCTTCAGCCAATACCTAAAAATACGAAACAGCACGTAGCATAACAACGATACATATAAATTAGAACTGTTATCGACTAATATATTAAAATATTCACGCAAACATTAGAAGTTATAGAAAAATCTATACTCCTGAAAATAAAAGAAGAATGAAACCTGTAACCACTCTAGATCAATTTTCGTCAACTGCACTCTTGGAAAAGAGTTCATGCGCTCTAGTAATTTGTCTTTCGATTCCTCACCAATGTATAACTCTCGTATAGGTGGCCGAGAAATTTGCTGATAAGCTTTTACGGGCAAAACATTCTACAATGCAATAGGTGGTTTTTTTTTTTTTTTTAAATAAAAACATATTGCAGATTTCTGGCACAGATATGTGAAGCAAATTTTATTGATAAAAATGAAGTTACCAAGAAATTTCAGTTAAAGTACGGACATGTGATTACCTTCTGGAATAAGAAATCCAGTACTTTCCTGACAGACTCGGCTTCAGATTCAATGCCCGATTCAAGTATAAGATCTGGTTTTTCTGGCGCTTCATAGACACTATCAATCCCTGTGAATCCTTTCAGCTCTCCGCAACGTGCCTTCTTATACAAATCTACAGCATGATAAACTGCTCTTTCATATTTATTTCTGTATAGATTTAACTCTAAAATAAATAAGAGGTTGTATAAAACTTTAATTCTTGAGCACTAAGTCGAGACAAAACTTACTTTTAGGATCGCGAAGTTCACAAATTCTTAGTGGTGTATTCACATACACTTCAAAGAAGGTCAAATTATCCTGGAATGAAAACCCTTGTGAAAACTATAAAACATGTCTAATTTCCCAAATAATGCAATAGTATGATTGTTAACCTGATTATGAATAGATCTTGCATCATCTCGATCATATTTATATGGACTAATGAATGATGCCAGAACCACAGTGCCCATATCAGCGAATAATTTGGCTACTTCAGCAACACGACGGATATTTTCTCGTCTTTCTTCTTTGGAAAACCCAAGATTTTTACAAAGACCATGTCGGACATTGTCACCATCTAAAGCGTAAGCAGGAATACCAAGCTGCAATGCAAGTTGAAAGAGCAATTAAATAGTGTAAGATACTTCCTAAACTTGAAAAGATCGACAAGAAGCACAAAATTAATTAAAGAACCTGTGTCAAAATTTTCTCCACTGCAAATGCAACTGTTGTTTTGCCAGCTCCAGACAATCCGGTGAACCATATAGTACAACCTCGGAAACCGCTATGACGTCCAAGAACTCGTGCACGTTCCTCTCTTCCTACTTTATGTTGTTGGAACGTTACGCTTGTAGTACCAATTCCATAATCCTCAAACAATTCCGATAAAAGCTGAAGCATATATATTATGGATAAAGAAGAGGTTTAAATCGGAAACCCATAAAATAGATATGAGAAAGCATATTAACCGAGTTAAACCCAGGCGTAGTTTCGGAAAAAAAAAGTAAAACTTCTATAAAAACATTCTTACTATCAACAAACTGACGGAAGGTTTTATTTTGCAGCGTCATATTTTCAGGGATGTAAGTAAAAAAAAAAACCGTCAACCGTGTTTGCATTTTTAAGTGCACCATCTCGGAAAAGGTCAAGCAGTGCGATCAATAATTATCAATGATTTGAGAGTTGCATAAAATTCGCAGAACTCTCTTTATCATTACGAACATTCTGATCCTCAATTAAATCATGCTTTATGGGCAAAAACGATACCTATGAGTTAGACACAGCAATAATAGCATATCGGCAGTGTGTTCAGAAGATGAGAAAATAAAAGTCAGAACAATCCATAAAAAAAAGTGGTCGTCCTTTTTCAATTTAAAATGAAATAAGTAACTAAATATGTTCCATTAACACATATGTAAAGAATTCCTGATCTCCAGTGCATTGTTCGGATATAGTGAGATGAGAACATAAGTTGTACAAAATGATCTTACAATAAAAACACCAACGGAATACTAATCTAGGATGATGAGTCACAGACTGTTTCAGAGAGGAGAGTAATATTTCAATAATAGTAAGAGCAACACGTTGGAAAGTCAAGGAATCTTCAACAACGAGTTATGTGCAGCAAGAAAGTTATGCAAGCAAGCTCAAACCTGCGGATCGAGATGTGGTCCAATGCGCATTCTGGTGTAGTTGAAATTGCTGAGAATGTATTTGATTCTAAAAAACCAAATCAGTGTAAATAAACAACAAGCAAATCTACAAATATTCACTGCGTGTGTGTGAGGAATACCAAATAACAGGTTGAGCGAAGTGCTTAAAGTGTTACCTCCAAATATCAAACCTGTTATCAAACAAAATGATACTTGTTGAAACACTAGTTTACTCTCAATACAAACATTCTTTTCTTTCTGCTAACCTGAAAAACAAGCCACTAACATCGATATAAAAGTCCTTTTTAAAAGAAACAAACAAAGTCAAAATCATTTCTCATTCCTTGATGTCAACTATTTTTGTATAATGTGCTGCACAAAGACCTTATAAGAGAACACATCAATAACAATTTTAATATCCGATTACAGCACCACTCCCGATATTTTTGCTGCCGTAGCTTACTTCGACGTAATTAAGATACACAAACTGACAACTGAAAGTTAAATCTACTTACTCATAGTATTGAAGTAATTTTATCTACTGCTTCCTCCTAATCAAAAAATAAAACACGAAAGTTTTGTCAAATGAATTCTACGAAAAAAATATTCTGTGTGCTCATAAACTGGCACATTTAACAACAGCTACTCAACAGCGTCTGCCCAAGTCTCGATCCAACATTCACCATTAAATGCTTGACAGATGTGACTCACTTATTCAAACGAATCATATTAATATCTATAAATTTCCTTCTATGGTATAGAAGGTATCTCGACTGAGAGTATCTCTTTGTTTATTGGTAAGTTGCGAGATTTTTTAAGCTAAAAGTGATTTCCTTTGTAGGTGCATTACGCAAATGAACAACTGTCCAACCAGACATAAAATTAGGATTAAAAAAAAAAAAGGAACTTCGTAATTAAAACTATAAAAACACTTGCTGAACAAAGTTCATGGAATAACAGAGTTTATGAGAGACCACATAAAACAACACTGGCCAACTTTTTTGTATTTACAACACAGTACTAACTATAAATTTACTACCGCCCATTTCACCGTTCAACTGAGACAGAGGTTTTGCCCATAATCTCACGATCTCGGATCCGCAATAAGTGTGAAAAAGATGCAGTTTTGAATTAAACTTCCTGTCAGTTTTCAAACCCCGAAGTATTATGTATATATTCGATGATCATGAGATAATTTAGAATAAAGACTACTCAAACTAGAAAATTAATAATAATGGAATTCCCCAAGAAATTGATTTTGAAATGTAGTCCAACACATCCATATTCCGCAGTATTTTAGTGAAAATAAAATCCGTATCCTATGTATAATAAAGTGAAACGAATTCAAAGAATCTAAGAAAACGATTGATGTAAAGGTAGCGCAAGTTGAAATCCACCAACGTACAAACAGTTCACATTTGATCTCAAAGTTCGTGTTCAGTGCAGCAAGAATCTTGTGATAGTAAACACCTCCATCAAACATCATAACTTAACATATTTATTTATGCGAACATGCCTTATGAAAATATAAAATCACTTTTGCCGTTATTCAACGTAAGGTATTCCTGCAGAGAGTGCATCGCGATGAATTATAAATGATGAGGCAGAAAAAGAATACTCCATGCTGACGAAGAAAAGTAATAAGAGAAAGCATTACAACATTAAGCAAAACAGCAATATAAAACTGGCTGAAAATGAAACTGGAATATTATTAGGTACAAAGATGATCACAGCGAGAAATGAAGCATAACTAAGCGATAAAGAAGAAAGTATCCTTACCATTCAATATTCCTGTTGGACTAAGAGTGAAAGGTTACACAGATAAGTATGTTTACTGCGTCTAGTTTGTAAAGTTTTCAGAAAAGAACACCAATAGGCCTAAAAGTTCTTGCTAGAGTAGAAATGAATTTTTATTTTATTCTATTTCATTGGATTCTGACAAAAAAAGTA
The DNA here is from genome assembly GCF_000002995.4 of Brugia malayi. Classification (NCBI taxonomy): domain Eukaryota; kingdom Metazoa; phylum Nematoda; class Chromadorea; order Rhabditida; family Onchocercidae; genus Brugia; species Brugia malayi. The sequence continues at coordinate 5,692,819 of NW_025062479.1, forward strand.
AAAATTTTTTCCTTATGAATAGAAAGTTGGGATGAAAGCAATTTTATTCAAGTCAGAAACAAAAAGTTCTAAAGCAAGAACGTAAAATACGAGTTGCAGTTCGCCAGATTATATATGGAGAAAGAATACATGTAAAATAAAATTAAGAAATATAGATTATAGGAAAAAGAAGACAAAAAAAGTAAAATGAATAAAATGTGCAAGAGTATTAAAGACAGATTCGACAAATTCACTAATCCAACATAATAGTCTGAAATCCTGACTAAACATTCTTTACCAGTCTTCCTTTCAAAAGTCGATAAAAAAAAATGGCAAACGATAAGCTAAGTACATCATTTACATTGGTCGTTAAATTTGAAAATATTTTCAGAACATAGAAAATTCTACAGTGTTACATATAAACCTCGAGAGCTATAATCATCAGTTAAGTACTGTTTTTTGCAGATGAAGCTTGAATCGGTAAGTCGAGATCAACTGTACCAACTTCATATGTATTTGGCACAAAAATTCTGAATGGTGGGAGCTTTATGATTTCACCCGTCTGTCTGTTACAATAATGCAATATTTGTAAATAAGGTTCCGGATTGTTTGGAATACCAGGAACCCAATCAATGTCTTCGCCACATCCATCTAACTGGAACGAACCGTCTTCGCTTGTGAACGTCACTCTAAATAAATAAAATTAAACTGGAAAAGGGCACAAAAAAAAAAAATTTTTTTTTACATCACAACTCAAATTGCTTTCTTATCATGAATCACACCGAACAAACTTTACTTGAACGTTTGTACGTTTGTTAAGATGAACATTGCAAACACAGTGTAGCAAGGCACTGCAGCATTTTTAAAGATCGGAAGCGCTAGAATCCTTATACACCGAAAGTGCAGTACAGTTTAACAATTATTAGTCACAAATTCAAAGAAATGTTAGGTAATTTTCTCTTCAAAAAAAGATGTCTCATATCTTTATAAGACGTGTATTTAAGCTAGCGCACAGAATTACGATATCAGTAATCATATCGTTTCATTTGATTCCGTATAACAGGTTTTCTTTTCAACACATAAGAAATATAGCACACGCACTCATATCTTTCACGGTGTTTTTTGGCCCAATTTTCATCTCTTTTAAAGTAATTTTCATATTTGAGAGGATCTTCCATAAAGATGGAAGCTGCAGAAAACATACTGGAAATAGCTGACATTTCAGCATTTCTGCTAATTTTCATGCTAATTCCGCTATGAATGATATTCAACATAACACAGATAATCGACGGTTTAGAGTTCATGACTTACCTATAGAATGTATAAAACAAAAAGATATGAGTTTCAATTTGGACGAAGGCTAAAAATACATCATACGAATTTTAAAAAATAATCAGTCATTTGCGAAAACAGCAGCATAGGATAGACGGTACAGTGAATGCAAACGATCTAAAAAAAAGAAACATTCTAGAGTGAGAAAGGATGCTCTCAATATGCTTACGAATCATAGCTAATACAATTTCCGGGGATAAGATGTTACATCTGTTTTTGTAAAGGAATGGAAGTGAAAACTAATAAACATTACCCACCAAGAATCAGTGGAGAAACTTCACAAAGAAACTAATCTATTAACTTTTTTCTTAATGGAAATAAGATTAACATAAACGACTAGGCTTTTTAAGGGTGAGAATTTAAAAATTTTAAAAATGAAGTGCACGAGTTCCATGTATGCTTCTAGGAAAGAAAGTGAGGGAGAAAGAAGAATAGAGAGAAAGAAAAGGGAAAGGACAGAAAGATTTAGGACCCAATTCTGTGTGTTAGTGTAAAATGAAATTTGAAGACAACACAGACATTCTTCTTCTATAAAAGAAATTGAAATATTTGATTGGCAACTTACATGAAAATGTAAATATTCAGAAAAACTATACAAGAGCAACATGTGTTATTCAGATAAATGAAAGGAGACCTCAAAAAGCTCGATTTGTACCACCACCAGTTCAATCCCCATTTAATTTGAGTGTTGATAATGAATAACATCGTATCCTCCCTATTGAAATGCGCAGACTGCTTTACTTCACCTCATTTCCACTAACCAAAACTGCAAACAAGCCGACGAAGCACTGTGGAACCTTGCTTACATGATATACTACACAAATTTGCTTATCTCTATTACACAATTTGACTGTTCCTAATATTATCTAAGCAAGTGCTGGATAATCATCTCCTCCTTCATTCCCAACCCTCGAATATTAGGAAACAAAGTACAAATTTTGAAATGGTTTAAAGTGTTTTCGTTAAAGCACAACCGGCAGTTTCAAAGTTGTAGCGAAAGTACAGCAAGATTAGTTGACCAAGCAAAATAAACCAAACAAAAAACTTATGAAGACCCGTTACTAATGCATGCTTTATTACGTGATTCTTGGCACATATATTCGCACCGATATTGCACTGAACTAGGACAATTCTCAGTTCCAAAAGCAACAAGAACACGTCAACTAACCCCATTAAATCATCAGGATCAATAATCTTGGCAACTGATAGCCCATCTCGGTCGTAAACTCGTACTTCAACATTCAAATTTCTTGAAGGATCCTTATGGCAACGCACGGTGCCATGTATCCAAACACATTTATGTCCTGCACAAGCAAGTCGCATCAGCAGCAACACAACCCAAGCATTCAGAAATAACAAATGCCTGAAATTCACAAACTGCAAAGGTTAGTAGTATGTATAAGTTGCAAGACATACATCTTAACTACAAACTGATTTGAGGTATTGCTCTTTACCGAAAAAGATAAAGAAACATAAATTCAATTTTTGGTAAAACAAAGCAGGCAGATCATCAGGATTTCTGTAAAATCATCAGAACTCCACAAACTTGATCTGTTGTAGTATAATTCGTAATTGAGAACGAATTACTGGCAAATAAGTAAACATATATGCTGATTTCTCAGCATATTTAAAATTTTGGGTTTAAGGAAGAAATGCTTTAAATCAAGTTATACCAAACCACTTATGGGACGCTGATAATGTGACCGTTAAATTATTATGACATGATGAAACAAAATAGTGAGTAAAACAAACCTTTGCATTGCACAAGCTTTCCCAACTGAAAAAAAAACCACGATATTATAACTGCAACAATAAGAATCTTTATTGGCAGCATAAATAGAAAACTCAATAAAAAGTTATCTCCCTTGATATATTTTCTCTCCACGAAAATTACTACGTCCACTTTTCTTACGCAAATTAAAGAAAAAGCGGAAAATCCACAACTAATCAAGTTCAAAACTCAAGACGAAAATACCATCACAAGATATTTCACCGAATGCAAAATGCAAGAACCATATCATTCTTCAAAACTTTCTCCAACTTGGTCGATTTTCAAAAAGCTAATTGAAGAGCGGCTCTAATAAGCATTCACGATAGTTAACCTTCGAATTCTTCCAAGCATTGAAAAAATGTATCGATATGGTCATTTCAACTGACAAACAAGAATCCATGAGGAAGGAGGAATCTCGGCCATTAAAGACTGGCATAGTCAGAAAAAGGGTGAAACAACCACGAAACTATTTACTGAAACACAAGAATAAACGGATTTTCAAAAAGTACAAGGAAAAGAAACTGATTTACAAAGGTACGGGTGAAAACTAAACCAATGACTAAAGATAAGAAGAAACAAGTGCGTTTTTTAATAGAGGAATTAAGAAGCTAATACGAGTTTGTGCAGAAAACATACGATTTAGTTGTTCAAAGTATAACACAGTAAAAAAGAAATCATCACTTACAAGAAATTTAAAAATTTCGAAAATTTTGCTAACATATAAGCAGTTTGTAACAAGTATAACAAATGACATCCAACTCTACATGAGCAGGATAGTTTAAAAAAACTGGACAACAAAAATAGAAAGATAATCACGCAAAGATAAAACTAGATTTTTCCTAGTAATGATTCATAGATGACAACATATGATTAAATGGATACTCTACTGCGGAACTTTTTACCTGAACGAGTATTTCCCAAATCCTTGACAAATAAATTCAGTGAAAAATTGGAGTGAAAGGTTTCTAGCACCTCTTTTCTTGCAGCATGAAAGAATACTACCATATCATCATTAATTTAAAATTGTAATATATAAATCCCTAACAAGGAAAAGTGTGATAATAATATGAAAACTGGCCAACAAAACTTTGCACTGACGACTTATAAGTCCACAAAGAAAAATTTTTTAATTCGCTGACCAACTAACAAATCATACTTCTGGTCTAGTGAGTGATTAATGTGGTAATCGCATGTATGAAGAATGGAAATTTCCAGAGCTGGAAATGCAAGGGTGAAGTCGCCTTCTCATGTCTTATAACATAGATGAACATAAACGTAGCAACTACAAACAGGAATCTGCAAAGTAAACAGATTATTTGTAGCAAAAATTTCTGCAAGATTCAACTAAATGGCACAACACAAAAACAAAATAAAATGGAAGAGTTACTTCTGTTTTTGATTTCTGGAATCCATTTACGATCATGTGCGTAATCTTTTACATTGAAGTATTCGTCGTTTTATCAGCAAACGTATACATCCACCATCTAAAAAAGCAAATAACGTTGCATATGGAAGATATGACAAAGCTAAAACAGCTCTTTGTGGAATACAAATGAACTATTTGCGCAGCTCATAAATCCATATTGTATTTTATTGCGATCTTTGTTAGTTTATATGTCACCAAAACAGTTACTAGAGACTTCTTAAAATAAGGGTGCTAGTACGATTTTTCTCGAGTGATGCAAGTGAAATGTGTAAAAAAAAGTAAATTAAGTTAATAAATTCAATGAAATCATTTCAGAAACATATGTGGTTCTGAAAACATGCCTAGAAGCAGCAAGAGAGCACGAAACGATTCATCTAAGAATCAATATCACCGAAAATACGACATGAACCGAGTAGTATTTATCACTGCAGTCTAGAAGGTCAATTCAGATCATAGCACCGTCAGCAGTACAACAGAGTTTGGAATAAAAAATCCTATCGCAAATAAAATCAATATTGCAGATGGTTTCGCGGAGAGAAAGACGATCTTCATCCATGATATTGACTCTTTCTTCAGCATTTATGAGCACAGTTTTCTCTCAGTCTTAACCGAAGCGTCTTGTTCTGTCAATTTTCCTAAAAAGCTTACAAATACTGTCGCAGCGCTCAAAACAAAGAAGAAATCATGAAAAGTAACCGAGGAAGTCCAACATATCGATTTCAAAGTAACTTCATCCTTTGGATGATCCTCTAACCATTCTGTTCAACACCAATGTCGGAAATCGAGTGCATCGAATTTAAAGTGCAGTTTGTGGGGTTGTGAGAGTCACGGAGGTTTCTGAAATGATGTTTTAGGGCATCCAAATTCATTGTATTCTCGACAGAAGGCATTAAAAAAGGTAAAAAAGGCCGGATGCCAAACGTTTCTTAATCTCTTTTGCTAATTAGAGACAGTACTACGAAGATGACACCTTAACGAGAAGTGTACCTTTTGATGATACGTTTTTCCTCGATGACAGGGACATATCGAGAAAGTTAAGAAAAGTGGATGGTCACAATCCATCTCATCAAAAAATCGTAACAGTGCTCATGATTAGTCAGCGACAGAATCGCATTTCCACATCATATAGTATTAACAAGACGTTATGGTAAACAGAAACCTGGTAGAATGCTAATCATTTATTAAGCGGTTCGTATGAATCAGACTTTAATAAAGAAAACTGCATGCTTATTTAGAGGTAACCTCTCCGTCAAACACATAAATGAAGGCGTTTTGGGAGTCACATAGTTGAACATAGCCAGCAATAATGTGATATAGATTGAAAATAAATTAATGAGTGCGGCTCTTTCACCATTGGTCAGAAATGAAAGATAAAAATTACTGATCGAGCTTTGTTGAATCCTTAAATTGTGATAAGCGGTGAAGATCTTGTAAATTTACCTAGAGCCCGACATCTGTTGTTTTGAAAATTCTTTCCAAATGTCAGCTGAAGATTTGAAAAACATCGAAACAGCAGACACAGTTTTAAGGGATCAGATTATGAGTGAACTGGATGAAGAACAATTCACTGTGTTATATTTAAAGCAAGGATAAGTAGGACAAAGAAAGATGCCATACTCTTCAAGTATATTTGTAGAAATTATTCGGAAGGCTGGTTAAAACATATGGGAGAACACAAGAAAGCTGGAAATTGAAGAAGGAAAGAAATATTGCCTGAGCTTGTAATTAGCAATGGTGTAAGTAGTAAAATTAGTAAAATACAAGGTAACTGTGAACAAGACTATAAACTTAGGAAACTGGTTGGTAGCGACATAACACTTGCTTGGGACAAAACCAGCAATTTTAATCAAATGAAATTATTTGAATCAAGTAATCCGACGGTTATAGCAATATACTCAAAAGGGCTGGTGATTTGGTCTGGAGACTCAAAATCTTTGAGTAACCAAGTAACTTGCGTTTTACTTTATTTTGTCTCTCTTCGCTTACTGCTTTTCAAAAAAGTATCAGAAGTGCAATTGCACTTGTAAAAACTTTGTTTGCAGAGCATGAATAAACGATGCAATCAATTTGCATTAATTTTTGCAGTTTGCATTGCAACTCTCTAATGATTTTTCCCTATTCACAGAAATTATTTAAAAGACTGGTTTGCTGTTAAAAAACAAAAACGAAAAAAGCATATTCACTGGAAAATTAAGATTTGGAATCTGCAAGCTTCCTGAATAAGCATCTTTAGATAAAGTAAAGCTTATCCTTTCTTAACTTTCAATTTCAATTTAACAGGTGACAGTGAAGCGTTTGATACAAGCTTAATATCAAATAAAAATGAAATATCATCTAACTTAAAGCCAACAGTCTCAAAAAAAAAAAAAAAAAGCTGCGGTAAACGATAGCAAAAATTTGCTGGAGTTAGGAAGGTACTTAGCCGAAGAGTGCCAAGAAAAGTTGAAATTCCAACTTTCCTAAAGAGCAAAATAATTCTGCTATATCTGAGAAAAACTTCTTGAGATAAGAGCAAGTTTGAGCAAATTAAAGAAGAAGTTAAGAAAACTGTTAATCTTGATGATCAGATTAAAACTCTATAGAATGGATAAATGATCTACAAAAGAAAATTCATAAACCCGAGCAACATAGTAAATTATTTATGTTTAGAAAGTCAAAAAAAAAAAACATACGATTGAAGAAAGGAGCAAAAATTCAGTTAAGAGGACTAACTAAAGCTAGATGGAGAGCTGGACTTGATAAAGGATTTTAAAATGATAAAGGCTTAGGAATTTTAGGTTTTGTAAATAAATCACGTGATACAAATTAAAACTTTACTGCAAAGTAACAACATAAAAGCAAGGGGAAGAAAAGAGCTAAAAGAAATGTATAAAGACTGAAACAGTGAAATGAGCAAAAGTAAAAAGGCTTTGTTTCAGAAAATCATTGGTATACTTGTAAATTAAGAGAGGGCAGAACTGCATCATCCAATTAATTATGAAATTTGTATAAACAGTGCAACAGCCATGGCAAGCCTCAAAGGGAAATATTTAAGACTGTACGAACGCATTACAGTTTGCAAGTTGTGTAACAAGTGATATTATGACGTTACTATGGCACTTATACAACAAATTAACTAACTCTGTTTCTAAATCTTAATGCGGTAAAGCTTCAATTTTTAGCTTATTAAGCTTCCTTTTGTTATAGTTCTTTTATAGCATCAATGAGACTTAGCTCCTTACCATCAAGTTTGATTTTAACGTCTATGTTTTTCTCTAAATCTTCATAACTTGGTTTGCTACCTACTATTTTAATATTGCTATCAGAACTATATGCAATGTTGCATTTTTTTTCCCATTGATGTAATATTTAAACTGCAATTCAGAGGAATTAGCTAAGTCATAACATCCGACTCTAACTTTTTTGTATCATCACCACATCAAATGGACGGCATTCTCTAAATTTTTTTTTTTTTTTTTTTTCTGTCAACATCAAATGGACGGCATTCTCTAAATTTTTTTGACAAGGTTAATTTTTCATTTAGCTGATCTTCTTTACAGAATTGTAAATCATGCTTGTTAGTTAATGCTTACTATATAAAGAGTTATACTTTTTATCTGGGTTAGATTTTCTAGATAACAATCTGACATTCACTGCTTTCTTACAACTATTTCCTGATATTATCATAATCTTTATCTCAATAAAATATTGGTCAACATCGTATTCTCTGCAAATCAAAATGGATATATTATGTTGTAGACGAGTGACATGTAATCTTGATTAACCATAGTGTATCTAGGAATAATAATCATTGAAATAAAATCCAATGGGATTCAGTGTAGATGAGGAATAAGAAATTCATTCAGACGAGTAGAACAGGTTTAAAATGACTGCGTTTGAACGAAGCGGTTGCATCTCAATACTATCTAAAAGATTGAATGATATACCCAGTTGACTTCAATTTCTGTTATATAAATAGGCCGAAATCAAAAATTATAATTAACTCAATTGGGGGAATTAATTTGCAATGAAAAAAGCAAAATCAACTCTTGATCATGGGAAAAATAATGGATTGGTAGTAAGTATAAATATATAATATAAATAATGGATTGGTAGTAAGTATAAATATATAATATAAATAATGGATTGGTAGTAAGTATAAATATATAATATAAATAATGGATTGGTAGCGAGATAATGACTGGTGGAGCAGATCCTTCAGACTGCTATGCAGGATGAAGTCTGGTGTTACCAAATTATGTCATGAAAGATTTGAAATTTAATTATTTTGGGAGAGGTTACTGATCTCAGGGAGATTCATTGGAATATATGAAGTAACAGAAGGAAGTAATAATTCCTTTATTAGTAGAAGCAGTAGTACAATAATTTGATAAAGAATTGAAGGTGAACTCTACCAGTTCTTGGTAAAAACACACAATGCCCCTTCTTAACAAGGATGTTAATCATAATTTACAATTAGTGACAGTGAGGTCAACTAAATGAGGAACTGATACCGTGTAAACAATAGATAAAAGATTTATCCATTAAACGTAAGATTGGAAACATAAACATTATTTGCAAGATTTCATTGCAAATATTTCTTACTCATATTCTAAACTGTCATACAATATTTTAGAGTTTCGTGATATTAAAATCCACGACAGATTGTCCCAAGATAGAAATGAAGTTGCTGTGGAAAATATTATACATGAAGTTCAAAATGCATTCAAATTCAAAAAACAAAATACGAAAGGTCCGTTTGAAAATGTCATCATACAAAGTAGAGCGACAATAGTACATGCTGCTTTTTTTCTGTCACTATATTCGAATTTTTTTAAGGTAACAAATTAGGTATAAACTTTGATTTAAATTCAATTAGAACTCGTTTTACTGTTTTCATTTCTCGATTTCAATAACTCAGCCACTCTGTCAAGTATCATTTTTTCCTTTTCTGGCTAATCTAACTAAGACCATTATTAGATTGATACTGAAGAAAAACAAAAAAATCGCCCAAGTGTTGATAACTGATAACGATCTTTCCAAAGTCACTAATTTTTGCGAATATTAGATTTTTAATTCTTTAATTTAGCTTTCTTAATACTAACAATCTTAGTCTATTAGATAATAATCTTTATTCAATAATTTATTACAAATTAACAAGAGTTAACACTATCTGTATATGTAAGGGGTGGATCCTTTCACGACATAAGAAAGTAATCTGAGATGTGCAAGAAGTCAGATACTAAACCAATGAAAAATATGGAAATGTTTTGTAATCGGAAAATACTGGCTAACATCAAATTCTCCATGTAAATTTGTTAGCTAAAAATTTTCACACTAATTTTCACTTACTTTACACTCACTTATTACTGTAAGAAATTTATCGTCTTAGATTCATTCTCAAATCGACAGGTTCAGAATCAGATATTCTATTTCACTCCTATTTTACAAAAGTTACTGTTATCATTTTTATTATCATTTTTATCCAGTACAGAATTAAATAAATTTTCTTACACCTGAAAGATGCTAGTATTGGCTGTAGTAATAATAACAATCATCTCAGGAACAATGTTCCGCTTTGCTGCCACAATCAATCTTCGCCAGATAGAAAACCATTATGTTGATAAACTTTATAAAATTTCTTCAAGTACAAATCATCCAGAAAAGTCATTTAAGTTGTAGTTTTATCATGTCCTACTTTATATGAATTTGTGGCAAAAATGGTAAAATCGTCTTCGGAATGTTTCGAGTTTTCTTCATCTTAGCATTTCCTTCTAATATGGTTGATACTGATTTTGTCTTCAAACAAATTGCAGAAATTGAAAATCATGAGAACTGATATGCTTTCGTTTCAAATAGAAATGTGCATCTTTAACAAATTTATAACGCATAAATGCAAACTTCTCGTTAACTAATTCATAAAAGTGGCATAAATCGGAAATGTTCACTGATCTCTTACTGGAATGTAAGCAGTTGATATCAACTTATTCGCTATGTTTATTGGTAACCCTGATTAGCATTTTTCCGGAACCATTTTTTTTTTTTCACATGTGTTAATTTGTTCGTCAGTTAAGTGATTAATAATCTATACTGTAAGTACTCTAGAACACTCTGAAACGAATTTCCAGAAAATGTAGCAGTTTGGGAGTTTGGAATAAAGCTTAGTAAAGCAGATCTACTTTAAACTTCATATTCGTCACATATTCGGTTAAAGATACTCATCAGTTTTGATAAATTGTTCTGAAGAATTTGAAAATTTTGCAGACAACGTTACCCGGAGTTTAACTGAGCTCACTGAGAATTTACGCATGAACATCGCACTTGGACATATAAAGTCTAAAGCAAATGATTTTGTATCCATTTCATTAATTTAATTTGCTTCCAGAAAATATTGGAATCCTGATCCATGGAGTATGATCCTTGGAATATACTTTAAACTCAAAATAATAATAGTTAATAGTACAGTTAATAGCACATAAAAATGCCCAATATCAAGACTCAGAAACCCTTACAAGATAATTTTTACTGTTAGAAAAACTAAATATTTATTTAAGGTTTCACTTTAAAGGACATCATGCGGCTTCCCCAAAATTGATTATCCTCGCCATCTTCAGATTTCATAAAATGTTAAATAATAAATACTTGACCATTCCATGTATAATAAATAGAGAATAACTTATCTTAAATAAATTAGCTACCTACACAAAAAAAAAATCTTAACAACTGTTGCCTACAGCGATGCACAAAGAAATAATATACGTATGAATTTATAAAGTAATGTATGAAGTTTTTGAATCCTGTTCATCCAGTACTTCCGGATTTCAGGAAAACAAAAAACATCTTCACTGAGATTTTTAATTCTGAGTTTGCATTCAAAATGTCATCCCTAAATAAGATTCTGCTCCAAAGGAAAAAAAGGAAGAAGCAACAAAAGCAGTGATCATAGTTCACTACGTGTTTTTGTAGGTTCTTTTTTTGAAGAAAACACGATACAACTCAAATTTCAGCTTACAATTAATATTCTCAATATACCTTTCCTAATGTCAATTAAGGAAAACATCCTTAATAGCTAACAGCTAAATTAGATGAAAACGAAAAAATGATACCTAATAAGACACATATGTATCAGGCAAAATATCACAATCAATCACAGAATCAATGAAGTAACATCTGAGCTTTTAATTTACTGATTGTCCTATCTTTTTCCACCAATTCCTTACGCAAAGCATCATTTTCCTTAAGAAGTTGTTTCACAACATCGCTGTCCTCTATTTTCTGGAACAGTCAAATTTCAGAAAGTTCTTCAGACTCATTATTATGTATAAAGCAATCAGTAGAGAAAGAGAAACATACCAGTGAGGTGGATTTGTTGGCGCCTTCTGTTGCTGCTGAGTTCTGAAAAAAATCCGAATCAGTAATGAAGAAAACAATGAATAAAGCGATTCATTAGTAGATCAGCTAATTAAATTTTAGACAAAGAAATGATGAAATAATTCGAGTTTTTTTTACAGATGCATTCATAACTGATTTTAATATTCAGTCAAAAAGTTAATAGTCGCAAATTAAGAATGACTTTCTTAAGTACAAAAAGATACAAATTTCTGGAATAATTTGCACGGCTCTACGCTCCTGGCCAACACTTAAAAACCTTATAAAAAAGAACGGATGGTAGTAATATAATACGATAAACATGCATTAATCAATCTTCTCAATTCCAGCAGTTGATTTTTTATGTACACAACATCATTACACGATGATTCATACATCGCTACGCTAGGAAATGCAACGATCTTATTTTCATTGATCAGTGCTTCATCATATGCTTGATTCCTGTAGAAAAACGCAAAATTAGTATTTAAATTTCAAATCTATGAAGCGTAGTTTATAAGAATAAAATAAAGTCGAAATAGAAGTTTTTACTGATGACACAATTCCATATCAAATTCGAGTGTAATTCCACAAAAGAAAATAATTTTATCAAAATTAGCAAACAGTCAACAAAAGCATGAATGTGGAATTTCTACAATGAAAAAAAAAATTACTGTCAAGACAAGCTATAGCTTCGAATGCATCAATGATAGGATATTTTTTGCTGGTTTCAAACAACTGTTATCATTATCGGAAGACTATAGAATTAACTAATTGTTTCCCAAAATGTTTTCGGATGTTAAAAGTACTTCTGATTCTGAATTTAGGAATTCTTAATGAAAACTGACCTCAAACTACAGACTGTAAAAAAAGTAAGATTACGCTTGAAAAATAATGTTTAAATCAAAGGTATAAATTTATTGACAGAAGATAAAAAGGCAGCAATGTAGTCACAATAAAATTAAACTCAAAGTTACGGAAAGCACCTGAGATAAGCTACTCAATATAATGCTTACTTGTAATGACCTGTAACTGAATCTTGTGGAACAGCTGATCCATGATCAAGGTCGCGTGGTGGTGGTCGCCGTGAGCGAGATCGACCTGTCCTAAAATTAATACATCCATAAGCATATCAAATTTATGGAACAATTATTTATCGCTGCACAGAAACCATTATCCATAGTCCATCAGGTGCAACCAAATCGGAAGCACAAATATTATAACAACACTGCAGAACTAGTAGATATCTTCAGTGTTTTTGAATATGAACAAAACAAAGTACACAAGACCTAATGGAGCAGTATGCAACCTTAACTTACTAAATACTTTACAACTTCAAATATAAGCTGTTTTCTAATCCACACTTATCTCTGATTTTAAGAGGTAGAGGGAATAAAAGGCAGGAGCAATTCCTATGAAAAGTCCCTTGACACATATAGATGAAACATGGACAAACACGCGTAGTAGAAAGCTGCTTGTCCGAAACTTGCATTTCTGCATATTCGCATTTCCTACAAATGAGTAGTTAAAATGTACTTGTATCATTTCAAGGCAATGCCTGAATATAATAGAACTGGTTAATAGAACTTACAGGCTGCTTAAGTCTCCTTGACTGATAAATAAATATATTTATATTTACATAAATTTAGTAGCAGGTTTACTAGAGGAAGTAGCCATCTTTTGCAGAAAAATATGAACAGTAATTAGATCAAGATGAAAAAAACAATACCTCAATCGAAATCAAAACTCTCTTAAAGTCTGAAACCGAATTTACATAAGCCTAAATCAGAAAACAAATTGTCTTTAATGCACTAATCAACTGTGAATAAATAGCACACCTTCAGCCATCCACTTCAGTGCACTATCAAGAAAACTAAAACTTCACTCTCCCATGTGGAATAGTACAATGCACAGTTGTTTACAACTAAATATGTTACAATAATGTACAGGAATGCCTTTTCACACTTTTATGCGGTCTGAAATAACTAGCCGACAAGCTGGATTTATTAAGGTAGAAAGCAACCCATACGGCCAGCAGCAATGATGAAGGATTTCTTGAACAACAGAAATAATAGATTCATATTTCGGTGCGCCTCAGCTCACCGCCTTCAACGAATTTTGAAGTTACTTAGAGTAAAGTAATAGAAAACAAATCCGTCAAGATTAGTCAGGAATAAAACTAAAAACATGAAAAAAAAAAAAAAAAAAACCAGTACTTCTTGTGAAGCGAAAAATTAAGTAAAATGATGAATTCGGCTAGTTGGAACATAAAAAAAACGATGTCACTTTTTGTAGACTAAAGAGCACACGTAATTTGATTTACGAATAATAATATAAGAATATAAACACATAAATAGATAAATGAATAAACAAATATAAATAAATAAACAAAAATAAATGAATAAATAAATTAATTTAGTTAAAGAAATAAACATAAACAAATGAATAAATTAAATAAATAATAAATAAATCAATAAAACAAAATGGATTAATAAACAAACATAAAGAATATAAATAATAAACAGATAAATAGATAGTAAACAAATTAATTAAACATGTTAATTAACTATTAAATAAATAGATTAAGTAGACAAGTAAATAAAATTAATTGATTTGTATATGTAATTAAATTTGTTGAAATAGGATGGTACGGCAAACTGAAAATGGAAATAATGGATACTGTGTGACTACCGAACTTAAGTTTAATTCAAAAAGTGTAGCAATGAAGACGATCGATAAGCAGAAGGTAATAAGCCAGAAGAGAGAAATTAAATAGAGGTTTGAGAGTAACAATTGCGCAAAAAGTTAAGCAGATGCTCACCTCACCGACTTGATCAACGTGTTCAGCAGCAGACAGTCAGCCATCACAGCACAGCCGCACCAGCACCATTCACACAAACCACTCCACCACAAACATCCAAATGGAAACGGAAAGAGCGGAGGAGCGAAAAGGGTCTTGTCATTGTCGTCAACGTCATCACCATCGCCGCCTAACATAACTGATTCTGCCCGTCTTCCTCATTGCCTATTTCACGGAGAACTAACTGTTCGAAAGTTTTGCTCTCTGGAAAGACCCCAGCTTTACCTCAAACGGTTAGAGAGAATTGGGGTGACCTTCACTATTTGATATAACAGATTCGCATGAAATTCACTTAAAGTTTTTCGGAAATGGAAATCGTTTTTTCGGTAAAATATACATTTACTTGGAAAATCCGTACTTATCGGTACTTCAGACAGTCACCTCACAAGATTTGCTGCAAACGGAAAAATTCCGGAAGTACTCTTAAGACTTTCGAATTTTTAAGGTGTATTAAAAACCGTGCTTCAAAAGTTCCTCGAAGATATCCAATCTATATAGGACGCGTATAACATTTCTGCGTGTCTCTGACGTGCAGATACGTTCGTTTTCCAAACTAAATCTTCTGTATTGATTTCATTCCAAAGAAGACGAATTGTAAATTAAAATCACAATTCCATAAGCTCAACTATTACGGATAAACTTAATAAAGCTGGCAAAAGAGAGAGACACACAGTGAATGAAAGGTTAAATTCTTTAAACATTTACTGATGATATCGACCATTGAATAATATAGTTTGGGTATCATTTAACACATTATTACGTTTCAAGATATTACAAAAGTTTTTTAGCCAAATAGCATATACGTCACCGAATATAGCAGTAGCTACTAGATGGTAAGGACTTGTATCAGTTAAACCAAATTCAGTAGCTATAAGAAATTAGCTGATACAATTGCCACAACAGATTTTCTAAAAATAAATTCACCATACTTCTGATATTTCAGAATTGCTGTATCAGAATACAACTGCAGGACTGATTTCACTTGTATAAAAACACTCAGTACCGCAGAATTTTTGTCGTGAATTTAAATGCTATACAAATTAGCTGCGTTCATTACATTGTATAGAAACCAGAAAGTGGATTATACATAATTAAAAAATATTTTTCGGCTTGAACTGTGACTAGCAATTCTTGTAATCGCATTCTTTCGTTAATACCACTTGAATTCTATCTAAGCATCCCACAAAAAACACATTATAAAAATCGAAACTTTTTTTTTATTAGTAACCCTTGACGAGCTGAAATGAATAGCCAGGAAAGACGAACTTTTGGATGATGGTCATATCGACAAATTGCTCACTCAATTCCGCATCTTTATCTGGAAATTTGTCAGGAAAATATTGATAACCAGAGGATGTTGTAAGTCCAGATAATGTCACAGCGGTTGGTGAAACGAAAGCATTTGGATTGTCCCTCGATTTGACATCATTATCACAGAAGCAATCAGTATAATTGTCTGGTAAATTATTATTTAACAAACCGTCTCGTAGTGCAACATTGGTCATTGTACAACCATCTCTTAAAAAGAATTCGTGCGTTTCTAAATTTTACTAGATACTATGTTTCGAAATTTATTTGTTATTTGGAAAAGGGAATTGAGAATAACTCTCGACTTGTCGATAACGCACTTTCTTTTATCATTTAACGATTTTTCCCTTGTTGCTTTGACACAGTTGTAAGTTAACTCACTGCTCAAAAACTGATTCCTGCAAGCTTCTGAAATACTAAATAGATTGTAAAACAATCGAAAAGAATGTCAAATTAGGAATATTCTTCAAGTGCTAAAAAACTGAATTTGATAAAACTGACTTAATTTTTGACTGAAATGCATCGAGAACAATAATAATCATACGAACTGCTGAATTTTTCGGGTTATTATGACAATACTTAGACCTCAAAATATCTGTTTTGCTGAAAGGAACCTTTAACTGAATTTGTTGATGAGCTAGAGCCCACTATCTGTGATTTTGTAGCCCTGTCCTTCGAACTTTCTTTTATGCATCCATAATGAATCTCATCTGGAATAAATTTTAGCGGGGATACCTCAACAGCTGGCGAGTTTTCAATGCAGGATGACTCACATTCTGCCAAAGGTGCCTGTAAGAAAAGATCATGCCGTGAGCTATGTACAGTAGAACTATTTAGATTTAGATAGAGCCATGAAGTTTCTATCAACTGCAAGGGAAGTCAAGAAGTTCAATTCACTGACTCTATTTCTCTTTTAATTAAAAAAAAATCAGACATGGGAAGTACCTGGCTCATCTCGGTACCTGATCTACTTGCAGGCAGTTTTCGTGATGTTGTATAGAGGGGTATAAAAGATTTTTGTCGACTGGTACTTCCTGCTTTCATCTGCTCATGATCATTTCTGTTATGTTGAGATTTTCCACTGGATGTTCGATCTTGCCCTAAAAGAAGGAAGGATATCCATCATGTATCAGAATATAATCTACTTAAAATATTTTCTAGTTAAGCAAAAAATTGTAGACTAAATTCTGTGATCTAAGAATCTAAGAGGTGGAGGATGGAGATGTAAGCAAGCTTTATCTTCTGTGGGTACAACAACTTGAATAATAAAAAAGTTGAAGAAATAAGCAGTGAATAAAAATGCATAACTTCACTGACCGTAATAAAACTTGAAAGGGAACTGCAATTAACTGCAGCTTGTTTATGAATTGTATTAGTTCAAGTATTACGAATTACCTATATCACTTTTCACAAAAATATTCATTGTAGGCTTGATTTTCGCTTCTTTGATATTTTCTTCATTCTTGGAAGTGCGAGCTTCAGCCGTCATTGTAAATGTTAGAATGGTTGAATTGAATTGACGAGACCTATCAGATGGTGAAACATTCCGCATAGTTCTTGGTTCCAAATGTATCTTGAAAGCTTTCACACCTGAGTTCGTTTCCGCATCATTTCCCGATCTGGATAGCAAATTCTTAATTTTGGAACATTCCCCCTGATTCAATAAAACATTTTGTCTATAAGTTTCCAAACGTGATGACTGATTATTTAAAGATGTTCGTGATCTCGGAATTCTTGGGATTCTCAGTGCATTGTTTCCTGGAGCTTGTTTAGAGGGAACAAATTTGATTGAATCGTTAGAATCATGATTGGTTCGCGTTTCCATACTTGCTGATTTCTTGCATTGCGCATTAGGTGGTACGTAACTCAGTTTAGCGACTGGACCTCGACGCATGCTGTAATAAAAATTTTGCTAAAAGGAAAATATTTTTTCCAATTTCAAAACATTTAAAACAAGCTAGCTTCGAAATAATTTAACATATCTACTTCCTCACTCATAAAGGAATTTCCCAACTCTTAAGTCTACAAAAACAGTTAGAAAAGACAAATAGATGATAAAAAATAGAAACTGATGAGTTCTAACTGACAGCATCGAACTTATATGAGAAAATTGACTTTGTCAATTTTTTGAAACAACACGGTTAAATTCTAGAAATCTAAAATGGTGATTTTTCTCCATGCAGTTAAATGAAGTCAGTGAGTAACAGTTCAAATATACAAAAAATTTCACAAAATATTCTCAAAAATTGCACCAAAGTGTCGCAATTACAAAATAATTTTGTACTTTTAACATAAACATACAAGCGGTATGACGAGAAAAACCGACGATAAGCAACCGTGACTAACATTTAGTACCGACAGTTGGTAATATGACCATTGCTTCATCTCATTAATGAAACAAAATATCACTATGATATAACATTATAATATAATAACAGCAAACCAATGAAAACTACAAGTTTAAGAAATTTTTAAACCCTTTCTAAACGTTTCTTTACTGTCTGAAGGATGCATTGAAGATTACACGGTCCTTTAAAAATTTATTGGAAGATCACTGGAACTTGTCAATGTTCACCTAGATAAACTGCTACTGGTACGGATATTTTGATTTCCATCTGATCGACTAAAACGATTTCCAAGTTTTGTAAGCTTTGACCGCACTGAGTGGGCAACAGTCATCAACGGGCTTCGTGGCACATCTTCTGACCGTCTGGTATGGTTGGAAATGATTACCGCAGTTTTTGTTACCAAATTATGCGCCATTCTATTTTCGGTAACTGCTGATCTATTACACTTGATTTTTTCTGGAGATATCTGTAGTTCCTAGAAAATTTTGTAAATTCATACAGGAACACTTTCTTCTTTCTAAAAATTCGAAAATTTATATAATCTAATGAAAATTTGCAATAAATCTGAATTTTTTTCTTCCATTTTTGTTCCAGAACAAAATATTCTCGTGAGACTAAAATTTTTGACTGCGATCGACAGAAAAATCCCGATGACCCTCTAAATCTGTGAACATGACAAATCCATGAGAAATTCATGGAAACAATATTTCTTGTAACAATATAACACGTCTCCTATGTTTTCGAATATTTCGTTCTGAAAATTTCTGAAATGGTTTTAACAAAAAAATCTTCCAACTTAGAAGTTAAGTTGAAACCAAGCAGTGATAAAAGGAGAAGACTGAATTATTCATTTATATACTTTTTGCTCCAGAAATACTTCGTGAATTGAAAGTGTGTCTCAAAAAATTAGGCGTGTACAATTTGCTTATTTATTTATGCCCATATTTTTTAGAAATTTGAAGATATTAAACTGTAATAGAGATTCCGTTCACAGTACTTAACTTCATGTTATATATAACTATTTTACCTTAGCGGTAAATAATGGAACAAGCTCTCTTATGAATTTGTCGCATGAAGGTTCTCGAATAGCTCGGGAAGTTGAAGGCTCCAGTTCATCATGAGCTTCAACACGTTTTTCCGAGATATGAGTTATAATGGAATCACTGGACTTCGATTCGGGTATTGGTGGTATGGTACGATTCAGCGGTGGTCGCATTTTAGTATGCTCTTTTTCGGCATTATTCTCCATTACTGGTCGTGAAGGAGGAACAACAACGAGTGTATGCGTTCGTGGATAAGGATATGATTGTGAGGACGAACGATAGATCCTGAAAAATCGTTGTTCCCGGTTTGATCAAAGAAACAAGATACAAAGTGGAATATGAAAATGTTCGAAGAAAACAGCCATTACAACCGTGTCAAGGTAAATTGCCTGGTTGATTTGCTGATTAGACTACGGTCATTTGAGCATTTCATTTCATGTTTAGGTCGCAGTTTGGGCAAAAACTAAAAAAGCACTGCTTGACGTTACTGTGCTTAATTACACGAAATATATCTGTGGAAGAAATTTGGAAACAAACGATTAAGACGAGATCAAAATTGCTAAAGTGAAAATGAAAGCCGATCAATAATGAAAAAATAAATTAAGCTCTTTACCAAACCTACTGAAATATTTTAAGGAATTTCAAAATTCCGACAATATAATTAAAAAAGAAATAAAAAATGTCATGTAACCTATAAGCACATAATGTCGATTTACTTTACAAAAACTATCAAGTACCTTTATATCGATAGCTAATACTTTCTAAAATAAGATTTCCATAGCTTGTCGGATTTTTATTCCAGAATTTCTACAAACACAACTGTCCATGTTTGGTATACAGTTGCCCTTCTTGTGAATCTCTCGAGCAGCTTTAATATTTCCCATATTTTCAAACTTTTCATGAACTCAACTGAATATCCTGCGTAACAACAATTTTCTTTGATCGAGATGACTAAGTTGAGCAACATTTCCATACTGAGAGGTCAAGATTTAGTATACATCCAAATAATAATACATATCAAAGAATTTCGAAAAACATCCAACGGTAACTGGGATGGACAGAATAACATTACGGAAGTTAGAAAAAAATCAATCAATCAATCAATGAGGAATAAATACTGAATATCTCACTGACTTTGTAGGATTTCCTAGCGATACGGTTTCAGAGGTGTGGTCTGAAATATTTTTTATATCATGAAGAGAAGTGTGGTTTTCACACACTTTTTAAAGTTTAGCCCGATGTACAATTAGAAGCTGATTCAGTAACTGATAGAACAGTCTGTTAGTATCATCTAAAACTTGAACGAATATGAACAAGTATAATGCATAGTCAAAAATCAAGATTTTGTTGAAAAATATCAAGAATGTCGCATGATTGGAAATGAGGTGAAGAAAACTGTAGCGGTATTTTTCCAAGTTTTTAACTATGCTGATGAACGAAACATTCTTATTAGAGTGAGATATTTTTTGAGCTAAAATAAATTTTCGATCATATTAGTGGAAAATGTCTCCAAATTAATTCATAGTTGAAAACTTCATTCCCGCAAAATAGAATCCTTTCCACGTAGTCTTTCCATTTAATCCAAACACATTCTTCCGTATATTTCTAGAAAAATGTGCGTTAATCAAGAGCCATGTCTGTCCAGTCATTTCAAGCTAGCTTTATACGAATTTCATTTAGATTACATAATAGTTCAGAATAATTTATTCTAGGCCAACCAACAAGCTTTATTATTTTCTAGAATATTTGAAACTTTCCAGTTGTCTTGCAAACTGGTAAGCCATTAACACTTGTAATAAACAATTAATTACCTTGTGAGATTTTTTTTTCCTTTTTATGCAACAAGTGATATAGCGCAAATAGAATTTTCTGTTTTGAAACAGTATCATTCCAAACGCTCCACCAATTTAACTTTTTATAAGACTTCAAATCTTATCTTTCTCCTCCTTTATGCCGATAATGAAGGGAAAAATATTCTCCATTTTTTGTAACGCAGAAACATAAAATTTCAAAGGAATAAGAAAAACCAAAGCAATAAGGAGCAAAACTCTGAAAGAGAAGGCTGAGATAAGAAGCAAACGACTAAAAGTGAGATTAGTGAAAAATTTTTTAATGCTGCACATGCTTGATTGACTAATAGGGTATCACTACAACGGCACTTCAGTGCCACAATCGGACCTATCGCTAAACTACTTTTTACTAATCTAAAAGGTGTATCAAATAATGCAAATAAATCATTGTTTGCAGTAACCTTCAGCTGTAGGTTAATTACTCGCTCTGCATTTAAATCAGTCTCGTAAAACTTTACTTGGTCATCATACTCAATTACAGTTATCGTGATAAGATAGTGGCAGTACAACAAAAAGCAAAACAACCACTGCTGTTAGTTTTAAAGGTGATAGTGAAATAACAAAAATAGATCTATCAGAAAGAAGTTCGGCTGGTCTGCAAACATATGTCAGTAATAAAGGAGTTGTACGCCATGAGTCGAGCCATCTTTGTATTACTTATAATGAAGCGAAGATGAGCAGGAGAATTCCACACTATCAGCATCATTGTCTACATTCTGTCCAGTGATATGTGTTATCTATCACTATTGTTGTCTACGTTCCATCCAATGATATGTTTTGGTGATTAATTGAAAATAAGGAGAATGTCCCAAACAAGCAGTGCATTCTCTCTTTGTTGGCATCTTTATATAAGTTATCTACACCTGCTTCCTTGTTTATTGAGGTATCACGAAATGGCTAGA
Source organism: Brugia malayi (assembly GCF_000002995.4). Classification (NCBI taxonomy): domain Eukaryota; kingdom Metazoa; phylum Nematoda; class Chromadorea; order Rhabditida; family Onchocercidae; genus Brugia; species Brugia malayi. The sequence goes on from NW_025062479.1 coordinate 5,714,985, forward strand.
CAGTGAAGTAGAAATGGATGAATTCAGAAACAGATTATCACTGAATCACAGCTGAAAGTAGAAAGTAGAACTACCAAGCAATAAGTGAATGAAGAAAAAGTTCATGACATCAAGAGAGCAATAAATATGTCACTTACTTGTTCATCGAAAATCCTATTGAAGAACGTTGCAGTTGCAGATGACGGATGCTTGCCCGCTTCTTTAGCAAATGATGAATGTGGCGATGTTGTCGACGTAGGCCAGGCTGTTGCTGCTGTCGATTTTTGAGCAGTCGCGACTGTTGACTACCCATAAACGACCGCAGTCGTGTCCGTGTAGTCTCTCCCCTTTCCGTTGTCAGTGCCGAAGTTACGCAATTAGAAATATCTAATCCTATCAAGCTATTGCAGAACTTTGGCCAAATCTAGTGCAGTTTATATGATGAAAGGAAAAGGAAAGACGCGACATTACTTGTCAACACTTTTAATTATTCAATGTGTGACGAGAATCACCACTACTCTCGGCTATATCAATGATGTAACCACTCAGTGCCCCTTCGTCTTACATTTCCCGTTTTGATTTCTTAATTCCAAATATGTACAAGCACCTCAACTATGCATGTAACTCACTTCTCTTCCAATTTAAAAAACAAAAAAGCTGTGCTGTTATAAGCCTTTTTATTACGACATTACTTTTTTTCAAGTAAAAATCGATTGTTTTCAGATACTTTTACTGGGTATAAATTAGCTTCTATACATTGACAGCCGAAATCCATAGGTTTTGAATAGATTTACTTCAAAAAAAAGAAAAACTGCTTCGGTTAGTTAGCCTATTGAAAAGTTTCTTTTTTTTCAAATTTTTCATCATTACTAAGCTTAACATAAATTTGGAGAAATTTATTTCAGTTAAAAATATCAAAGTTCTGGTTCGAGCATATGGTCACTGTCGGTTCTGATTGAATGAATTTGCATGAAAAATGGACTGGAAAAGTTACACTTGTAACTTTGAACAGCCTTAGCAAGAAAAATGTTGCGACAAACAAAACGAGATTAATAAATGTTCGAGCAAACCTTCTTGAAACTTTTCGAAAAAAGAAAAACGAAACAAAGGGGTAAAAGTATATTAGTAAACCGAATATATATTAAATCATAATAAATGAATATATTAAGTAGTAAAGGGCTTATTACATAAATTCGTGATAGAGCGCTGTATTCATATTACAACCATGTGCCAGGTGATGTTGAAAGATTCACTAATCTATGTTAGCATCTGGATTCACATCCTCATATATTAGTAATCGTATACCAATAAGTTTCACGGTCCAACCATTTCATTATGTCACTTATTTGGAAAAGAATAAAAGCTGTCACATAAGATTCATTTATTCAACTAACTCATGTTTATTTAGAGAATGTTATCGGGGAAAAACAAGAATAAACTATCCAAAGTGTACATTAACTTCACCAATCAACGAGTATCTTTAGCTGTCATCAAGTCAAAGTAAATGATAGTTTTCTAACTGTATTAGCGCATCTTGGAGCACTTTATTTCTCCAAAAATAATTCAAGCAATGATACAGCTGGCAGCAGACCGTTATACTAGTAGCACTATCATAATTAAAATTGTCACTTACATATATGAATTTCATTTTCGCTAAAAACTGGCAAATGCCATTTGGAAAAGTTGGTGTCTTAATGTTGATATCTAAAGTAATGGATGCTGCATCATAAAAGTTTCCCCTTATAACTCTTACGTTTTTCATCCTATTCGGTTCTTTTCCTTTTTTGGTAAGCAAAAAAAATCATTTTGCATTAATTTCAAACAATATTTTCAATTTAGTATAAAAACGCAACACAACACATACACAAACAAGATACATAGCAAAAAAGATGCATAAAATTTACATAGTAATCCGCTAAGCATTCCCTTTTTGATTTTGGGAAAACCTTTTGGGAAAATTTTGATAAAACCCGTTTGTTGCTTCTGCAGCAGTCCGGTTTTTGGTTAATCGAGTGTCTTTTTAGCATGAAAATTTATGTTATCGTCATAGATTACTTGAGTATTAAGAATCATCTGGCTTACTGTAACCAGTTAGAAGTAATAAAACCTATTTTTATGAGTTTTTTTTCATCAATTTTTAACTGCTGGATTCAAATAACTCACTACAGTTGTTTATCAAGATTGTTTTATCCAGTTATCTAAAATTCCATAACTAAAAATAATTACTTCTAAGTTATAAATTTTTTAACCGGTGATTTTATAACTACTGTTGACAACATTTTCAGGAGAACTATAACTTGTATAAAATGTTTCTGTAAGTCTCATTCAGTTTTTTGTTTTCATTTCTTGGTTTCTTGTACTGATGGACTAGAACGAAGTTGAGGGAAAATTGCATCATGCTGTATTGGGTAATTTAACAACAGGTATGTGTCTAAAGAAAACTCCCATTTTCCACTTTCATTTTCTGTGACCTAGTTTTGTTTTTCTTTCTATGTATGGTAAAAGTTGGACTCCCAGTACAGGAGTTATCCTGAAAATATGAAGCTAATAAGAATAATATGACTTGTCATTTCTAGAAAAAAACAATTTCATATCACTTTTCTTAAATACATTGAAAAAAATTATCAGTTGTTATTCAGCCAGTTAGCGGCAATGTAGAATAATCTGTTTTAGCGATAAATTTATTTCGGCTAAGAATTCTTTAAGTGTTTTTAAAATTTAACCAGAATCAAACTTTTTCATGAATCAAAGTTTGAATTGTATTCTTCAAATATTCTGTAGGAAGAAAGTAAGCGAAAACAAATTGATAAAAAGTCAGTGAAATCTCATTTTTCAAATAAAGCATTCAAAAAACAGTTCCGATATATTACGCTGCCAAAAACAAATCTCTTCTTACACTAAATAAAAATATTACTTAAGTTTTTGCCTTCTACAAAAAAACTTAATTAGAGTTAATGAGAAATGTACAGTTAATGAGAATGTTGAGCATGGGATGCAATTTCATCTGGTTCTAAACATTCCAACAAAATCTACATACAAAGTATTTCTTCAAACACAATTTTTGTTCCTGAGAATCTTATTTCCGTACGCTATATATATATATATATATATATATATATGCAGGAAAGTGAAAAAAGATGAGATCATTTATTTGCTTCATCTTGGAATGGTACTTTATAGGAATACTTCGGGTGATAAGGAGTGTCTCTCATCTGCGACTCTTATTGCGTTCACTTCGACAAATTCGCCTTTTCAGGAGATTTTCCTGTTTATTCTAAAGATTGTGGATCAAAATCTGTCTCTGCATGTAACTTCTCAAGAATTTTCCGTTCCACTAGCCAAAAATCGAACATTAGCCTCTAACCAAGCCTTACAATAAACACTACTGTGCCACCTCAATTTCCAAGTATTATCAAAGTTTTGTATATGAGACATTCGTTTTCCTATCACCACAGATAGTGTAGTGTGTTACTCTGATGGGTTTGGTTTCATAGCGTTTCATAACGTGGCACGTGGACGTGGGGAGGATGGAGGTGTTCCGGTTGGGGTGTTAGGGAAGTTAGTCGTCGTGGTGATACGTAATCCCTTGATCACGATGGAGGGGATTTACTCTTATACGATCAGATGAGGTAAACTAGATCACTTAATAATAGTTGCAGTAAGCTTGTATTAGGTATGCAATAAAGGTGACATCAGTAATTTTGCGCTTTTTTTTTTCTATTTAATTTATTCCACTTTAGGTTCAAATGCCGGCGATTTACAACTTCAAAAAGATTACAGCCGTTCCATCCGCTGCAGTGAGTTAATTGTTATTGAAGGTTGATAGTTATTCAAATGATATAATATCGAATTTATTTTAAGTATGATGTGGAAAAGAAAAAAGTTCTGTATAGTTTTTGATTACACTCAAGATTTTAGCAGAAGTGAAATCCTGTGAAGCGCAGATTTGTTTTTCAGGATTTAAAGGAGATTGTTCTTTCCAAAACACAAAGAAAAACACCGACCGTGATTCGCCGTCACTTTGCAATTAGCCGGATCCGATCATTTTATACACGGAAGATTAAATTTTTGCAGCAGGTTTTACACGATAAATTGACTCAGATTATTGATGAATTTCCAAAAATGGAGGTGATTTTTACTTATCGCTTCTTTGGCTTCCTGTTTTTTATCCTGGTCATAGCTATAAATCTCTATGCTAAATTACATTAGTATGAATTGAAGCGAATTACAAAAATGCCGATTTCCGAATTTTTACAGAACAGTGTGGGATATTTTCAGGAGGTTCATCCATTTTATGCCGATCTTATGAACATTTTATACGATAAGGACCACTACAAGATTGCTTTAGGACAAATGAACATGGCTCGTCATTTGATCGATGGGTAATTTTTAACAATTCTTATTATCATCGCGTTGAAGTTCCAGTTGAGCTCATCTACGATGACTGAAATATGAATTATAGATGAAAAATGTTTCAGTATTGCACGAGAATATGTTCGTCTAATGAAATATGGCGACTCGTTATATCGTTGTAAAATGTTAAAGCGTGCAGCACTTGGACGAATGGTAAAGCTATTAAAAAGGCAGAAATCAAGTTTTGATTATTTGGAACAGGTGCGACAACATCTTTCTCGTTTGCCAACAATTGATCCAAACACAAGGTACGAGGGAGTTAGTTTTTTTTTTTTTTTTTTTTTTTTGGCGATAATCTATAATTAAAAAAAAGATATTATCGACGATGGAGTGCAAAAAAAGTTTACATTGTTAATCTTGGATTTTAGGACATTAATATTGTGTGGTTTTCCAAATGTCGGTAAATCGTCATTGATGAATTTGTTAACACGTGCTGACGTTGAAGTACAGCCTTATGCATTTACCACTAAAGCTCTTTATGTCGGACATCTTGATTATAAATATCTTCGTTGGCAGGCAAGTGCTAATACTGATCGTTTTTCCGAAAGATTTGTCTCTAATTATTTTTGAACGAGTTTCAAATTTCAAAGATAGAAGTTTGTAAGACTAGAAAAAATCGTATTGTTTTGAAAGAAAATGTGTTACAGTTGTAATCTGAGATATATTTGGACTATCATAACTGAGTAATTTTAGGTTATTGATACACCTGGTATTTTGGACCAATCTTTGGAAGAACGTAATACAATTGAGATGCAAGCAATCACTGCACTTGCACATTTGCGTGCTGCAATTTTGTTCATCATGGATATAAGTGAAACATGTGATCATACAATTGAAGAACAGGTATAAATCTAATTCGATATAATATTTATGCAACGTTTGTTAGAAATGTTAACTCTATATGGGCTTTTCAGGTAGCATTATTTGAAAGTATTCGTCCATTATTTGTGAATAAACCAGTATTGATTGGATTAAATAAGGTGGATATTGTAAGGCGAGATGAACTAAAGCAGGAGAAAATGGAACAGCTGAAAAGATTAGAGGACGATTCTACATCTATGTTTGAACTTAGCACAGTAACACAAAAGGGAGTCATGGATTTCAGAAATACAGTATTTTTTTTTTTTTTGTTTCTTTGTTACATTTCTATTGTATTGAAGTATTTTACAGCATAAAGATTGTGCAACGCTAAAGTAGAGTCGAAAACTATTTAAGGAAATTTTATCAAGTGAAAGAAACATTAATGCTAGTTGGTTGAATGAATTCTAATAGCGCGAATAAATCTATCGAAATATGACAATTGTGAAGTACTTATTGACCTTAAACAAGCGTATGATAAAAATCAATGTTAGTCAAAAAGTTGATATTGGTGCAGAAAAAAGTTTGTTTTTAGTTTAGATCGTATGCATCACTTTGCTTATGTTTAAGTAGTTATTTAAAATTCTCTTCTTCAGAAACATAGCACGAATTTTTTAAATATTATTTAAAACGTAAGAAAAAGTTGCCATGTGATTTCTGTTTGGAAAAGAAAATGATGTTTTACCGTTTAGGCATGCAATCATCTTTTGACACAACGTGTTGAAAGTAAACTGCAGTCGAGGAAGTTAGCAATTGAAGATGGTGTGTTAAGCCGTGTTTTTGTTGCTTACCCTATTCCGAGGGATGACAAAGTATGTCCATTTTTTGTAGAATTTAAAGGTTTTGTAATTTGTTATTTTCACTGTCACCGGTCACTGTTGGATTTCAGGTACGTGCACCACATATACCGGAAGCAGTTGTGACGAAAAAATTTTTTGGCAGTAATAATCCTAATGAGGAGAAATTTAGGAAAATACGAAAATTAGAACGCCAGATTGAACTGGAAATGCAGGACGAATACATACTTGATTTAAAAAGTAAATTTTCATTCAATTAATGCATCTTTTTTTTTTTTTTTTTCTTATCTATTTTGATAATCGTCAGAGTTTGCATATTGATAAATTTACGTAGGTTACAAGGCTATGATGTTAGCTCAGAATAAATGACAAAAAGTTGTTTTATATATAATTAATGCAACTATATTTCTACTTCTTGTAGAGCATTATTTACTAAAGAATGATGAAGAAAAATACGATGTTGTGCCCGAAATATGGGAAGGACATAATATCTCCGATTTTATTGCATCAGATGTTAGAGATATGTTAAAGTCAATCAGGAAAGAGGAAGAAGCAAAAATTCAAGCTGGGTATGAGATTTTTTCATTTTATTAAGGAATTCATATTTATTTTTGCTCTTACACAACTTTTATCAACGTTAGAGGCATTTTGGTATAGTTATAAAAAGTTATGTTTTAGGTACTATGATGATGGTTTGGTCTTGGATGATGATGAAACGAAGAAATTGTTTGAAAATGCCGGAAAAATTATGGAGAAAGAGAGTCGGCTAAAAATGGTATAATGAAAAGTTTTTAGTATTGTCTTTTACATTAGTTCAACTATTGCTGTAATCTTAACTCGTTAAGTGATTTATTTAAATCTTAGAATTGCAGATTTCACAAGCCAAAAAAAGTATCACGAAGCCACGTTTAAGTCGTTCTGTTGCAAGAAAACGGGATAGAACTATGGCATGTTTAGAAGAACAATTTCGTGAACTTGGTGCTAACATTGATCCATCGCAGTTGAAAAATTTGGCTAAGGAACAGCTAAAAGAACCTACTATCAAAAAAATACGGGTGGGAAAGAGTCCAGGCTTGGTTGCTAGTCGACCACCAAGTCGTGATATCCGGGGTATAAAGAATGATGAAGTTAGCGATTTTTCTTTTTTTGAATTTGTATGCATTTAATAATGGTGAGCTAAAGATCAGCATTACTGCGAAAGATGCTCAAATATGTAACCTCATTTCTTTAAGATAAGGCTAACATATATATGTTCGTGAACTTGGTGCTAACATTGATGTTGGTAGGGTGAAGTTAGTGAAGAATTCTGCTTAAATTAGTTAACGAAATTTAATTTAGGTACGAGAGATAACGAAGAAAGTTGGACGAAAGAAACAGAGGAATTTACAATACGAAGCAAGGAAAGGTGAAGCTGACAGGCATATCTTTGTCAAGCGTCCGAAGCATTTGTTTTCTGGCAAGCGTGGACTTGGGAAAACAGATAGACGGTAAATTTGAAGTACTGCTGAATTTGTTACTGTATCGTTAATATGTAGTAATTATCAAAAAACCCTGTTCGGCTGAATTTGAACTGATTTTGTTATCTGTTACACTGTTTGTTTTATCGCCATGCTTAATGATGTTAAGCCTGTGTTTTACTGCATTTCTGGTACAGTAGTTAATTGTTTGAAAGTAAAATTTGTTAATATATTGTATTTCCTCTACATTCATTTTGTACAAGTAACACATCGAAATACTTATTTTACACCTTAATTTTGATAACTTTAGTGGTAGCTTATCAGTATATCATTATGGACCAATCGTTTGTTAATCTTCTTAGGGCTGATTTAATTCTCGACGTTAATAAGTTTTTGAGGTCATCTAATTGCGGATTTTACCCATTTTTCCAAAATTCATCCAGTTATTTGAGAATTTCAGTCTTGCTTGCTGTTTTAAATATGTTAGAATATTCATTGTTTGCAAAGAATAACACTTGGACTGGTTTTCTTTTCTTTTTTTTTTTGAGAGAGAGAGAGAGAGAGACAGAGTTTGATGATACATGAGGAGAAATTGGTGGGCAGAAATAATATGATTTCATCCAAGCAGGGAGATGTCGATTACAGTGAAGAAGTGGAAACTTTGGTGACAATATTTGTTAGTTTTATTTTGTGTTATAATTATAGTGTGATGAATGGATGGAGTATAATATTGTATTGATTAGATGGGAGTTCGGTAATTAACCGTCCAGTAATGAATTAAGTTGTAGTTAAAATCGCAACAGCCAACTGTTGTTGGATTTAAGTGACCTTAAGTTTAGTCTTTCTAAATATTTCTCAACAGTTTGTTGTTTTGGCAGAAAAAACAGCATCGTCCATGGCGAAATAAAGTTCGGAAGAAAGCTGCTAAGGAAGCGAAAAGAAAACTGAAGAAAGAAAATGGTAAAATTATATGTATATATAATTTATATAAGGTGTCGTCAAAGAGCCATTAAATGCAGAGCTGTACGAATACTTTTCTTCTTGCATTTATTTGTTCTTTTAGGTAATGAATACACCATCTCTTCAAGTGATGTGCAAATAATGAGAAAAAAGAGGAGAAGTAGAGTTAAGAGGATCAACTCTAACGGTTCAACTGAAAATGGCGCAATGAATAGACAAGAAATAAATGATAGAGAAGGGATTGGTTCCTCACTATTTCGATATATCAACGAGCAGTTATATACTATGAGTGGTGCGAAAGCTATGGAACTATTTCGAAAGGATCCACAGGCTTTTAAATTGTACCACAAAGGATATCAGAAACAGGTTTGCTAATGAGAATCATATGGAATTAATGCACAAATACTTGTGTCAATATATAATGTAAAAATTTTGTTGTTTAATAATTTATCCACCTCGATGAAAAGGATGCTAATTGTTTGAATACAAAGTACGATGTAGTTAATTTAATAGCTGATATGCTGTAGAGGTATTCCCGCAGTGATATAGTAAATCTATTGTATTTGGAAAAAATTAAACTTTAGGCAATTATGCATGTTTAGAAAATGAGAATGGTATCTGAGGTTATTAAAGGGATCATTTATAGGCAAACAAATGGCCTTTTAATCCAGTTCGCATCATTATTCAATGGATAAAATCATTGAAGCATAATGGCTTAGTGATTGCTGATTTGGGATGTGGAAATGCAACAATTGCTGATGCACTGTCACATATAGCCACTGTACATTCATTCGATTTGGTTGCTGTGAATGATCGCGTTGTGGCGTGTGACATGTCCATGGTATGTTTGATCATGAGAATATTGGTTTTATTGGTATAAGTAGTGTATAATAGGGGCTAGTAGTATAATAGTTTTCATTAATCTTCTATTATTGGGCATCTTTAAATTCATTACCAATTTATCGCTAACGTATAGCAATATTACGCTTCACTTATTTTGCATTGAGCTGTTAGAAAAGAAGGCAATAATAATAAGTACACTATCCTCAACAAGTACAAACTTTAAAAGTTGAAATTGTTGCTTTAATTTAAAAGTTATCCCAGTGAGCATGATAAGACTTATGATGAAAAAAATATAACCTTAGATCATCAGAGTGATTCGAAGCACATAACAAGTTAATATCAGGAGCAACTTTGAAAGTAGTTTCAATTATGTGAACATGCTCTAGACTCATCTAACTGTGTTCCTAATTCAACCTTTTTTCTAGCTGAAGTTTGTTTCCATTGATAAATAGTTTTGTGTAGGTCCCACTGTGTAATGAATCGGTGGATATTGTTATTTTTTGTCTTTCATTGATGGGGACTAATTTGAACGAATATTTGATAGAAGCGAATCGAATATTGAAGAAAGGGTTTGTTATCGCTTCATATATTTTTAAATAATAACGTGAAAGTTTAATGCAGATTTGTCCTTCAAATTAATCATTTTTTTAAAAGAATCTGACTAATGTCTCTTTTCAGTGGTTTTTTGAAAATAGCCGAAATTGCGAGTCGATTTATAAGCTTAAAACGGTTCATTCACGCCGTAGCAAAAATGGGATTTGCTATTACTGGAAAGGTTCGTTGTTATTATATAGCGCCTGGATGATGAAAAAGAGTTTAATAGCAGTAATACATTTCAAATAGTACACTTGTTATTTATTGAAAGATTTCTAGATGATGAAAGATGGTGGTTATTTTGTAATTTTGGAATTTATGAAAACTGGTAAAGTGGTGCAGAAACGACCTATTGGATTAATATTGAAGCCTTGTTTGTATAAAAAGCGGTAATCCTTAAATTCTATGATGTTTGTCAGTGTGCTCTGTTTAATTATGATCAAAATTCGCTGCACTACAGGATACCTTGTTAGTAAATTTATAGTGATTTTGGAATACCGTCGAATTGTATAACACTGATGTGTTGTTAGTCTATTTTTATTGCTTTATATTCGTTACCTCTTTCCATAGTATAACGGATTTTTCTAGAATTTATCCATTATCTCTGTGATTTATTACGAATATTCTTTGTGTTGTAAATGAAAATTACTGCGAAAGATACTTTGCTGGGATACTGTCACGAAATAATATCGGATTGGAGTAATTTGTAGAGCCGAAAAGGAGGTACTTTGCAAAAATGATATGGTTGAGGTTAATATTTATTTTATTAAGAGGGAGATTATCGCTGATTCAAGTTATTTAAAAAATATATGCGAACTTACTGTTTCAGCTTCTGAGCCGAGACTTTAGGTCTTCTCAAATAGATAGATAGATAGATAGATAGATTAGATAGATTAGATAGATTAGATAGATTAGATAGATTAGATAGATTAGATAGATTAGATAGATTAGATAGATTAGATAGATTAGATAGATTAGATAGATTAGATAGATTAGATAGATTAGATAGATTAGATAGATTAGATAGATTAGATAGATTAGATAGATTAGATAGATTAGATAGATTAGATAGATTAGATAGATTAGATAGATTAGATAGATTAGATAGATTAGATAGATTAGATAGATTAGATAGATTAGATAGATTAGATAGATTAGATAGATTAGATAGATTAGATAGATTAGATAGATTAGATAGATTAGATAGATTAGATAGATTAGATAGATTAGATAGATTAGATAGATTAGATAGATTAGATAGATTAGATAGATTAGATAGATTAGATAGATTAGATAGATTAGATAGATTAGATAGATTAGATAGATTAGATAGATTAGATAGATTAGATAGATTAGATAGATTAGATAGATTAGATAGATAGATAGATAGATAGATAGATTAGATAGATAGATAGATAGATAGATAGATAGATAGATAGATAGATAGATAGATAGATAGATAGATAGATAGATAGATAGATAGATAGATAGATAGATAGATAGATAGATAGATAGATAGATAGATAGATAGATAGATAGATAGATAGATAGATAGATAGATAGATAGATAGATAGATAGATAGATAGATAGATAGATAGATAGATAGATAGATAGATTAGATAGATAGATAGATAGATAGATAGATAGATAGATAGATAGATAGATAGATAGATAGATAGATAGATAGATAGATAGATAGATTAGATAGATAGATAGATAGATAGATAGATAGATTAGATAGATAGATAGATAGATAGATAGATAGATAGATAGATTAGATAGATAGATAGATAGATAGATAGATAGATTAGATAGATAGATAGATAGATAGATTAGATAGATAGATAGATAGATTAGATAGATAGATAGATAGATTAGATAGATAGATAGATAGATAGATAGATTAGATAGATAGATAGATAGATTAGATAGATAGATAGATAGATAGATAGATAGATAGATAGATAGATAGATAGATAGATAGATAGATTAGATAGATAGATAGATAGATTAGATAGATAGATAGATAGATTAGATAGATAGATAGATAGATTAGATAGATAGATAGATAGATAGATTAGATAGATAGATAGATAGATTAGATAGATAGATAGATAGATAGATAGATTAGATAGATAGATAGATAGATAGATAGATAGATTAGATAGATAGATAGATAGATAGATAGATAGATTAGATAGATAGATAGATAGATTAGATAGATAGATAGATAGATTAGATAGATAGATAGATAGATTAGATAGATAGATAGATAGATTAGATAGATAGATAGATAGATTAGATAGATAGATAGATTAGATAGATAGATAGATAGATTAGATAGATAGATAGATAGATTAGATAGATAGATAGATAGATTAGATAGATAGATAGATAGATTAGATAGATAGATAGATAGATAGATAGATAGATAGATAGATTAGATAGATAGATAGATAGATTAGATAGATAGATAGATAGATTAGATAGATAGATAGATAGATTAGATAGATAGATAGATAGATTAGATAGATAGATAGATAGATTAGATAGATAGATAGATAGATTAGATAGATAGATAGATAGATTAGATAGATAGATAGATAGATTAGATAGATAGATAGATTAGATAGATAGATAGATAGATTAGATAGATAGATAGATAGATTAGATAGATAGATTAGATAGATAGATAGATAGATTAGATAGATAGATAGATAGATAGATAGATTAGATAGATAGATAGATAGATTAGATAGATAGATAGATAGATTAGATAGATAGATAGATAGATTAGATAGATAGATAGATAGATTAGATAGATAGATAGATAGATTAGATAGATAGATAGATAGATTAGATAGATAGATAGATAGATTAGATAGATAGATAGATAGATTAGATAGATAGATAGATAGATTAGATAGATTAGATAGATAGATAGATAGATTAGATAGATAGATAGATAGATTAGATAGATAGATAGATAGATTAGATAGATAGATAGATAGATTAGATAGATAGATAGATTAGATAGATAGATAGATAGATTAGATAGATAGATTAGAAAATCCTGTTGCATATAAAATTCAATTAAAATGGGCAGGAAATGTGCTTGTGATCAACAAAGAAAACTGTGTTAAGGAAGATTTGATTAGCATAACAATTGAAATACGATTGATTATCAGATCAGAGACATTGCATGTGGTTTGGTTTGAACATTAAAGATAAGCATGGTTGTGATAAAGATGAGAATTTAGTTAAAAGATTCGTGATAAACAAAAAAAAGATAGAAAATTCATCATGTTGACCATGGTAACATTTAATTAGTCGTATTTTGTGTGGTGAATCATTTGGGTGAAATTTTCCAACACAAGTTTTTTTGGTTATTTAGCCATATTTGTTATAATTTATTTTGAGTTTCACGACAGATACCACTCCGTAGATTATATTGATTGATAATTCATCAACAAGAAATTTTCCGAAAAAGAATTGATGACATTGAATTGAATATGCTTCTTTCCATTCAGAATAATAATTTTTATAAGTAAGAAAGAAAGTATATTTTCAGTTTCTTCTTTGTGGTAGTAAGTGAAAAATTGTGTAAAATGAGTACAACAGTTTCAGCACTGAAACTGTAAGACGATCACGCAGGTACATATCCTTCTGTCACATGCTTCGCTTAAAAGATTGTAATATCCACATTCTTCGCACGTTCATGCCATGTAGATGTATGATTTGTTTGTAATTTTTTTGAAATTAATTTCTTCTAAGTATTGGTTTTTTTAAAGTGGTTATGGTTTGTTGCTCTAGTAAAAAGTACTGGGGTGCATTCATCAACGCATTTCATATACCTTAGAGAAGGAAATATGGTTGATCATTAATTTTATAGATTTTTAGCAACTAATTTCTCGAAATGTGTTTATGTTTATTTCAATTATAAAAGCACAATATTCATTTTCTAACGCGAAAAATCTGCTGGTATTAATAATCATGGCCGTGATCTTTAGAAAGTCTATTGGAGGTGCAACTATTTGTGAGAAATTTATCGTTAAAAGACCACATGATTCGACAAATCAAAATATGAGGAGAACAAGAAAGAGAAATTAAAAATGGTTTAAGACATGTGATGGACATGTTTCGCGAAATTTAATATAAATAAGATGGAGACAAATTCCATGAAGTAATCAAATATAAGAACTGCTAAATTGAGATTATTATTTGATATTGTTGAGCACGAACAGGTTAGATATTGTTCAGTAAGCTTATCGCTCGTTCAAATTGTTGGTATTTCGTATGCTCAAGTTACTGATTTGAACTGTTTCAGTAATCAAGTCAATGCCTTTCAAATTGAACTAGTGCACAATATTGAAAGCTCTGGAAATTGATCCTATATTCTCTGATTCATGGTTCGTTTACCATCCAAAAGTTCTAAAAGTGAAAGTGTCAAGACTAACAGTTATTTCACTAAGAATATTGAATTTATAACAGTAAAGTTTTATCCATTTTTCTGTTGCTCATACTGTTATTCACAGTTGAATTCACACTGACCATTAGAGAACCATCTACTTGCATAAACTGACCTGCTAACATTCTAAATTGTTTTCAAGACATTTAATTTTACAAAACAAATTTCATTGCTTAACTGGTTAAAAAGATTTGTGCTATATCCTCACTTATTGCTGTTACTAGGATATAGTTAATAGTAATTGATTGATTGATAGTAATATTAAAACATACTACATTGAAGCACCACTTCAAGAAATCCAGTGTTTATTATGGGAAATTATTTTAACAGTTTATGCCAATATCACTTTTTTTTCAAGTGAAATTACAAAGCAGCTGTTTGCAGAGTAGTTGAATGTAGATAATTATTAGTTGGAATTAAGAAACTATTTATGCAATTTGTTTGGAACTTATTTTTCAAATTAAGGATAAGTGCTGGTGGAGGGAGGGCGGGGAAATTCAGAAATAGGAATTTCGAAAAAATATGCCAAGTATGAAAGACAGTGATTGTTGTAGGCAACTAGGCATTCTCATTGGTAGATTAACGGAATTGATTTATATCACTTCAATGGATCAATTCTGTTTACATCAAAGACGGCTTGAGGGATAATGGAAAATAATACAAAGGTTTGAAATGCAGTAAGTTCTACTCACTCAAGCAAAGGCGCATTTAAGTTTGTAATGTAATCCATTTCTCCTTTTTCTTCCTCTTCGCTTCTCACTTTCCAATTTCTTTATTCAGAATTCCTAGAAAATGAGCACTACTGATTGGCTATGTAAATACACTTCAGTACCGTAACATCTATTCGTATCGTCTCTGAACCCATTAGAATTCCTTTCTGTCTTTCTCTCTCTCACATACTCTTTCCTCATGTGGACAAGAGGACTAGAAAGTCATTTCAAGGTAAAAATTAGCCGCGTGAGAATCTTTTAAAGACATAAGACGCGTCTCCCAACACTCGCATCAATTGAATTCAATGATTTGAATCATCGAATCCCCCATTAATGGCCATGCATCATCAAACAACAGTTAACAAAATCCAAAACGGTTCGATAACCTCACTGCTAGCATACTCCTCATCCGGAATTTCGCTCATCCAAAAAATCCGAGTTGAATGTAGTGAATCTAGATAATAATTCAATATCAGCACCTAATTTCCGAATGTCAACGTTCGAATACCCTTGGAGTTTATCTATGACAAACAGTACAACTTTATCATCATTATCAGCAACTCCAAACGTGTCGTCTTACATGTTTCCTGTACGGAACTTTTTGTTGAAACAGCTAACCTCGATGAATGATATGCAATATTTGGATTTCAATGAACGGTTACCATCTAGCACATCTGTACCACAGTTTGCATTTCATGCACATTTAAGTAAGTGTTTATCACTCGCATATTAACTTTATGAATTATAGATTGATAACTTTCAATCTAAAATTCCGAAAAGACAAAAAAATTAGGAATGATTGATTGTTATGTTACAGTCTAAAATGAGCAATTTAGAACAATTTCCTGATTCGGACTCGAACAGTATTAGTAATGAAGGAGTTGTAAATAATGATAATAACAGTTTATTTATTGCAAGCATTAGCTGCTTGATTAATCCGGTGAATAATGGTTCAGTTTATTTGGATTAGAATTCTAGATATGCATAGTGACTCGCGATTCGATTTAACCGCTAGCCGTCCCGGCAGTAATGGTAATCTCAAATGTTCTGTACAGCTCCGGTCGCAGCAGACGCGACGGAAACCCCGCGTTTTGTTTACCCAGTCTCAGGTGGCTTTGATAAATTTGTTGCATTTTACAGATATTTTTTTGTTCTTTGTTTAACCCTATGTTTTGTACACTGTACACAATTCGGCTGAATCCATCTCAAATTTGGTGAACGGAATTCATAGTTTCAAACTTTTTTAGATTTCCATAAGATCAAAAAGTATACTTTTAGGTACGACTTCTTTTTTCCTTACATTTTTCTAATTAACAAGTGCCCATAGGAACTGTGTGCCAAATTAAAGAACTCGGGAACTGCAGACCTAACATGTCGTACATACATAATGCATGTTATCGACAGAAAGTACTTTCTGATTTAGCAATTGTTATGCTACAAGAAACAGAACAGATCAAAACTCCTCCAGTCGCAAATGATAGGAGACGGATAACTGAATTCTAGGTGAATGAACTGGAAGAGCGTTTCAAATTGCAGCGATATGTGAATGCAGCAGAACGGGATAGATTAGCAGTGACGCTGGGTCTTACTTCCACCCAAGTCAAAATTTGGTTCCAAAATCGTCGCTACAAATGTAAACGGATAGAACTGGACCGATCATTACAACTTTCATCTCAACTGATTCTAAGTCAAAGTTCTCCTGTTTTTATAAGTTCAGTACAATCAACTGTACTTTGATGAATTCGTTATAATGTTTCTTTTCTCAAATTTTATTCCCCATTCTCAGTCATTTTTTCCTGATAACGCCATCTGCAAGACTTTTCTAATGTAGAAATCATTTATAGATTATTTCCATTGTGTTCCGATAAAATTTGTGCAAAATAAAAGTTTTTCGTGGAGAAGAAAAGAGGATGAAACAGAAGAAAGAAAATTAAGGATTTACAGCAATACATAAGAGAGGTCATAACTGAATTAAGATTTTGCTGAGAATGACTTTTGCAACTTATTTAGTTATTGAATTTGTTAACATATCTATTATTGTAAATGGCACTGCTGTGGGCATTTTTATAAAGAAACTTAACCAGGCAGATATTCTGTTCAATACTTTTGAAAACCTTTTAGATGACTAGAAATTTTTGCAATGGCAATGGCATGCATTTTAAAACACTTCCTATGCTATTAAGGCAATCTGAACCCATTCAACTTCAGTAATTATGTGAAGGAAAGGATAACTGAGAAGATGCAAAGAAAAATACGAAACTTAATGAAGGAACAAGATAAAGACTTAGTTACTTAACGTTTCTCAACTTCACCTTATTTTCGAAAGGTAATATAACAAGAAATAAAACTCGAGCCGAAATTAGGAAATTAGAAAAAAAATTGGAAAATGAAACGAAATGAAATGGAGTGCGAAAATGGTAAATGGAGCATCAGTTGAGGAAGAAGTGGAAAAGAGGGTTGACATACTTGAACTAGAAAATGTTTTGAGCTTTCTAAAACAATTTTGCTTGCCATTTTCAACTAATCACTTGTTTACTTATAGAAGAAAAAACCAGTTAAAGCATTATATCAGGTCTGGCAAAAAAGCATTTTGAGTAACAAGACATCATCTTGACTTTCTTTTTGCCTTCGGATTCTCTTTTTTCTGCTTCTTGCCGTCTGCAATAATGCATGTGTTTCATTTTTCGGACATTTTCCATTTATTAATTCCAAGGGAAGAATATAACTGCTTACTTTAAATCCTCTTATTTTTCCTTAGTGTGGATATTAGAATTTATTACTAACAAGAAGTTCAATTTCAGAAAAGAAAATTCTCTTATGATCATCAGACAGCTAAATAACTATAGAAACAACATCAACCCATTCAGCAACGAAATTATTTTAAACACAGTTAAAAGCTGTAACACTAAGGTAATTTACAAATGTTTCAGTAATTTTATAGAACAAAAAAAAGTTGAGCATTAAAATTCAGAAGACACTGCATTTCAAGATGGGAAGTCCACTCATAACTTGTCAGACCGTTAATTTGGCACCACACGAAATATAAAACTGCTTTTTTTTATTTTTTGAAATTTACCTCCATTTTGTACGTCTGTTTTGAAACCACGTTTTAACTTGAATGTCGCTCATTTTTAGCTGATTGGCCAAGTTCACTCTTTCGGTACTTGCTAAATACTTCTGCGCTAGAAATCTGGATTCCAGTGATTCTACCTTAAATTTAAAAAGACCTATTGTGATTTAAAAAAATGTTCAACAAATAGTGTCGAGTAGCAAAATGAATTTTAATATGTGCATTTAAGTAGCGAATGATAACTGGATAGGAAATATTCAAATTGATATCCTTATTTGACTGATATAATTAGCACAATAGGAATTGAATGCATCAAACTGCTTAAAATTGGAGTAAATGCTAGTGAAAGTACTTTCAGTAAATTTATCATTTCAGCAGGAGAGAGATTATTAAAACAAAGTATCCAGTGATTTGGTTTTGTGCACTTCTTCCTGAAGTATTTTTATGCGCATGAACAATAACGAGCAGAAGACTTGGACTTGATGCTGCACGCCATAAAAGCGATATGTTTAGAATCCATTTTTAAGCTTTCATCAATTTGAGTCGTTCTATTTCTCTGGCCAACTTGCTTCGGATTTTCAGTTTGTTTTCTAGGAATACGCTGTTTTGTATTGATATTACTTATCTGTTGTCAGTTCTTTACGTAAGATTTTCAAAGTGATCTTTTGTGCAATATTTGAACATGTAGCATTAAGACAAGTGACTGTACGAAATTTTGTAGCGTGTTTTTATTAAAACGATATCACTGAAATATAAAAAAATTTATGATATTATATTGAAAAATAGACCTGTTTTCTGGTAAAGAATGCACGCGGTTTCTTGCGCCTTGCTGGAATTCGATTCTGGTAAGAATGCCTGGTATGTCGTAGTGTTATGGAACTTTTTCGTCGATTGGTTTTTTGTGACTCTACTGAATCGCTTCCTGTACTATCAGTAGTCGAGGATTTGAAAGATGTAATAATAATTGGGAGTGATGAAGAATTTCTAACTGAACAAAATCCAACACGCTCGTGATTTACATTGCTGTGTGATACAGTTTGCTTGTTGTCAGAAGTTTTTATAATTTTAGAACTAGACAAGTCGGAATGGAAGGAAAAATTTGAAGAATTTACAGACAGCATTCTAAATTTTATGTCGGGTAAATTGAACAGGTTATTAAATTCGTTAGAATGAGCAAATTGATTCCACATATCTACCGAAGTAGAAGCAAATCCGTATCGTACCGGTGAGTACTGTATGAAAAAAGGATTATAGCGACAATAATTCTGAACTGTACTAATAATGGATTGTGATGGATTATCGATAAATTTGCAGTGATTAATAGAGGGAAGTATAGATGTAATTTCGAGTGCAGCAGTTTTTATGTTTTGACAAGGAAAGTGATATGGAGCTATAGAAATAATATCAGGACATTCAGGCAAGCAGCTTTGATCATAGTTTTTTCTTGGAAGATCACTTTTGGAACTTGATCGCTCCGATTCGGAAATTTTCAATTGTTCATCATCACCACCCAAAATAGTCTGGATAGCGAACGGTAATTTATTGGTTGACACAGTAGCAATGGACATAACAGAAAATAATAGAAGGAAGTCAGAAACAAGTAACAAATAAGTTTACAAATGATATGATCTAAATGCATGGATTATGAATGATAAGCATTAGATGGGATAAAACGCATCACAACCAAATTTGCCGCTAACTAATCGATTTTTCAAACAATAGCTCATTTGTTTTTTTCTTTTTTTTTTTTGTCTATTACACTGAATGGTAACAAAGATATATAAAATGAGATCACTCTGAATTTTAAGCATTTTTCACTAAGCTAAGAGTGAACACTGACCAAACTTAGGAAGTCTTGGAATTTATGAAACTTGGGATGTATTTTACCAAAATCGAAAATAGACAATCATAAAAACACAACGCACATCATGGCACGATACCTAATATTTTATGTCATAACAGTGAATGATGAGGTCAAAAACCAAAAATATTGTTTTTCAAAAATTTATTTAAATGAAAATAGAGGAAATTGTAACATCTAGCTATCTAACATGCATATGTTAAAAACATCTTTACCTAAGCGAGAAATATAAACTCCCATTGAGAAAATTAACTTAATTAACAAGAAATTTGTCCACACCATCCGCTTTTCTAAACAGCTATCCATTTAACAAAATTAAACTTAGCGATTTGTTAATAGTTGCCATTTATAGACAGACCATTGCACCAATATTCTTCATATCACAATCCTTCTGCTATTCTCATCAATCTTACAAATATTTCTTGATTTCAGCTTTTCAAAATAAAAAGTCAAAAGATTCAAAAAGATATAACAAACAATGTGCAAGATGAGGAAGAAATTAAATAACTAATGATTATTTGCAAAAATTAAAAATAAGGATACATATTCACTACGTGTTTAGTACATACTCTTTAGTATCAGCACAGAAAAAAAAAAACTATTCAGTAGTCTCAAAGTTCTATTATGTTTGAATAAGTGATGGTCAATACTATTATTCTAAGCTGCATCTTGTCTGTCGTTAAAACTCTAAACCTTTTTTAACCTTTTCCGTTTTATGACGCCATCAAATGCAGAAATAAATGATCAAAGGAATTAGTTTTTAATCACTCATCATAACATCTGAATTTTTACGCATATAGAGAAATTTTGATACCAACTGAATATATTATATAGTAGTGCTTTTCGTAATTTCCAGTCTTTAAGGAATGTTTCTTCAAATTAATTGAATTGGAGAACTGCAGTAAATTGGAGAACTGCAGTAAAAAAATAATGTAATATGTAAAAAAAAACTGAGTTAATTACTTTGACTTACAAGACCTAAAGAATTGTTTTTGATCCACAATTTTTTTTCATCAATCTCGCATAAAGAAAATCCGAAAATACATTAGGAGCGACGACTATTTTCTGTTATCCCTTTTTTCACTTCACACGATTTATAAGACTTAAAATATTTTCGGAGCTACAATAGACAAGGTCTGTTCTGTATAAGATCTACTAAGGAAAAATGTTTTACATATAAAATGGTGAATTGGAGGTAGGCAAACTTTCATCTTATTCATAGTATTTTTCCGAAAATATCCCAAATCTCGCAGATTATTTGAAATGGATGGTGTGATACTGAAGTTGGCATCGCTATTAATGAATGATCACAAGTGTAACTGGACTATCATTTCTTTCATTTACGGCAATATGAGAGCAATGGTGTAAACATATCATTAAGGTGAACTCGGATGTGCTGCTGAACGTTTAGAGCTTCAACAAAAGATAAATTAAAAGAATGATTTGAAGGCCTTTGCTGGCCTCAAAGATCTTTTACCCTTATGACATGTAGTTATATAACAATAAGGAAATACATTAATAACGTATTGTGCTGATCTTTTTAATAGCTTGGATCGAAGGACAATTTGAAAAAATCTATCAATTAGTTAGAAATGAATCACATACTAATGTGGAAACTAATAAAAACTAATAATGAATGATGAAGGAAATTTACTCTTTGATAATTTTCTTATTTTGGTTAATTCAAAAAATCCTGGTTATTTCTTATACATAAGATAAATATATAGCTAAACTTGGAAGCAGTGTACCCACACAAAAAGAAACTTGGCAGAAAAAAGGGAGGTGGAAGATGGCAGTTTTTATCTTTGGATTCGAAAAAGCTAAAGAATAGACAAGTTCTATGTCGTTTAGATCATGTATGCATTGCAGAAATTTTAAGAGAAGAATTATTAAAAAAGCCCAAACAATCTATGGGGGTAGCAATGTTGTAAAGGTATTGTTTTACAGAACTATGATTTTAAAAAGCTAAATTAAAGAAATGTTAAGGAAATTGGTGAAAAAAGGTCGTTATAAGTGTTGGGCTGTAGTTTACTATTGGTTCTGGAAAATTATGGGATAATTAGTTGCAACTTTACTTATAGATTATGGCCATGAACGCCCTCTACGTGTACCTTATTTGTGAAGAAAGAGAGAGAGGAGAAAAAAAAAAGGAAAAGAATTTAACAGTTAATTAAAAAGACGAACCAAAGCAGAAAAAAGCAATGATTTTTACTTTCTATAATAAAAAATTAAAGTCTTTTCGACATCGTCTCAGTAAATCATCGACGAAAAAGGAATCGTTTTTAATGATGGCCTTTTGTACCTCTTTAGAATGAGATAGGTGTGCGTACCGCAATTACACCTACAGTATCATTGAAATTGTCATCGTGTCCATAAGGAAGCTGCAAATATCGTCATACTGTAAATTCTGGAGGAATAATTATCAATTTGATACTGTTAGATTATCACCTGGAACCAAGTTGCTCTTATCGATTAATGCTTCAAATGGAGACTGTCCTGTGGAATTGGTAATTGTTTTCCTTATCTTGATTGGCACTAATCTCTCATCTTTCTCTCGACATCGTAAAACAAATCTTCGCTTTACAAATCCGTTTAGAGATTAACTTATTAAAAAGTTAGGATTAAAGCCACTTAAAACCATATTTTATGCGGTAAGGGCTTCTTAAATTTATTGAAAGAAAAATGATATTTATAAAGTTTCTGGTTGAAATTAGTAATAAAGCGAATTTCTCCCCAAGTTTCTCGAAAACAGATACTGAATAATAAAAAGTGGTTTAATGTAAGTCTAAAATGGTGCAAATAAAAACAAATAACTCAAGACAGCAGTGTCAGGCAATATTATAGTGATTATGGTAACGTATGAGGAAGGATTGAAAAAGAGATTCTTTGGAATTAATTACGTATTATTCTTATTTAATCTCTCGATACCATTCACCAACTCATGCATATTTGCAAATTATTTTGTAGTGCTGCATAAATCGTGCCAAAAGTTTCACACCTTAATACATTTTATTTATTCAATAAAAAATTGTTAAATATTAAACTATAATCTGTAGCACTATAAAGTTTTGATGAAAGCATGTTTGCATGTCTTACGAAATGCTACCAGAAATAACGGTACTTCCCAATATAAGTGTTGTTAGTCTTTCTTAACTTTTAGCGCACATATTACTTCTTTTATCAATATAATCCAAACCGTTCATAACCATAAGATTTCAACAAATTTTCTCAAGCTGTATTTATTCGATTTAATATATATTCTGGCATACTGCAAGGTTCTCAAAAAAGGATAATGTTAATTGCAATCAATGAATCATATATAATAAATTCTACAACTTCGGAAGAGCTGCTGACAATAACCGACAAATAATCATAACAGTATCAGATAATGCACCGTAGAAAGTTATTTAATAATTCCAGTGAAGTTTCAGTTAGCGGTTATACAGGACAATATATGAACTACAAATCACTACAGATTTTTCAAGTATTCTGAGTTCAGAAATTTAATTTCATGCAATTGATAATGCATATTTCTTCTTTGCGTTTATTTTATAGAAAGTTGCTTTCCTTTTTAAATTAAAAACCATAACTGAATGCAATTAAGATTGATCGTAGCCAATGAATTTCAAGTTAGTATGTCGAGAATTCATCCAAATTGGTAGCTGTCCTAATCTGACTAATCAGCAGATCTGCCAATGCCAATAGATTTTAACTCAATCCTTTTTTTGTGAATTACACATGCATCTGAGGATTCTGATTGCAACCCATGATTCATAATTACTAACATGAGCAAAAAAAGAAAGAAATAGTGAAGATAACAGCTAATGATGTAAAATATGTATGAAAGGAAGATCAGAAATGAAGTTTGAGTTTTTCTATACTAAAATGTGAAATGTGAAATTCTCCTTTATGATCACAGAAATGCATTTTAGGTAATAAAAGGCCGTAGCAGAAATGAAATTGCGAGCAGAGAATTGTTTTAATAGGCGTAGCATAAAGTCGACATTTAATTGAGCGACATGAAGGAGTAAATAGTTGTCTCGGTGTGGGGAAACATGACGAGTGTCTATCTTCATTCTTCATGTTTCCCCAATCCACGCTATAACCAGAGCAACCAGAGATTTGTCTCATTAATTCAAGAAGACCATTACTCATTCTTCCTTTTCCATCCTTTTACACTGCTTCTGCCATTAAAACATTACCATCTCCACTTGCACCTAAACGGTTTGGTTCCATTAACCCAACCTTTCAGGATCATTTGATTTTTTTCTTCTACCAAATCTTTAAGCCATATTATTTTAAATCTGATAAGTTAAGTAATACTTTAAAAAATTATCAGGAACAGTGCTATCAAGACAACACTTTTGATACTTCTCTCTAATTCGAGCAGTTTTTCTTCATAAGTCTTCCACTGAATGCTGGCTGTACATTTTCAACCTTTTTATTTGAGTTTATTAATAATTCTGTGAACTTATAAGATTTATTCCTGGCGCATGTATAAGGAGACCATTAATCACCGTATCGTAAAGTCAACAACGATTGAATTAACTGATATCAGAGTTTAGAAGGATGTGTTCTTAAAGCTTTAAGAAAACAAAGAACGTAAAATATTGCGTAGTATTTTTAGTTACACAATTTGGCATTCAAAATGCTAATCTGCATATGTTATTACGTGAACGTACCGGAACAGGAGAAACACTGAACAGGACATTCAAACGATCCTTCGTAGCGTTATTGGCATTTATAGACATTTATATATTTTTATAGAATTCTTACAATTGCATTGTGGAGGAATATTTCTGTTTGTCCATTTGTAAGCATCCTGTTGTTGTAAGACAACTGAATAATTCACAAGACATGAGTGGTTAGCTGGTTCGCCTACCGATCGTCTAATCGTAATTCATATCCGTACTCCACGAACATCACTTTTTGACGACAGTGATTTTTCAAGCAATCGGAATTTCCTTTTTAAATTCAGAAAATTAATTTAAAAAGGTTTACTTAATTTACTGAAATAACAATAAACTGGAAGATGTTCTTAATTATCATCCTATTAAGTTCAAAGTATCCAGCTAATGTGATTTATTTTTCGACTTATTTTGTTTGGTTTTCTCTTTAATACGCATAATAAGAATGTAAAAATAGTAGTTTATTAAAATCAAAATTTTGTCCTTTAAAGCAATTCAATATTGAAGTGTTTAGGGTCATTAACTAGTTCGTCGGTCGGGGAAGTGCATATCTTTAAACGAAATCAGGTGTCCATATAATTTGGAATTTCAAATTTCATTGTTAATATTGAAAATTTGTGGAAATCTGAGAAGCAGTATAATTTCTGCTCCGGCAAATCCAAATAAACGAAAAAGAAAGCCGGATTTGCCAACTTCAGAGTAATAATAACTTCCAATGGCTATCTCTGAAAACAATATATAATGATTCGGAAAAATTGCACTGAATATGAAGTTTTTTTTTTTGTCCATTATTAAAAGGAACTTATCATTTTCATGCCAAATAAGAACATATTAATAACATGCTTCAGTCAAGAAGATTCCGAATAATAAAAAGCACCTTTTCTCGCAAAAGTTTCATAAATGGAACAGGTTTAATTTAGAAACTTGAGCAGGAATTTTCATATATCTTTGAAGAACTTGATTTGTGTGATTTTTAGGAATTCTCTCCAATAGATAATAAAAGCGCATTTGAGACTGAGATGTTTCTCTTTGAAATTAAAAAAAATAAGAAAAGATGCCTGGACCACGAATGATTGGGATGGATTGGCTTGGCAAAAGTTTGCATTGGTTTTTCTTTTAAATGACTGTTTCTATAACACTTTATTAGAAATACTTATGACTATACATGCTATAATGGCTAGTCATCATTCTAATATATCTCAAATTATTATGCAACCACATTCAAACAGGATTAATTAAAGGCCTTAAAGGCTAACAAACTAATCTACAGACCACTCTTTTTTTGCTACACTTTTAGGCCTTTCCAAGAACATTTGGTCATCTTTTTACATTTTCGTCCTCGTACTGACCCGAATCAATGAATGATCTAGTGTTCTGCGCGATCAATTACTTCTGGGATTAATAACGATGCGAACTTAACTACTTGTCCTTTCATGCAGTAATAAACATAATTTTGGAAAATTGGAGCCTAGAAAATAAGTCCAAACAGACAAAATATTGCACCTGTTTTCTCTTATCATAATCATCCATTTCCTTTTATTCGATTATGGTTGAAAGTAAACAATTACAGAAAATGAGATGACACAAATTACTTCTTTATTTGTTGTCCAATTAGATTTTTTAATTTATTTGGGATAGAAAGTAAGGTAGATAAGGTAACACTGGATCATTTAGAATTGATATCGGTAATCAATAAACAGCCTTGTTAAATAAACAATCAAAAATAAATTTATAGTTCGCACTACCAATATTTCAGTCAGCTGGTGCAATGAACACTTGATTTATTACTGCCACAAGTTAGCTGTGTGATAATTTGATCCATTTATGGACTATGGTTGAGGCATTGCAAAAATAATATTTTCGTATGTTTTATTAAGACCGATATCTGATCATTCATTATAAGTAAAATGATAGTTTGTGTAATCAAGGTGCAAATAAGATAATACCTGCAATATATATTAAAAATAGAGTTAGAGGTAAGTTAATCAAATTTCTGTCATGGACTTCTGAAAACCATACTGAAATTTACAAATATTTTAATAAATACAAATATTGTTGTTTTCAACTGATATCACTAAAGCAGTCATGATTTGTTAATTTTGCAATACTTCTGAGACTTAAACGATGCACAAAAAATGTGTAATTCGCTATTTAAAAATTACCAGTTTTTTATTATGAATAACAATGTTCGTTATTTATTGTTATTGAGTCTATTATTTCACTTAAAAAAGGTTTAACGAAAACTTAAAAAAATTTTTAAGTAAATTCAACATATCAGTTTACCTGATCGAATATTAAAGGTGAGCAACATTGCTCATAGATGTGGCTTTCTCGATATAAATATAGGTTATTTACTGGTAAAATTTCGAATCTTATAGAAGGGGAGAAAAAAGAATTCCGAATTAGCAAAACTATCAAAATTCGAAAATGTTACTGTTAAGATAAATACTTGGATGGTAAAGTTATACATACAATCATCAGATGTACAAATGCAGTGCGGTAACTAACAGTTTTCACTAATGGATCTGGCTGACAGTTCATGAAACCATTAGTGATATTAAAATGGCCATATAGCACATAGGCTTGAATTACTGAAAATCATTAAGATAATGTTAGATTAATATGATTATAAAGTAATTGTGATGCCATTTCGAACTATATCACTCTTGAATTTTTATACAATGAGACTTTTATACGGATTTCATTTCTCTATGCTACTGGATGCAATACTAAAAGCTGTGCGTTCAAAAACATTCATGATATCTTGAGATATATTCATTCCATAGTACACAGCTTACTGATATCATTACTGAAAATTTCAATAAAATGTTGACTATCTACATATGATAGTTATCTTTATCTTTCAAAGTAGTAAAGACATTGAAAATGCTAGTTCATAATTGGATCCTTTTTCTGTAGCTTGCAATGTTTCTGTTGAATGCACTTCTTAGCTAAACCTAACTTAGCATTACTTCCCTCTCAAGTTATAAAAAGGTGGACTTCTCAAGAAGCAATAAGGAAATGGAAGGAAATCTCTCCAATACTTCTTTCACACCAATTTTTCAAGCATAGTTTAAAACTATTTATTTTTACTGGTTAGTAGTTTGCCCGGTATTTATTATTGGCTATTCAGTATGTTAGTAAGTCACAAGAAAAAACCGAATTTTTATTCTCAAATTTAAAATGTCTGAATTTCCTAATGTGAAGTGGAATATTGAAATATAGTACAAATGGTAATGACAAGGCAGAAAGATAGATAATATTATTTATTCTGGGCCATATGTCCAACATGCGGTCTAATATAGAAGTAGCATAATGGATAGCTTATTCCTTTAGTGAGACATTACTTCATTCTGATAAATAATGATATGTATAAAATTATAGCAACCTTTATGCAGCATATGCATGATACTTATTCAAAAATCAAAACATCGTAGATTTCGCTCTACAATAGACAATTCAATTAATTTTGAGTATTTCTTTTTATTATATTTTTATTGAAGTATAATTTCTCGAACTGACAAGAAAAGTAAATTTTCCTGAAATATCTAATCCACCGAAAGTAAGCTCTCTATTAGAAAAGAAAGCAATGAATATCAAAATTTAACTGTCGATTTAGGCGGTGACAATACCTACAAGCAAATTTGCTTGTTTTTTTATTTTTTAGGTAGGTTAAAAAATATAAACTGTGATATGCAGAAAGAAGTCGTACAGAAAAACAATAAAACTGACTGGAGACTGGTAAAAGATACATTTCTTAGAAGATATTTGCTATGTTAAATCAGCAGCTGTACTATTACCAGAAATTGTGCTACACTGACTGATATTGTTTGACTTGAAATTATGAATATCTCGCGGAAATCGACATTAATTTTAAGAGCAGAATACCATATGCTGATAATGTCCGAAATTCGTTCGCTTTTGCATCACTTGAAATGCAGTAATATTATTAACCAAATGATTATTTCTTTTCGTTAGTAATATTCACGTTTATACTTTAGGACTTCTTGATCAATAAACCTAGTATCACTTTTGGACCAGTAGGGTAAGAAACAATAACATAGGACACATTATTTATAATAGCCATAATTTGGTTTTTTCCTTCGCTCTGTGTGCATTTTATTTCTAATTCAAATTCAGTTAAGTATTCCTCATACGTGAAACATAAAATTTTACGAGATTTTGGGAAAAACTAAAAATAAGAATCATTAAACTTAAGTAATTGAACATAAAAAGACCATTATCCTAATGAGAAAAAACTGAAACAAAACATAAACACTTACCTTCTTCAATATTTCCTCAACATGAGTCGTATAATCAGCGACATCCGTGCACTTCGTCTTATCAAAACTGAGAAGTAAAATACAGATTGTATTGTTGAAATTCAGCCAGGAAAAGTTTTTATGGTACTATATACATAGTGACTCCACCAAAATTTCTTCACTATCGAATAATCATTTCCTACTGGATGCTTTTAAATTCGAGATCATGTTGATTTAAAAAAAAGTTGTATTTAACGAGTCAACGTCTCATCACCATCCTTGAAGGCTGTATAAATAATATTCAGAGGAATATCTGCTGTGCTACTTTCGGAATAGGTATGATTTTTTTCTCGTGACTACGTTCTAATAACCAGCTAACTAGACCAGTCAATTCATCCATAAGAATTCATCTGATTTTTCTAACAAATTTTTTTTTCTATGTTCTTTTTAAACATCAGGAATTTGTTATCCTCGAAACTGCGGAATGAACTCAGTCTTTTTTGAATATTGCATTTCATATGACTGCTAGATCCTGTCGGAAAACTGAAAATTTTTTATTACACGCTAAGTGTTTAGAATAATACCAATGATTCATTACTATAAATCAATTCGTTATTCCTTTGCTATACTCCATTTTTTTTTTTTTTTTTTTCAAACAATGAATTCTTTATCTAAACCTCAAATAGTAAATGTAGATCTGTCTTCATTGTAAATGTTAATCTGCTAAGTCATCCCAGCCCACTTTCTACATCCTTAAAAATCTTCTCTAATCAGTTAATAAAAAAAGAAAGGATAACAGTACCATTTATTCCTTCGCTGTTTCAATTATTCGACTGTATATTGTATCGATTCACATTTATAAAGAAAATAAATCATATCTGATAGGAAGCAAAAGGTTCACTTCAAGTTCTACAAACTTAAAGTAAGTCAAGTGAACTTAACTAATTTAAATCAACTACTCTTCTGACCAAAAACTTAATTCAAATTCACAGATCCCATATACAACAGTTGCAAAACAATATACAAAGAAATGTTGATACAAAATACAATTCCTCCATTTACAATTTAGTGAGATTGAAAATATAATGTCGTAATAAGACACGACTTCACGAAACTATCTTATTTTAATAATTCTTTTGATACTCAATAGATATCAAACTCTTCTTAAACAACTCATCCCAACCATTATCCATAGTGTTTAGTGACTGGTTTTGTAAGTCACCGTGATCAGCAGTTGCAAAGTACTGCAGTTAAACAATAGTTAAGATTTATAAAAAGAAGAAAAGAAACGACATCGCTAAGTAGTAGTGTGATTCTTCTCCTCCTTATTAATCATCCGTTAATTTATTGTATTCCTCTTCCCGGGTTTTTTAACGCATTCTTATCATTATTTCCCTCGATCTGATCTTAACTACTATTATACTTTCAGCATGCCAAATATCAGTACACTGTGAGCCATGTCTTTTTTAAAATAACTTTTTAGGTTAATGAACTTCCTCTAAGAAACGTAGTGAACAACAGGGCGAAGTTTAGAAATGTATGAGAAAACCAACCTTACTACGAAGTCATGGTTCGAACTATCGTGAAGACAATCAGTGCTTAATGCTGGAATGTTCAAATGAACTGAAAAAACATAATTTCATAGATGCCACTATTTCTAGTCATATTTATAACGGAAAATTTGAGACGATTTGCAGTTTTATTAAAGTGATGTTTCTATGCTGAAAAAAAGAAAACAAGACTTTTCATTGGAAAACTTTTGGAGAGAAAAAAAACGATGTTTTTTCTTTAGCAGGACAAAGAAGCAGGTTGAAACTTGCCACAAA
Organism: Brugia malayi; assembly: GCF_000002995.4. Taxonomy (NCBI): domain Eukaryota; kingdom Metazoa; phylum Nematoda; class Chromadorea; order Rhabditida; family Onchocercidae; genus Brugia; species Brugia malayi. The sequence goes on from NW_025062479.1 coordinate 5,745,772, forward strand.
GTTCTCACTGGAATTGTGTTCCACGAAGTTCGCCTTTCTTGAGAAATGGTTTTGTCTTTTCACCACTACAAACTTCCGATATTAATCAGTTTCTCGAGATTTTGACTCGCAAGTTTTTCAAAACTTCATCCAGGAATGATCGGTGGCGCTAGAAATTTTGCTAGGCGTGTCGTATGGAGGCAACTTTAAAAAAAAAAAAAAAATTATCATTATACACAGGCCATAATAAGCAATCTTATCTGTTATCATCTCGTCAAAAAGAAATAATGAAGCCATTTTTGTCCAGTCTTATTAAGAATACTCAATGAATCTTGATTATTCATAGCTGACTGTAGCACAGGTACTTCCTTTCATAACGATTTCGTGCAGAAAACACTAGTAATACTTTACATCAAAACACATTGAAAGAAGCAACCATACTGCAAGATCTTCACAACTACCTTTACAAGGAAACTTAACAGAAGAAGATAAGGAAGACGATTTATAAAGGAAGAGATTTATAAAAGCATCGACAAAAGTGCTACAACTTCAACGAGCAATCTCGAAATTTTGATGGTACTGTACCGACTGGTTTGGAGATAAATTGCTAAAACATTGACTTTGTATTTTAACTGTTATCCCGACAGTCGGGTTCAGAAGTGGTGGTAGAAGACTATTAGCTATTATTGCTACAGGTTTAAATGACCGTAGTACAAGAAGTCTGCGCCATCTTTACAAAGACTGGATTTGCAAGAGATTGCCTTTCAGTATTGTTCAGGAGTTTTTTTCCTCCCAGTCTTTGATTCGCATATTTCTGTCAGAGTGCTCACACAAATCACTTCCTTCATTGTGTGACGATAGCTAACATTAGTTAAGCATAGATATGGTTCTCCATTACCGGAACACATTTCAAAATTCTTTGTACGATTGCATTCTTCGAATTTCTTTCATCGAAATTGCTTTTCTTCATTTTTACTCTGTCACACACTATATTTTTTTATTTTCCAAATTAACTGGCTGTCTTTCATTATTGAATAGTTCGCATTTTTTCTGCCCTATGTAGTCATTGTTCTAGATCTGTGCATATTCAGTGATGATTGGTGGTTTATTCGTTTATAATCATAAGGGTGAAGTGCTTATCTCGCGTATTTATCGAGATGACGTCAGGTAAGACATATGTAAGACTTATTTAAAAATTTTTTCCATGAAAATGCAATAGAGGAGAAATGTAATAAGAGAGTCTGATAGTGAGAAAGTCTGACCTTCGATTTCTGATTAACTTCTATCACTTTTATTTTTTATGTTTAAGAGTTGAAATTGCATTGACTGAACATTTCTAAATGCTTAAGTATCTTGTATTATTGTTTCAGTCGAAATGCAGTGGACGCTTTTCGAGTTAATGTTATTCACGCGCGGCAGCAAGTACTCTCTTTATTTTTATTTGCAAATCTTTCACGAATTGTAGAATTTACACTTATGTTTTGCTGTGTGCTGCTGTTATTTCATTTACCAAATGTATGGTTTGTTAAGGTACGGAGTCCGGTAACAAATATGGCCAGAACATCATTTTTCCACATAAAGCGAGGTAATGTTTGGATTTGTGCAGTGACACGACAAAATATCAATGCTGCAATGGTATTTGAATTTCTAAACAGGTTAGTTTTTCATTCGTATTTGAAACACATAAAAAAAAAAAAACTTAATTTTTTGAAGGTTTGCGGACACCATGCAGTCATACTTTGGAAAACTGAATGAAGAAAATGTTAAGAATAACTTCGTTCTCATTTACGAGCTTCTGGATGGTATGCTTTTTCTGTGCTGCACTCACAGAAACTTTGCTAATTCTTTCCTTTACACTAGTTCACGACTAGAACTTTTTGCATTCACTGCTGCATGACTATGAAAAGTTTGTGTTATCTTCCATTTTGTAACCTAATAATTTATCTAATTGTACGACTTTTAATGTTTAGAGACATTTCGAAAAGTAGTATGACCTTTGTTAATAGATTCATTTCAATCGCTGTAGTAAATAATTTTACCTTTCATGGAATTCTCAAGTCCATGCAGCGTTCTTTTTGCAGAGATCCTTGATTTTGGTTATCCACAAAATACAGATCCTGGAGTTTTAAAGACGTTCATTACACAACAAGGCGTTAGAACAGCAGTGTGTTCCTTTTTTTTTTTTCTCGTTTTCTCGTTTCTCTGTTTATTTTGGTTATACTGGAAAGTTGTACATTTGTAAAAAATCTTGAATATATTATTTCATTATGTCTTGGTTCTGGAACTATATTATGATTGTAATTTCCATACATAGGCACCGGTGGTAAGTTTCTTATGAATCTACATTATAGAAGACAGCTAGTTGTTTGCTGTGCATTGTTTCAATTTTTCATGTTTATAAGTTGCTTTCATTGTTGTTTCGTGTAGTTCCTCATAGTTGTATAAATGGAAATTGCTTTCTTTCAAATGGCTACAAGTTTACTAATTTCAGAGTAAAGAAGAACAAGCACAGATTACGTCGCAGGTAACGGGGCAAATAGGGTGGCGTCGTGAAGGCATAAAGTATCGTCGAAATGAATTGTTTTTGGATGTTATCGAATATGTCAATCTCCTTATGTCTCAGCAAGGTATTTAAATTAGTACTACAAACTATGGAAGGCTATTTTACCTAATATTCTGATATATCTCCTTGCGAATCTGTAAATTGATTTAGGGCAAGTTTTGTCAGCGCATGTTGCTGGAAAAGTGGCAATGAAGTCATACTTATCTGGAATGCCGGAATGCAAGTTTGGAATTAATGACAAGCTTACCATTGAGGGTAAAGGACGTGCTGGTGCTGATGATCCTACCAAATCGTTTGTTTTTCCAACTAAGAGCAGTGTAATGGTGGTTATAATTTGAAAGTATTGTTGTGAAGTAGATTCTGTGTTGCAGGGCACGTATTTCTGTAGCAATTGATGATTGCCAATTCCATCAGTGTGTTAAATTAACCAAATTTGATACCGAACATGCTATAAGTTTTATTCCACCTGATGGAGAGTATGAACTTATGAGGTATGATTTCTTACCTTTTCGTAGATCAGTGTTCTTATATGTGACTAAGTATTCTTTAATGTAATGTATTTTCTTTTGCAGATACCGCACAACCAAGGACATACAGCTTCCATTTCGAGTCATTCCGCTTGTTCGAGAAACTTCCAGAAACAAAATGGAGGTATAAAAATTTAAGCTATTTCTTTTGCGTTTTAAGATTGCAAATGTCGTCTTTTGGATTTTTGTCAGAGTTGTCGGATTATACAAGTGCACTATAGTATTAAGCTCATGACATGGCTACGCATAATCTTTACGGGAGACAGTTTTAGTAGCGGCAGATCGTTTTGTTCCTTCAAATCCATCTTTAGTTGATTATTGAAACCTTGTAGTTTCTTTTTGCTAATGCATCAATACGGGGTATTTTGTTGGCTTACTTGAAAATCGTGAAAATACGTTTGCTCTGGTTCGATATTACTCAGTGTACCAATACACATTAAGTTTGTTGCATTATGAACTATATTCGGCATTTTATAGGTAAAAGTAGTTGTGAAATCAAACTTTAAACCATCACTTCTGGCACAGAAAATCGAAGTTCGCATACCTACTCCTCCGAATACTAGTGGAGTACAGTTAATTTGTATGAAAGGTAAAGCTAAGTACAAAGCTGGCGAGAATGCAATCGTTTGGAAGTTAGTTTTTTACTGTTCTAGATGTTTCAACTGTTACAAATTAAATCTTGTTATTAAATGATCAAATGGAAAAATTCAATATACGTCGTCTTTTTTGATTCTCAATTGTTTAACCCTAGTTTGGTTTTACTGTTGCGTTATTTCATTTCACATAAATCTACTTATTTGTTTTAAATTAAAAGTAAGCTGTAAAGTTGCGAAATCGAGCGGATTTTTCCGTAACAAGCAATTTCATTGTTTGCCTCTGCACCATTTTATTAGCCTCCATCAGCATGGTGGAACAAACCAGTCTTATTCGATTAAGATCAATTTATTAAGATCAGCATATCGCACTAAAAGCTTAAGGGGGATTAGTGGTTTGTTAGGACTGATGTTGTTATTATGTGTCAGTTAGTTCTTGGACAAAATACAAATTGGTAATCTCATTCTTTTTTAGTGTTCAAAGTGTTGGACGTAGTTTTAGAATACTGTATTTGCACTACATGTATCAAAAAGAAAAACCGGTTTCACTTTTCAGAATCAAGCGTATGGGTGGGTTAAAAGAATCTCAAATTTCTGCTGAAATTGATATTTTGAGTACAGGTAACTCTGAAAAGAAAAAGTGGAACCGTCCTCCTGTGTCAATGAACTTCGAGGTAATTTCTTGGAATTGAACGAAGATTAAAAATAAATTTGTATTTCTTTGTCGTTAGCAGAAGGCATTATCAATGGAGTATTTTCCAGGTACCATTTGCTCCATCAGGTTTGAAAGTGAGATATCTGAAAGTTTTTGAACCAAAATTGAATTATTCGGATCACGATGTCATCAAGTGGGTGCGTTATATAGGCAGATCAGGACTTTATGAAACAAGATGTTAAATTCCTTAGTACTATGATAACAACTTGCGATGATCATGGTCGAGAAAGTACGTTGTCGAAGTGAAGAAACCTTTCGCTTCTGTTGTCTTTGCACATTTTGTAATTTGGTTTTTTCATTTTATTGCGTTCATCTCAATACTTATTTCTTTGCAACTGATTTTTTTGTGTATGTTTACAAGACATTGTCATGGGTAGTTTTGTAATTCAAATTTCATTTCTTCAATATTCATTTTTTATAACATTGTAAGTTCGCTGAATGTTTTCTTACTACAGATTACAGAAAAACTTATTACACCGTTTGATTAGTACTGTTTATCAGAGAAAGTTTTACGCAATGTTAAATTTGCATGCATATTAACGGTAATCTTATTCTTTGTAGTTTAATTCTGCAACTTTTGGCTTTGTTGTCTTTGTATTTTATATTGATAGTATTCATCTGGTTTTTTTTTTTCCGCTTAATAACTGCTAATTTTTTTTTTCTTTCGAAATTTCGGAAAACTGGTCCAGGTGTTTTTCAAAAATTGAAAACAGCAGAACTTAGTCAGTTTTCTGCTACGTGTATTTGCTGTAGCAATTTTTAAAAATTACGTTTAAAAAATCTGCAGAAAGAAGCACTTGCATATGATTTCTAGTATTATTGTTATCATTGCTGAATACTGCAAAACTGATAAAATTTGTCGTATTTATCATTTGTTTAATTCTGATTGGAATAAATTGTAATTTTCGTATGATTGGTAGATTGTATATAGCAGCTATCAGACAATTATAACATTTTGTTCTGATACATATATATGCATTATCCGGAATATTATAGTTGCCGTGCCGAGTGCTGTGCAATTCCGTTCTTCTGAAGCACTGATTCATTATATGGGTGGATATTTTTCGAAGGAAATATTGGAAAAGTTAAGGTCTTCCTTCGAAAAAACGGTCTTGGATTTCTTGGGATCTCAGTTTCATTTAAGGGTTTGTAATCCTTCCGAAATGTTTTTTTTGATCGGATAGAAAGATACTTTGAATAAATACTCCTTAACTGACTGGTTGGTACTACTTGACCTGATTTGAGTGGAAAGAAATGAGTCAATATTTGGGCCGGAATTCCTGGTTACGAGTTTGCATAAGCATAATAATGATTATCGCAATATTTGGACTAAGTAAGTGATGCAATATGTTTTTATGGAATTTATTTGTTGTCTGAAGGTCCACATAACTCCAGTCATCGATATATTTGTACATCGAACTGGGCTTTCTTGAATCAGTTCTCTTGAAGCTTTGTTTTTAAAAAGATATACAAAAATGATTATCATAGTTTCAATATTAACTTATTCCATTTCTGGTGCAAATCCTTGGTTTTGAAGATAACGGTGACATTTAGCATTTTTACTTCTTTTGTATATTTCTAGTTATCAAATCCTGGAAGTTTGCTGACAAAAAATATTCTTTTTGGAGTTAATGTCAGTTTTAATCATCTGTTCATTCCTACCACTCGTTTTCACATTATGAACCACATTCTAGAATGATTGATTTTTAATGGAATGGTCTTGAAATCCTGAAATTCGTTACTTGGAAATGATTGCATTAATTATGTTGACTTACGTAGTTACTCTGCCCTTCTAGAAATACAATATTTGTAGAATGACAGTAGCTATGAAAAAAAAAAAATTGTTATTTTAATGAGCGAAGATATTTTTGAAATCCATAACTTCTTGAGGATTTCAGGAGTGTTGTTGTGCTTTGCGACTTGTAACACTCACTACCTGCGTGAATCTTGATTATATTCTATTATGCGTTTTTGTAGTTAAAGAACAAATGCCAATCAAAGTTGAAATGTTTATTTATTGCGTTGGCGGTAATCAAAGTAATGTTTGAACGAACAGAACACACTTCACATTTGCAATATATTATATATCTCTGGTTCTAGTAACTAGAAAATAGGAAGATTTCGATTGCTTATGGAAAGTAAGACATTGAAGAACAGAGAAAACGAAGAGCATTTAAAATATCTTCGAAAGTTTGATAGTGATTTGTTACCAGTTGTAAAATTTTCGCATAACTGATTGATTATATTTGACACAGGAAGTGATATGGAAAGTTTTAAAAAATAATTATAAGCAATAGGATTATTTAATAAAGCTTACATCACAAATTTGAAGTGATGTAGTAGCAGCGAATGATTGCAAATCAACAGATCAAAATGACCTGAGGAGGAAAGAAACAGATGCAGTGGATATGAGCAGTAAAGAAGTGATAGAGGAAAACGCTAACAAGTTGCTTCAGCTGTAGGCTAGACTTTTGGACAGCTGCTGATAGGAAAAGACTAATGCAAATGTGTTTTTCCTCACTTACGTCACTCATCAACTCTTTCATGCATAATAATTAAACATCCGCTGTAATGAGACGTGATACTGTCTTTGTGCAGAACGACGAATTCGATCTTGTAAGTTACTCTTCGATACATTCAGTAATCTTTTCATACCTTTTCGGTTCTGAACTTTTAAATGCCACTTTAGCAGATTTTACACATATGTAAATGTGGATTACTTTTTATTTCAATTTGTTTTTTCTTCCTGTAGTGTTTTGCTACAGTTTCTCAGTACACTTTTTATATATGTCAAAATATGCACCAACTTAATCACCAAGCAGTGCAAATTCTGACATTGCATTTCCGTTGATTCACTGAATAAAATGAGCACTTATTACTAATATTCCATTCTATTAATTTTTTTAATAGGCATTTGAGTAATGATTTATTTACAAGATTTACCTAAAAAGTTTTATGGAAAGGATAAACTGTGTTTTCGCAGGAGCTGTATCATAGTGCTGAAGAATCTGATGAAAGTAACGCTTATAAACTTCATCTTTCAAAACATAGTTTTTTAAAAAACATTTCCAATGCCTTTCAGGAGATGAAATCTTATTTTTCAGACATGTACACTGAGCAAATTTGGTTTAATTCTTGGGAATAAAATTGCTGAAATTGAGTTTAGGTATTCTGCCTACGATACTGTAAAGAAGCTGCTAACTGTTTGCAAACTTTCAAGGCGTGCTATTTGGTTTGTTGATATGATATGTCGTGTCACCCTTCAAATATAAACATTTTTTAGAAGATTAGATGCAATTAGTAGTAAAGATTCTTCAGCACAAATGTTTGAGATTTTTTTATTCAAATCTTAATTGGATTTCCAAAATGCTTTAAACCGACTTCGTCTTTTTGATCATTTCTTTGTCTATAACATAATAATTGGCATCTATTTGTTTGAAAAGACAATAAGGAAAAAAATTTGTGATCCTCGATTTTTTTATTTCTGTAGCCAATGATATGATCATTTATCTTTTTTTTTGGTCATAAGCTAGAAAGCACTTCAGAGGTCAGACTCTGGGAATAGTTCAAATGGTGACGAAATACCGATGGAAATGGATCTTACGGCGGCTGGTCCACCATTATCAGATGATGAGTCAGTCACCGAACAGTCCGGTGCGCAAGCTAAAACGATTATGGTATATTAAATTAGCTTTCAATCATATTTGTCCATTAGAAAGTTACTTTTTGATTGATAAATTCTCAGTTAATGTCGAAGATTACATAATATGGTCAGTTAGATATATTTAATTATTTCGGTCATCATAAATATATCACTGTAGTTTTTGGAAGTTTAGTGTGAAACTTTCTCATACTTTCGAAAGAAAATTAATTATATTACAGTATGCTCGAATGATATTACCTCATGTTGGTCTTGTCGTGTTACTTATTGTATATCTTTTGCTTGGCGCTATAGTGTTTCGTTATCTAGAAGCGCCAAATGAAGTCGAAGTGAGCTACAGTTTATACATTTGGACATGACTGAAAGCAAATAATGTCTCTTATGCTCTGAAATGTTAATACAATAGTGAATGTTTATGCTTAATTTTTGAATGTTTTTAAGTAATAAAACAAGCTCACTTTTCGAAATAACTAAAATACTCTTTTATAATAAAACATTCAGTATGCATATTAACCGTAGAATCGCTTCTATAATTAATCTTCCTTCACTTCTTTTTGTGCAAATTATTTGATTCATTTTTATTTGAACCACAAAAGTGACAAAAATGTTATAGTTAAATGGAGCCAATTATAATTTAATAAGTAGAGCAAAATAACAATCCAAGATATTCAGAACTGAGTAATTCTGCCAAAATTGAATAGAAGATATTAGTTGTTTGTTAAATTTAGTATTCATCACCATCAGCAAATTATGGATGTGAGATCTCATTTTCTACAATATCCTTTCTCTTGCTTTTTCCCTGTTTATGTTTGAAGTTAAGTCACTATTGCTTTTATTAGGACCATTTTTTTTCTCTTTTTTTTTTTTAAAATGGCTTCCAATTTTAAACTGCAGACTCGCGACCGCGAACTGAGGGCAATTTTTGGCTTACGAAAGGATTTCCATGATATGGTTTGGAATTTAACTGTCAGCGGGGATAGTTTTTTTACACGCGAGTCATTGGATTTACTTGGAGAGCAATATTTCGAATCACTGGTACTTGCGATGTTCGAGGCATACCGGAATCAGTTTATCAATGAGAATCATTTACTAAATAAAACGAATGGTGACGCCATGCTATGGACATATGCGAATAGTATTTTTTTCGCCACAACTGTTATTACCACCATTGGTAAAGTTTCTCTGCACTGAACTATTGCACAAAGTGCTTTAAAATAGCATCTATTGGTGAGAGGAAATATTTTCTTCTGTTAAGTCTGAGAATTGCTGATTATCATTGATATTGATAATGTTTATCCAAATTTTGGGAACCTATTAGAAACAAATGTTTTACATTTTAAGGATATGGTAACTTAGTACCAGCAACACAATTTGGTCGTATCGCGTGCATATGTTTCGCTTTGTTTGGTATTCCCCTGCTTTTGGTCACAATAGCAGACATAGGCAAATTTTTGTCCGATTTTTTGAGTTTTCTCTACCGAACCTATCGAACTTTCAAACGCAAGGTTAGGGCTATTCGTATTATAAATAAGCTGATTATGTTAAAAGTAATTTTTTATGAAACATTAATCTTTGGAATTGTAGGTATGTAAACAATCACGACGTATATCACATCATTATCGGGATCGGAGCTCTTCTGCACAGAGTAGTTCTGTATCAACAAAAGCTGGAAGCATGAATCTAAATAGCATCGACAGTGATTCAGAATCGAGTTGTGAGGTATCTTTTTGTTTCTAAAATAGGTGTTAAAAAGACTGATGTCGTAAAGTTCCTTGATTTTATTGATTTTATTCGGCCAGTTCTAAAGAAAAGCACGCTAAAATGAATACCATTGTGGGAAAGGATTAAGGTTCATTTTCGTTCCCACTGTTGTTGAGAAGACAGTGTCAATGTTTGGTCCTCTGTATGTTTTTCTTACCTAATTAATACTCTTTTGGAAAACGAAATGGATAATAAAGATATACCTTTACTGTAAATCAGTACGTTATGTTTGCTAACTGGAATAGGATTATTGAAGTGAAATTCCAGTATGATGTGTAAGAAATTGTTAACCCATATATGTGTTTCTTTTCATGTTGTTCATTTCCTCATTTTCAGGATGAATTACGTATTCCGGTTGTAATGGTACTATTTGTATTAGTTGCTTATACAGCAATAGGTGGCTTACTGTTTCGAGCATGGGAGGGATGGCAATATTTCGATGCCTTCTACTTCTGCTTCATTACGATGGCCACTGTTGGTAAGTTTTTTGTGAAAGAATGAAGGTACAAAATAAGTATGCATATCATTATTCATTTGTTTAAACTAATGGTCATATATTTTAAATAGGTTTCGGTGACATTGTGCCAACTGAGCAAATGTATATGTTTTTTACGATGGCTTATATTATCTTCGGCTTGGCTTTGTGAGTTTCATGCTTGTTTTGCCTTTAAAACCATGAGCAAATGACTATGATTTGTCAGTTAGATACTTTGTGATCGAAATAATAGATTCTTTTATGCAGAAAAAGTTTTATAGCATCTTTCTCTGCAACATTATTTTTAGGGCTACAATGTGCATTGACCTTGCTGGTACTGAATACATCCGAAAAATCCATTACTTAGGCACAAAAATGGAAGGTGCAAAAGGAGCTGTAATGACGTACGTTATTTAGTCGTTTATAATTCTAAATTATTTTGAATATTTTGTGGATTTTGCAGGATATTCACTTCTGTTTGCGTTTTTAAAGTTTTTATAAAAAAAGCTTTTAAAATCTATGCATTCTTTTTATTCCAGAGGTTTGCAAGCTGGTGAACATTTACTGAAACATACTGGTATTGAAGTTATTAGAACAGCTGGTGGTAAACTGGTCCAAGTTCGTGGCGCAGTGCTGAACCAGAAGCAGGCTCGAGAACTGGGTGTCGATTACATATTAACCGATTTGCACTATCAACAGAAGAATATACTCTATGAACCACTGAGCCCAACAGTGCAGCGCTTAGTAAAGAGTAGTAATATCAAAGTAATTTTTGAGCTGTCAGGTGCTCTAGCAAAAAATTTTGCAATCTTTTTCAAGCCTTTTTAATCATTTACTGTTTTCATTTATTCGCAATTCTTCAAAAGTTAAAGTTCAGATACTACCTGGTGACATTACGGAGAAAGATGGATATATTATGCAAAACAAGAGTTATGATAAACCGGGAGGAAAGTATTATCGTATGTTTCATCGACGTAGGAACTGTATTCACCGTCTGTTGGTACCATCAACTAGTGATGTCGCTGCCATTGTACCTATATTATTGAAAGAAACTAATGTTTGATTTGTCTGTTATTCCTACTATTACCTCTGCTTATACTACAAGTAAAATGACATTAGACAATGGAGAGTAAATTCAAGAGTAAACTGTCAAATTTAGATACTGTTGGTGAGATTAGAAAGAACTCAATAATTCAACTACAAAGAAGAGGAATTACAAATCAATAACAATTTTGATTACTTGATGAATGTCTCATCTAACAAGAAATTTTGATGCAGCCGGCATTTCTTTATGTTTCTGTGGCTTTAATGTTTTGTTGAATTGCTTAAGTCAACTGTGCTATAAATTTACCAGGTGACTGCATAAATTGATTGGAATCGAATGACTTGTAAATATAACACCAATAGATATGGTTGCAACTGATTTATTGCTCCAACACGGATAGAATTTTCAACAATGGTTTTCTTGGATTCTCAGCTGCGTTTGTTTAGTAATTTGCTTCCAGAATTTTATAGAATTTAACACTTCGAGAGCATGCTAAAGCCTTCTTTTCTAAAAATATTTGAGCTCTTGTGTTGATTTTAAGAAAGAAAAATTATACTGTCTGTTATATTATCGTGAATCAGTTCATTATGGAAATGTATGATAAACAAAAGATTTTAAAATTTAATGTGGTATCCATGTGCACTGGAAGTCTTTTCTTTTTTTGTCCCAATTCTTACGTCGTCATGTTTAGAAAATGAAAGGAATGAGTTGCATCACAAGTCATTAGACGAAGCAAATACAATTCTTAGTCTTCACTGTACTTCAGTGAAGACTGAAACGTTTTGTCACGTTAAATGTTTCAGTGAAGACTGAAACGTTAAATGTTTTGTCAAAAAGCTTTTTAATACAGCTAATTCTGTGCGTTCAATACAAAGCAGCTATTCACAGTATGACATTAACCGTTTTATCCATAAACAAAAAGCTTCTTAATGATTAATTTCAATAGTTACTTCCTGATTAAAGCAGTTTAGAACAAAGTTGTGTAAATTGTTAGGTCATTGGTCTCCGAATTCATTCAGCCGAAAAATTTTCTTCACACTTGTCCATACTGTTTGATTAAAATACAGATTAGTCTACCGACGTATTTGAAGTTTAAGATATTCCTTTCTCATGTCATCTTCAGCTAACCAATCACTTCGAAGTTGCTAGTTAATTCATATGAAATAAGTAGTGAAGTTAGAATATATATTCTTGATAAAGTTAAACATGTTTTTTCTTTTAATTGATGTGAATATTTATTAAAAAATATCAGATGTTTAGATTTGATGGGCTTCCAGCCGTAAAACTGTGCATAGTATCATTAATGTAGCTCATAAATTAGGTTTGCTACATGAATTAGCTGAAAAAAATCTGATCAATGTCTCCACTTTAAGATAAAATGAATTCTTAATGAGATGAAAATTGTTCCTGACGTCACAATTGGCCGTTTACACGCCACATAAAAAATTTTTGACCGGCTTATGGCATTGATCAAAGTTAGCAAAAATGCATGGAATTTTTAAGTTAATATTCAACATCTACTCTGTTTATGTTGAACTAAAATACATTTATGCATTGAGATATGTTAGAGAACTTCCAATGCATTTTTAAGTATCACTTTAAAAAAAAAAGATTGTCAAAATATAAGAACAATATTTATCATCCCAAGATGCTCTATTACCATTTTCAAATCTCCATTACCAGAAAAATTCTTTCACGTTTATTCACAATAATGTTTTCAGCGAAGCGCTGTTGATTTTTGAAACAAAACGGAATTAATAGACGATTTTGTTCTTGTGATTTCTAGTAGACCGAGTGCTTTATTGACCATTGAGCATTTCCATTGTTCTGAAAATAATAAAAGAAAGAGTTCGATTTATTAAGTGACAACATGGGTCATAATTTGGAAGTCAGAAGCAAGGATAGCGAGTTGGTAGCGAGAATGAGGTTCTTCGCAAAATTTGTGACTATTTCATTACGTACCTAAACTATTCTGAGGATGGCTTCTAAGGGAACCAGTTATTAATTGAAGATTGGACCATGATCTAAATTTATATTTGAATTTGCAGGATTGTGTTTTTCCAAATTACCTTCAATGCTTTAAGAAAGATTTAAAGATATACAAAAAATGCCATTTGTGGTCAGCTCTGCTATAAAACTTTTTATAAATTTACTTATCGCTTTTTTATCATGAATCTGAAAGATATCCACTATTGTACTTCAAATTAATTTTACATAAGAAAATACATGAAATACTTCATGTATGACTTCGTGTATTTCTTTTTTGATTCATTTACCGAACACATTTAAACAACTTTCCAAACACTCCCTTGTCTAGAACTTCTCTCTCTTGGAATTCTTAGAATCTCAATTGCTGACTTCAGATATAAACTTCTAGCCTTGAGTAGCCCTCCTCTACTTTTTATGACACCTCATTGTTTCCGTTTCTTGCATTTAATTGTTTTAATTTCTACAGTTTTAATGTCGTGCAAAAAAAGATTTTCCTTCACAAACTTTTTTTTTTGAAATCGCAAATGTCAATTCAAAAAAAAATTCTTAGAACAAAAACTGAATTTTTCTCAGTTTTCAAGCAAACATTCAAGACAAATTTCTTTACCAAGCCATTAATATATAACAGTGATGATTTGTTTGTATCGTAAAAAAAGTGTGGGCTAAGAAAAAGGAACAATTAAAATAATTTTCTTATATGAAGTTAACCGACATTATCTGTCCACTTCAATTATAATATCACTTCAGCGACGGTAAAATCCTGAGATTCTCTCGATGGAAGTACAGTGTCCGTTTCAGATTACCTTACAACAAGTTAAATTCGACGGATTTACCGATTATTTTTTTGATAAATTTGATGAATACGGCTGCAATTTAGCTATGGTAATCTGTCCTTTTGAAATTTTTAAGATTAAAATTTCAATGTAAGAAAAAAACTCTCCCCATTATAATATTTATTTTTTTCTGATGTAATATTTCTGATTTCTGATGGACGTGGTCATTGTCAAATATTCTCTCATTCATCTTACATAATGTATTAATTGAAATATCAAAAAAACCGACAAGTTAAGGTCTGAACTGACTTAACTTATGCAAAAAATGAAGGGACACAAATGGATGACACAGGTATGCTGTTTTAAGAAAACAAAAATAAAGCAAAGACTATGAAACATTGATTTACAGGTCGATCTGGAAAGTGGCAGACTATGGAATTATTCTGAACTACGAATCTGTACAGAGAACTGTGCTCAACGACTTCAAGAAATTGGTGTTGGTCAGAGAACCCGATGTGCTTTAATCTGCTCAGTGACGGCGCAGGCAATTATTGTATATATAGCATGCGCAATGCTGGATGCGACCGTTATATCCGTGAACCCTAGCTTAACATCAGGTGCGTTTTCATCAACTTTCTGAAATACTTCTGAAGACTGGACATGGTTGGACATAACCGGACATAGACATGCGATTGCGTAACATCCATTTGTCAAGCTCAGGTTCACGGGACATGAAATTTGTCACTTTTACATCCCATACTTGCACGAGCTCACCACAATAGAAGTTGCGTTGAATTCTTAGAGCCCCGCGGTAAGTCAACTCTTATCTGTTGATTAGGAAGCGTTTCTATGATTAAATTTGGAATAAAGGTCATGCATTTGAACTTCATCATGATGTAGAGATGTAATGACATGGCATAGAATCTGAGCAATCCCTCCTGAAGGTTACGGAATGACTACTTCTCGAGGAGTCAAGTGAAAATAAGTTAAAATGAATGGTAACCTATTCTAGAAGAATTCATATGCACAATTATGCTGTAAATTTCCGATTTCTACAGCATATAAGTTGTTTTTTATCTTCAGGAGAAATATGGGCTCAACTGGAGAAGAGTCAAGTAGTGTACTGTTTCACCAAAGAAAACAAATTGTTAAAATTAAAAAACGTGAGACGTACTGGGGCTGTTCGCAGTGGCAGACGTATTTTAGTTAGCATGTTTCATTAAATTTTCAAAAAAGAAAACTTAAAATTGAGTTTATATTAAATTGACTTAAAGAAAGAACGACCAAATTTTTAAAAAAGAATAAACAATAAAAAATCCTAAATTAGACTATGCAACAACAATCATTATTTTGTTGCTCTTAACCATCCTTGAACATCTCAATTTTACTTTAACTAATTATTTTGAAGAAGATTGATTTCAGCATTTATCAAATGTAAACAATATTGTAACATTAATGGTTGCGAATTATTTTTCGGATCTTATTATTGTTTCTGGTATTGTTATCTCATTAGTCAAATTTTATGTAAGATAGTAGTCTGATTCTTGTTTTTTTCTCTCAACCCTCTCCCCCCTCCCCCTTTCCCGATCCTTTTATAAAAAACTTTATTTTGGAAAATATTGATTAAGTTACTACAGAAGATTATTCTTTTTAGTCAGTTCGATTGTTAGATGAAATTTTTGGCAGTGCAAAGTTGTCTATAAAGTAAGTGTTTCCTGGCTCAACTGAATCTGATGAGACTTGTTTAATCATTACTACAAGCAAGCTGGCCCAAAGATACCAATTACACCTCCATTTTCAGCCTAAGTAGATTTAGTTTAATAGATTTCATTTTAAGTAAATTGTATTGCAGTCATGAGAGTTTGGTACCATCAGGCCAAACTCAAACTAAACTGAAATTAAAGAATAAACGACAACTGCACGAAGTATTCCGCACCGTGAGTTTCGATTTCAACTCGTAATGTTTTTTTTTTTTTTTTTTTTTTTTTTTTATATAACAGTCTAACTGATTTGTTCATTGCAGGAATCAGAAGCCTGATAATAATTTTTGAATCTTTTGGATATGTTATCACTTCCATCATCAATTCGTTAAATCTAGGATTTATCACTAAGCGAAAGAAGTGATCAGGATGAAGGGCAGATCACAGACTCAGAACCAAATTCAGTTCTGGCAGCATCATTCCAAAAAACAGCTATTCATCTTACAAAAACAGCAAAATTTCCAAGACCAACTGAAGTATCACGTCATTCCCTACTTCATAACCTCCAACAACTGAGTTGTCCCATCTTTGGACCACCATCAGTTGATGACAAATGCCTGCTTGGTTTGCTTTTCACAAATTTATAACCGTTTCATATGGAATTCTGATTCTGTTTTTTAGCACTTATTAGACTTAATCCGCTCTTATTTGATTCCCAGTTTTATTCTTTATTTATTACTGATGATTTCTTTCTACCATTTTTTTTCTACTTTTTTTTTCACTTTTTACTTTTTTATTGCTTTTTTTCTTTTATTGATGCTCTAGTTTAGAGAACATTCGTACTTTCAGCTGAGAGCTGCCAAATTATATAGCAGAGTAGTAAAAAAAAAAACTTAGTTGTTAGTGAAAGTGGTGAAATTCATCAAGTATATCTGAATTTCAACAAAGGACTTAAGTTGCATTAGTTTCCCACAGCTCGACATCAAATGTATCTTTTATCGAGAGTTTTTTTTAGCAACAAATATCCATCATATCTTTGGGCTTGTAACCGCTTTCTTAGCATTAAAAAATGGCGCACAATTGATTGTAACACCTGAACAGAACCCACGTCAAGTGATTGACATAATCAAAAAATGGAAAGTAAGGCCTTTTCATATCTCAACAAAATGTCTAGCAGCATTCAGTTTGTGGATGTTGCACTTCTTTTGCATCATAAATATTTTTTACTGTATGTAAGAATGATCCCGACCAGCAGTTAGTTTATCATGATTTTTACACAGATAAGGAAATGCTTGGAATTCAAATATCTAGAATCTAAGTCTTTGAATAAATTAAAGGTAACAGTGGCTTATGTCATCCCAATTTTCATACATCAATGTTCGAAGGATATTAGCTTAGAAAAAGATGGCTTAGAATCACTAAAAAGCATTGTTACAAGTGGTGCACCAATTGGTGAGGCAACTATGCAGTTATGCAAAAAACGGCTGAAGCTGCAAGATCTCCGACAAGGTTGATATTAATATCCATTTCAAAATAAGAGATATTTTGTCTTACTTCCTGTAATTTATTAGCAACAAAAATGGACTACTTTATGTTTCCACAATTATCAGTATCTCCACCCGAAAATTAAGATTTCACCATTCTAATTAAATCCAAGAGCCACCAGAATATTGCCCGTAGTACTATCAACAGTAAAAGCTAAGGTGATAAAATGGATGTTCGGATCAGACTTTTAAAATTTGCTGATTCATTATTTGTAACAGATTCTAGCTGCTACTTATTTCTTTTAAATCACACAAATCTGGTTTAAATATAATTAATGCATAAATTCCACTGCAAATGTTCAGCATATTCAATAACAAAAGCTGGTGGAATTTGTTCTCTTGCACCCTACGGTCAAGAAACATTGAAAAGTGTTGGTATACCAATGCCTGGACTACGTTTTAAGGTTTGTTTATTGAAAGCAATAAATAATCCTCACTAGAAATCTCCCAAACTATTCAAAATACAGGTGATGGATTTCGGAATGAAAGAAACTTGTATGCCGAGACAACTTGGCCAAATTCTTATCCATCATTCACATATAGAAACACCAGCGCACAAAAATCCAGAACAACTTAACGCGGCCTTTGTATCAGAGTTCTTCAAGACAGGTACAGTAATGTGGATTCTTTGTAAAATTAGTCGAACTTGGATAGGTATGTTCCACTTACATTTCTTTAGACTCATGATGTACAAATAATCATTAATGCTGTAGTAATGACCAATTTCTATAGGTGATGCAGGTTACTACGACGAAATGGGATATATTTTTGTAGTAAACAAAATGAAAGACATTATCAGATGCAAGGATTTGTTGGTATGTCTCTTTAGTCATTCTTGTTAATTACTGCAGAATTTAACTTGAACTATTAACTCACAGCAGCATTGGAAAACAGTCACCGAAATTTTTATTGGAAAAAAGTACTTTGCACTATTAAATCATATCAGGATAAAGTATTGGCGATAGAGTAATATAACAAGATATTTAATTAATTAATCAATCAGTTGAAGTAACATTCATCTGCTACTTATTTATATTTGGTGCAGTTTACAGAAATCCACTTTCGAAAATAACTAAGAATTAACTGCGCGAATAGGAATAAAAAAAATAAATTGACTTTGAAAAAGACCAAGCTGCTATTTAGCTATGGCCATCAGAAGTGGAGAGCGCCTTACATGACCATCCCGGTATTGATGACTGTACAGTTGTGGGGAAGTGGGAATATTTATCTGGGACGGTAGTACCGACTGCCTTCGTTGTCAGAAACGAACTTCATCAGCAACTGACACGGAACGAACTCATACGTTATGTAACCAGTAAACTTTTACCTTTCACAATTCGCAAAATAACTGAATGTTTGAAAATTTGACAAATTAGAGCGTAACATCAAAATATTAGAACTAGATTTTAAAATCGAATTTAAGATCCAAATTTAATTAAGTCCAAATTTTCAGTCCATCGAACAAATCTCTTTTCTTTGCTATAGGATTTACCTAATGTCATTTTCAAGATAAGGTACCAAATTTCGGAAAACTTCATGGTATTATCCATTTCGTTCCTGAAATTCCTCGTGGAGTTTGCGGTAAAATTCTTCGTCCTCAACTGGATCAAATATGGAATCACGTGGGTGCAAATTGTCGCAATGTACCAAATAGTTTGAATGACAACAGTAACAAAAAAGTGGTAACAACGAAGCTAAATAGGACGTTGAACATAGCTAATAATCAGTCAGCAACACTTGTTGTAGCGCAGAAAGCAGCTATCAGAAAAGCTGTGAACGTCCCAAAAATAATCTGTTCATAAGCCTAATAACACACCAAAATAACGACAAGGAAAATGTGGAGCGATTTTCCCTTGACGGGTATTTTTATCCTTTTCCAAGAATAGAATCTTTTTAAATGAGTTTTTGAACAAAATAAACAATAAACAGGCGTATATGAATGAGCTTACTATACTTTCAATTCCACTTTATATAGAAACTTCGCAGTGAAGCAACAAAACTCAACAACGAACAGTAGTATTTTCTTTTCCTGACTTTTCTTATTTTCTCCATCAAATCCTTTGTCTCTCCCTTCTCATGCTCTTTCTGATTCATCTTCTTCTGTCTACTACAAATCTGGCTGACTGCCTTTTACGTTCTAGACATGGTCTGAATAAAAACATGTCACCAAGATGAGAAAATTGATAGCCATAGCAATGACCATTCAACTATAGAATCTACATACAACACTACAAAATCTGGACAAAGTCTAGTTAACTGAGAAAAATTCCCGAACTCTTTGTAAACCGCATTTGAAACACCTCTTAGACGTCCCTGATTTAACGCTATCCAAGTCACAGAGCTTCTTTCAGTAATATTCACTAATATAACTGCACGACAAGCTCCCTATCCTATGAGCTTTTTTTTTGTCATACTTCAATTGCAATTTCAAACTCTAATTTTAATATTCACCGCAGTGCTCCAATATTACGAGTAATTCAACATTTCCAAATGTATAAAATATTAAAACTAGCAATCGCTCAAGAATTCAATTACGAGATATTATTCGTTAAAATGATTAAACTCGTGAGTCTAATTACGAAGTGGTAATCAGAACAATGTAGTAAAATGCCTTTGTATAAAAACTGTTTTTTAGCTTCACTTTCTACATCAAAAAAGACTGATATTTTAGCAGAACCATATCATAAAAATATCATAAGCTCCAGCTGTTGTAAGATTAAGATCAGTTATATATATTACAAAGTAATTGTACAAAGCGAGTTAGTAGAAAAGAAACAAGCAGCACAACCCGAGTTCCCGTTGTATAAAAGCATCACTTTGCAATACATTCCTTTCTACTAATCACCATTTTCGACTGAAAACAATTATTGCAAAAGCATGATTAACAATATTTCGATGTCATTGGGTATTCTTGAAATGCACATTAGATCCGATATAAGAAAAGTCTGTGTGAGTAAAAATTTTGCTACAAAATGTTAAGCGATTGTAAGGTCTTCGTCATTGCAACAGTTCAACCTATAATTATGACGATAAAACGAATAAGGAAAACGATAGACAAACGGTTCCAGAGGAAATATGTACACCCCGAGAAAACTTGAATGAATAAGTTATATCAATCAATTTAAGCTATAAAAATACAAACGATAGTCGTTGAAGTTAGCGGTAAATAACAGGACAGGTGCAGGACTAACAGTTAAGAACAATATCATAAATCAGTACTGAAGGGAAAGTTTTAATGTGCGAATTTCTGAGTGGACAGTGCTTTATTAAGAACAAAGTAGCAGCAACTGGTAAACTTGGTTATTCCCCGGGAGACTTCGCAACCTAGACAGTAAATTATTATCAAAATAACAATTACAGTAGCTTAAGTAACAGTCATACCTGGACACAGATTTTACCACCATCTTCGATATGCAACGCTTGAAGCATTTGACTTGGGAAACGCAACTCATCCGGGAATGGATTACCACTGTTAATGTAAAACAGGCGCATACGTCTCACAGGAATTCTTGTTAATTTTTCAAGCATATGCATCAGACAAGAGACTGTTTGCGTTAAGCGTATCTTCAGATTTGCATTGTATCTCAAAATAAATTTTCTTTTTGAAACGGAATTCTAAAAAATTAAAAAAGGCTTCCTTAGAAATTTCTGAGAATAGGTAATTGTGTAGAAAAATCAAGCAAAAATTGATTACCCAGTTTCCTCACATATTACGGCAACAACAGCATATTTTTTCGGAGTCATATCAACTTTACAAAGCTGTTCCACATGTCCATGCCGCTCAATTAATCTAGCAAATATTTTCGGTTTAGTTTCATGGACATCATAATACCTAAAAGAACAAGATACTAAATGACATATAAAATATCAGTTCTTCACAGCTCATTTCAGCACTGTTTCAGAAAGTGTTATATCAAAATAAAGTGATACAAAATATCCCAAGCATGTAAAATACTTTCTCTCAGAGATTTGTCTACATGATGATCATAAACAACGACAAAATCTATATGAGATGAAAAAGGAGAGAATAAAGATGCAAGATTAACCAAGCTTAATTTCACATTTCAAACGTTTATGCGAAGCACATATGCAAAACAAATAGATAAGCGTCACTGCAGTGCATTCAACTGGAGAAAATTGTAATGAAAAAACTTAACAGCATTACAATATAATGGGAGAAGGAAATAACCTTATGAGGAATCTTTCGGATTGTTCTCGCAACTCAGCCGATATAACTGATCCATTTAGAATTTTCAGTTGAGGAATGCGTCCAACGACCAGATGGAAATGCTCATCATTTGTATACTCTTCCCATAAAGGAATAGCGATGATCCGCAAATCTTGTAAAGTAGTTATATTTGATAAATGTTCAATGGAACTCCAGTTATCGATCAGACATTTGTTTAAACTCAATCGACGAATACCATTCAAACAATTCAGATCACCTAAAAAAAATATAGATACATGCAGATACTAATGCAACGTCTGATTCACACTATCGTCATTTAGGGGAAATACAGAAAAAGAGCTTTTTTTTCTTGTTTTTTTGTGTTTTTTTTTTCTTTTTTCTTCTTTGTTAAGCGAACTAAGCTGACTAATTAACTTAGAGGCGTTGCAATTCCACCTTTCCGAGGCTTGGCATAAGATCTTACATGTTAAAGACCTTTTTGAACCTACCGAAGACATGAGAATGATATGATACGAGAAACGATAAATGAGAATCAGCGCTCTATAAGCACATTTATCTTCATACAAGCTTAACGCCACTGAAGAAGAAAAAAACTTACAAGTACCTACTTTCAATTTACATGATATTGAGCGAATAGGATTTTCACATAGAGATAATGACGTCAAATTTGGAAAGAACCTCCATAAAGAAGTGACTGCTTCCCAGTGCTCGATATCACATTTGCTCACATGCAAAGACTCTAATGATTTAGACATGACTTCATCGCTAACATCAAAATGATTTTCAAGATTTCTGAAAAAATCTGTTGCATTCCATTAAATTCTAAAAACTGCGTGCCAGTAAGAATGCTATATAGAAATCTGCAAAATTAAAATGACAAGATACCTGTTTTCTGACAAGTGTAATTCCTTCAATTTCGGCATTTTGTTTAACAATTTTCGCACTGTTGACATCTGCAGATCTGTCCCATTTAATATAAACAACTCCAAATTCACGGCAAGAGGAAGATGTAATACTGCCAAAGATGACTGTAGTGGATTGTATCCCAAATTTAATATCTCCAGTCTAGGTAAAGAAAAAATGGCAGTGATTTCTTCCCACGATGAGAGCCTGTTCCAAGCCAAATCTACCTTAAAAATACAGTTGAACAGCAAGGGTTAAAATTCTACATGGATTCTGGAGCTATTTCCAATGAGTTGAATTGTATACCTCACGAGCATATCTGCAGATTGACATGAACTGACACTTATCACCAATTCGATTAATATATTTGTGATTGAGTACAAGCAGCACAAGAGTATGCTCACTAGCCAGCTTACATGGACTTGTACCTGTCTAAATTTGAAGCGCAAACATTCTATTTATGAATTTTATATGACCACGAGTCCAGTAACATGAGTATTCAAAAATTCAAAGTAGAATTACTAAACTGGTGAATTTAACTAACCAGTTTATTAGACTTTTCCTATAACCAAAAGTTAATGTAATTAAATTAGAATATTTCTACTTTGCAATACTAACCATAGACTTCAGCATGATAATTGATTCATCGATGTCCACATTACATAAGTATTTCTTTTCCAGTTCTTCAATAAGGGACGTCGAGCTGCATTCTTCATCCTAGAAATGGTATGAATCATTGGAAACGGTAGCATATTCAATATTTAAACAACTTAATACATCTTTGTGGAACTATAAAAGATGAATATTATACAGTGCAAAGGATTATCAACTCAAGGAAGAAAAAAGTTTCTATTGAACGTAAAAAAGATCATCACAGAACTGTACCTTGTAAATGCAAGACTAAAAGTGATGTCCAATTTGCGTCCACGTCCTTTGGTAAATAGTCACAAAACTGCCGTACGACAGTTCTATTTTATTCATCTGTTGATTAAGCTGCTGGAGATGAAAGATGAAGTCAAGAAATCATCTCCCCACTAAACTTCTCAAAATTTGCTCAGAAAAAGATGACAATGGACAGACAGTCTATCCCTCATCTTTCACTTTCTGAAATGTAAGCAATTGTGATACGCTCAGACACATTGGAAGTTTCATACAAATTTCTAGGATGAAAACCGTATATGCTTTTAAGTATTTTTAATTAGGAGATCGATAAAGTAGATTCACGAAACGCTGTTTCAATGTTAATACATATAAATGGAGTTAACGACGATATGCGACCTCATCAGAGTTTCCAATGCTATATTCATTGCGATCCCTGCCGGCAATATAAGCATTTTTACCAGAACCTTTGTCACTCTGCGCTTGTATTCTACCTGCATATTTACCATCAATTCCTTCATCGAACATTTCCTAGCCAGTCTTATACTGAAAAACGTGAACGACTATCAGGCATGATATAAGCATTCAGGCACTTTCTCAGTTCTTCCTCTGCTCCCCTCACTACCTCATACTTTGCCTGCTCTTACAACTCCTATACAGCAGATATAGTGGGTAAAGTGAGAAGGAAAATAAATATAGATAGCCACATCCCAAACGTACCACATGCAATGAACGCAATGAAAGAATGGTGGGGATGAAGAGGGTCCAGATGGAGGAGATGACAGAGCAGTTTGCATCATCATTCTCTTTTGTAAATGATAAGGAGTATACACCTGAATCTGTTAGAAGCCTGCTCTAGTAAGCCCGCAATGTCTTCCTGTGTACGGATCATATGGAGGTGGGGATTTTACGAAGTAGCAGTATTTAGTCACTTAAGCAGACTCGTTCATTCATTCCTTCGGTCAGAGAACACTGACGACTTTCGATCCTAACACTTAAACAGTAACCTTCGCTTGACATCGCAGTTGTTATCTGTCTTCTGGTATTTCTTCCAACCATTACTTCTTTCAGAATAAATTCTAACTTTAAATCTCCTCGGGGCATTTACATCGTTGAGCAAATGATCATAACCACGCAATCGATAATATTGCCTCGGTTAAGAGCACTTCTCAATGGAGACCTCCCAATTTTGCATGTTCTTCCTAGACACGGCTTTAAGAAACAAGTAACTTACCATACCTACAATCGATATGATTACCTTCACCCGCTGTTTAGTACTATCAAAAGGTCTTACTCACATCTTTGCAATTCTCCGAAAGATTACATAAATAAATCTACTAAACTGCCCATATGTTCGATTTGTGTTTGTAGTGTGTGAGGAGAGCGATGGGAATAGAGCACCTCACGCTATTTAATTTGAACCAGCTTGTTTCTGAATTAAAATGATAAGGAAAACTAGATTAATGATTGCTATCGACGCTTACAACTCATAAGATTTTTTTTAGCTGACACAGCAGAACTGTTTTTCGATTACTGTTTCCCATTATTTTTTTTTGCATTGCTACACTACTGCTTATAATTCGTAATACTGAACAAGTGGCTTATTGAATAACTCTACAGGTTCATACTACTGATGGATCTACTGTTGTTCTTAGGATTCCATCAGTAATTTTTTCTTTCAACATACGGTGCGACAAGAAACGGGATATTCCAGATACAAAATACATCGCAAATATACAAGGACGGCCTGTTAACGTTGATTAATATTTCACATTGTCAAGTGCTCTATGTTCTTGCTAACTACCTTCATTTCCGCCTTTTCTCACATTTATTTAGTCGCTCCTTACTTAATTACAGAACTTTAGATATATGTGTTTAAGCAAAATGTAAGTGACGAAATAACAAACAAACGAAAAGTTTAATTTTCATATAATCAACGAATGAGATGAAAAACACTGATATCAATATCAACAATAGATTAGTTGACGGAAGTGGCTGGAAAAAAAAAAGAAAATAGGTTGATAACTAAATTCATGGATTTGATCACCATGCTTCTATAAACTGCCAATACTTTCTTGTATTTTATCTCTCGAAGAAAATATATATTCCAGTTACTGTGAACAGTTATAGTCGTCACTAAACCTAGACGAAAAGATTCCCAACCAGAAACTTCTAAACATGAATTTCTGCGGGTACTTTCGCTTGTCTTGAAATCAGAAAGTGAACATAAAAATCCTGTGTAGTGCATAGAAATCTTTTTGAATGTTTTATTTGTATTTACTGACAACGCAGCTCCGGATAGCTACGAGTGGGGTCACCTACAGAAACAAGTTTTTAATATTTTCAAACGATCAGGAAAATAGTTGACGTTTCCAACCTGTTTTAATTACGCAGCACAATTTAGTCTATGATCAGAAGCATTTGTAGTGCTTGTTACATATGAAGACAGGAAAGAAAAGTGTATTAGGAAGATGAAGCGGTCGAGTTGATATTATTACGAAAATCTTGTCACTACCAAGAAAAAGAAAGAAACGAAATTCTCGAAACGACTCAAAGGGGCGTTATTTCCATCGAATAAGAACAGGTACTTCAAGTATTATGTTGTCCGTAAAGTACAAATTAGGGAATTGGATCAGTGGTGTGACACCAGAAGAACATGTGTACCACTGTTTCTCTTCCATTTCTCTAACTCCCAAATATCTGCTTCTGTTCTGAAAGAACATCTTATGATGGGTTATAAAATTTGGCTTATGAGTTAAAACAGTAATCTGGAGGTTTCATTAAATTTGGGAAGCCAAGCAAAATCTTGACAAGTGTTCAAAGAAGTTTTGCTGTCCGCTGAAATACTATTCATTCAGTCAGTCATAGAAGCACAACATACAACTCGAATTGGATTGGAAAACTAAAGATAACATCCACTTGCTATCCAGCCAATCTTGGTCTCCACTGTTCCTACTACTAGCAATTACCCAAGTGCAATTCACTTTACTACATTAATTTTGATTTCAAATGGATCACAATATATGAGAAGTCTACTAGTTGGTTTCTATTTTATATCAAATTTTTATCACATTATGTTTTTTTATCAAAAAAAAATTTATATCAAATTTATACACTACATTGGTTAGACTCGCGCTTATGTTATCATATTTTTACGCAGCATAGCCAAATTCAGTAATGCAAACGATGCGTTGTATGTTCAAAGCTTCACACTGAATTCACTGCGGCATTGGTTTTTCACTTATTTGAACTATTACCATTATTGACAAATCTCTTACATGCAGTAAATCGAGCTTCATTCAATTTGCCTTTATATTGCTGATAACAAGAGGTACAAGTCGACTTCAGGTGTTTTCCCTTATAATACCAAAAAAATCACGATTTAATTTCTTCGTTTCTTTGACTTAGCTCGATTGAATTCTGAGATACCGGAAATCCTGCAAAAAAGAAAATTAATCTACGAATTATAACGTGAAAAGGCAGAAACATTTGTTTGTATAAAGAAGCTTTCCGTCCAGAATGAGCTTCCGATCCAAATGCCTCATACACTTCATCCCATCCCCTGCTTTGGTAGATATTAAAGGCTTCTCACATTTCTCTCTAAATCCCTTGCTCTTTTTATCTTAATCAGATTCACGCCATCTTGCTTGCCACCAACGCGATATTAATGTTTCACAACGATGCAACTGGTGTGACACAGAATTCGTCACCATCGTAAATTGAAACTTCATTGGTACGATTGTGCAAAACTGTGACGAGAATTTGAGGGAATGCGGAGGATAACACTGACAGACAAGGGTTCAGACAGAAGTTCAGGATGCTAATGTTGGGATGAAGTGCACTGAAGGAGGATGAAATGATAAGGATATGACGTGAGTATGAGTGTTGATGATATGATATGGATGAATAGTAGGAATTAATAGAGACACAAATAGCGTCGACTTATCGATTTCTGATAGTTCTGCATATCTGCTTATCATGAAATTAATAACTCATGATTACCTCAAAATTAAAATGTGTTTTTTTTTTTTTTTTGCTAATACATCATACATGTTATTTTTCTATCCAAAATAAGCTTCCAATCCAAATACCCTGTGCTCATGCACTTCCTACTACATCCCATTGAATGTTTTTGTAAATACTTTAACTTATACTGTCAGTTATAGGACTCTTCCATTATAAATCTGTAAGCTAGACTATCGTTAATCACTTAATTTCGCTTGGATTTATGACTTTGACAAAACGTTTAAATCGATTTATTAGTTTTTTTGTAGAAAACATACATTACTAATAAATTATGCCAGGTGGTAGTAGTCAGCTGTGCAACATTCCAAGCACCATTGCTGGATGCAGTATTTCTGAGAGGTAACAAATTTTGTCCAATCTTTATTAGGCTTCTTATCTAAAAGTGTATTTTATTCTATACTTTCCTTACTATACGTTTTGATTATGCTTTTCTAGTCTCCCTTTCACTGGCTCTTGCAATATGCTGATTTTATTGTAGAATTGGAAGCGGGACATTTTCTTCTGTCTTCAAAGCGATATCTGCGTCCTCGGATAACAGCGGCATACGTACTACTGTAGCAGTTAAAGTTATGAGCATGCAGGTTGCAAATGCTTCAAAACTCAGCTCTGACTGCATTGTTTCGGAAATAAGGATCTTGAAGAATTTAAAGCACAGGCATTCCTTTATATTTGGTTCAGATTGAGAACTGATTCAAAGAGACTTCTGTTGAAGACAAGTGAAACTGTGAGATAACAAGATAGCAAAAAAGTTGAACCTACTCTTGAAGGATGTGAAATCTTGTAGCTGTGAGATTTGAAACAAAACGGTTTTGTGGTCTCGAAATATGTTATGCATACTCTTTCAGAAACATAGTTCATTTATACGATTTTCAATGGGATCGAAACAATATATATCTCATTATGGAATATTGTGGCGGTGGTGATTTAGGTTCATTTATCAAACATTACGGCTCACTTCCTGAAGCAATTACGCGCCTTTGTTTCCGTCAGTTAGCTGCGGCAATCCAATATATGCGAGCAATGAATGTGGCGCATATGGATTTGAAACCACAAAACATTTTACTTACCAACCGACGGAAACCTTTTATCAAGGTTGTCTAAATTAAAAACTAGCCTGATTTTGAAAACTGTATGTTAAGTAGTTGGTATCTAGAACTTTACTTCTTTAAAAGCTTCACTTCAATTTCTTCTTAAAACAAGTCGTCACAGGTGTCGGACTTTGGTCTTTCGCAGTATTTGAAGAAGAATGAACAGACGTCATCATTCCGTGGTTCACCTCTTTACATGGCACCTGAAATTTTTTGTCGTGAACAATACGATAGCCGTGTCGATTTATGGTTAAGTTTCTTCTTTTTTTTTTTTTTTTTTTTTCACGCTTAACTTCTCCAAGTTTTGTGCTATATTAACATTTTTTAACCGAAAGTTTTAAACTCTTGCATTGCAGGTCTTGCGGTGTTATTCTCTATGAATGCTTATATGGCGTACCTCCATTTACTGCCTACACATATGATGAACTTGTGGAACAAATTTTATCACAACAGGCTATAAATTTCCCGACGAATGTGCGCTTTTCGTGTGTTTGTCTTGACCTTTTACAAGGTGTATTTTTATGTATTAGTTGGCTCAAAGTTCGGTGCAAGGTGTTATATCAAAGGCACTTCTCTGAATACTCAATATGCAGAAAATTAAACCTTTAACTTACAGCGCTACTTGTTCGTAATCCCCATGATCGCATTACATTTGAACAGTTTTTTGCACATCCGTTTGTGGATCTTACGAAATTGCCTTCATCTGCTGAGTTGAATAAAGCGAACAGTTATGTTAAGCAGTCACAGCAAGCTGAATCTGAAGATGTTTGTTTTTTTATGAAAATTCATTAAAGACCTAATAAAATTTATTCATTAAAGACTATACTGTCGTTTTATTTTATTTGTTTTTGTAAACACAATATCCGTTCCAAACAAGAGTAATCAATGGTACTGATATGAAGGACGATGTCGTTTAGGAACAGATTTCATTTCACTGTATAGGTTACAAAACAAAATTCTTTGACGTTGAGAGAAATGTACATAAATTCAGCAGAAGAGCTGTCGAAAAAGCGGATTCAGATAGGAAGGATTTTATATTTATGCATTACATCATTTTTTAACAGAATCTAGTTGAAGCGACAAAATTATTATCAAATGCCGTGCAAATCTACATTCATTGTTTGGAATTGTTCGATGAAGATGAAGAGAAAGTGAAATTTCGTGAAAAAATCAAAGCATATCTAGAACGTGCTGAAAATATGAAGCAACGTTTGCGACTTGGTATAGAGGAACTCCTTCTATCACAATCACTTGATAAAAGAGAGTGGAATGATTGGCCTCAGGTATATTTTTGTTTGAAAATAGGTCAAGATTACATTTCTTTATTCTTTGAACCTCTGGTGGTAAAGTTTTATTATTTTGAATTGTTTTAAACCAATATTTTAGGAAGTATCTGATATTCTTGTTTGATTTTAAAAAATCTCGAAATCTGTATTTGTTTCGAGGTCCGCGCTGCGGAGCTGGTAGCACACACGGCACATAAATTGGAGTGTCAGGAAGAGTGGAATGAGGCATTAGCGAAGTATACACTAGCAATTGAGAGTGCAATGCGCGTTTTAAGCAGTGAGAATCGTAATACAGAGCGTTCCATCAGATTACAACGTAAGGTTTCCGATTGGTTATCTGCAGCGGAACGAATAAAAGTATGTTTCATTTTCTCATCCCTTATCTCATTTCTTCTAACTTTGTTATCAGCTCTGTTGGTTTTACTGGATGATTAATGTAATTTCTTATTTGATTAATCTTTTTTGTGTATCTTAAGTGATTTTTTAAAATTTAATTTTGCTTGTACTGGATCGCTTGCACAAGGTGTAATTACTAAAAATCTGTACAAATAGTGAAGTTTTTCCTGCCTGCTTTTTTCTTTGTAGTTTATTTTAATTAGTGAGGATACGTTGATATTATGAAGAAAGTTCTGATGCGTCATTTTGAATTCTTCATCAGAAATATGTGCAAGTTATGAGTGACGGTTACGGAATTTCGATGAACAGCGTCGCTGAAGCTGACAAACAATTTCACCAAATTACCACAAATAAGCAGTGTGTAATCTTATAAAATGTGGGTTGTCTGCGTATATCGAAACTCTGTGATAATCTAAAGATCTGTAAATACCGAAATGAAATACGTTTAGTTTTTCTCTAATTTCCGTGTTATTGCTGCATGTGTACTGTTGAGGATGCTTCTCAAAATGTATAGTCCGATGGAGATTCTTTGTCAGTTTTTTTCAAATAATATAGTACATTTGATTTGATTCAGCAACTTACAGTTCGTGTATCCACGATTTAGTTATTAGTGCTCATGATATTTAAGAAGTTATGAATGTATTGTGTTTACTTGAAAGCAATTGTATATACTTTTTTGTTTAATCTTATTGGTTTAAAAACTTTATGGGTAACAAAATATCGCTATGAAGTCTGTCGGGGATTCTTTTGCAAAGAATAAAGGAAAATTCTGTCGCTACAATAATAGTAAGATATTGATGCCATTTTTAAACTGTTAAGATCAGTTATTGGATTGTTCTTCGACTGAAACCTTAAACTTGTTCAATGGCCTGTTGCTTGCGAGACTGAGTTTTTTAACGTACTGATGAGTTATTCATGTCGAAATCTCAGAATTTTTATAGCCGGTTGTTAGCAGTAAATGTGTGAGATATGAACTTATCCGTTCGTGTATGAACATATTTATTTATTTTACTCGTAACTAATATTGAAGACAGTTGAAATTTTTGAATATTCGAAGTCTACAATGAAGATGTTCTCTACCCAAACAGTTTGCTCACTCGATCCAAAGTAGAAAAGGTAAGTTCCTAATTCTCTTTGGAATTCTTTAGTGGTTACTTGAAGTTTCACATTTTCGCTTTGATTTAGATTTGTAAATCAGAATTAACAGGGATTAGGTCTCCATAATCTAATTAAGATACTTATATCTGGATACATGGACGTCGAGTTATTCGTTGTTCGTTTGCGGGACTTCAATCCGGGATCAGTTTCATATTAAATACTTATTTACAACAAATCCTGAAGTGATTTATTGTTATGGTGTCCCTTTGATGCAATATTTTGCGTACGTTTTTGTACAAGTGAGGAACGATCATGAGTCATTTCTACTGAAATTTTATTTGAAAAGACGCTGTGTTCCAGCTCGTAAATAATTTGTTAATAACAGTAATGGTAGTCGCAGGATTAGCAGTGTCGCCCTTTAGGTAACAGATCTTTTAATCCTTCGCATAACAAAATCATTTTGAAATATGACGAAGAATTCATCGGTCCTTGCATACTGATTAATAAATATCTCGTACTTTCAAACTATTCGTATCCCGCATGTATTATTAATTTCTTTGAATTTTGTAGGCCTCGTCCTAGTTTCATATGCGATAATTCTGTCACCACCATATAGTTGGTCAGGGTATAATGGTAATTGTAACTAATTACGAGAGTTAGAAAGTTGCAGGTATTAGACAATTTTCGACACATTTTAGAATTTTAGAATGGTGGGTTCCATGTTGGCGGTGTTTCAGATAAGTGTTTGTTCTTTTTCCTTTATTAGTTATCCTTTATAGATGGACGGTGTTTATTTAATGTCTGTGCCGAAAGAGAATGTTGTTGAGATAACAGATTTACCGCGACTTTTTCAGCCCCAAAAATGAATACTGCACATGTAACAGCTGATATGTCCTGCCATGCTTATGATGAATTCGGTTTTTCCATCGCAATTAATTTTAAGATATTTCAATGCAATATATAATAGTCAGGGGAGATTTGTTGATGTGAGGGCTATGTAAAAGTAAGGAATGCTGATTCCACACACTTCCCGTGCTTTTAGTGGTAAGACCAGTCGTAAAGGGATCAAACTTTAAATCTTTTTTACTGTTGTAATAATCCGGATTAATAGCTTTATTTTCACTTCTTCCGTAACTTTTTCTTAACAAGTTGTATGTAGGATCTGCTAGATGCTCATCACATCATATGTTTTTCCCCAAATCATAGAACGATGAAATAAGGACCTAGTCATGGCTCGCTTTCCGTTTGTTTCGGTCCTGCAACAAATCAATCGATAAGCTCCTCACAGTGCCGTACTGTGTGAACGTTTATAATGGAAGCACAAAAGTTTCCCTTTTTAGCAATCACTTGTTGCATGCTGTTCAAAGACATTTGAAACATGCAGTGATTTTCCTTAAACGTTCCATCTGGAGTTTGAGTGTGGGGTAAATGTTACATTCATCATTGCAGTGCTTCTCAACAATCAGCGTAGTAAGGTAATTAAGCAGTAATTTTCACTTTGGATGTGGGCAAAAGCAAAGAGCAAGAAATCTGTTTAGGATAAATCCTTGTGAGGGGAAAAAAATTAGGGATGAGCAAACATACACATACACACAACAAACGAAGAATAATCGTCCAAATTAATCGGTATCATTTTAAACATTTTTCAAACTTCAGTGCTTATTTCATTTTAGGTGGTTTTGATTTTTTCCGTATGTTGTGACCTGCTCGTTAGGTTACCAGTTCGAATTCAATTATCACTTTGCAACACTTTTACTCGTTATATATATGTATATATGTTGCCATTCTTCAATGCCATCCAACGTTTATCATTCGTACACCTGAGTCGGAGCTAGTAAGCTTTCTTGGGATGTGGAAGCAGAATTTCACAATTTCACAAGAATTAATAATGTTCAAAGTAGAAATTCAATTAATTCATTTCGAAAGAGTGCGCTTGAATGCAAGGAGCTGTCCCAAATCCAACTGCTTACCCTTAATAAACGCCCTGTCATATTCCGCGCTTCGTAAAATGGTGTGCTCGATCAACTTACTATAATCGGTGAATGAATTGGTACTTTTTTTAGGTCGTCTTGAGTCATCTCATAAGAAGTTTTATTATATATTATCAATGGATCGCTTTTATTTTCCTTTTATAAAGATGGAAGTGGATGAATGAATATTTGCATGATGAGTGAGAATACAAATGGTCAATGCGCACAGATATGCCTACTTTTCTATACCGTTTTTTTTTGGGTAAGTTACCTTGAATAGTAAATTAGGAGTCAGTCTGAAGGATGACTTTAATAATATTGCTAGTACTTAACTTTTAATGAACTAATGCTCGGAAGAGAATTAACAATTAGTTGTCGCGGATTTTAATATCGCGAAACTCAAAATATATATATATATATATGAGAGTTGAAAATATGAGTAACAAATATCTCATATGAAATTTTGTAAGTAATGTTTATATCTTGAATCCTTTGTTTCCAGTCTCATGTTTAGTCCGTAAATCTTTCATATATTGTTTACACGGTACCAGTTCTTCACTTAGTTGACCCTCACTGTTGTGTCGCCACTAATTGTAAATTATCCTTGAATCTACGAGGTTAACAACTTTTATTTAACTGATGTCCTTTACGGCTTGTCAACTAGCAATTAGATCTGCTTGTAAACAATTCTTTGCCAACATCTCTTTGTTAGATCGATTACTCTTTCGTCAGGTCAACCTCATATTGTAAATCATATACTTTGTTTATGCACATTGCTTGCTATATAAGGAGGTTAACCTTGTTCAAGGGAGTTTTATGTGTTTTTACCAAGAACTGATAGAGTTCACCTTCAATTCTTTATCAAATTATTGCACTACTGCTTCTACTAATAAAGGAATTATTACTTCCTTCTGTTACTTCATATATTCCAATGAATCTCCCTGAGATCAGTAACCTCTCCCAAAATAATTAAATTTTCAAATTTTCTACGATAGTTATCTACCTCGTGTCTGTCTCTGCGTGTTTATAAACCACTTGAAGTTAACCTTGTCTACTGTATGAACAATATCTCTACCTTAAAAATTTGCGTAGTTATTGTCTTTTTTGGTTTTTGTATAGGAATTGACGTTTTGTCAAATTACAGCTTACTGGATTGGCACTGATATTTTTGTCGCTGTGGACATTGCTTGATCCACGTCGTAATTATCTCCTTGACTTGGTCGATTTCTCGGAGGATGATCCATTACTTCGTGGAGCCTGTCATCTGGCTCTTATTACTGGTTCTGTTGTAATGATAGTTGGCTTTATTGGTTGCTGTGGTACGATAAAAAAATCGTTGTGTTTGCTCATTACCGTTGGTTTTCCTTCTGTCAATTAATAACATCGAATTTGATTTAATGTTTTAGCATAGACCTGTATAATTTCAATTAAATTTTGGTTGAAATGCTTCTATAATTTAAAAAATAAACAGTATGCAGTAATGCTATCAGGTCTGGGAACCACTAATCCTGAACTAAGTGATAATTTAGAAATATACTTGAGCACTGATTCCAAAAATAGTACCTCAAACTCTGCGAAATTTTTTCAGTTCGTGATTTGTTTATTGATCTTATTTTTTGCTGATATAACAATCGCTTGCCTGGCACTGTTCTACCGCAACAAGGTTGGTAACTTTTTATATTATCAATTAATGTTTTATGTAATGAATTGTAAATTGCAGTTTGTTGGCAATAGACTTAGTGTGTATTTAACAAATTTAACACACGATCGGTATTATCGTCTTTATTGGGTCACGCCACTCATCGACATCATCCAGTATTATGTAACTTTTACTTAAATTTGTCTTCTGTTAATTTAATATTCACAATAATTTATAACGCAGCACCATTAGGTTCAAATTACTTCAGCGGCCGAACTTTGCAAGAAACAGTTTGACTTCAAAGTCTTTGTTTTTTTTTTGCTTTAAAAACTGGGTGATATGTGGAACTCTTGGAAGAGTACGAAGGTCGGATATAAGTACTTAATTTTATTTATCAGAGATATAGAATATTGTCGATTAAGAGCATTATGAATTTTCAAGTTATTCCAGTTCATATCTCAGCTTGTGTAATACCTTAGAATTAATTTAATGTTGTTCCCACACTTTAGTCACCTATTTGCATGTCTGTTGCTGTTTTGTTTATTCCGTTTTTTAAAGGTTTTGAAAAGATAAAATATTGTATGGTGTGTTGTGGAGTGTCGTTGTATTATCGTTCATCATTGTTGATGTGAAATTCAATTTTCTCACAGGGACAACCGTTGACCATTTTTTTTTTGCTTGACATTTTACCATTTGCAGAAATTCTTTTCACAGCTACTCTTAGGAAGCTTTGACGCATTGTTTTTAACATTTTTTTTTTTTTTTTTTTAAAACTTCAGGAGCGGTATGATGCAGTTAGCTGATAGAATCTCCTGATAGAAAATCTAACCATCGTTATCAAATCTTTCATTTACTTACTTTCAAATTATGCCATCCGAATTTTCAAAATTCCGAGTGGAATTTCATTTAAAATTTTAGTTCTTAACAAGTGATTTTGACCAGAAATTGCAACTGATGATAAGAGAAAGTTATGGATTTAATCCAGCTATCGAATATAATACCAAAGTAACAGCGCTCATTGATAAACTGCAGTTTAATGTTAGTTATATTTTCTTCATTGAAATTTCAGTAACACGGAATTTAGCTGATTATGAATACTGCTAGTGGTGCTAATTAGGAGTACACAATATCAATGATACTAACAACGATATTAATATTGAGATGGTATATGAATATTTCAAGATTTATAATTTGCAATTGTTTTTAGGAACAGTGTTGTGGTTCTTTGGATTACAGGGAGTGGAGCAGTAGTCGGTGGCGTGCATCCTACTGGACAGGTATTGAATTAATTCAACATAACCCAGAGTTTGGCTTTGATATAGTACCGAGTACATGCTGTGTGCAGTTGGCTGGTGCAACACCAAAGAATCCGGTTGCCAGGAGTTTGGCACGTTGTCAACATTTTCAAGCTAGTAAATTATGGAGACATCAGACGGTATCCTATATTGAAAGTTTTATGAGTAAAATTCGTTTTGTTTAATGCAAGTACTGAAATATCTAAAGGAATTCAGTCTTTCAGGAGATCTGTAGCTAACACTTTGAAAT
Organism: Brugia malayi; assembly: GCF_000002995.4. Taxonomy (NCBI): domain Eukaryota; kingdom Metazoa; phylum Nematoda; class Chromadorea; order Rhabditida; family Onchocercidae; genus Brugia; species Brugia malayi. Next base: position 5,782,116 of record NW_025062479.1, read on the forward strand.
CTTAAATTCGAATAATCCTTGTGGCCGATATAACACATTCTAAATCTAAGCCGTTTGCTTTGTTAAGATTGACACTAACTTTGCAAATTACCAAATCATCAAGATTATATATTACATAAAAATTCAAATTTTATGAATTACACTAAGTTAGTATTCTCACTCGATTCTACCCATTCTTTTATTTTCTTGATAGGCTCCTATATGCTGTGTGGAACAGAATTAACTGAACACTCTGCTTTCCTGAAATATATCTGAGTTACACGGTCATCTTTTGTCTAAATAACATGACAAAAGTTGGTTGTTAAAAAAATTGCTGAATAATGTATAACCGCTTTGCTACTTGCAATTTGACGAATGGAATTAGTCACCTTTGTGTTACGAGGACGGGAACATTAGGGGATGTAAGGTATGAATAATTAGCGGTTTATATGGTATATGTACATATATGCTTCTGTGTGCTATCAGACGTTTCTGTCTTACCACTGTTTTTATGTTATAAAATTTATGTCCTAGAATTCTTTGTTATCTATTTAATTAAGTTATTCGTCTTCGTTTCCGAGTTGTTGTATCTTTTGAACTGGGTGTTACCAACTTCTTGTCATCATGTTATTAAATCAGTGTTATTTTCGTGTAGTTTTTTGTGGTTTTTTAATGTCTCTTGCAAAGCAGAAGCTTGTCGTGATTTGTTCCTACCGGGAGATTTGGGCAAAGTTATGGATAATGAATCACTATAGATGGTACGTAAACAATTCAATATATATTGAATTAAATTCCAAACATGCCTAACTAATGCATGTTTGTTGATGTACTTATATATTCTTCAGCAACAGTGTTGCGGTGCTACCGGTCCCCACAATTATTATGATTCTTTCTGGTACAAAACCAATACAGAGCGTGGTACCATATCATTTGTACCGCAATCGTGCTGCAAACAAATGCGGGAGGCACGAACCTGGTTCATAAAACCAGTTGATCCAATGTGTACATCATATAACTACTATACTTCTGCTTTCAATAGTTCTGTCAATGCGCAGGTATGGTGCTTATATCTCTTTATTTTTTTTCTTCACATTTTATTTTAAGCGTAAAAAATCTTCGCAGCTACTTGACGGGTGCTGTACATTTCAACATATACTAATTTTATTATGGGGAAATCAGAGTGTTGTCCTTAGTCCCATAATTCTTTAATCTAAAAACTTTTCGTTCAAAATTGCTTACTAGTGATACTTTGTCATGTAAGGATCATTAAAATACAAAACACTAGAAATACATTATCATTCTAAGTACAGTTACGTAGGCATTGGTTTGCACTGATGGATTAGAGTTGGTGATAAATGATGTCTCAGTATGACCAAACCATGTTGGGAACATGGTAAATAATTGATAACACAGTTGAAAATAGATAAACGATATTTACCACATTAGTTGGGTCATAATATGAAGATAAGCGGAGCCATTTTTATAATTCTGTCATTAAAAGAGCTCAATGCAATTTCAAGCTAATCAAGAAAAAGGAAGTAGGATTTTTGCTAGTTTGGAATTCGAGGCAACAGTTACAGCACATTATCAATTAGGAATAATTGCAATGAGGAAACAAACTTTTGAGAAGACGGGAAACGTTGGATTTAAAACAATAGTGATGAAGGAGGTGCATAGAGACGATAGAGAGTTCTGAAGTAATTATAAGCATTTTGGTGGTAGTCCTCTATTTTCGTAGTGAAGAAAGTTCTTCGTGGAAGAACCGCCATGAGCGGTAGCTTCAAGGATGGGAGAGGAGTGAAAGGAGTTTGTTATTAGGAATGGTTTATTAGCCGAAAGATTGGTCGTCTTTCACTTTGTACAGAATCGGGAAATGCGTGCTGTTCAAGATTGTATGGAAAGGTAAACAAGATTTGTTGAGAAGGTGTTCATGCTAAAAGAATAAAATAGAGAAGACTCGAGATTTGTTTAAAGGTTTCAAAATTGTGGTATGCTAATTGTGATAGTCATGATAACAAGTGGCACTGATTATGAAAGATATGTCTTAGATTGTTGAGTGTAGTACAACAAATTTCAACAACACTTGGCATATGTTACTGGCAAATTTATTTCCTCGTTCTTCAGTGATCCTAGTTTTTTGTTGTAGGTCATATAGGAAATAGAAAAGAGAAAACTGAATGAGTGGAATTTCTGTTTTAATATTGTTACAATTGGAGTAGTGGTGCATGTTCAAAAATTCATTAACAATTAACTACTGTTTGTTGTTGCATTTTCGTGAGTGGGTACATTTTTGACATTTTTGTTCTATTGTTATTAATTCCCCGTTCAATTCTCAAAGATAAGTGGTGATTCCAAATAGTAGATAATCACTTGGACATGAGGCTATTTATATTTATTACGTTTTATCGTCCATATAATCTTTGCTTCTTTATTTTATAGTCATTGTAGTCAATTCACTGAACATGATCTTCCTTCTGGCAACATAGTTTTGATAACTATGGTAAATTATTGGAAATATTACTTTGAAATGCTGATAAAGTGAAAAAAAAAAAAAGTATTTGGTGTGCTTTAGTCATTTTCAACTTATTTTTGTATTAAAGATAAGTTGGAAATGAATAAATCATTTATTTTAGAGTGTGAGACTTCTTGCTTAAAAGTATCGACAAGCTGAACTAAGAGATAAACATGCCTACATCCAGAATTTCTTGAACGGGAAGAAATTTAAATGATTGGAAAATGTAGCAAACTGCTGAAGGATTCTCCAAAAAACAACTTCCACTTTTCTGTTACATACGCCATTTAGGTTACAGAAATACGCCAAATTTGATGAGCCATTTTGAAATACAATATAAAAAATGGAGTGTAGCTCATTAACATCTTAATGGTGTAGCATCCTGGAATAATACACCATTGTTTGTAGGGTTGTCATGAAAAGCTGTTAGACTGGCTCACTGCCCAGACGATCATATTTGTCTTGGTTGGTTTATCATTCGCAATATTTAAGGTACAGTTGATTTTGCTCATTATAATAATACATTTAAAGTAAGGTTCAAATTGATAAATCAGTTAAAAGATTTATTACAGCTTCTGTTTAAACTTTTGCAGTTATTGTATGTTGTTTCCTTAACTGACGTCCTTAAATTTTCTTTTTCTGTTTTAATTGTACACACTGATGGAATGCAAAAATAATTAAAAGCAGTTATAATTAAACGAAGGTGAAAGTTTACGAACATTGTGGGATCGCTTATGGTTACAGTGAGAGAATATTTCAGTTGATTGGAGTTTGCATTGCTTTATCGTTGTTGCAGCGTGCGCATAACTTAAACTACTACAATACAGTGTGATCAATTCACGAATTTTCATTTGCAATATCCGCATTTCCGATGTATTTTATAATTTTTTTTTCCATGTTAGATCTCAAAAGTTCTTCATTGTGAAGCATATTTTAATAAAATCTGCATTGTTTCATTGTTGGATGACATAAAATTTGCATGCGATTTCGCCACTCAAACATGGAGAATGATCTATAATGTCTTTGTGGCACAAAGCTGCTCTGATATATTCTGCTTTCACCTAGTCTTGAAGTAGTTATCCGTTCTGTGCACTAATCATTCTCATTAACTGATTAGATTGATTATATGTAGTATACAAATCAAGATAAATGCATGAGATTTGGTCGTATGTATCGAGAACTAAATTTTTCTAATTGTTCATTTGAATGACTGGTTTTTTTTTTTTTCTACTCATTGTTAGGGAAGGAAATGAAGGAGAAATTTAGATAGTGAATTAAGGTAAAATTGTAAACATATGAATCAAGGAAGAGGTCCAGGATTCAAGAGTTACACCACCAAGCCGCGAGAACATTAACATCTGCATTTAGAAACAGACGTGAATAATACCGTGAACTGACCATTGTTACAGACTTCGCAGTATGGTTAAGAAAAGCAAAAGTCGCAAAAAAGTGAAGAAGGTTAGAAACAAAAGCTCCGTTGCGCAGACATTATCAGCGGGAAAAAGTCGTTTAACACAAGAGGTCTCAAGCAATGACAGCTCAAACGCACGAGTTGAGGCACAGCCAATGTGCAACCCTTTATTATTATGGAGTAATTCTATAACGGAAAATATCAGCCGAACGCCAAGAGGAAATATTAATCGTAATGAATCCCGGGAGTGTAAGACAGTATTTTGTCTGTGATCTTACTAACGTTTTCGTAGCAAGAAAAATTGCAGATGTACTTCATATCCATTACTAACGCAAGAAGCATCACTGTGACTGAATAACGATCTTAATGTTTACTGCTTCTTTTCACATATGTTTTTGGAATGTTTGTTGATAGATCTAAATAAGCCAGTTCAATAATTTTAACGTAATGCTGTTACAATAAGGAACTAAATGTTCAAGCTATTTGCTAGATAAGATAAAATCATTCTCTTCAAGATGCATAGCTTGCTTGATACAGTAGTATTGGAAACACAAACTTTTTAAAGTAACAGTGATTTTTTCGTTTTTTCGGTGTTGAAATGGAAATTCAAATATAAATAGAAATAAATATTTTAGATGCAAGGCTGAAGGAGTATAGGTTACTAGCCACCGACTATCATAGTAGAGGTGATCAAAAGTTTCTGGAACGAGATTTTCGTGGAGCTTATGCTGATTTTTTATGCGCAATGAAGATACTAGGCGAGCACGGGAATATCAGCGATGAATTTGGAAGAGATATGAAAATGTTGCGAGTATATCAGGATAAATGTTGTATTTGTTTCTGGGTACTCTATAGGATGGAGAGAAATCAAGTCTCTTTTTTGCCAGTTTCTATGAAAACTAATTTAAATTGCACTGGTTTTCGCTGTTGGTATTATTGTGAAATTGAAATTTTAATTGAAGTAGTGGAAAATCGGGAACTTTCACTGACATAAAGTCTAATTTTAACTTATTTTTATCAAATAAAATCAAATGATATCTATCATTTATTGAGTAAACAAGTAAAAATAATTATATTAATATACATTTTTTAGTTCTGTTTACTTTTATAGAGTCTTCTCACCAAATGTTTTGAGTGCTACAACCAGCTAATTGAGAAAGATTCGACTCATGCTTTTTGGTACAAAAGACGGGCAATTCTTCTGCGCGACGAGTGTCACAACTACAAATTAGCTTATAAAGGTCAGTTTTAATTTCTTATCATTGTTCTCCAAAGTAATCATTTATTGCTGCATATAAGTCTTTGATTTTAACTGCACCCTACTGAAGAAAGATCATAATGCTTTTCTGTATTAGTTGCTTTAATCGTTAGAAAGTTTTCAATGTTTCTTGTCATTTCTGGCTCACATATGGCAGTTTCTGAAGCTTGTAGAATACACCAGTATTGCAATATTGTTCAGCACTACATCTTAAGCCTCGGTCGAGAGTCCCACTCCAATCATTGTATAAAATATTAAGGAAAAAGAGATAAAAAAAGTTTTCAATAGCTAACAACATTATTAGACTTTGTGTTATTTACGACACTGATGAAGGAGTATCGTTTGATAGTAGCAAAGGAAGAAGTGAGTGATACCATTTATTGTTTTCGAGAAACAGCGAAGATGGCATGGTTATTGGAAAAAGAAAAAGTAAGCCTTAATTTTTAAAATAATTACCAAATTACAGTTGTTAAAAGAATATCAAGAACACCACGAATGCCCGAGCGTTCACTATCTGCGTTTCAGATTGCCACTTTCATTACTTATCGACATGAAGGAGATAGCTATTTTCACAGATAAAGCAAATATGACCTTTGTTTTGTCAAAATTCTTTTATATAATAGTAGTTACCAAATATGTATGAAATATGCAATCAGTTTTATCCATAAAAGTGGTAAAACAAGGGAAAAATAGTTGAAAATTGAACAGATAAGAATTTAACGATGAAAAATGAACATTTAACATATAAATGCGTATAAGCTTAACTGCTGATTAGCTTAACGCTCTTTTTTGGAAATAACAAACAATCTCATTATCAATGAAATTTACCAGGATACTGCTGATGTCAGATCTTCTCAGGGTTGGTAGAATGAATAAAATGCAAAGTCTCAGAATGATTTACTGCACTCAAAAACTATGCATATTTTCATTGGTACTTAATTTGAAGAAATCTCGTAATTTAGCAGAGAGCCAAAAAGCCCTTCTTAACTTCGGATTGGATAAATTTGTGGGCTCTATGTCCATGTGACGATATACTACTCGAAGACTTGTTATCTGTTCGTGAAGAAGACAGAAATCCTCAGAACAAATCCACACTCGCTGAAAGGTCACAATTCCCATTTCATTTTTATAATTTCAAAACCTAACTTAGAGTCCGTAATAGGAAGAGGTTTTCTTCTTTTTTTTGGATGAGATTTTGGATGAAATGATCATCGGAAGTGACAACTTATTTAATCACCTTCCGACTATAACGTGGTAGTACGTCTTACATAGTCTTTTGTAGTAGTCATGATTTATTTCAGTAGGCTGATTTCCTGTGCCTTGTCTTGTAATATTTATAATAGAGTACCAGTACCCTTCAGACTCATCAAATGCTTCTGAAAGAATTTCCTATCGGAAACTATCTTTGATGTTTAATGACCTTAATTCTATTCGTAATCACAAAAATTCTACAAATAGTTGGTTTAAAAAAATTTTTGTTACCTTTCTTTGTTGTATTGTTTTGATAAGAAGTTTTGTTTTTATTGGATTCAGTTGAATCAATACGTTCTTTCTCCTTTTTACTTATATCATTGTAGTGCTTATAAGGATGCTCTGAAGCAAACGGCTCGAGGATATCATAGTATGGTTGTTGACACATTACTTGATGCGTATGCAGAAAGACAAGGAATTTATAGATCCGAAGCATTTCTATTGCTCTCGTTAATTTATTCTCAAATTTGCGACAATAAGGTAAATGTCTTCCAAATACGTTGCTTAAAATTAAGCAAAACTAAAATGTAAATGAAAGTTGACATATATATAAAGCTGCATAATCATCTCTGTTCAAAACTGGAATTTAGCTGGTAGCTTTTTTCATTTGTTTCTGATCTATATCTCAGTAAAGTTTTCAATTTTTTTTTAGCAGCAGAAATTTCAGGTTGATTATTATTTGGACACTTTTATAGTCCTTTGGGAAGTTGATCAGTATAAAGTGCCACTTCCTCGACGAAAACAAATTTTTATGCGATACATGAGCTTAGCGCGCGCTCTGCCATCATCACCTTTTGAGTAAGGAAAATGGATGTACAAAAACAATTTTTAATAGCATTTCAAAACTTCATCGTATAGATGGGTTACATGCTGATGCGTTCTTGCAGAAGACATATTAGCGGAACGTAAACTAAGATCTGTCCTTCTAGATACTATCCTTACTCTCTGGATTGAAAATTGACAGACTTCTATCAAAATTTTCTTAAAGGAATCTCGACTTATCAATGTTTTCATCCGAAGAACAAGCACAGTTTTATACACAAACAGCGCTCACAATAATCTTACGCTTGCAACTTTTGGGAGGTACAGTAGAAGCACGAGCGGAAATGAATACAACGAATTTGATGAAGTTGGAGAATGTTGAAAATTTATGTGATCGCGCCATCAAGGCCGACAGACAGTTTTTACACATTGGGTTAGTTCATTGGGCTACTACTTTGCCATCCCTAATATTTTTGAAAACAATCATATATTCCATTGCTGAATCTCTGAACTGAGAATACTGGATCAAAAATCATATTTCCTGAAACATCTGTAAGACGACATTCCGTATTATCGAGATGATATACTGTCCAATTGTATCGATCTGGCTTCTTAGTTATGTCCCATTATATTTTCAATAGCATTCCTTACGAGCCTGGACAGGTGAAACAGAACACATTGTTTTTGAGTGTGTCTCATTTCCCAATTTTTGTTACAGCGTACATTAACATACACCGAGCAAATGCGCTGTGATGCTGTGTTTAAGAACAATGTTTGGCGATTAGATGAAATTAGAGTCTTTTTAAATTGAAATGGAGTACATTCATGTTTAGCATGCTGAGAGAATATACGGTGGTGGAAATAGCATTGATTGATAATATAAGCAATCATTCTTCCCGCGCACTCGCTTCACTTAAAGAATACATTGAAGCAATTCAGGACAAATTCAAACCTAAGGATCGCTCTTTTTCCTTATGGTGTCTTTTTTCTGTAAGCACCACCAGTTTTTAAGTTTTTCTAATGATAGTAATTAATTTCCTTATGAACTGCATAGGTCGACAATATTTTGGTAGGCAAAGATAAGTGGAGCTTTTTTTTTTCTTAGTCATAATTCCTATGCTCATCACATATTAAAAACTTCTAGGCTCATTTTATTAACCGAGACACCGATGAAGCAATAAAGTACGGCATGGAATTAGAGAAAGATTTGTTATTTCCTGGTTTTATTGCATCTTTTCTTTTGTAAGTTTTCGGTTTTTTTTCTCTTGACTATTTTAAAGTAATGGCTTGGTGTTTTGAGCTGTGAAGCAAATTATACAAAGATTTTCAGAGAGAACAAATGTTCTGCAGAAGAAAATATCGATACAGAAAATATTTTAAATTGGATAGGCAAAGTTGAGGAACGACTTAAGGATGATCCCGAATATTTTCGTTTATATTTAAATCTCACTGAACTCTATCATCGTTTGTTAGTATTTTTCAGTTTCTGCTTTTTCTATGTCTTTGAAATTATTGCTGCGTATTATTATGATTATGATATGTTATTCCTTCTCATTTTTACCAGTCTCTTTTTTCTAATTAAGCTTGTTGCATCATGTTGCAAATATTCAATCCATATCACTACGTTATCTTCAGTTAACTTTCCCTACTCTCCTATGCGGTTTCTCTAACTCATTTTCAATTATAAGAGAACAATACTGAATTATTGGAATTATCTCATGTATCTAGTAGTAACTTGTTCATTTCGTTTTAACCTTTTTATTTATACTTTTCTAAATGTTCTTGAGTGAGTAGCACTAAATCTTTTTTTTACTACACCATGAGTATAAAGAATGCCCAAATATTCTTGAACTCAAATATGAATACAAATCATTAATAAATGTAGTTTTATATTTCTAATGTATTTATATCTTACTTTTCAAATCCTTTTATAACTGCCAGAAATGTTCACAGTTTAGAGATTTCAATGAAGAAGCAAGCGTATGTGCGAATTTAGCTATAAAATATTGGCCAGCTCATATCTTCGGAGGGCGATTGGAACAACTGGTAAGAAATGCGGTGGTGCTGGAAGCTCTTATGGAAGCTGAGAAGAAACTCAGAAGTTTAAGAGCATGTAGGATCTTATTATCATTACCAATGTTAACCTGAACTTTATTTTGAGTGAAATAAGCGATCTGTATTTAGTTAGTGAAATGGAAAAAGAGCTGGAGGAAAGGTCCGGAGGAAAGGATCCAAAAGCGTCCGGTAGTATTAGCGAAATTCTCATGTCAAATGATGTATCAGAAGAACTCAGTAAGTCCCGTTTATTTGTGTGTTTAATCATTCCAATATATTATTGCTAAATATATTATTGTTTAAAATTTAAAATATAAATTTGGTTTGTCCATTTCCACCCATCAGTTTTTATATTGATATTTAAAAAGTCATCCCCTGGAATGTTGCAAATCTCACCCGTACTTTCTAACATCCTTAAATAAGATAGATATGATTTTTAAAATACCATTCAAACTTTGGATATTTGCATACAAGTGATTTTGGCCATGCTATATCAAGAAAAACAGATGATAAAGAGGTAGGTGGATGGTGTCGTTAACAAGTATAACTGGATAACAGAAAGGATTCTAGCCTTTAATAAAGTTGTTTAAAATATTTGTAAAGGTTGTTTAACGATAAAATTAGTGGATATGCTACATTTGATTATCCTTCACAATCCTTGTTTGTTTAATATTTTATAAGAATTTACATTAGTTATACAAAAATCTGACTACAGCAAACAAGAACTCTTTACTGCGTACCACGTTCGACTTGCTGTACTATATCCATGTTTAACCGCCTTCAAAATGTTTAGAGCAGAACCAGTACCTTCACTACAGTGCTATCTTTTCTTACAATTCAACGTTGTTTATCTCTTTTCTATCTTTTACACGGAATTCAAAAATACCCAGCGTACGAGTCATCTTTTTCTGACTGATCAGGCTGCTAATTCTTCTACAGATATACTTTGCCTTTTCTGCTTCCGTTATCATAACAGTCACCACTCCAAAATAACACATTAATATCACGTCTGATTTGCTGCTCCTAAAAATGCATCAAAGTTGGTCGGAGAGACTAACACCTTTATTCATCATATAACTGTATGGAAACATATTTCAAAGACTGTAAAATTTTCCTTGAATTATTAAGTATTTTCAGATGCAAAAATTAAAGCAGCATAAATGTTGGACCCTTCCGATTAAAATACAGTAATGTCAGAAGCGGCAAGTTGAGTAGGTAAAAGATTCTCCAAATGCGACATTCAAAATCCAAGCAAATATGAATGTGCCCAGAAAATCCTTATGAAGATGATTTTTTTTTTCTTTTAATTTTTAGAGAATATCAACTTTTAGACGCTCTTTTCGTGAATATTTCAAGGGGTTTCATCATAAATACATACTTTTTTTTTTTTGCTTGTATACTGGTAGTTGCAGTTAATTCTTGTATTTAATAGGTGATACATGTGTGCTAGCAAATTAATGATTTGGTCTAAAAAATGATTTGGACTGAAAAAATTTTTCGAAATAGTTGAACTGTTGTTTAGAAAAAAGTGTTAACAGGATAACAGATGTTTTCGTTTTAGTGATTTGTGAAGGAAACAATATTTTTAGCAGTGTATGTTTTGTTTCACTGATTTATGTCATAACAGTGTATATTGTTGCAACTGTAGCTGTTTTGTTTTTATTTATTTTCTCTATTATTTTTCGGAATATTCAATCTATTGATGATAAATATATACTCTTTCGACCACCAAGATAATTATTGTGTTACATATCAAAGTCCTGACAGAATAAAAAAAAAAAAGAAAATTAGCAAACAGGCTAAATAATTTTGAAAATGGCTTTTTATTTCAAATTGAAGTTTTTGGCTGAGGAAGGAATTGTTCTACATCTGAGAAATACAGCCTCTTCAGCCAATGTTTATTTTTACATCACATACAGAAATGACTGGCAAAGAAATAAGTGGTCTCTTGTGTAATGAAAACTAAGCATCAGATCAGTCATTTTAAATTTACCTACAAATCTAACAGTTTCTTTCTTGAAAGTGGAAAAAATAGAAAATTTGTAATTAAAACAGCGAAGTTTAGCCTCTCAACCACTTGCCCATTAAATCAAGTCAGCACTTCTATCATCATTCTGTTGGCAGATATTGTGCCACCGTAAAGTAGAAGACACTCGAAAAAGTATGGATATTACTGCTGGGTGCGAGCAATGATAACGAAGTGCGGGTAGGGCGCGGGCGTGCATGGTAGCTTACTGTATGAAACATAGAGTTTTGTATCTAAATCGGCAGCTATAAAGTCAATATAGTGCTATTCTCAACATGGGAGCGTATGATGACTCACTCTATGTCGATAAAGTTACGTAGGCCTTCTAAAATTTGCCTGCTTTCTCTTCTGCATCCGTCCAGGTTATATATATATGCATAACATTTTTCAGTTTCCATCTTTGACATTTCAACACTTTGAGTTTCATGGCCAATGAAGTGACATGAAAGCAAATCTCTTTACCATCGCTATGTATTATGCTCTGATCGAACGAGGTTATTTATTACTTTACCTACGAGACTCCATGGATTTAGCTTATATAGTTGAGGGTCGGGCTGGAAATTTCATCCGCATTAATTAATCTTATTTGAGTCCCTCCTTCCATTCAGCTTTATCCCATTTCAAGAGAAACACCAAGCTGAAGTGCTCGGAAGAGTCAAGCATAATTTGGCCTCTTAAAAAGCGAAATAAACAATTAGAAAAATTTAGTTCTCGATACACATCACTAAATCTCATGCGTTAGAAATATGAATATGTGGTCATTTTTATGCTTTTTTAGCGGTGTTAACAAAAGTTCCAGTGTTAGCTCGACAACGGAAAACTATCACACAATTAACACTGGACATCGATAAAACTGTGATCACGTCAGCAACGGAAATTGTTTCTGGTATTGATGAATCATTCCCCGTTCTCATCGCCTTGGACTTTAGCAGGGTTTGAAATTATATTTTTGGAAACTAGCTAAAGGATGAACATAATTTATATAAGTATACCATTTGTCGGCTGGTTAATACCAAAACTTTGATAAGGATCTCTTTCTTATTTAACTTTATATATGGCATTAACCGCATTATCTATTTCTACTGCTGGTTGATAAAGAAAAAGCCTGAGACATTACACTTCTTCCAGTGTTTTGATCTTTGATATACGTTCCACTTGACTAAAGTTTATCTTTGTATTAATACGAATAGCGTGGAAAGAACCATATTCCATTTGTTAGTACTGATTAACTAAAGTTTTAGTACTGACTAGTTTTTATAATAAATTTGTCTTGGAAATATTTAATATTAAGCAGTATCAAACTATAACATTAAGCAACTCTTACTACAGAACATTTTGGCCTATATGGAAAGCTGGCAGCGATCATCTAGTGGCAACATCCGCGTGATTGCTCTGGATAATAGTACAGTTCCATCATACATACAACGCAGTAGCGGTGTTGCAGAAGAAACAGTCACTTCACTTGCTATCGATTGGGTAACTGGCAAACTGTATGTACCTTTTTAAATTTTTTTAATTTTCGATGTCTTGAAGTGGAAAAAGTGGTTTGCTTGTCTTACGTTGGTATTCGCATTCCCCATGGAAGTAAGTTGCAACATCAGGAAAGGAATATTTTGGGAAATATTCAGCTAGCTGAGCCTTGTCAAAATATCTCTTTAATAATGTAAAAGTCATTTCAATATTTTTTAGACTCAATTTCTTAACCTATTCCAAAGACCTAGCCGTACAGATGGATACTTGTGGAATACTTATAACTACGAGTTATTTTTTCGCATACCATATATCAGTAATTTTTAGATGAGCTTGAATCAAAATTAATGCTTTCTAAGCCTTAACACGGTTCACGTTCCAAAAAAGCTTTTAAAAAATAAAGTGACATGAACAACTACTCTTGACGGAAAAAATTTTCTTTTCTTTTTTTTTGTACGGTAGATAGAACACTGTCAAAGGGAGTCACAATCGGAAAAAATGGAACTGAATGTCGATATAACATGGTAATTGAAGTGCGGTAACAGTTATGCATATCTTTTAAGCTTGTGTCATTAAGTAATGGAAGCAAGATTTTTTATGGAAACTTTTTAAGATACGTGGGTGTTGAAACAGCTAGTATACATAATGCTGGACGCATAGAAGTATGTCCTTTGGATGGCCAGACTACTTGTGCTATTGCACTGCACTCTAGTTTTGAAAATCTGAATTCTCGAGTTGATGCCCTTCATTCTCTTGTACTTGACCCAGTTGATGGGTAATAATTTTTCTAATTTATTACTAACAGCCCTCCAAAAAACCAGATTTTTTTTAAGAAGTGCTACATATTTAGGCTCGCTGTTTGCTTGAATTCGTGCTTAATCAATTTACTTCGTTTGTAAATTCAAATTCAAATGAACTTTATTGTTGTTGAAACTTATCACTTCTTCACTACCAATTTTTTTTGGTAGCTATATGTATTGGTTGAATCGTGTGCATAAACGTATTGAACGGGCGTGGATGGACGGTCGACATCACGATCCTCACTGTTTTAAAGATGATACTATTGGTGTTGTTGCTACATCTGCTCTTACGCTAGAACAGGTGAATCTATTTTCCAAAATCTGTGATTATAAATGTTTGCAAAGAAATTGTTTTTTAAAAACACGTTTGTAACAACAGTTAGTTGTAGACCTCTTTTTAATATAACGAATAAACAGGGTTTGTCTGATCACTCATTGCAACACATATGTTGGGAGTAAGACCATCTCATATTGGAATAAGGGGTATTGATCTGATGAAAAACATTTTGATCCAGTTATAAAGTTGTGGTCATGTTCTATTGTAGGTTGTTTGAATGAAGAATGAATATGTTTAAGGAACTGTCGTAATCAATCAATATCAGGTTTTTCGTTTTTTTTTTTTTCTTTTTTTTTTTTTTTTTTTTTTAAATTTAATTGATTTTAAGGTAAGTCGAATGTTGTACTATGTTCGTACTCGGACATCGTTGGACGAATCACAAATTTGGAGCTGTTCATTATATGATCGTGAATCATGCCGAACAGTTGCCAGTAAAGTGAACGCCTTCTACCTCGATGTTTTCAGTGTACGTAGTTGGTTCGAAATCCATTTTTGTTTTGCATAAAAATATTTATTTGAGAATCATGTGGTCACAAGCATCATGTGGTATAATCGAATATCTTTTCCGACAGTAGAATTTTGACCCTTCTTATGTCTCTTTTTAATAAAAAGAATTAAGGATTATTTGATATGGACATCAGTGACAAATCAGAACTCCGGCATAACAGTATGTGAGAAAATGGACTGTGATCGTACAACTCGTGAAATGATCAATTCAAGTGGTGTTGAAGCTCTCGTTGTATTCGATGAAGAGGTTCAGCCACTGAGTAAGTTTCAGATATTGTTTTCTAAATCGGTCCACTGTATATTTGTGTTGTGAAATTGATTTATATGAAGTCCTTAATGATGCTGGTGTGAAAATACTAATGCATATTTCAAAATACTTCAAGTATTAACCTTGAAGGTTATTCTGTTAAAAACCTTGTTTTTCTTATTTCAGAGCAGTCGTTGAATCCTTGTGAATCAAAAAACGGTGGTTGTTCACACATTTGCGTTCTGATTCCTGGTGCACCATGGCGATCTTGCCTATGCCCGGTGGGAGTTCGTCTTCTTCAAGATCGTTTAACTTGTTCACCTAATGGTAATTAACAATTTTCAGTTTTATTTCTATAAGTCACTAAACAACTTTGTGATAGTAATGTTCATTTATAAGTGGTGGGTACTGGATAGATAAAGATGTTTTATTATGATCTAAGCTACATTTTTATCTCATATTTACGTAACTAAAAATCTGTATTTTTGAACAATTGATAAGATAATGTGGTTTTCTCTACTGTTTCAGATTTTGAATGCTTTGTGGTGCTAATTTGTAAAATTGATGCAAGTTATGTTAGAAGATATTCGAAGCTGTTTTTTTAGTCTTTGCTGTCTTTGAAATTTTAGGAATAGAAAGTTTGTTATATGTGGCGACGACATCAGGCTTGATTTTTATTTCATTAGATACAGCCCATCATACACCTCTGCCACTCCCAAATGTAGCTTCTGAGATACGAGACACTAAAGTTGTGCATATTGATTTTGATCCAATCGATAAGAAGTTATTCATGATTGACGGAGACATGGGTGTTATTCGTAGGTGCAATCCAGATGGCACAGGAATGGAGGTTAATTTTAGCTTGGAAAATTATATTTTTTAAAAAAAAAATGTTATATTTTAAAAAAATGTTTGTTTTAGTTTTAGGTTACTGCTGAAAGACTTTGATGTTTCCTGTTTCCAGGTCTTTGTTGAAGATTCAGATAAGCTAGTTTCCGATGCTCTGGCTGTTGATTGGCTGAATCGTAATTTATACTGGTTAGATAGTAACGTTGCACAAATCAAGGTTCCTAACGCACTTTTTTTTATAGTGATTGTCTGTTTGTTACTTCTGAAATCTTATGTAGCAATTAGAAGAAGCTCAAACATTGTATTTGTTTTGATATTGTCTATACTGACGATATACTCATGTTGTTTTTAATGTTTTTAACTTTTCTGTGCTTGAAATTTCTAGAAAATTTTTCTTTTCTATTTAGATGCAAAGCTTATCTAGCAAAGGACGACAGATAGTAATATCGCACGGATTGAAACAGCCACGTGGTTTAGCTTTGGATCCAGATGGTGGTTATATGTTTTTTTCAGACTGGCACGAAAGCACGAGCCGCATCGAAAAAGCATGGCTAGATGGTTCACATAGGCGAGTGCTCGTATGTTTTTGTTCTGTTTCTAAAATTTCGCTCTTTCAGGTTATTGTTCCTCTCGTATATTAGTGTCTTGAATCATTTTAACAGAATAATATAAACATTCAGGTTTCGCTGGAGAAAAATGCCTGGCCAAATGGAATTGTGGTTGATGCAAGGCATAAGCGTTTATATTGGGCAGAAGGGAGTCGATCATTTATTAAGTCAGTAGCAGTTGATGGGACGTTAGATGTTCAGGTTTTCGCAGAAAGTGTGAACCATCCTTATTCACTTACTATATTAGGTTGCTTCATTATATTCATTTGCGTGTATTCAGAAATTTCTAGATTTTTTATGAAGACAAAGTTCAACCGTCCTTATCAAGATTTGATGAAAAGTGATGGAGTTAGTATTGTCGAGTTTCATATTATGTTGGTGTCATATTATTTTACCTCTCGAAACAAAGGATTTCTTTTTAACCGAGCACAACGTTAAAATATTGTGTACAAACCGCTAAATGAAAAATGTGGAATCCTTTTAATTAATTGAGGAATTTATGAAGAACTAAAGTTATAAAATTTTTTAATTCTAAATTTACTTCTAATAAAAGGCGTATTTTACTGAACGTGATAAGATTTCCACTTGCAGGTAATTCATTATACTGCAATTCGCTGTATGGTCGTAAGATATCAGTATTTCGTGTACCTCGACACAATGAATCTGTTTTGAATGTACAGTTATCTGTGGTATCTGATTCTGTTATTTTTGGTCAGATGGGTATTCGAGCGGTTAGTCTGAATCATATCCCAGAGGGTGTTTCTCCCTGTCAGACAAGTAATGGTGGATGTTCGCACATTTGTGTCAAGCTGTGAGTTTGTGAATTCAGTATAATTTTAAAACAGTGAAATTTATTGTAGATTTCTATAAAATATTTCTTTTGGTATATATTAGCAAATAAAATATTACTGAAATTTGTCAAGTGAACATTATCTAATAAACCTTCGAAGTTATCTTGATTGAACTACTTCACTTCTCTTAAATAGGTGAACATATTAAAGTACTGTTTTCTAAACAATTGATAAATAGTACATTTTTTGCAGACCAAATGGCAAAAGAGGCTGTGTTTGTCCGGTTGGCTATGAGTTGCAAGCAGATAATACAACATGCATTTTGCCTACTGCATTTCTCATCTACACTCAAAGTCCTGCAGTGAATACAGCTAACAGCATCATGCGAATTTCTTTGGAAACAGCTCCAGCTAATAATCACCGTATCAACATTGCTGATATGACATCAGCTCCAGTTAGCGTCGACATTAATCAGGTGACTAACTCGATTTCTTATGTAACTGATTTGTTTTTCATGTTTAATGAGCAACACAACCCTGATTGATCGTGATTG
This sequence comes from Brugia malayi, assembly GCF_000002995.4. Taxonomy (NCBI): domain Eukaryota; kingdom Metazoa; phylum Nematoda; class Chromadorea; order Rhabditida; family Onchocercidae; genus Brugia; species Brugia malayi. Next base: position 5,799,532 of record NW_025062479.1, read on the forward strand.
ATCTCTGAACATGATCCTTTCCTGAAAGAGGTTTATGATTGCATTTACTATGCCCAGTCGTTCTGTTATTGTTGGTTTCTCTCGTTTATCATGCTATGCTTTCATTGCCATTCATCAAATTGCGTTAAATATCGCTGCCTTTTATTTAGAATTCCCAGAGAATTTTTTGGTCGTCTGAAGGACATGGTCGCTCGATCCGCTCACTACTTCGTAGCGCCTTTTTTAACGGCTCTGGTTTGGAAACTGTGTATGAAGGAAACGCAGTGAATTATATCGCTGTGGACTGGATCACCTCAAATATTTATTGGTTAGACAGTGAATTTTTTTCTTAACTCAAAGATATTGATTTTAATATGTAAGAAGAGTAATTTTTCATAGCCTTTCTGAGTGTTTACAAAGATCAGCCAGCTTTGAATTGGATTTCAATGGTATTAAGTTTGTACGCTTGCTTTCTAATAAAAGGTTTGAGATAGAAGATGAGAAAATAAATAAATAAATAAAATAAAAATAAAAAAGTATCGACGTTTTCATTATATATCTCTCTTCTACTTTGATTTTACTTTAATTTTAGTCATTTTAAGGTGTAATATGGAACAGCGTCGAATTGAAATGGTTCGTGGTGATGGACGTCGTCATCGTACAATTGCATGGGAAAATATTGATCCTCGATATCTAGTTGTCCATCCACTTCAGCGATTTCTTGTTTTTGTTAATTATTATAATCAGCAAAAAATCACTATAAATGTAAGTGCATTCTATGTTTTATAATGTTTTCGTTTTGGTTGATAGATGGTCTAAATTTTATGCATTCATTTTTAGTCTGAAAAATTCTGTATTTGAAATAGATGCCTTTTTCTAACTTACTTTTCACGGTTTCACAGTGAAATTCTTTTCCTGATTGTTTGTTTAGAAGTATTCTTTTGAAGATGGTTTGATTAAGACCATCTTTAGGTTTCTTCTTTTGCATTTTACGAGTATTACATAATTAGAAAATACCTCTCCATGGCGAACAATCAGGAGGCCAAGTTATTGTTCAACAGCTGGACACAGTTAATGCACTTGCAATTGATTTTGAATCTGAATTGTTAGTGTGGTCAGAACTGAATGAACGTGGAGGTGGAGTTTCCATTTCTGACTTCAGTGGTTTGTTTTTTGTCTTCCAGACAGAGATGTATGTTTTTGGATTTTGGGATCTACTGTTAGTAGCGAATCGATTACTATCTAATGATATTGATCCAGTTTAGATCCTAAGCCAAATTCATTTCTTCATAAAGAGAGTGAATTTTTTTTTTCTTGAAAAATTTTCTTTTACATTATTGCACTCTAACTGAGTCTATCATCAAAAAAAGTGGAATCATATAAGTAGCCTAAATTACCAAAATCACTCAATTTATATGGATGTTAAATCTGTGATATCTATCGTTATTTTCATTACTATTATTATTACAACTCATTGGTGTTGCGAATTGAAACTGATTCATCATAATTCAAGCCGCACCTTTAAATAGTGAATGTTTCAAGGTAAGGAATCAAATCATTTGCAGGGAGAAATCGTGTTCGTTTAGTATATAGTGAACAGTTATTACCTGTTGCATTAGCTGTTTATAATCGACAAATATATATTGCCAATATGAATAGCAATACTATTGATCTGTATAGCGGCCATGCATTAACAGTTTTACATGATGGTGTCAGTCATGTTTCAAATCTTGTTGTTGCACATGCGCAGATAAGTAAAGGTGAATCTGTTTGTTCTTTGGAAAAAATTACGAGTTAGTTAAACAAGCTTGCTTCATTTAGTGTGTATGAGCTGCTTCCAATGGTTCTGTTGATTACATAATAACGAGATGGATCTGCTGAAAAAAGCAGCGAAGAAATTGTTGAATACAAACGTTTTTGTATACCATTTAACTTAAATATTCATAACTGTTTAGGTTGGAATGGCTGTGTTCAGAACAATGGTGGCTGTAGTGATATATGCGTGGCAGTCAGCGGAAGTTTGTACAACGCAAGTGCCAAATGTTTTTGTGAGGACCACTTTACCTTTGATGACGTTGGTGGAAAGTGCTTGCGTAAGTTATTTTTTATTTGTTTGCAAAAATTACTATGAAGACGTAGGTAAGGAAAGCAGGATACTTGTATTCTGAATGAGGGATATTAATTTATATTTTTTGAAATATTTGTTTATTTTAGCACCAAAACACTTTCTGTTGGTCGCTGTTCGAAGTCGCTTCATACGTTTCAATCTGAGACAAACAGATACCGATGGCGTATTCTGGAAGAATGTATGTCTTAACCAGAATTTTTTGAAAGGATCCGATTTTGATTTAATGTAATTTCAGGACCCTTATTCAATTTTATCAATAACAGATGTTGGCACACCGGTTTCAGTGGGTGTTGATTTATTTTCTGCAAATCGTTCGATTTACTGGATTGATTCAAATGATGATAAAGTTATTAAACGATCATCAGATTTATCGCAATCAATGGTATACACTTTATTATCTTTTTACTTTCAAAGTTACTGAAGAATTAAATTTAACATCGTAAATGAATATTTCGTTATTCGTGTTATTTTCACATTATTGGTATTATGTTTAGACGCAGACAATTACATTATCAAAACATTCGAATTGTGCGATACTTTTCAACTTAGCAGTCGATGAAGTAGGTCGACAGTTATTTGTTTCATGCGCAGAACATGGGCTTAGCCATGCATCATCCATTCATGTCTGGCGTATAAAGGTATTTCGTATTTACATTTTTTGTCTTCAGTTATTATAACAAAATTACTTTATTTTTCTTCAGAATAATGATCATTTGGAATATATCGGCGTTGTCGTGTCAGGAAGAGAGCGTTCTGTAGTAACTGATCGACCTCCTTATCCTCGACAAATTGCTCTTTTTCCTAGACTGAAGTACGTCTCTTTACAGTGTATTCATCAAATTAGTTCGTGATTTTTGTTTAATCGTTAAGTTTTGGAGCTCTTATATTAGTGGAAGTTATTTCAGCCTCCTTTTTTACGTTGATGATGCTGCTTCCATTCCTGTGATTGTTCGGTGTTCATTGAATGGTCGCCAGTGTGTACAGTGGGAAACACCAAATTTAATGCACACCGTGAAACTTCATGCTTTTCAAATCAACGACCGATTGTACTATACGACAGCAAATGGTTAGATTTGATTTTTAAAATCGAGGAAATAAACTTGCTTTGCTACAGGTCGTTTTGTGAAGATTGTGTTAAGCAGACTTATCGTATTTTATTGCTCAGTAAGCTAGGTTTCTGGACAGCGAAGGAATAATTAGTTTTTAGGGTTGTGGTCACGAGATGCACACGTGTTTTCGGATGTACGTCATCACGTCAAAGCGCGACCTTCAGATCTTGATATGGTTCCAATCAACGAGAAGAAATTGATAATTATTGCGAAAAATGAATCCCAGTTAGAGTTAATCTACAATTTAGTTGTTATCTATACGAGAGATGTGCCAGTCAGTTTTTCTTCTTCACAATTACAGATATGATGATATGCTCTTGGAACTAATGGATGATATTCCTACTGTTTCTTTGGATGAACTGAAATGGAGCACAACATCGCCCTTTTCAGTCAAGCATATTCTGGCACTGACAGTGGTTGGCAGTATCGAAAGGGACTTTTATGTTAATTTGAACCATACTTGTGCAGTATCACACTGTTCACATTTGTGCCGAGTCCCACGAGATTCCAGGAAACGTCATGAATGTCTTTGCCCTCTTGGATTTGGCTTGCAAACTCCAAGGTCAGTTTTGCTATTTGACTGAGAACATCATATTTATATTTGTAACATTGAAGTTGGAATTATGATTTCAGTGAAACTTTTTGTTTTAAACATACATCGTGTCTGCATTGGCAATTTAAATGTGACGATGGACAGAAATGCATACATGCAATGGCAAAATGTGATGGTCATTATGATTGCGCCGATGGTAGTGATGAATCTTCGCATTGGTGTGGCAATATTGCTTTTGATAAATGGCCATGTGATAACAGGAAAGCATCAATTGCCCGAGCGCTTGTTTGTAACGGTTATTTATTCATTTTTCCAATTTACTGTTTGTGAACTTAACTTTTCGCAAATGTCAGCATTTTTTTGGTTTTCGATATATTCTTTATTTAGGAGCAGAAGATTGTGCCGATGGATCAGACGAGGCTCATTGTCGGTGTACTAATCCGCTTTTTTATTTCGACTGTACCTTTGGACTAAATGCTGCATTGCATCCTGCTGAATGTATTCGCCGAGAGTTGATTTGTAATGGTATAAACAACTGCTATGCTGGTCAGGATGAAGAGAAACAGGTTAAAACTCCAGTTAATTTGGAAGATGTATTAAAAGCATTTCAAAGCTAAATGCCATTGCATACAGCGTACATCATGCTTATGAATTTCTAGCTATGTGCTGAATTTGTTGCGACAGTAACAGTTGCTACAGCTATATCACCTTCATTCGAATTGATTATACCCTTGGCAGTATTTTTCTTAGCACTTAGTATTGTAAGTGTGTGCTGCTGCCATCTTTCGAAGCAACGACCACCAGGACAAAATTTATCTCATGCAACAACACATTCACTGCCGATGAATGCTGAGCCACTAGTGCTATTGCCAGCACATCCAGATGATACGCAGATTGAGGTATGTTATTAAGGAATTCCGTGAAATCTGGAATAATCCATTTTATCAGATTTCGTTTGCGCAGCAGTTGTTTGTAAACAAGTTTCATTTCATTTTCTTTAGTTCCAGCTTCATACTTACTCTGTTGGAGCATCATCGCTGTATAATGCATTGCCTCCACCAAATTCACGATTATCAGCCGATACAATTTCATATCTTCACTCACTCAATGGTAGCCCTTCGGAAAAGGGTTCCATGCTTACTGCTGTAGCTAAAGCAAATTCGCGGAAGTTTTTTGCACCACCACCTTCTGCTGCAAGGTGTTACGGTTTGGCATTTTTACTAAAGCTCAAAATTTTAATCTTTTGTACTATTATAAATTTTGGGTTAATGTCGCTTAATCAGTGAAAAGAATTTACACCGGAAAATTGAATTTGAAGAATTATGAATGGATTAAAGAATTAAGGCTTCAAAAAATTATTATAATCGATCATTTATAGTTTGTCAACATATGGTGTTGTGAAACCAGCTGGGATGCGAGTTCATTTGCAGCACGGTGGGACAGTTTCCACTAGAAATAGACGAAAACAACGAAATCATTCACGTACTGTTGGTATCACCAGAACTTATAGTCCTCCACCATCTTACTCAAAGGTACATAATGATCTGCTCTTGCATCTGTATGTGGATATTTGATTTTTTCACTGCCAATTTCATTAAACAAATGAACTTTTTGTTATATTAAAGTAAAAACGCCGAAATGTTTTTAAACACATTTTATCGCAGAACTTTCACTCGAAATGATTTATCGTATTAAAATGTTATGCATATTTAGCTAGTTCTGCACATTTCGCCCTTTGCTATTAGCGGCTTTTCTTTCAGCAGACTTTTTGTTACTGACACGTTCAATGATCAGGCTTGTATGGACAGCGATAATCAGTTTGAAAAGCAGTTTTTTTTTTTTTTTGTATTTTATTTTCAGGTGAAGACTACTCGTCCAGTTCATATCGATATGGGATGCAGCGGCGAAGAGTCTCAGCAGCTACAAGTGCCAACGAATAGTAGAATTATTTCCTCGATAGATTCATCATCAGTGGAAAGTATGGGACATGTATTGTTACCAAGTAGTAATTTTATCTCATCTGTTGAATGTACTCATCAACAACACCTACTCGATTACTCATCAACGTCTTCTGATGTTTCACTCGGATAAAGAAATAGAATCTGTTGGTTGATGCCTCAAAGAAAACAAATAATATATTTTACTGCAATTGTCAGCCTATCTAACTGATTTGTATGATTTTTTATTTAGGATGTCTAAAAAGCTGTCCAACTTCTATTGATCTCATCCATTCCTGTTTTTCTTTCACTCAGATTTATATGAATGACACTTTTGTTTGTATTTGATCTTGTTGTTTATTGCTACTTGCAGTTCATTATCATTGCATTACTATGGTTGATGAAAGACCTGCAGTAACCATAAAAAATTACTGCTACAGTAACTCTTATAGTTGTTAAATTTTTGAAATCTTAATGACTTTTCAGCATTTTGTCAATAAATGTAACTGTGAATCTGCAAGCAATTTTATCTATAACTTCTTTTCTATTTCACTGTATTCTCAAATTATAAAATATTTATTATTTCTTTACTCCGCCATGTTTAAATCTAAAAATATGGCTACATTAAGAAAAAATAAGGATTACTGGTGATCCAAGATTTTCCAGTTCGTCCTATCTGTGATAAGAATGCGTTTTCTACTCTGTGTGAGTACTGTTAACATAAATATCGATGATTTCCGTATGTTATTCGTTGAAAATGCTCCATTTCACAAGATCTATTTGATCTTTGAGTTTCTAAAATGGCTGCAGAAGGTTACTGTTTTTAATGGGTTTAATGGATGAATTTAAACAAGTTATTAAAAGTGAAAAAATTTTTCTATTTATAGGAGTGGATTTTTGGCGTGAATAAATACTCTGCACTACGCAATTGTCATTGTATGCCGGTTTCTGTTAAGCAACCGTTTATGGATGTATGTGCAGGAGCAGGTACTACAAATGACTTGTATGTTCAGAGGAAAGTCTTGAAATTTCATTTTTTTGGTAGTTGGACGTGGTGTTGGTCTATTTCATGTGTAAAAGATGTAATTATGTTTCATCTGCTGCAGTTTCATATCCAAGAGTAAGATAATTCGACATTGAAGTTTCGATGGTGCTTCTTCGTCATTGTTGTTTAAAACATGAATCTAGGCAAGCAGTATGATCCATTAGCATGCAAAATTGTAAAATGAAGTAGTTGCATTTTTGCAGGACTGCTTATCGCTTAAAAATAGAGCTGTCATCAGTTTTAGCTTGACTGGAGAGCAGGAGAATGCGAAAGGAGAGTGCTTTCTGGGGTGAATCATATTTCCAGCAGACTTTTGATGTTTGTTGTAATCTCATAACTAATGAAAGCTGTTTCTCCTTTGTATAATTGACACGTTCTTCCCGAATTCCCTTGTGCTTTTTATAATTTTTCTTTCAAATGACCATACCTTTTCCCATGCAGACATTATTTTGAGAACATCGAGTTTTAAATACATTCGTCACCAGAGTTCTTGTCTTACACTTTAATCCTATATTTCTTATTATAATAGTATACTTGAAATTGGTCGATAAGTGGCAGTTTATTAAACAGGCAAATCAAGAACATATGAATCCTGCAAAATATTTGGGGTACTTCTGTTTTTCTGAAGAATGGCAGTTACATTAAATTATTCTTTCTTTTTTTTTTTTTTTTTTTTTTTTTTCAAATAGGACGGAAATCTTAATTTGAATGATAACCTTTTTGCAATGAAAGCTCGTTCAAAATCATTAGTGTTGATAAAATTTATCATTGTATTTAAGATATAATCGAAGTTCCATAACGCAATGCTCAGTCTTAAAGTGCAGATCTGAATATCGATGACTTCGCTATGGAAGCTGGTACATGTGCTTCCATAATTACAGGGAAAATAAGGTGTATAGACGGTGGATTCTGTTTTTTTTTTTTAATAGTTTTATAACATAGTGCCATTTAAATGCCATGAAAAATGTGTGTTGTGGTGTTTTTTGCTGAGTGTTTTGAGTATGGATTTTAAATTAACAGAGATGAAATTATGCCACAACAATATTGTTCACTATTTGCAAAAATACTACTTAAATAGACTTCTTGATTCTGTAATGTGAGAATTATTCTATCTAGAATGAGTTTTTATTTATAATGTTTATTAGAAATGAGCTAAAGATTGTGTTATAATGCGACCATACTAAGATTAAAAAAAGTTTTAGAAAGTGACGACTTCTTAGAACAAGGTTTTTGGAGAAAAGTTAGGTCGGACGCAAATCCATTTATCTTTACCTATTTTAGGAACTTTGTTTTATTCATACTACAAGAGTAAATTTTAAGTTTGCATGTTTTGAAGGTTTTGAGTTGGAGGTTTAAAGGTTTTTTTGATTCTTTTTCCCTTTACACTAACATTTTCCTTCACAGTAACAAGGTCGCTGAAAACATCAGGTCTATGGATATAATTTATTTTCATACATAGTAAGCATAACAAGTTTTGCATTGTCGTTTTAATCACGAAATTGAAATTGTCGGGAACCTTTTTGAGAAAATAAAATCCACAATTTACTTCCTATATACAGCAAACAAAATTGCTCTAAAAAATACCTGAATTATGTCTTGAAGTATATTTGTCGTGCTACTTGTTTATGTGTTACTTGATTACTTTATTAAAGGAAAAGAATATATGGCAATACATTTTAACCTTCAAAATGTTGTACAGGGCATTTTGAAAATATTTCCTTCTTTTCTAGCTTAGATACAAATTTCGAATTAGTTACTAATATCCACTGAATGCAATAATAATTTATTGCAACAAATAAATCACATTATTTCGTACCGAGCAGATATCATTCGTAACAGTTGTCACTTCACAACAACCTCTCACTTCCATTGCCTCAAATATACCACTGACATAATTTTTTTGTAAACAAAAAGTGTTCGTTATTTCTCCTAAACCTTTACTCATTATATGATCCAAATTCATGTGATCCAGTCAAACTTTGAAGAATGATATTAACATTTTAGCATTGCTCATTTTATAGAATAAACTTAAGAATACTGGTCAAATTTAGAAAGCTGTAACATACGACAAATTGGTAAATAAGTTGTTGGGAATGGAAATGAAAATTTTGGTTTACTGGCTATTTGCGTTTTACGGCGTGAGTTATACTTTCCTCATGGGTTTTTTAAGCATTAAATGTTTCTCTTTTAGCAAATTCTTTTTTGTGGGGTGAGTTATTTATAAATATCACTAGGAAAGCAATTCATTTCTTTTCTAGAAATTCATTAAGGTTCTGTACTGGTAGTGAATTAAAATTAATTTTGTTTACAGAATTCAAACTAATTTGCATATTGGATTTTCCGTAGCACTAGCGAGATATTGATGGCATTGCTGTCTTCCCAGTCACCCTCTTTTTTTTCCAAATATTGTTATAATAATTATTTCTTTCGAACAACTCTTCGTGATATTGCAGTATCATTTCATTAAGGATTTGAATGCTTGAAATAATTTCAACATTCTTCAAACACTTTTTAGTATGACATATCAATAAAGGAATATCTTGTCATAAATCATTGACTGCAATATTGCACATTATTGTTAATATCAGTAACAACGTTTTTCATAGTGAAAACTTCAATAGGGTCGTATGGAAGAAATGATCAAAATTTTGACCTGCGAGTCTTCCAAAAATGTCATAAAATCGTCTAAAGCATTAAGCTCAGAAATAACAATCTTTGAAAATAGAAATTTGCGCAAGTGTAATTATGCGAAGATTAATTGACTTTTCTTCCATTTCTCTAGAAAAATAATAAAACTGCTTTCCTTCTAATATTTATGTAGATCGCTTACCGATTACGAGAAATCAGTGACCAAGGTTGTAAAAAACCATTATAAATAATAGCTCATAAAGTATGGTCAGGTTTTGAAGAGGATAAGAATTATTAATGCATATGTGATTAAATTCAAATTATGACCAATCTGAGTTACAGTTCGATCAAAACAAAAGCTTCTCTAAAAAGAAAGTAATTTTTCATTTATATAAAATTTTTCTTAGAAACTAGATGACCATAAAAGCTTAAAACGACTGATGGAATAATAGAATGGGTTTTAATAAAATGTGCCGAGAAAAATTACCCTACCAGATTTAGTCACGCAGTTCGTTCACTTATGATTCAAAAGTAGTGATAAATCTCTCTCACTCGCTCTTTCTGGACGAATAATAATGTAAAAAGTTTAGCTCTTTAACGCAATATCTTTCCAGCAAACGCTGTCAATCATCCTAAGATCATTTTCAGTTCTACCTCCAAGAGTCTTCTAACTTCATTTCAAAACTAGCTTTGCATTCCAGTTTGGCTTACTAGTTTCAATAAATGTGACGTCTTTAATTCTGAGAATATTTTTCCATCTTTTTAATGTAGCACAATAGTTACATGAATATCACAAGTAAAATCTTTTCCAAAAGATACGTGTGATTCAGATCGAAAAAGGACATGGTTTAAATAGAAAATCTTTCCTTTTAAATTTGGGATTAATAAAGCAGATAAAAAATTCTAATACATGCCAGCTTTATAAATTACGAAGCTGTATAAATACGAACTTAAAAAAGTGGCCCATACCGGTACTTCTTACTGACCTGCTACCTCTCGTCACTTCCTATCTGTCGTTTCTTTTTATACTTATAAAGTTTACTTAACACTTGAATATCAACTGTTATTGCTACTTAAACGCAAAACAAATATCTGTATTTCAAAGAGAGGCAAACTTCCGTATTCTTGTGCAAATATCACTAGCAGGATCATTAATTCACACACTTCCATTTGAATTTGTTGTTGTTGTTGTTGCTTACATCGTTATGATTGATGACTATATAAGGTAAAAGCTACTAGTGGATTAACTTACCTTAATCACCTTAAACCTTTCTTACTATGATTTGTTATTGTTAGTACAGATTGCAAAAAGATTGCATAAAATGTTATGTGTGTTCTTTATTTTGCGACATTATTTAGTACCATTTTCATGTCAGTAAAGTTAAAACAAAATATAGCAACTTTTTGAAGTGCTAATGGTTTTGACTCATTGGATTTCAAATGTTTCATTTTTATATTGGGGAGTGGAACAAAATAGATTTTCATCTATCTTTGTAACTGGACTAAATCCACTTTTTTTACCTTTTTTTTTTTTTTTTTTGCTACATATAATGACGGAAAAAGTTCTTTTAAGTTCATCCTTCAGTCTTCTTTCAAAATATTAACCAATTCTCATTTATTTTGACAACTAGTGACAATGATTCAAATTAATATTAAATTAGTGTTTTATCTATAAGTTTCAATTTGCTATCATCTAGATTGTTGATGTAATGAACCACACAATCCAAATTTCAAAATTCGTTCCTCCATTCATAATTCATATAAATATTTGAAACTGAAAGAACTCTTATTGCTATCACACATATTTTTGCAGATTAAATACTTTGCAAAGTGAGAAAGCTGGAGCGCTTTCATGGACGAATTTTTTAAATCTTAGTCTTTCAACTTATTTCAAATTTCATTTTCCTGGGAACTCTTTTGATAACTAATTTAAATCCAAAATCCAGATTTTTTTCTTCTACAGTTTGTTGTTTTTTAATTTTCTTCAATATCTTAAATGAAGATTTTGACGGTCGTTTATTCATGACATTGATGATAACTCTTTAACCAACAAATTGTATTTAGTCTAAAATGAACAACTGACCAAAAATTACTTCGTAGCGAAGGCCACAGTATACGATGTCACGACATTTGAAATTAAATTATGGCGAAAATGGTTGCTATCATTCGTCCTTATATTTCTCTGTTAAAAAAAAAAAAAAACTCAAGCAAGCTACGTATATTAAGGATTTATCCTAGACTAGTTATAGGCTTATAACATTTGATAACTCACAAACAGGTTTTACAATCATTTTTCCTCATAAGTGATATCTGATGATGTCTTCGCAACTCCAAAAAAGATTTGAAAAGGACACAATGAATAAACAATGAATTAAAAAAACTGGATGCAAACAAAAATGTTGATGTTGACTTATGCAATGGTCGATTACTTTTGAAGCGAGGATAATGATAAGCTGCATTTCTTCTGTACTTTTTGTGCTTCAGTTCTGCAACTTTTACAGAAATTTTCTTCAAAAAGTTTCAGTGTTGATTATTCTGATTATCAATTACAGTCAGCATCAATTGCTTCTTACGATAGTGGAAAGTGATTGGTATATTTAATGAATGACTCGAAGTTCGTTTACTCAAGTCTTAATTGGAATATTTCAAGCCTTAAAACTTTATTGTGGTTGCATAAAACTTTTCGTCTTTTACTATAGTTAGCATATTTTAAAATCTTTTTGTAAGATTCACTGGACTTTCTATACTATTCGTGAATTGTATCTCATATGCTTGAAGTTGTGCACCCATAAGAAATGCATAACCTATGAGGTAATAAACTTAAAAAACATGTGTGCAGTCATGATCATTACTACCAATTTGTGTGATATGACATGACGATTGTGCATCAACAAAATCGACAAAAACTGCAGCATTGTTATAATTTTCGACCTAGTTACTGGTAGCGTTTTGAAGCTACTAGTCAATCATGTCCTTTCTTCAGTCTGACATAAAAAAGTACGGCAAAATAATTCCACATTGATAAAGGTACCTAATAATGTTGGATATTTGGGTATGCCTAAAATAATGTTGGATATACCTAAAGAATCAATGAAGTTTTTATAATTTTTTCCTTTAAGATAGAATTTTTGAAACAACCCAATCGACAGTTCTAATAGAATTTTGTGATTTCTTGCTGAAAGCAAGTCACTACAACATCGCTAAAGATTTTAATATTAAAAAAGTTAGTGCTACATAACTGCTAGAAAAAATGCAATAAGATTTTTTTTTCTTTGTACTGATTAGGTTTTTGTTTGTTGTGTCTGATAAGATAACATTAATTCCCGTGATATTGTTTTTAAGAAAAATAATTTTTTTTTTATTGTTTAAGAAAAATAATTTTTTTAAGGAACTGATTTAAAAACTAAATAAAATTAGGACGAGCTGAAAAATTTTGGAAGGATATATTAATGCTATTTTTGCAACTTAGTTTTTCATGAATGAATGAAGTTTTATGGCAAAATTTCATGAATGAATAAAATTTCTTAGCCGATATGCTGTCTAATTTGATTCGGTTTCGTAACAGGCGATTTTAGTTCTTCTGTTTGTACTGAAAGAAGAAGATGCTTAACATGGTCATCAGTTCAGAATAGATTTTGAGTAGCCATATATTCAATAATATTTTGGATTTCGAACTAATTATTTCTATATTAAAGTTGAAAAATCATAATACCTGAATGTCGGACATTATTCTAAATTTCCTGAAATTTATGGCGCAATGTAATCATATTTTTAAAACGAAATTGATCGTTGATGCTTGCAAGAACTACTTCTCAAGTCTGTTCGGTGAATGAATGCGATTAAAATAATCTACATCACTACAGACTAAGTTATATTCTTCTTTGATCAGCACAGAAATTTGAATTTTTTTTTTCCTAGTCTACCTACACCGGAAGAAATTTGAAGTATATTTATTTGAATAATTAAAGCGTATTGTCCTGTAAGACTTAATTTCCTCTCTCTCTCTCTCATTTTCAACATCGCCCTTATCTCTTCTTACCCCTCTTTGAGCAATGTCAACACTGTTATATCTGCATCTGAAAACTACTACCGTTTTTAACTTACACAGTTTCGTCGCTATTGTCCTTATTGTTCATCTCTCTAGGACAGTCTAATATGAATATCCATAACTGCATTGCGGAATGCTCTGTTTATTAATTAAAAAGCAAAAAAACGCTGAGGATATTAGTTTTTTTTTAATCTGTTTTTTTTTATTTGTATATATAAAAATCCGTTCACGCTGCTAAATCACTTCTTGTTCCTAATGGTTCCCAAAAACATGCTCATGAATGCCTGAATAGCTGTGCATCTTTGTGGTAGCGTGGAACAAGCTGCTGTTCTAGAATTAAATGAAAAACTGGAATCAGCAGAGGGAGCAAAGTACCAATGGCGGCGTAATGTAACATGCATTTTCTATTTTCCTATATTCTGCCATGTTATACCTTATTTTCAAGCTCACTGAAGTACTTTGCAGCCTAGCTGTGAGCAAAATCTATCACAAAGCCATTACGAAATATTTTTCTATATCATTTCAAAACAAAAATGAATTAAAAGTGAACATGTTAGTGGGTGATCCTCAACCTTTGAACCTCTGTAAAAGGTTAATAAACTGGGAAATGAAGAGGAGGGAATGAACATCATGAAAAGAAAGGACTTTGGTGGTGCTGATGGAAATGAAATCATTAGGAACTAGATTTTACCCGCTAATGCATTCATCCATTTGTAGACGATATTTATATTTAGTTCATGCCTTTCAACTGTTAAGAACCGCTCAACGAAATTATGACAGTAGGAACTGCATATTTATTTTCATTTTGTTAATAGTTCGGATTACCTCAAATATGAGAGAATGAGGAAGCGATGATAATTTATTATCATAACAGGCAAATAATTGACTTATTTTTGATAATTGATAACAAAAGATTTTACAGGAAAAACAGTTCTAAAATAAAGCTGATCATCTTCTATGCAATACTCGAGGATTTTGTTTAGTAATAAATATGTTATGGCGATTTCATATCTTCAATACCGGATAGGAGTCCTAATAAACTACTTTAAAAACAGTCTTCGATTTCCTGTTTAGCCTCCAATAAATTTCAAATTCCATTTCTCTTCTTTCAAGTACAGAATTATTTCTGAATTGATTTTGAAAAAGCCTGAAGTCTCGAATATAATAAGAGCTTTTTTAATAATTCTCGTTTCACCATCTATTTATTGTGAAAAAGAAAAAAAACACTCCATACTCTTTAGATTATTTTCAGCAGTTTTGTTCTTGAATTTATTATTTAGACATAAATAATTTAGTAAACAGATCACTGAGAATTTCACTCTTTGTTTCCCAGTCCATTTTATGAAATTTGGATTTTTTTGGATTACTCTAATCGTATGTGTTAGTCACAATCAAACTGAAGTCGACATTTTCAAATTGAAATTTGGTTGTTGGATTTAAAAGCAATATTGTGTACAACTGCAATGATTTCAAATTTCCTCCGAGCAAAAATTTATGTTCGAAAGAAATTTTTTGTTAAAGACGTAATATGAGACGAAAGCAAGGAAACGATTGATAGCTATATGCGAATTAGTAGTAGCTCGTGCCGTATGCATATGTATTTGTGGCATTCAGTGTTATGCTTGCCTGGAAAAGCTTAGGCGGTTTTTCTATAGTTAAAAGTACGTTTTACTACACCGTTTAGTTGCCGTTTCATAACGATCCCTTCTCCTTCTTATTCTTAATAAAATATTTTGTTGTTTGAATATCTTCAACAGCACTTTTACTTTTTCATTTCAAATCAGCTGTAAATGATTAGTTCTTGCAGTGTGTGAAATGCCTGCTACTGCAGTGGAGACAAAAAAATGTTTTGCATGTTAGTTTCGTAAATATTGTTTTAAAACGCATCTTTAACTTGTAAGAGCAACCAGTCAGATGATGAATTGATAATCATTTGATAGCTAGTACCATCAGTCCTAAATTTATGGAATATCTATGTTACAAGATAGAAAAGAGTCGTATCCGTGAAGTCAGAAGTAGATTGAGATCATTTGCAAAGGAAACAGCCTTTCAACCCAGGATTTTCTGGTGATTTACAGAAGTCCTAGTTTTTTAATGTTAGCGGTGAAAAAAGGAAAATGAACAATTGTGAAAACTGATATGCATGGAACGTTTTAGCTTAATAAGTTCTCAAAATGGTGGCATAATAGACAATGATTTATTCTCCTTTTCTCAAATTTTTTGATTTAAACAATTCTGTGACATGATTTGATATTTGAGTATTTTTTTGAGGCGCAGTATTCTTGAATGCAATACTTTTTTCCCTGCACAATGTTAATGTTTTGTCCAATAAATATGAACTATTGAATTTACACAGTAAAATGCATCGTGCACGGTTTTTTGTTTCAGAGCCTCACTGCTCAGGCTTTTACTAGGATCTATGGGTCAGTAAAATATTTTTTGTATCGAAAAAAAGAAGGGGAACTAATCACTTAGTGAAAGATGGAAAGGAAAAAAAGTCTCCCGAAAGGGATAAAAGAGAAAGAGGAAAACCATTGCTGCAAATGTTACATGCAATTCTCTACTGAGTCCAGTGGTCATTTCGATCCAGAATTTTAGAGTGTAATTTCTTCAGTAAATAGGATCAGAGGATAAAAAAATCGCTCTTGGGAGTTCACTGAAATCGCCAGGATTTCATCAGCAGTCAATGAAAGTTGTCTGTCGATAGTGATACCACTGTTTGTCAGATACAGTCGTATGAAAATGAGCGCTATAATAATATCGGCTGTAAATTGAACGCTTAATCTCGCACTGACTAAGCTTTTGGATAAGCTTCTCAACATGAAATATGCTTTGTACGATGTCTTAACGACTATCCCTAAAATTCTGAGATATCCACTCATCCTATTGTATCCTTCGTATTTCTTAATCCAATTGTTATAAGTTGTCAAGACCGCATTTTAGTAGAGATAACAATTGCAGATATGTTCCAAAGATCAAAATTCATCCGGCTCGTAGCATCACAAAACTAATTGGGAGAGGATTTTTCTAATTTGGCAACATAGCTGGTAACGTTAGTATACGTTAGTGCTTTTCAAGTCCCAAAAGATAGAAATTTTCAATTAGTTTTTGTTTATTGTTGCTTTCACTATTAGTGGTACCGTCAATGATGAGGATGACAGTGGAAATGATGTTGATAATTGTGGGACAGTGAATCTCATCCCCGTTGGCATCAAAGGAATAATTAAGGCGGCGAGGTCTGTGCATCCATTTATGAATGGACAATCCAATATCACATCGGCTTCGCCCTCGTTAGTAATTAGGAAGAATGGAAGAAAATGTGAGAGAGAGGATGAGCAGGGGAATCTCCAATATCAAGCAAAAAAAGAATATTAACTCTTCTTTCTCTTCTTTTTCTCTCTTTGTATCTTCATTTCAATATTTCGCAAAAAGTGGTGTGTCATTTGCTATTTGTTTACAAACAGTAATTGTTACTTTTTGCAAAGAAATAACATTGATAAGCAGTATCTTCAATCAAGACTATGGATCGTAATGTCAAAAAAAGTTCTATCTTTGTACTGTACTTCCGGCAGATTTTTAAAGATTACTGACCTGAATTACACGTATTTACTGCTTAAAGTTATAATAACCTCCTGAAATCTACTTTGATCATTTCATTCTTTTTATTTTGGAAGTGCTGCATTTACTGATTAGATACCAAATTTCCAAAGCCTTAATTTCCTAAGGTGCAAATAATCCTAATTATCCTGAATCATAACCGAAACTATTACTACTGTATATATTTCGTGGGGCATAGAAACATTTCTTCAATTATGTTGTTATAAATAGAACCAAGTTGGTATTATTTACTGCTCAGAAAATTTCAGACTTTAGAGATTGACTGACTTTAAAAGTGTTCTTTTACAATGTTGGTAAGAAGATAAATAAAATGGTAAAAAATAAGCTAAATAAAATGGATGATAAATAGAGGAATGAATGCATGTTGATTGTGATTACATAATCTACATAGATTATATGTACCGTCATAAGGGTACTGAGGGACACGGTCTAGTGATCATAAAGACGTGAAGGGCATTCGTTCATCACATTATCGATATTACAACCGTTGTTACATATGAAAGCCAATTGCAACAAGTCAAGCATACGACAACTATGCCTTACCAGCTATCGTTGAACTCTATCGCTTTTTAGAGCAATAATCAGGTTGCTTACTCCGTTGTAGCCATTAGGCTAGAAATCAGCGTAACAATCTCTTTATGTAATGAATAATCTGATTAAATTACAATATCTATAAAAAAAGATATCTGTCTTGTAAATAAAACTATAAGGCTAAATAAAGTACGAGCAATAATTTTGCTTGGCTAAGTCCCTTGCTCTCATAACAATTGTCGCATTATAATCGTATACATTTATTATCTTTTGAACATCCTCACCTTGCATTAGGTAAGATAGATATTATATCATCTCAAATATTATATCATTTTCAGAAAGGAATCATTTCCGTTAATCAAAAGCTGTGAGGAAGAGATGGGAGTTCTAGTTGATTGACAGATTTATCAAGTGGGGTTTTCATTAAAACATTATAGCGCAGTTTGGAATCATAAAGCAGTTTAGATAGCATGTGTTAACAAATGGAGCATGTTTATATCAGTGCTACGTTTGTAGGTGCAGGTGCTATTGCCGCTGTTTAATTACCATTTTTCTTCCATTCATTCATTTCACTTAGTTTTTTGGAGTGGTCTATTCCTCCTTTTTCTTTAAATTTACTTACTCTATTTGAGACAAAGAATGCTGATTTAGTTGTTCAATCAAATATTGCACGGAAAGCTGAATAAAAGGTTGATTAATGGGCTGCTTATTCAAGACTTCACTTTTCTCGTCAGCAAAATTGTAATAGGACAAACTTTCAAGACAGTGGTTCCCTGTTTAGTGAGTAGCTGCTGTATTTGATCAAATGGTTACTGTGGTTAGAAAAAAAGACTTTCTGTTGTTGTAACACATCTCCCAGCAAACTAAAATATAATAATTAATACTTAACACCTAATAGTAAATTATTATTCATCGAACAATACTCGGTAATGGGGCTTTTTTGAGGAATTTACTTCGACTTTTTAAAAATAGCATGCAATTACTATCTAATTTTATCCCAAAAATTAAATGGTTTATAAGATTTAAGTTAGAACGGAATAAAAAATTAGGAACAATGTTTTCTGGAATATTTCTGGAACAGGGAAATGTATAACTACTGAAATTACCATAATTCAGGATGTGTACACATGTTGTCTAGTGTATGCCATTTTATGAATTAACTGATAAAATCCTCTCTATTTAAACATGTTAAGTGGGGAAAAAAAATTTTTATTGACATGTAATTAACAATATATAACAATATATTTTCGTATCTTGCCTCTACAATGCAGGTCAAAGTTTTAATACAAGGAAAATAAGTTTTTACTAACCATTTATTTTGGGGAATTATTATTACTGGAACATCGGCATATAACTATATTTTATAACTGTCGTCTTCAGTAACTGTTCATAACGAACTCTCAAGGGTCATGAAAATTTGAATGATTTTCAATCAACGAAACAATAAAAATAAATGCATGTTGTATGGTGCATGAGTTGACATGACATGGAGAAGGACAAAATATCCACGTCGGCTGGCTGCATGCATTACTCATATCTCGCAGTTCTATAGGCATTGTCATTGCATGGAATGCCGACGCTCTGTCCTTACCAACATGCAGGAAGGCACCATTTTGTTACCATCAGTGCTTTCCTACATGCATTTCTTGTCTTCCCGTTTATAAGACCATTTGTATACTTCATTTTCGGGTCAACAAAAAGTTGCTGATCATCACTTTTATAATATTAGGAGTTTTGTGATACTCGATCCATACATTTTTCTCGCTTATAATATTAAACTTTTTAATCCAGATTAGTCTTTCACATCATTCTTGAAAACATTTGAGGCTAAATTCAAATATTAAAATACTAGTATGTACACTTGGGGCTCCTAAAATGTTTTTTCTTTAAATAAAAGAAATCATCCTCCGATATTATCAACTAATTCTACTTTTACTTATTATCGCTAAAAGAATTGTTTGATCATCGAAGTGTAGTATTCGAAGTATGTATGTATGTGTGTATGTTTCTGTGTATGTATATATATTTATCTGCCTGAGATCTTGTTTGAATAGTATGTGTGCATGACTAAGGTGGGTCGTATCGATGACGATGCCGGCATAAAAGTGCCACGCAACATTTCCGACCTTTGGTTGTAAGATATTTGACATCGTTGCGTACGGTTTAAATAAATATCAACTCACAGCAATGAGTTTTCGCCATTAAAAGTGATGCATGTGCAGACATATATATATACTCCTGGCTATAATACACATGCATACATGCATGTATATATATATACACACAAGTACTTCGTACACAAACCCAAAAATAGCTAATTATCGATGGAAATGTAGTGAGCACCCTGTGTAGAATTTATAGAAGTGTTTTTAATTCCGATACGATTTGTATGGCGAATGAATAACTTGAATGGGTAAGCTAAATAGTGAATTGAAAATTGACAAGAGGATAATTTCATCCCCTTTCTCAAATTCTTTTGCTATCACATTAAATTTACCAGGAAAATTTCAGTAATCCAATTATTTACAGCTTCTCATCTGTAGAAAAGATTATTTCCTTCAACATCGTGGCTCTATTTTTATTTAGTATTACTAGTATGTCACTACATTCCATAAATAATTTGAAATTAAAAAGATTTTTATCTCTTCTGTAATTCTTTAACTTCTCTTTCATTCTGCAAGCTTATCCTTTTTGATTTATAATTGCCTTTATTCATATAGTCTTCGTATGAGTTCCGAAATGGACTCAACTTTTCCATAAGATAATTTGAACAAATAAGTTTCTTCGGCAAATTTAAGCTGAAGATATTGTCACATATTCTCAGCAACTGATGTAATATTTTGTCAGTTTCGGTATGAAACTGATGGAACTAGAAATTCGGACTATACGTTGTACAGATTATTACTGTCTTCAGAAGTTGACATTATACACATACACAGTCCGTTCCGTGTATTGATCGAAAGTCAAGAGCGATCGCGATCATCAGCTTGTTGGCAATATTTGGTAAGGAAGGTGATGTCTTCTTTATCAGTATGAATGCTCCCATATTTAGCAGTTGTAAGTAAAATTTCTTCCTTCAGTTGCTTCATTTTTCTACATCAAAGTACAAGAATTCATGCGAAATAGTTGTCACTGCTCGGTATTAATTAAAGAGGAATATACATGAGAATATCTCGGTATGCTTTACTAAGGTATATTCAGAATCAGTATTTGGAGATGCAGTGAAGTTTTACCCCCAAGATTCACATATGAGCGCATGAGAAGGAAGCAGTAGCTGGGCGGGGCTCGTCGAAAGACACATTTGTTGGGTTACCGGATGTTGTTATTCCGTTTGCGGTGGCGATCATTTCTACTGAACATCACTACTCCCAAATGACTGATGGCTAACCCGATATTCGAATCACTTTCTTAGTGCTTCGTATTTTTGGCGGTGAGGAATTCACCTTGTTTTTTGTGAACTATTTATTTGTGTGCCAGGATTACATGAAACCCTTGCTTGCTTACCGCTGATGCTGTTTTTGACCAATCGGCATGATGCTTTCTATAAATCTAAGTTCAGCCTGATATATGGGTCATCCATCCTGTAATTAAGGAATAATCAATGTCTTCAGTAAAAAAAAATTTTAATTCAAAAAAAATTTTTTTTTATTTAATATGATTATTGCATAAAAGAGATGTGTCGATTAATTTATTTTGCTTCCACTAATGGATTTTTAAGCTACCGTTTATTCATTCATTTACCCACTTTTTTTCACATATTTTATTTTATTTTTTCACATACTTTCAAAGTATACCTATTTCACGTTTATTGATTACATTGAGCGTATTACTTCTTGTGAGTGATTGCTTTTTAGCATGAGAAATTGATTTAATTTTAAATTGATCTGATTCTTTAAGGACCGTACAGTTATGTCATAGCCTGTACAATTGAAGGAAGCTGTTCGTCTCAAGCAGCAAAACTAAAGCTTTTCATTGCTAATAAATAAATTTTTGAATAGTTCGTGGAAGGAATTATTTTCATTGGTGGATAAAGTGTTTTTCCAAATTCTTGAAATTGAACGGATAAATAAGTAGGAGTATATACCTACGTTTCAATAGCTTGTTTGTGTGTGTTTTGTAAGTAAGAGATTGATGAGAACAAAATTTAATTTTGCTCGTTTTCTGTCTTATTCATCTATCAGCTTTGCATGTCTTTCATGACGGCAGCCTTGCTTTTTCTGCCTATCCAAGGCTATAAGTCTATAAGCACTGTGAAGTGGCCATTAGTTATCGACTTTTCAGTCCATGTAGAGCAGTGTTGAAGATGTCGTTTCCTTTTTGTCTCCTCCACGTGTGTGTCAATACCATTTAGGATAAGTTCTAAAAATTCCTATCAGTAGGTTGACGGGACATGTATATCTGCTGCATTTGTACTGTTGCAAGGGGAACGATTAATCCATGTAACATATTATTCTCTCACTGATAACAAACTTTGAAAACTGCAGAGCGCAGTAGTCATCTTATCAGGAATATGTAAGACTTTTGCTGTGAATGGTATACCGATAAACAAATTAAAACTTGTGTGTGATGACTTATCATCATACGTCGCAACCAACTTGAATTTAAATTTTAAAATTGGTTTCGAACTCTTACTATGGATGGAAATACAAGCAGAAATAAAACTCCTTAAAGCTTATAAGCAGCAGCACCTTTTTGTATGTATATTTTTGTTTACTCGTTGTTTCTTGAGATGATATCGTTTGGGACATTAGAAGTGTCATTTTCATTCACTTGGACAGTGAATATACCGGAAAAGGAGAAATTTTTTTTCCAGGTTTTTCTTTTTTAAAACAGACGAATGTTATGGCATACAACGTTACTGGTTTAATCTTTTTGACGTTGCTCGTACTCTTCAGTTGTGCGCAAGCTACCATAATAACGAAAGGAGGCCGTTTCATTGTCGATGAAGGTGACAACGTCGAATTACCCTGTAATATACGTAACATTGGTATGCTTATATTTATTCCGCAAATGAAATAATAAACTTATATAAAGAAGCAAAATAAAACCAAATTCTCAACAATAAGGAGATGGCATTACAATTAATCACTCTTTGTCATATGTCAGGCATCAAATCCGTTCCAAAAATTTGCAAATTATGAAAGCTTTCATAGTAAGCAAATCTAAAATTGCAATAAATTGTAGCGGAAGATACAGTAGTGATATGGAAACGAGGAGAACTTGTATTGTTCACTGATGAAGAAGTCTTTCATGAGGATCAACGATTTCAACTGCGCAGGAAAGATAATGTTAGTTTCTACTTCCTAAATTGGTTGTGACACTTAACATCCTTGTACTTAGTTTTTTCTACTTTTTTTTTTAAATATTTAGATTTTAATTTTATAAACTGGTTTATAAGGTTGAAATTTGAAGTCACGCTATATTCTTTGATGTTTTTCTTATATCACAACTTGAGCAAGAAGTGATTTATTGAGTATGACTTGTGTTGCAACTTTGGTTTGTTATAATTAGATGCTGTTACTACCTTATATGTTTCTACACAAACAATAAAGTATTTTTGGAAATTTAATGGGAATTTCCTATTATCAACAAATTTCATTACTTACTATTTACTGCCTCATTAATTAAATAAAGCTATCTCATAAATTTCGTGAAATTAGGTGTTTTTTGAGCAATATGAACATGGGAAATTTAATTACATTATTTTCTTCAACTTTACGATTTTGGGAAAGTAAAGATTTCAGCGAACAAAAACATTTGTCAGGACTTTGAACTGTAATTAATTCCTCCTTGTTATCATGATGAATGCACATAATCGATCACCGAATCAAGATCACTTTGAACTGTAATTTCCTGATGCTAATAACAACTACCAAGAAATAGATTATACCTACTCAATTATTTCTTTTCCTTCATGTTATTTATTATCCTTGTAAAATCTCCAGTTTCCAGCATCGCTCCAGTCACTACTTTTCATTTTAAAATTATAATTCCAGAGCTTCTTTACTCGCACTTCTTATTTGCTGCCTTTTCGCTGTTCCCACAAATAATAACAGCTTATCGTATTATCAGGTTATAATCTTTCCTTGTAACTTTTGCTTCTTCTCAAAGGTGTTCTATTCTGTGCTTTCTCTTTTTGAGATTTTTATAGGTAAGACTGTTTTGCTATACTTTTCATTCTTAGTTTTTGCGCAGTCACTTGAGAATGACAGAAATAATAGTGAGAATTTGGAAGAAAAAATATGCAGATATAAATAACAATCATTACTTCCAACTACGAATCAGCCAGTCTTTCAAAAATATTTTTTTCACATCTTTCATTGACAGGAATCATATTTACTGGAATGTGTTTCTGGTATTTGTGTCAGCAGTTTTGCAGAATTTTATATTAGTTATCGAACGAGTGGAGCCATATGATGGTGCCAAATATATATGCGAAATAACATCACCTGAGATGTCAATAACGCATGTATTGGAAGTGAACGGTGCGACTTTTATTTTTTTTGGGTTTCTTATGATTGCATCTAAGCAAGCATAAGGGCATCAGAAGCCCAGTCTAGAACAGGAATAGTGTAAGTAGAATGCACCTTAAGCAGATGATGAAATTGAGGTGCAAAAAACGGGTATTAATAAGTTTCTCTATTCCAAGTTATAATTTGTAATTTACAGAATTGCTGAGTATCTAGGCTATTCTAGTGAAATAATGTGATCCTAATAGGTGTGGCCATTGTTTCCATATTTATTTCGCAAATTTTTTTCTTGAGATAAAAACTTTTTTAGTACGTCCTATGGTTTCTATATCGCCGGATGCAAATCCCTTGCTGATGAATGTTGGCGAGAACGTGGTCATAAAATGCTCAGTATCTGGTAATCCACCACCAAAAGTTACATGGACTCGGCAGGTTATTTACAGTTTTGTTTTTTTTTTTTTTTTTTTTTTACAGTTTGTTTACAGGGACATACAAAACTGTGGTTTTATTTCCCGGTAATCTTTGGATTGATTTGAAATATTCTAAATGATTAAATATCAAACTATTGGACAGAATGGTTCATGAAAGATTTTTTGAATCCATAGTTCATCCCTAAATTGTATCCTTGTCATTAGCGTTAGCGAATATATGATTCATTTGTAGGATGGCCAAAAAATGCCAACAAGAGCTACATCAAGAGATGGACAGCTCAGGATAACTCGTGTGACAATGAATGATAGCGGTATCTATGAATGCACAGCATCAAATAATGTCGGCATCGATGCGCATGATACTATCGAAGTCCTAGTGCAGGGTAATTTTTCATTTTTTTGTTTCAGATTTATGAAGTGATCATGTGTATTACCTATAGCAGTGAATTCAGCAAACCTACAGATATAATCCAGAAATGTTGAATTAAAATTAATGCATTCCACGTATCCAGAGCTAAGTACTCAGGCTTAAATGATTCTTAATTTCATCTCCTAACTTAAACTTATTCCAATAAAATTTTATTGAACTCATATACTAAGTCTCATATTCATGAGGAAAAAATTTCAATAAACATAAAATTTCTAGTTTTGTAAGTTTTCTCGCGAGTAATTTTGGTGTGAACTTGGAAAACAGAAGGGATTATTCAGAAACCATCTTTTGTGGTACGAATTTAATTGTGTAATATAGTCTTTGCAAGTTAATTTTTTTTTAACGAAATTAGCTGTAGAAGCCATTTGATAGTAACCCTCCTTATCCTTATGTGTTCAGTGATCATACCGCTATTGATATCATCTTTAAGGAAGTGAACTGAATGATATGAATCATCCATAAGAAAGGAAAAGAATTTTACAGGTCTAAGTGGTTTTTAAAATTTATACATAGCGTAAAATGCATTACGGAAATTTTTACATCCATATTTACATATACCCATATTTATTTAAAAGCTTCTGCATAGAAATTTTGTTTACTATATTGTAAGTTGTTGTGTGAGTTCTTGAACTAGCTAAATTCACCTTAGAAATTATTCCTTACGTAGTACCTCTCAGCATAAATACTATCGGAGGTAATGACAAATGTTCCCTCTCTTTTATCAGACTCACTTATTTAATAATATCTTTTTTCTGAAGCAATTTTTTATAGGAATCTTGAAAAAGCAAATTTAATAGTAATGAATCCGTTGTTTGAATCTTAAGAAGAAACGCAACTATTAGCATGAGTATGACATTAGCAACAATGGTAAGGGACAAATGGAAAAGATGAATCAAAGTAAATATCTGAACTCATTAAAACTGGTTAATGTAACTTGGATTTAGTTTTGCAAGTAAATTAATAGAGGAAATGTTCTTAGAGTTTATTTTCCGCAATAGTTTGCATTTCTGCTTTTATTGGAGTAAATAATAACAAAAGTAAACTTTATGACTGGTTGTTTGCTACAAAAAAAGCACTCTATTTGATGTAAAATTCAGTTGAAATTCGGAAGCTGGATTGCACTTAGTTAACTTTTTAATAGGTAAAAATTTTGTTAACTAGCATGGTGTGATTTAAAAGGAAAAATAAATGTGCATTTTCTGAAAATGTCAATTTTTTAATTTAAAAGTTGTGTTGAAAGAATTTTGCAATATTAGACTTACTTTAAAAAACGATATTGAAAAAATGTAGGAGTTTTCGATTGTTTTAAACATTAATTCCATAACCTTTTTAAATTAATTGATTTATTGTATTGTTTATTTCAGCAAATCAGTACGGAGCGCATGAGCCGTGTGAGTTTGCATACATTTCTTCACTTTTTTCTTTGTTTTAAACTAATACTTGCATGCTTTTATCCGTCTACTCGATCTGTTAGTTAAAATTATTTCCTTATATTGTTATTGAATATTGAATGTAGACTTCAATTTCTAACCTCCAGTTCGTGGAAGTAATGAAGAATACTCCCAGTTATTCTTGACAAGCCTCTAAAAGTGTTTTCAATTAAAAATTTTAGTTGTTCCATAATGTGATAATTTGCGCTGGTATAACCATCAGTTGATGATATCTAGGAATTTGATAATTAAGCATCTTAAGCAAAATTTTTTGGGAATTGAAATTTGAGTCTTTTCTGTTCGAGCAAAAAATTTAAAGTTTGTCTCCTTGTGTGATGATTACCACACTAAGATTTCTCTATCTTTTACGGACAGTTAAGCAGAGATGAATTTGCGGGCGCAACAGATTATATGGTTTCATCCTTTTTCATTCTTTTTTGCTCTTAATAATAAACGACCAACAGTAGGCTGTGTTGCGAAAAGTAAACAGATGGATTCATGAAGATTGATGGTCCGGTCACTCGTCTTACCTTACATCCTATTTCCATAGACCATTCATTTGTTAAAGTCAGTACATTCTTCTTTAAAGACTAATGAATAACAACCGATTCCAAAATGAAAAACAAGTTGAATGATTACTTTTGCCTCACATACATCAAATACTGTTTTCATAAAAATCTTTGTGACAAGGATTATCTCATCTATATCAATTTTCATTCTAAACTTTGTTTGTAATGGTATATAGCGGAAGTCCGATAATGTGTTATTTCGTTTATTTATATTTGCTTTTTCTTTTCCGTCTTTCACATCGTCTTCCACACCTTTGTGTCACATTATTTTTGTAGATCTATCCTACTCTATGCAGTGATGTGTTATTATATCATATTTTGTTAAGGTGTAACTCATTTATTATGTCGGATTCACAGGGGCGTCCAAGATACTGAAAATTCATAAATTGTTTGTGATTTATTCTAAACGTAATCATGGCGTGCTCTCACTTTTGCACACAAGAATTATTACTTTAGTTTACGTCATAGTCGCTTAGTATAGAATTTAGCTTCCATATAACTAGTCAAGACCGAAAGGTTATTGACGTCTGTTTAATCCTATATTGGAATTAAACGAATTGCTTTTGAAGCATACAAATATTATTGCCAATACTGCATGTGGCAAGACCAACCAAATTACCTCCAAAATTCCGCCAAATTTTAAAGTTGCACACGGTTTTCACTTCATTAGTATATTTTGAAACTTGATTTGCAAATTATTCATTTCTACTTTCCACATTCCAAATGCATCACATGGATCAATTTGGAATCCGTGTATTTATTACTACTTTTTTTACATGCATTTACACCAGTACATTTTGAAATTTAGACATTTAATTGGGAATACATTCATTTAACTCAACTGATAATATACGTCAACACAGCTGTGCGTTTTTTCTTATTTGTTATTCCCTGTTTTTCTCACTCTGATATTTCTTTGTTCACAAATAAAATTACAGAAAAATAATTTAACGGAGTAAGTTTTGTATTTTTAGCAGCACCTTGGGTGGATTCAGTATATACATATATGCCAGTAAGGTTAGATCAAGATATCAATTTAACCTGTAAATATAACGCCGAACCATCACCTCAAGTTGATTGGATCTACAATGGATTCACAATTAATGTTAGTGATTTCAATTCTTTGTTTTTTCTATTGTTAAGAATTTTTTTTGTGCGTGCATTGTAAAGGAAGGATAACTTCACGGTTATTCGTGTTACAAGACACCAGGAAGTAGATACCCTTTTTGTTGAAGTCTCTAAATTGCATCGAGATATGTCGGTTTTCTTGAAAAGAAACTAAAACAAGCAGCTCGAAATTCTCTGGATATTAATTCTGCCATTTAGATTGAGCGACCGTTATTTAAGGATGGTAAGAAATTTTATGCAAATGTATGTTTCTTATTGTTTAGTAGTAGGTAAATAAGCTTTAAAATCACTTTGCAGCATCCACTGACACAAATTTAAGCTTTGACAGCAAATTCTCAAATCACTTTGGTAACTGTAATTTTTGGCATGGATCATTAACGGCACATCCTCGTCATTTTTTCCCTTTATATAGAGAGCAAATGGCAACTCGTATCTCTCGAGCAGATGTTGCCTTTTTTTCGTTTTCCTTATGTCAGTCACGCATGTGCTGTTTTCTAGGATACAGAGAATGAGTAAAGAGATTAGATTCGAATGAACTATAAGCAGATTAAATAGCTCTTATTACTAATGCTACTGCTATACCCAAATGTGAAACAGAACAGAACAGCGCCATCAGGTTACGTCACCAATTCATCCATCAGCTCACAGTTACAAATACTGACCGAATAAGGAGATAATGCTGTTAACAAGTTGGAATAATCAAAGATTGACCTTATGCTGCTATAAATATTACACATATATTTTTTTCATATGTTTAAAAAGTCCATTGTTATTAAAAAGCATAAAAAGGTAGGATGGAAGGACAAATGTACGCTTGTTCGTTTCCTGAGATAAAGACGAAGAGCAAATGAGCACTTTTTCCTTCTGTGTTGATTATTCAATTCATAAACAAGCAAACTAGACATCGAATGATCTACCTTACATGACAAAGTGTTGTTAGATCAGAGTAGTACGAACTGATGTTTCACATTTAATGACATGTTAAGTCATGTAGAACTTATAGCTCGTAGCTGATGCTTTGTTTGCTATAATTAATAATTAGAAGAATAATTAACAGTTTTAATGAGAGTCCACAGGAAGAAAATTCAGTTTCAACCCATAAGACCGATAGCAGATGTGCTTCAAACATCATTGTTACTTCAGATGCATATAGATATTCTTAATATTTATTGTTTAGATATAATGGACAGCATTTGACCTTTACAAATGCTATAATTACCTTAAATCTTCTAACTATTTCCCACCTTTGGTATTACAAACAGTTTTTTTCCAGTTTTCGGACGACAAATTCAAAGGTTTAATACAGTATGCTGCCAGACGGGATAATTACAGTGAATCCATTCTAGCAATCGAAAATATCAAGGAAGATAATTTTGGTGATTACACATGTCGTATAGCGAACAATCTTGGTATAAAAGAGAAAACCATTTATGTCAGCGGTTGGTTCCTTGCTTAATCATTTCGCCGACCAATTTTTTGGATTTCTGGTGTTTAGAAGCAATAGAGTAAGCATTTGGAGTGCTCAAGATTATGAATAGTTTATTGAAAACCTGTGCTAAATAAATCTAACTTGCCTTAATAAACCAACTAATCGATTTCCAAGAATATTAAATTATGGTCGAAAATATGACGGTTCATTATAATGTTATTGAGAAAATGATTTATTGGTCCATAAAATGAGTGGAAGAATAATAAAAATTACCCCCTGTGGCAATCATTTTTTGTTCTTTAGGTGGGCAATTAAGTATTTAGACCATTCAGTAAGCAGATGTAAATTGTGCAATACGATTTCGAAATAATTGTGGTCAAAAAACAAATTGTCCTTTTTTTCTTTCAAGTCAATCAAAGCTGATTTTATTTAAAAAAAAAAAAAAAAATCTTCTTAAAATTTTTTCTCGTCAAATTGATCTATCGATATGTTTAAAATGCAGTTTGCAAGGGAGATGGAATTTTAAATTTGAAATCGAAATATTGAAGTTGCATTATCTTGCAGGTCGACCGGGACCACCTCATCTAAACGCAAGTGGAATCCGGCTTTCTTGGAGCGTACATTCGATGGATCCAGTCATCGAATACCAAATTTTATATCGATTCTCCAACGATGATACATGGCAGCAATTCAAGTCAATAAGAGCGAACAA
Organism: Brugia malayi; assembly: GCF_000002995.4. Taxonomy (NCBI): domain Eukaryota; kingdom Metazoa; phylum Nematoda; class Chromadorea; order Rhabditida; family Onchocercidae; genus Brugia; species Brugia malayi. The sequence goes on from NW_025062479.1 coordinate 5,829,707, forward strand.
AGGTTGTCTGTTTGAAAATTTCAGATTTGACCGGGAACTGATTTAGGAATTTCAAAATTTTCATTTCTCTTTTCTACGTTGAATATATATATATGGAACAAATATTGAATGAGGATAATTGAAAGAGATTAAATGGTTTCAACATTGTTTGAGTTTAATTAAAATAAGTGAATGATGTTAAATTTTCAAAATTTTTTGAGTTTTTAAGTATGATTAAACAATTCAGAGGAGCAAGATGGTGATATTTGGAGCGGAAGCGAAGATTTAGTTTGGCTACGACCAGGCTTAGAATACGAATTACAAATGAAAGCACGAAATACACTAGGGTGGGGCTCTTTGGCTCGATCTTATGTTATAATGAAAATACCGCCCTTTGACAATGTGACCAGTGACAGTAAGTTTTTCATTCAGTTCAATTACTACATCAAAAAACTTGTAAATCTTTCCTCTTATATGCTAATGATCATTCATGCAGTCATTTATCACGATCTTAATTTTTAGCTGTGCAACTCTTCGGTCTAATATTGAAAAGCTAGGTGCTGTGACACATTTTGATAGGCTTTAAAAAAAGTTCTTAGTTAAATTGTTCGCATTGGTTTGATATAGCTGAAATCCCTATGGGTGCTGAGAATTATAATAGTCATCTCGTTTTAATACCTGATTATAATACCTGAAACTTTTTCAGTTACGTTACATTCTGCTTTGAGATTAAGTATTGACATCTCATGCACTACTGAGATGTAAATTTTAAATTTCATAATCCTGCTGAATTTTGCAATGTTTTTCTGCTGCCTTTTATATTTTCATTTAAAGTTTGAGGACGATTTTCTTTAAATGTTAATTTGTTCCAATCTAAATATTCTAATGCACTACCAATGTTCGGCAAATTATTCACATTTATAATTAATTACACTTACAGAAAAAGTAAACGCAGTAAAGCGGATATATGCTTCACGATCATGTTTGTCCGTCGTTTCATTTATTGCTGCATCGATTTTCCGATTATGATTTTACTTCTTTCATTGATATTCAAGTGATCAGTATTCTAATTGGTTCAGTCAATTACTGATATTAATTCATTGGTCAACAGTTTGTGAGTTAACGTAGATTTTGTTTTTTGCTATTCTATGGCGTCGACATTAAGTTGAAGGAGTTTGTATTTTTGAGAATTGGTTTTTGTAGTGATCTTAAAAAATAATCTGAATTTTGTTCCACAGACGAATCGAACCATAAATACACTAAATACATATGTGTAAATGAAGTCTGTGTTCTTGCTGATTCAGTATTGTTGTCCGACTTCTTAGTTCAATTGTTTGAATCTCATTCTTCACATTTTTTGTTTATTATAATTCATATCTCCTTGAAACTCGTTACGTTTAATATTGATTTCAGTTTGATCATAAGTATTGAATCTTCAGCTCTATTTGAGATAAGCGTTTGCAAATAAGCGTACTGAATTTGTGTAGTTCAGAATTTGGTATATTGGAATTACTTCTTTGTTAGAAATATCCAAAATTTGCTTTTTTTTTCAAAAGAAATTTTTTTTGGTAGAATATATGTCATACCTTTCATCAAATTGATGAATGATAATATGATTTATCATTTCCACTCGCTGCAGGATGACATTACAAGCAAATGGGATTCCTCATAGTCATAATTGTGGGTCATCTTTTAACTATTTGTCTGACAAATATTAAACTTCATATCGATTTTTTCATGGTTTTGTTAACTTTGTCGTTGCTGTCTAGTACCACGAGGCGCTTTCTAGGCGCTTTGTGCTGGATCATATTTCATATATCACTCCGTCACTGGTACGTAACACTTCTCGTCCATTCACTAAAACCCTTAAAAAGAATCAAATAGTGCTTTATTTATTTTTATTTTTTTTCGTCTAACCGATTTCTCAGTAGCAAAAAATTCGGACAAAGGAATATCACTTATTTGTAATAAGCTATAACAGTTAGTAATGATTTTAAACGATAGGAAAAAACTTACTGAGTCAGTCTACAAATAGATTATCAAAAATACCTCTTTAGCATATTTTGCTGGTTCATTTAGTCAAGCCATTTTAAAAACAAAGTTTTCAACATGTTAGATAATTGCCTTCGCAACACATATTGTATAAATCAGCCATATGACGACACATTTCAGTTGTCCAAATATTTTTTCTCATTATGATGGTCACTTTAAAATGCCCGTGTTGTTTTCTTAAAACTTTTACATCTATCGCAGAATTATGGATGTTCGATCATATTTTGTCTTTTGTTATATCGCCATTACAAAGCATTATTAACAAAAATTAGTGAAAATCTGCCACAGTCAGTTAAGGTCCAAAAGCCAAAACAGTATTATCTGGCACTTTGGAAGTCTTTTAGTCGCATTACTGCATGTCCCTTAGAAATGCTTGCTGAACTTCGGTACCAGAAGTGTCATGAATAGCTGATATTTCTTCAACAGTGACTCAATAAAAAAATAAAGCCTCGGAATATTCAGTAAGATTCATGTCACTATTCTACATTGACCGATAGGTTTAACTAACCAAGTTTTTAACTCGGCCATCCACAAATAGTTTGCTGTAGAAATGTGTTATGTCAGATAAGAAATAAGTTCATTTAATCCGAAAACTTTATTTTTTTACAAAGTAATGGGGAGTTTAGTTTTCACACATTTCATTATGTTTTTCTAACAATTGATATCACGAACAACAAATTACATGGTAGAATTACATTGTAGGTGGTCACAATCCAATAATAAGTCGGTTTATAATGTTTGAAATGAAAGCAGTAGGAGTTAATGGCTTGCAGTCAGTCCAATCAACTTCATGCATCCAATTACCGATTATTCTGAAATATACATAGCTCCTGTAGATCCATGTTTGGAAGTAACTAATCAATGTTTAAAAAAAAAAAAAAAACTAGCTCAGAAAATTCGTAGATATATCCCTCATTTCTAAGGCGCTGTATGAGTTCATTTCTGTAGTTGGCATTGAACTGTGCCAAGTCACGAGTCATAGCAACTAGCGGGAATTTCGTCCAATTGGTAATTACGATATACTCGTATTGTCCACTTTCAGTATTTTTTGGTCCTGTTATCACGATTTGATCTGAAATTTAATGTTCAAATTAAATGACTAATGCATTAGTTAGAAGGATGCTGCGGTTCATCGTCACAGAGCTTTTAAAAATAACAAATGCCAAGAACTGATTATACAGAGAATTTAGCCATTGCTTCACTGTTCGTTATAACTAACTATCAGTTTCCTGAGGTTATTTGTGCCATTTGAATATTACATTAAATAAATAACTGCTGCACTCGGTCTCCACCATAATTCTCTAGTGTCAAAATTCTCTCAGTATTTACTGGTACTAATATATCTAGTTTGAAAACAGCCAATTTTAATATGACAGTGTTAACATGTGGTGGAAGTAACCTAATGAATTTCATTTTAAAAATGTAAAGGTCAAGAGAAGATATCTTCAACTAACAAGGACATGGATCTTCCTGGACATAAATGTAAACTTTTTTGCTGTGTATGATGCCGTAACCAAAGCCCATTTTAGGAGTGCCATGAGGACTATTGACGAGGAAGGAATCCATTGTTGAAAAAACTGACGTATTTCTCACTTCTGTCACATTTTTAACTGCAACTATTGCTTTCATTAAAAAATCATGACGCGAAAGCGATTACAGACTGTGAGGGAATATAGGACTCATATATAGCTATGAACAATTTCTCATTGAATTTTATTTCTTCTTAATTTAAATTCTAAATTTAAACAAATATTTTGGAGAAATTAGCTGGAGAAGTGAAAGAAAAAGAAGGAAATAGAGGCTAACACTCAGTAGTAGGACAATAACGATCATGCACTCCGGCCGTAGAAATTACCTGCAAAAAATTGTCCAGTCAATCATATGTGTAAGACAACTATGATAGACAATGAGTGTATAGCATTCATACTTGTCTTCTATACAGATTGACTGGATGACTGGTTATCACTGGTTATCAAATTTTTTTTCTCTCTTAACAGGTGTAAAGAACCTAATAAATCAACAAATTTTTTCTAATACCAAAATAATCTGTTATTACTAACAAATTTCAGAATAATCACTGCATTTCAATATATTTTTCATTTTCACAAACATATTTTTGCATGTCTCGTCAACTCATCACTAAAAAAATCATAACTAAAGCAATCTTTTACCCAGTAATACTTTCCCATTAAAGAGTTAAAATCGACTATTGGCGTTTTAACCAAATTAGAAAGGTAATCTTGCACTCCAGGTATGAAACGAACGAAATTCTGGAATAAACTTGGTGAACGCTGGTTAACGAGTGGCGTTCGACGCAGTAAACAACCACCAATCCCAGGAAAACTGCCGATAACACCAGGAACAGATGGAATACCATCAAGAAGAGTTACGTGCGGTAGTGGTTTCTGTAATCTGCAGTGCGATATTTAATCTACAATATTTAATGCGTACAAATATGCAAAGATAGACTAAAAATCCTGAATTTACCAAATGTTTTGGGGAAAATAAATGCAGTTTGAAAAAATACACATTGTGCAATAATTTTCCTTTTATACTTTCAAAAACTGATGAGGTTTTTCTTTTAACTAGATTTCATAAAAATCTAATATATAACATTTGAAATCAGGGATACGATCGAAGTGTCAATAACTCCTATGAAAAACTGCTTGCAATGTCTTCTGTGTTATTATTCAAAATCATAAGAATATCCCAACTCTTTGCATTCACCTTTTATTGAATGGATTGCTTGAATTTTGCTGCAAACCTTGAATGAAACTGATAAGAGCAAAACTCTGACTAAAAATACAAAAATTGCGAGGAATCTAGTGCTTTCTGTCATTTTGTTATGAAAAATAATAAGAGAAAATGAAATTATACAGTAAAATTTAATATTGACTGTCCATCAAAATGCCTTTAAAATGATCTCACATATTAGTGTAAGTTAATTTAAAACCAAAGACGAATCTATTTTTTCCACCTAAAAATGAAGCAAAAATGATAAGCAAATAGAGTGATGCCCTTTGTAAGAAAATCTTGTAAGACTGCAGATGTAAAATCTATTGTAAATTTGATAAGCAATATGGATATAGAGAAAAAATGGGATTGTTTTCACCTGGTAATATCATCAATCGGTATACGATCACTCACCGTACCAGTTCGTCCTGTATTTATGCCAAAAATATCCAATAAATTGTTATACTGCGTCAAAATCGGACAGCAGCACTGAACTATGAAGACAGCGCTAAGGATATCTAAGTTAGACGGAAAGGCCATGATACCTCCTTGGTTTCACCACATTATAATAATGATGGATATTAACCGATGTGATATTAGTTGGAATAAATTTCAGTTTACATTTCTATACTGCCAACTTCATCTAAAACGAGCAACTGTGAATGGGCAACTCCATGAAAATGGGAACCATTAAACAAGAAATTTGCAGAAATGGGTATATAGACTTTTAAAACCAGTAGAAGTGTCCGCAAACATGTCAAAGATATCCGTGGAGTTCAATAATGATTGTTTATCATTTAGTAAAGTTTCATGATATTCATTTCATTCATTTAAACACTTCATTTTTTACTTGATTTTGCTTATTTTTTTAAAATACCATCTGATTAGTACATGTCACTACTGCAAGGATGGGAACTTTTCCCTCTGAGACGCCCATGAAACAAATATAAACTTATGATATGAGGAAATAATAAATTCAGACATTAAATTGTAACACTAAATTAGATCAGAAAAATTGCAAAGACGGAAAATTACAGCAAGTTAGAGGAAACTTTCACCAATAACTATATAAACCCAAGCCTATAACAACTCTTCATTAAGACATCAAATTGGAAAATTAGAATGATTCACGAGAAAATACCTCGAATATGAAAAAAAAGTCTCTCACTATCAAAAATATAAGGAAACTGACAATTTTTGAAAATTTTCACAAAAACAGTAGAATGTTCAATGCGCCAAAGCTTCAAAATCACCGTTGGCAAAAATTTTAATTCTTACCAGAAATTTTAGCTTTTTTCTCATAGTTTTCAATACGCTAATCATTTTATTCTATGCAATTCTTAATTCTCATTGATTTTCAGGAAAACTCTAAAGCAAATATTAACACGTCTTACAGCATGTTTGTTTTGTTTCAATAGCAAATGCTAAGTTACAAATTAGATAGATAATTAAACCAGTCAACTTGATACACTTCTTAATTCTGTTCTGCTCCCAATTCATGCGACCGAAATAGACACCTACATATATTGAATTTGCTTTACCTGTGATCTACCTGAAACCAGCATAAGTCCTTCCTCTGTCTTTGCTTTTTATCTCTTTATTATCCCTTTTCATACCCACCCACTGTTCCATATCCACTTATTCCGTTTTAATTTGATGTCACATCTTCTCCGTACATTCAGATGAATAAAGAAGTTAAAAGGGACCAACCCATATTCCTCCTCTTTTTCGACTTTTTCATTTTATCCTTATTTTGAGTTTTATTGGAATGAAGTTTAAGTTGTTTCGCGTCGAGTGTTAATCCTGTCAAGAAATTTCCTTATTTTTATGAAACATTTCTTGAAATTCTATACGAAAAAACTTCGGTAAACCAAGAAAACTAGATGTTTTAGCTTCTCTCTGCTCTGATTATATGCACAAAAGCAGCCTTTTGTGCCAGCTGATATAACTGAGACATGACTTCACATTACTACCCATCTTAAAATAAATTAGGTTCATATTCAGACACAAACCTTATATGATTCAATTACTTTTTGTATGTTATTGTGCACAATTCCAAAAACTTTATTCTATAACAATTCCACATCAAAATGTATCTTCTCGCAGCATATTTAAATGGTTATGTTGATAAAAGTTAGCTCGGTTAACAATCCGTTAACTGTCTCGAACAAAACATTTTGAAGAGCTTATGGAATTCAGAAATTAGAAATGTGCATGACAGCGTACAGAAAGTAATTGAATCCGATCGACTCACTATATGAAAGCGTACAGAGCATACTCCCCACAAAAATTTTGATTATGAATTTGAAAATCAGTCTTTTGAGTTGGTTCCAAAAAAACGAGTAGTGAGAAAACAAACCTACCTAACTTTTGAAAAGACTGCACAATGTAATATTTTTGAAGTGGATTTTAAAAACAGAAGCACAGAAAATTCCACTTTAGTGAAAACTGCTTTTTTTCGCTAGGCAAGCAAATTGGATGCATTTGTAATTCGCAAGAATAGATCAGTCGTTTCAATTTACACGGATACCATATTCACCATTTCTCCATTGGAAAAGGCTGAGCTAGATTGCTATGCTCATTGATCAATAAGCACATGAATTCACCGGAATTAAATCTTTCGTTTTCTCCTATGCTCTTTTTCCTTAGTTTTAGGCAACCAGCTTGCTCCAGGATTTTGTCTTATCATTCAACAAATTCCCAGATTACCACTGATTTCGAATGAGATAATACTTTTAGGTCAACGTTTCAGCGATTACCGTGTTGATAGGGTCAGCATTTGTCTGCTCTTTTTTAATAGTTTAGGTCCTATTCAACGTCTATTTTACAGATTACCAATGGTATATTCATTAACTTTGTCACAATAGATGATCCGCAATAATCTTACTGAATCTTATGTTTTGATCTTGCTATAGAGATTACAATATTGCAGTAAAAAACAAAAAAAAAAAAAACGAAATGAGGTTAAGTTTCATTTGAAATATTCCTACCAACTTTGAATTATCACGAGCAATTTAATTAGTGATACTCATCCTTATGGAAGAAAATTTTCTTATCACTTTCACCCATTAACGAGTAATTTTTGTGACCACGGTGCTCATTACGGTGTTCTTCCATTCGACACTCACTAAGAGTGAGATAGCGTCGCAGTATACACCGCAATAAGTATCGTAACGCTTGTACGATTAATGGTTGAGTAAGGATATTTCTGACCATCTTACATGTTTCGAAATTTTTATTTCTTTCATTAATACTAAATTTTCTGTGAATGCAAAACCGCTAAGAATGAGAGCATTTTCACAAGAATATGAAACAAAGGTGACAACAATGTTAAGGATTGGAATAGGGAAAAGTAATCCACACTAGATGGAAAAACATGAGGGAACTGAATAGAGAACAACAGTACAAGTCAACAGCTCTAAAAGCCAAGAAAATAAACAAGAAAATAAAGTGCAAGTAAGAGATAGGTTTTGTGACGAAATTTCCAAATACAGAACGGAATGCCAAAACTTGCTCACTATTACTAGTTACAGATTGTTCAAGATTGGAAGTATTTTTCTTTGACAATAAACATGGAACACAAAGAAGTAACAACATCTATTGATAGAAGACATGGCTACCACAAAAACTATAAGACATTTTCGTACATATGATAAAATAAAAAACACCGATACACCAACTCAAATACAATGCTACATCGATTTACATCAATTTAGTTCGTCTCTCCCAATCAAAGGCAAACAGAATTTACAAAGCTCCTCACAATTTATGGTAACATAAACTGCAATAAATTTGGATTAAATACATAGGAAGAAACACCTTTAAAAATATATATGAAGTTAAAGATAGTAAACGGTAGATCTTGCGATGCATTTCCAGAAAGAAAATGATACAAAGACAAACACAAACTCCCTGACATAGACAAATTACAATTGCCGTTAAGTGATATTATAGAAAATGTATGGTCATTGAGAATAACATGCATTTAACATCAAATAACACGATCCAAAGCTGCAATAAACACCATAAAAATACGAGATCATGTACTATTGATTTCTCATGAAAATTATTGTGACTATTACTCCTGCTAAGAAAAATCAGCAATGAAACTTCACGCTACAAATGAACTAAGTGAAAAACATGCCATTTAGACTTGTAAAAATAAAATTAAATCACTAAATATGATGAATCAGGGTTAACAGTAAGGGCTTGGACATGCAGGGGCAGATTGCTTGAGACTTAAGTTTAAAATATAAGTGAAAGTATCTAAAATGAAGACCGAAAACGATGATTAATTCAGCTAGAACTCGCACCTCTATTTTCTCGATCGAACAGATCTGCTGTATAATCCCTGAACATTTTGATCGCTTTCACTGTCAACACCTCACTGATTCGCAGCGCATGTAACAGCGTGGCGAAATGCTCGCGTATGTATCGCCCGCGTGTTTGCACATGTTCTAATAAACTATCATCATTTTGGGTAGGATCTAAGTAAGGCACTGTCACCGATGAACCAACATGACTTCCATCGCTTCCATTCCTATGCTGTGATTCTTCATTCTTCAACTTTCCAGTAACAATTCCTGAATCTTCAGAAATTATTGCCGTAACATCATTACTCATTGCACTTCTATTTTCTATATTCATTGTTGTATTCTTCTTCAACAGACCACAGTCTGCACAGGACTGAATTGACATTTTCGCTGTTCCCAATCTTTGTCGTTGTCTATTATGCGATGGTTGCTCCTGATCAACATATGCCGAATGTAATTCTTGTTGTGAGCAACGTTCATATCTAAATTATTCGAGCAGAAGTATCTAAAAAATTTAAGAGCTGCAGGATAGTTAAATTAGTCCATCGTTCGAAAACACGTGAAAAAACAAAAATTAGTACGAAAAATATATTCAACTTACCGAAATGCTTTCATATCCATTCCAAATTCTTTCTTGAACATCGTATCCATTTCTGCAGCTGAAAAATGTGGCTCAAGATCCTCCAGCTTCGGCTCAGGAGTCGGAGATTTTTTTTTAGAATGTGTAACACTTCCGCGTTGACGACCGCGACCTCTACGTGACTGGCTTTTGCGCGCCCGTTTCATCCCTGACCGAAAACGTTTTGGTGGACGAATACATTTCTCCTTAAAGCCATTATATGGTTCAAGAATGACTGGGTAAGTTGAAATTAGCTATGATGAATAAGCAGATCAGTGCCCGCACAGTCAATAGCTGGTAACTCCATTACAATTACGAAAAATGAGACCACCCAAAAACAAACATATGAGAAAGATGCCCTCTTCCAATAACCGAATCACAACATCATAACAAAGACTTGATCGATCTTAGTTTAATCCAAAAGTCATTATGTTCATCTAACATATATTTTATTACATGAACATTTCTATCCTCAAAAAAAAAAAAAACAGACCCGGAACAATTTGAGCGTATAATTCATTGGAGGATGAAGCTTCATTGATATATTTGCATCATAGTTTTTTGAAGTTGGAATAATTTTCGGAGGAACTGCTTTAGTAAATGACAAAAGTCGACTTTGCCATTTTTCTTCTCGAACGCTTTCATTGTCGTAAGGCTGACAGTCCTTAAAAAAGTATACTATAATAACCTAAGACCAATAGTGGTGTGTCAATTAAATCATAAAAAATGCAATAACACGTAATATAAAACTGCAAATAAATTATATATCCCAGAAAATTTTAGACCTGCATTCCTTCGCTGCTAAAAAAAACTTAATCTCATTAAAGTTACTGCAAGGTTAACGGCTATGGCAGAGTTCAGCGATCCACTTCGTGTTAGAATGACGATAATTATGAAAAAAATACCTCGAATTGATCTAACAATCACATCTTCAGCCCAAAACTACAAGAGTCCCTGATTCAAGTAAATTCATTAGAAGTAAACTAACTTCTTTGTGACCATTTATCAGTTCGACATAAGATGTAGGGTCACTGTATCTAACAAGATTAAGCATTTGTTTTGTCGCTTCATTTAAATTGTCATGTTCAGCCTTTCGCACGTCGGATAATCTCTGATGAACTGCTCGCATATGACTGAAAATTCCTTTTTAAAAGACACAATTTACTACTAATTGTATTGAACTGATAGCCAAGTCCGGTCATCATATGCATAAACTTTTGGAATGAAGATGTGACGACTGAAAATTCTAACCATTTCTGGATCAGCCATGTGTAAAAGAGTAAAACCGAGGACGAAAAAAACCTGCTGTAATACGCATTTTATGATATAGATACTACATTATGAAAGCAAGGTATGCAACAAACCTTAAAGAATGCAAAGTCCTCGAAAGATTTTTATCTCCTCCAACTCGTTTCTTTTTACGATTCAGTTCATTCTCAATATTCATAAAGAAAGCATCATCCGCATCTACAGCTTCTGGCTTCCTTTTTCTATTAAAAGTGTACTGGCTCATATTGTCATATAGAGCAACAACACTGTTTGAAGACTGAAACATAGGCTACTAACATAACTGCAATAACAATTACTATCAATACGAAACATAGGTAGAAAGACAACGACTAAAAAATGCACTTAAAATCTAAAGAGAATACGACACCCAAAAATAAAATAACTGTCACAGGTCTAGACCTAAATTCGTTGAATACAAGAAGTGAACTCTAGTTTAAAAAATTACAAAACTGATATTGACCAGCATTAGATAACGAATAGCTCAGAATATAAGATTCATTGAATATTTCAATATGCTATAGGCTAAGAAAAAACTAGAACAGAAAGTCATGTTTCTTTATTCATGATGACATGTGGAACCCAACAAATCAACCAACACTAGAGGATGCAACACGCAAAGGTGCAAATGTCTTCAGTAATTGCAACACAATTCGACTTATGTTTACAAAATCGTCATTTTTCCTTTTACTAGATTTTCTGAAGAGAATGAAATGCTATACTTGAGGTACAGAGTGAGATAGTTCAAAGACACCAAATCGGTCTGCAATTTTGATTTCGAACAAATGCTCATCTTTCTTTCTCCTTTTTCTTCCTAAATGCCATTGTTCATTTCTTTCTTCTCTTCCTTCTGTAATATAATGCATGATTCCCCTTGATGTCAGTAATTTGGAACCAGTAAAAAACGAATCTTTAGTAACTGCTCAAGCATTAAATCCAGAACAAGTTTATCACCTATATCATTTTCGACAACAACTTCAATGATTTCCGCTAGAACTTCTGCAACGGCTTGTAGCATTTCGGTTTCTGGATCACGTCGACTCATGCAACCAAAAGACTGCACGCCACGAGATAACCTAACACCTGTTTGTATGCATCTCTGAGATGACGTATGGCCAGTTCCTACTAGGCGACTGTTCGCTCTATGTGTATAAATATCTAAAGCTTCTTCCAGATATTTGTAGACGTATACAGGTCCATTATCAACATTCTTCTCAAAAACATTATCAGAGGTTGACGGTGAACAAATCGGGTAATTTTCAAGGAATTTCTCTGCCTGCTTTTTGGCTGCCGTAAGTGAATAATCATCCAATGAAGCAACCTGTAAATCATCCAAATTCTGGGCACCTAATATAATTCAACATTTAAAACCAATACATTAATATGTAATGGATTATTAACATAAGGAATTCTTGGGTACAAACCAAATGTGGATTTAGTTCAACATCGGCTGTTGCTGTGTGTTTTGTATTACGGAAATGTTCCTGTAACATCCAACGTTTCATATATATTCGTTTCATTATACGTTCGCAACCGGAAATGCGACCAAAACGTTGCCAACGGTCCTTTAAACCAGAACAGAGAAGCATTTGAGCAAAGACTTTGCGATTCTATAAAAATAAATATTTAAATAAAAGTGGCTTTCCACCCTCACAAACCTAATATATATAAAGGTCATCGACAAATAGTTCACCTTATCCTGAACATAACAAAAACAACAGTTCCTTACTTTTTCATAAAATATGTAAAATTCTACAGCTTCTTTAGCATAAGTATATGCATAGATGTCCTTCTCTTAATCGTCTAACAGTCACCGATTATTATAACAAGAAATTTTAATCATATTAACCATCAAAAATACTGAAAGCATAAAACTTTCAAGTGGTTCGAATGCTACTAATTTTTCTGTCAGCGCCAAAAGTAGAAAACCGATGAACGTAACTAATAAACTACTATATTAACCACTGAAAGCAACGAACTATTGCGTCTCATTAGAAGTTTTATACAATTACTACACCTGTTCAGTAAATTGACGACAATGGATTTCATTTTTACCACAATCATTTTGAATATTCGATGTGTCTCCCGATGTGATGACACTTTCTGATATAGTCGATCCAACAGCTTGTTTTGCCGTCACTGTTGCCTAAAACGTAAAACAAACATCAGATTATTGATATCTGAACAGTGAACTACAGACAAAATAACTAAGGGATATGCTTAGTGTAGCAAAAGAGCAGGTATAAATCACAAATAGTTTGAATTTCCCTCTGTCCTTTCCACTATTAAAAACAAAAGACTTACACGAGATAAGGTTTCATCTAAAATAGTTGATGGATCATTTCCATTTATCTTGTCCTCACCAAAAAAGCAAAATGTTGCTGATATATCACATGAACTGTGAAGAAACCGTTGATTGTTTGGGTAAGGATTACTTGGGACAGTCATTTGTAACCTGTAAGAAAGTTTTGTAATTGTAGAACACAGAAAATGAGGGTGGAAGCAAACGAATTATTCAAGCTGCAACTAAAGGAAATGACATCAATCTACTTTTCGAATATTCCCAGTTGTTCATTATAAATCTAACACAAACTTCAATAGTTCCTTCCCTAAAATCGAACGATTAACTGTATTACCGAATAACATACATGCAAAAAAAAAAAAAAAAAAAAAATTATTTGTTCCGAAGAAAATATTTGAAAGCATAAAGGAAACAGCTTTTACAAAACTGAACAAAAAAATCACCCAAATATATGACACATCAAGTACGCAGTATCCTCTATTTTCTGAACTTCTGCATCTTCCATCCATTTTTCGTTTGCCTGAGCTTCTATCGTTTTTGCATCTGCAGAGTTCATTTGTCCATACTGAAATGATGCCCGCTTTTCATCGACAAAACTACTCACCGGCCATGAATTGGAGTCCAGCTCAACAGCTGGGATTCCTAATGCAGATAATTTATTCCGCGGAATTATCTGTAATTAATCAATTCCTTCCAAAAAATTATGTGTAAAATTTAAGCAAGGCATGGATCTGAAGAAACTAGACGAGAGGACTAGACTTGATAAACTTCTTACGATACATATTAGTAAAAAATGGGAATTCTGAAATTAGTTTCAGGAGGTGAGGAAGTTAATGAAATTATGATAGCATTCGTTTAAAATAGTTCAAAATGGTAGCAAATATTTTACTAATAAACAATAAAGGCAAACTTTAGTTTTCTTCATCCTCTTCACCTTTGTATAACTGTCGGAATTATTCTGTTGGGGAATTGACGTTGAAACGCGCTGCTGAAACGACACCGTCCCTGTGCCATTATCTATGTGTACTCGACTGCGCCGTTTCGGCATTTTTTCAGGCACTGGATCTTCTACTCCTCTAAAAAAATTTTCCTGTATTTTGATTCACCTGAATTACCTCTAAAAGAACACATGCAAAATGCTGACAAATGATAAATTCTGAACACAACTTCGCTAAAAGAACTTGATGATCAAGCAGTCTGATGAAAACATGAAGCGCTAAACATTATTCCTGGATAACAGTCAAAAGGAATGATTTAGCACTATGACAGGAACTACTATGTTGTTTTGGAAGGCATGTATCACTAATATAGCAAACATACCGTGATTCACAGTTAAGATCTGCAGATTTCCAAGTCAGTTCATCTTTCACAGTAACGAAGGAGTCTCCAACAACCCGTTCAGTACTTATAAGTAACTGAAATATTTAATAAAAACCTTATTCAGAAATTTAAATATGAGACCAGAGAAATAAACCACACCTTCATTTTTTCCGTATTCGTGCACTCGAAATTTTGCTTTCTCAGTCTTTTTCGTGGTGATACTTCCACGGCTCCAGCAACCGCAACCTTAGATACAATATTAATTACGAATAAACAAATTTGTGATAATTCATGGATACTAGAACATTTATTCTAAAAAAATGCAATCTGTCTAACCTGATCTGAAAAGTTCTTCGTGTTTTGCACAATGTTGCCAATGAGTAGAGCAGGCGTTTTCCTAGCAAAAATTCCACGAGTATCAGGTGATATACACGGTGCTCCACTCAGTATACGACTGTCTGTAGCGTTCGTGCGTTTGAAACACATTAAACTGAAAATGAAATAGAAGATATTGAATGACACATAAGGATGAGCTCCTGCAACAATTAAAAGTTGAAGGAAAAAACTCGCCTTGAATTGTCTTTTACTGCAGTTAAGGGGGACGCCACAACTTCCTGATATGGGTTTGCATGAGCTTCCGCAACAATTAAGCGACGCACTGCAGAGAGAGGGCCTGAAAAAACCGTGAACACGTCAAGAAATACAGAAAGCTTCATATAAAATGGAAGTAGTGAAAATATGAATATTTCGTAGAATGTCTCAAAATAGCCACTATAAAATCTTTTGTTTTAAACTCTTTTACTATAACATCAAGTTACTGTACTTGAACTCTTTCACTGAAACATCAAGTTACCTGATTCGCGGTTTTTGCGCAAAATAGTAGGTCGCGCACTCGGTCCAGGGTAGGAGGTACCAACTATGCCATCATGCTGTCCTGCCGAAATAGGAATACCTGTATCATGCAGTGTAGTAATAGACGCAGTAGAGGCAGTAACAGGTGCAGAACACGTTATGTTTACAGTTGGTGCGGGTATCATGACAGGTTTCACATCCGCTCTTTCATCAGAAATACGTGTTACTACTTTCGCACCACGCAAGAAGTCCTGAACCGAATTTTATAAAATAGAGAGAAGTAAATTTTTTAAAAGAAAGAAAAATTTTTGTCTTTCCCCATCCTTCTGTCCAGTATATAAAACTTGCAGCTTCCTTAGCAGATGTTAGAAGCTAATTTATGCTCTAGGGATGTACAAATATTGTTTGCAATAAAAATACTCATTAGAAAAACAACTTCTAAGACGCATCAAATAAGATAATGAAAAGAAGACGCTGCGTTCCTCAGCAGCTAATACTTGCTTACAAGCTAGAATTACTGAGATAATACGAAACGTACCGCACTGCTTACAACTGGATTAACTCGAATAGAACCTCGAACCGGTATATCACTAACACCAACAACACTTCGACCAGATGACAAATAACGACTTGAAAAGGATGAAATGAATATACTAAATTATCTGATTCTCAGACTAGAATACTATATAACGAAAGCAAAAGAAAAGTTCTACTGGAAAAACATATGCTATAAAAATCTAAATACATGGATTCTAGTACAATTAAATCAACTATGAAAAACAATTACAAAATATGAACTTCAGGTAGAATGTCATACCGTGAATCGATATTCCCACAGTTTGCAAAAGCGGCTGGAGAAGACCGAACAGCGCGTGATTCCTCCAATTCTCGAGCACGTGGCGATAAAGGAAGAACAGGTTGCTGTGCACCTGCTAAATGTAAATTATGTTGCTGCTGAAGATATACAGTCGTCATAGGGCTACCACTTAACTGGGCAATGTCATCTAAAAATAAACATTACTTAAGAAAAAAAAGAACGACCAAGTAAGTATACGATGTATACGAATGTGATGCCATACCATTATTGATAACATATTAGCACTAAAATGTTCAAATTGACAGCCACTTCAAAATTTTCAAAGCATTACAGAAAACCCTACTACAAAGAAAAAAAAAAACCTCAGCTTGCTTTAAGCCATCATTTTGATGATGAAACGACAGCATCTTTTATACAAATCCTAAACTTCCTTAGAAGATGTTGCACATTTTCTTTTTTCTTTTTTGACAGAAATTCATTCCACAGTTACGAAAAACACAATCATCGCCTAAACTAACATGATTTCAAAAAGGAATGGGCAGCTCCAACTGGACGTATGGTAACTAATTTAGAACGACCAGGAACAGCAGCGGCGCACTGGGGAACAGAAGAAACTGTTGTTCCATAATGTACCACTTTTTGACTACCATTTGAACAACCTGCTGGAAATGGCGCATTTGCTTGGCTCCTTATGTACGTCTATAAATAAAAGTGCTTACCTAACAAACTCTACATAATAAATAATACACACTGAGGAAAAAATGCAATAAGCCCGCTTCATATAATAAGGACAACAAATTCAAACTAGTGATCCTCTAGAAATATAGGAACTAACCTTCATAAATTGACGTGAATTCTGCTGCAAAGCAATACTCGGCACAACTGGAGTAATTCGAGCTATGGGAACATTAATTGACTGTTGAAAGAAACGTCGACCATCTCTCTTAAAATTGAGAAAGGAATATTTAAGCATTCGATAACTGAAAAAGCTTAATCATCTGTATGAGCAGAAATTGTGAAAAAAGCAAACAAAATATATTAGACTTACTCTTTCCACTTCGTCAACAGACGGCATTGTCTCATCGCAAGTTAAATCTGAAACTATAATAATAATAATAACGTGCCACGACCACGCCAACTTTGCAATATCAATTTTGTAGTATGAAGGTCAAGTTTGTCTGAAAGAAAATCGAAGACACAATTTTTGAACTTACCACGAGACATAGTAGACCGTTCTACGACGAGCTCTACATCAAACGGACAAAAGTTTCTGCAAAAGAATACACTTCAAACCACTGACCGAAAAGTTACTATACTACACAAACGACAAACGGGTCACGGAAACCGAATAGTCAAGCTACAAAACGCGAAATGTCGAAATCCCCCCAAAAAAATGATAATTGACTGTAAAGCATTTAGATTCCAAATGTTACAAATGAAGTGCAAAGGAGATGAAGGTTTCAAAGAGGGATAATGAGGAAGTGATGAGGAAGTGTAGATAACATTAATTATCATCTTCACGAAATTATGGACGACAATACAATTCAGGTCGAGATAAAGAACAGCGTCGCTAAGCACATAAAAGCAAAGGATGTATAATGATAACGATGAACCAAATTTCAAGCAATGGACAGGATGCGAACAACCTTGTAAGATGGGTGTAACAAAACAACCAATACTATAGGGAAAATGCAATGATGAAGTGTGCTTCTTAATTGTAGCATCACCGTATGTGTTTGCGTCACCAACCTTGTTCTTAACCGGATGTTTCTGAAGTAATAGCGGGAAATATAAAACGAAATGTAATCAAGAAGTGATATCCGGAAATAATGCACTGGAAATTGCAATAGCCAGTGAACACAAATTTCACGCGACACAAATTCACGAGCAGCAGAAAAAGAAAAACGACAGCAACTATTGCAAATATTGCGCCCACTCGATGCTATTGAATTTACTGACAGCTGCAATTCTGATCTCGTACTCTCTGCAACCAGCACCTTCCTCTCTGTCCTATCCTCGTCTTTTCTATTCATGTGGGGAGAAGAGGAGATACCAGTTTTGCTGTTTTATTGAGAGGCAGAGAAAAGAACCGAGTGCTGTGCAGTCCTCATGGAAGAAGGTAAAGGTGCTTACAACTGTTGCTGGTAAATGAAAGGTGGTACCATAAAAGGTCGACCCACGTCACGCATACCTCCTTCTCCTCTTTCTTGTTCAATTCGGTATCCATATATCTTCACTGAGACGAATCATCAAACATATTCTTCATCTTTTCACTGAGATTAATTCTCATTCAAGCACTAAGTTTCGTTTTTTGTTTTTTGCTAGCTGCAGATATTTCGGGGAAACAAATTGTAAAAGACGATAAAAGCATGCTTCATTAGTAAAGTGTATGTTGATGTTACACACAAAAACAAACAGTTGTCGAAATGAGTAGTCAATAAGTATTTCTTACTGAAACGGTCGATAATTTTGACGTAGTACGTCGATCGTAGAGACTGGCAGACGACGGCATGCGGTGGGATGGTGGCTTTGAGCGGATGATTGCGAGAGAGTCGCAGAGAAGCGTGGCGATAACGAGAAGTTTGTGTATTGCCTTAGAAAAGAGGTTGCACGAAGTTCGATGTATTCTGGGTAAGGGATCTTTTATGATATGTATCGTCACTGGATGGTATAAATGGCTAGTAACTTGGTCAATTCATTCACATTATCACTTAATTATGGAGGCAAGAGGGATTTACTCAGCTGCCAATATATTTGTTTAGTGTTGCGCTTTGTGCCACAAAGACTAAATCGTAACTTTCGATAGTTTAGCTCCTTTTCCGCTCACTTGCATGCTAGTACTTCGTCCTGCATGTTAATCTGTTTGCATTCTCTGTCGTAAAAATCATCCGCTCAGTGTACTACAAAGTAGTACCAACTGAATTTGTGATGAGTTCATAAATAGAAATTAGTTCCTATGGCTTTTTAAATATGCAAACCCATACAATTATATAATAACATCTGAAATAAGAGCCAAGTTTAATAAGCATAATAAGAGCTAAAAAGACATATTTCCTTAAATTCATCACCTAAAGCGAGACTTGTAAAATACAGTTCCCAGTCTCATATTAGGTGATAAATTTCATATATTAACGCAGTTGATCCTGACCACTTCAGCCAAAATTAAGACATGGTATTCTATTATTCCTACATAAAGTAGCTATTGATTATATCATAGCAAATCAAGAAGGCAAACATCTGAAATGAAGAAGATAATAAGGAAATTGGAATTGTCAGTGTACAAAAACCCTTTCACTAAAAGTAACTTTAATGAGCCAGTCTGAGAGAATTTTCCAATTTTTTTTTTTTTTTTTTGAGTTTGAATTCTATGTTCAATGTCATGCTCTTATTAAGTCATTAAACATGTAACATTTCCTTGTACCTCGGTAATATACGTAATATTACTGTTTTAGCATAAGTTATGTATGCAGTATGTTAAGCCTTAAATTTCTACTTTCCACATTACAAATCACCTGCATATTCCGATAACGAAAACCTGCTCCTTCCCATAATTAACTACGGACAACAGAACTCCCTCAAAGGATTCGAAATCACCGGACTTCTGTTCATCTCTGGACTGAGCGCTAAAAAACTTCATACGGCTCTTCATGTGAAATTTATTGTCCCCAGTTAAAGGAAGTAACGAGAAACATCTGAGTCAGAAACGTAGACTGCAAGGCTTTTTTTTCGAACAGTTGGTACTGTTTGGTGTTTTTACTATAGAAAGGATTTGTGTGTTGCTTTGAGAAATTTCAAAGTATGAAATATTACACTCAAAAATGATTGAGAATTCGAAGACAATACTTCGCTCACTGTCAGTGCAAATGAGAAATGTTTTAGAATCAATAACTTGTTTAGTACTTGAAGCCTGAAATTTTTCCTTTCATTAGCTTTCTGTTTCAGAGCGGAGAAAATTTGGTTTATGATGACACTTGTACTCGATGGAATAGCACCTGAACAGACGCTGGTCCTGTTGAAATTAGAAGATGGACGTGATCTTCATCAGGCACTGAGGGCACTCGATTTTCGAGAGGTGGTATTACTGATTATAAAACTGATACTGTATGTGCAGGCAATATATTTGTGGAATTCAAGAACATTCAACCTTTCAGTGCAGCGTCTTCGGGTCTTCACCATGCGAGATCCTCTGTATTCCAAATCGACATCCTCACACTTTTTCACTGATATGTGAATAAGGTGGAGAATAAATTGATACTTCATATTTCACTTCATTTTCTTTTCCCTTTTATGTTAAAGTGTAGTCTTCAATTCTTCCCAGTTATTATGTTTTGAGATTGGTTTTAGCAATTTGACAGTGAAAGTCTTTTTACAGTTTTCATGTCCCAAACACTTAATCTTTTTTCCATTTTGACGAGTTCTTGTCTTTACCGATGATTTTCTGTCTCATGTGGAAAGCTATATTTTATACATTGTAAAACATTTACTGATTACTTTCGTGCCAACTTACTCGGTGTTTACTTCCTTCAAACTTCATTACATGATATGTCAGTACTTTCTTTCTGTGCACTTTCAAATTTGTATTTGCGAATCTAGGTAACAACTTCAACCACTATCGTTGTTAAGGTACCTGTTGGGTTTCGTATGAGGGAATATACTTGCGAGGAATATACTACACTCATATTATCTCCATAGGTTATTGTTACCAATAATTGTTCCAGAAATTGTGGAACTGTTACTTGGCACTGTCTTCCCCATTCTTAAATCCTAAGCACAAAGTGAGTTCTAGTACTTTTTTATACCTGCGAGAACTACTACATCCCTCTTTGAAACTATGCGATCGTTTCTTGGATTGCGATCGTTTCTTGGATTGGAGATATCCTAACATGTCTGAATATGCGTGCGTTATCTCTCAGGAAATATTCGTCCCTTACTTTCTATAAACTCCATGCGTTTGATTTTCTTTTTTATTTATCTTATTTATTTACTCAACATTTACTTGTTTGCCTGTATTCCTATCTGTAAAATTCCACTCAAAATTCTTTCATCACCATGTGGTCGTATTTTATATGATCTTTGATTTCGTTATAGGACTCCAAATATAATTATTATCATTTGCCGTGGAAAGACGCACGCCGGATAATTTCTGAGGTTGTAATTTGTTTGGCAGAAAAAAGCACAACAATTCATAGGGAGCGAAATTTTTGGGCATTAAAAAAACCTTTATTCCATATGAAATAGTTTTCCTCACTCTCACCAAAATCGTTATAAAACGTCTCCATCTTTTGATACATTTGTGAATAAAGCAGTCGGTTATTTATCTCTTAATAACTTCTGCAAGAGTCCACAGAATTGAGAATATGTGCCTTCATGGTTTATTCCTATCGATAAACATAACAGATTTTATTCCTACCGATAAGCATAAGGATCAGGTAGAAATTATACATCTAAGAATTCACGCTCACTACTGGAAAGATCTGTTGCTATCTTAAATTGTTCTTTTGCTTTGCTACATTGTGATTTCATTAAAATAAATTGACTTAAGCAGAATTAATCTGCCAATAAAAATATCAATAGTATCAACCTTGTTGTGTTGGAACTTCTGGTTATGTTAAAAGTGTAGGCTGCATTTTTAACAGCTTTTCTTGAGTCTTTTCAAAAAGAAACATTTAATTGTTTCACCCACTTACTAGTTGTTACACAAAAGCTGAAAATGCAGGATTATTTTTATGAAGTTAAGATTCTTTTAGAACTGTGTTGTCGATATTAGCAAAAATGGTTTACGAATTGTCGTGGATGACCAGAATTGTGTTCAAGGAATCGCTTACTTTAAAAGCGATTTATTTGCAGAGTTTATTCTAAATGAAGATGTTGTAACGTTTCGCATTCCTCTCTGTATTTTTATGGTTATTTTTGTCCACTTCACGACTTACTTTTCCTTTCTGTTACGTTTTTCTATTTTCATCGCTTTTCTACGAATTATCAATTTGCCACAGATATTAAGGAGTGCAAAATATCGAGTTACTACAATATAAGTACTCTCCCCTCTTTTATTTGTAGGAATGCTTAAGCGCCTTCGGTGCTGGAGTCAGTACAGTTCTGAAAATGACTTACGATGGTTACGGTGAACCTCTCAAAGTCATGCTCGAAAAGGATGAAATTGTTGCAAGATGCTTGATCAAAACACAGAATCCAGAAGTAGTAAGTGATTTCCAGTTTTTTTGATGAATTTATTAAACTAAAACAAAGAGCGAAAGATATTTCTGATGTCAGCATGCAAATCAATTCAGGTACTTGATTTTGATTTCAATCCTGCCAGAGTTGCTGCAAAAGTTATAATGAAGCCATGGATGCTGAAAGAAACATTTCATGAGCTTGATCAGAGCAGCCCATGTGTTGGTTTCAGAGTTGACCAGTTTTCATTGAGTGTAATCACGAAAGGAGATCTGGGTAAAATCAAGGTTCATTTTACACTTAGGTATCATATGTAGATCTATTTTGTGATACACTTGCAACACTACGTAGTTTTTCGATAATTGAAGTTACGGGTCGCGAGTATCCGACGACTTTCATTATGTTTAATTATCGAAGTACGTTGAGCCTACATTTATTTGCAGACGAAGTTTCCACATTATTCTGAGCAAATCGAACTGTTGGAATGTAAGCAAAATGTCGAGTTTATCTATAGACTGAGTCTGGTAAAGCGAATGACTCCTTCGTTAGACATCTGCAGTAAGGTTAAGATATTATGGTATAAGGGTATGGTCACTTAACTTTCTATAAAAACTGACTCGATAAATTTCGTGAAAAGATATTTTATTGCGTGACTTTTTTTAGTTGTCTCTTCGTATTGATCATCAAGGGATACTGTCTATACAATTCGTGGTGGAGCATAATGGAAACAGCCATATCTTTCTTGAATTCTTTGTAAGTTTGTTTTTACAATATTCCATACAAGAAACTACCAAAATATCTGGAGATTGCAAAACAGATATAGCTTAGGAACGGTTTTTAAAAGAGGTGATATGGCCGAATTGACTAATTCCGTAATGCTAGAAGTCAGCTGCTTAACTTTTCAGTGTATACCTGATATCCCTACATCAGAAGAAGAAAATATGTCCATGGATTAATGCTGCAATTTATTTGGATTATGATCGCTTTGGAAGAAAATGATTGTTACAATTTTTTCGCTGCTTAAAACATAGCAAACCGGTAGTTTGAGCTCCATGAAAACAAGTTATATATCTCTTGCAATTGAGCCTCCTTAAACATAATGTTATGATTAGGAAAACAGTGAGGAAGCTATACCTAATCTGTTCAAAGATTTCAGGTCAGAATTCGTTTGGTTTCTTAATCTTAGCTTTAATAAATTATAAGTGTTTCATTTATTTGGAATATTTATCATCATATTCATCGGTACATGTTTTACATGACCGTTGACAGTTTTCCATCATAAAACTGGAAAACAATCCTTTGCAGAATCCAACATTTTTCCAATGAGTGCAGAAACGTTTCCTATCACTGCACAGTTTTTGCGTAGAAGATACTTCAGCAGGATTTATTTTTGAACTGATTAGCTTTCTCCATGCAGTTCCGAACGATTGTTTCAATCTGTGATTTTCAAATCTCAATTTTTTTAACATTCAGCGAACGCTAAAGATTTGAGTGAAACTCACGAAAGACTAAAAGATTATAAGTTAATTAATAAGCCTTCACATAAATCCATGAAGGTATGTACTGTATGTACTATCAGTGACCGGAAAGTCCTGATTAGACATATGCTACGTGGAGAGGTAGAAACTAGGAAATCAATGAATTGAAAAAGAATAAAGATGTCCTATTCTTACCACAAACCCACCTGCTGAATTTCTTTGTTGTCGCCTCTGTTGTCATAGTTAGGGTTGTAGTTGGTAATTTTGTTGTTGCCGCTGTTTTATTGCTCAACATCTCTATTGATTTGCAAAAACCACATGATTTTGAGCAGAAAGCCTGCATGAATGCATTCGAAATTGTACAGTGACCATTTTGCAGAAGTGTAAAACAATCTAGCCGTTGGTCTACACATGGCTGAACTGAAATCTTGCTTTAAATTAACTGGGATGTACAGTATCTGATTCTGTTAAAGATATAGTGAGCCTATGTAAGAAGATTTCAGTGTATTATTAATTATCGCACCTGTGAAATTGCTGCACATGCCGCAGCTTTTTGAGCAGTAGTGCTTCATCCATCGCGGATTACCTATACACCATCCTGAACAGTAAGAATGGAGAGTATCATGAAAAATTATATATCAGAAATAGTATGCCAACCGATGCACAAAGGGAGGGTGCTAGTTGTAGACCTACTGAAGAATGTACAGCAACAATTAGAAATCAGAACTGGTCAAATTATTCTAGTACTAACACCGTAACTTAAAACATTTTGAAAGTATCGTCACTGAGTGAAATCTTTCAAGTGATAGAAGTTCCTAATTGACATTGAAGTGAATGACTTCAGGTTTTAGGAATTTATAACTCACAGAATTACCGTAAGTGACGAGTTCGTCGCAATCCGAACGAATGTTTTTACAAGACTCAGTTATTATCAGGTGTATGGATGCATTTGTGGGTTCCTGACTGATTTCAGATGCTGTAGTTGCTACTATTCTCTGTGTTTCAGTTACACCTGGAACTAACAGAACTGGGGGTTCACTGTTTCAAAAAAAGTGGGATCAATTATTGGTATTATGCGCAACTTTTAATTTAAATCTTAAATTTTGTGCTGAAATCTTGATGCAGTCTTCATTCTAATGGTTCTATCATTCACATCAAACTTTTGACCTCTTTACTATTGATCTGTAAGAAAAAGATAAATTTCAAATATTTACGTAATGAACAGTTGTAAAGTTTATTGATTTTGAATATATCGAGCGTGCTGAAATTCAATCGCTGACCAATAGAAACAGGGATTTTCGGCACTAACGTTGGTTGACCATTGCGACTAAATGCTCGAGGTCCATAATGCATAATCGAATCGTAATCATAGTCAGCACCGAGTGAATCGACCATGCCGTGATCATATTTTTCAAATTGCCCTGCAAATGGGATAGCGTGATAGCGTTGAAGGAAGATAGTAATAATGAACAAAAAAATCCTAAATAAAAGAACAGGTTAAAACAATGGAATTAGAACTAGTGTCGCTTTATTTGTACAAGAACAATCAGTTGAAATGTACTACCAAAAGAACTAACCCTGCATTCCAGGTTGTATATTTCCCCAGAGCACTGTTATGTGCTTATCTCGATCAGTTCTGGACTGTTCATGGAAAAACCCAACCGCGTGCATTAGTTCATGCATTACGATGCCCTTTTGTATGCACCCCGTACCCAGTGATACCGCTTGTTTACCTCCTAATAGCAAAATTAGTAAATTTAGGGAAACTCTGTTCAAAGTATTTAAATTTGTGTGGTAAGAAAAATGTTTTAAATTCATTTCATGCCTTGTACTTCGGCATCTGCTTCATTACATGATTGTAGGCGGAATTTTAAGTTCATATCGGAACATCATATGCGATAAAAATGTGAAACAATTAAAACAAGAATTCAAAGAAAAATAGTAAGAAAAGGTATTTACCAGTTTTTCCAACCATTGAATAACAACCTCGATCGGGCACTATGTAGATATAATCATAATCCTTAACAGATCGTGGTACCCAACGAACACATGTATGTTTCATATATTCCTCCATTGCGGCTGCTATTATTGACCGACTGCAATCTACCATTATTCATGCATTAACATATCATATTTCATTTTTATTATTAATCGCTGTGAATAGAATTCAAGATGATATTCTGTGTGCTAAATCTAATTTCATAAGGTACAGAATTCTCTTTCATACGATTTTCATATGCTTCGGAAAGAAAGAGCACATAAAGTAAATGTTCTTCAGAACATTCTGAAATCATTCCAGTACATCGCACTCAGTTTGTTGCATCAAAGATGTATAAGAGTTAATTGGAGAATAGCATCAGTTCTCGAAAAATCTCATCCAACGAATTGTTAAACTTCTTATTCCTGATTAAAAATTAAATGCAAATAATTTTAGCACTTTTCAGTAATTTTTAAAAGTAATGAGAAGTGTTACCTATATGGACTGTATTGGCTACTTATAGCATATGGTATTCGGGCACTAGGCCACAGTTGGTGTCGATTTCGTACCGCATTATATAGTACATTGTTTTGTGAATTTATATCGTCGTTATCAACATTTCGATAGATCTGAAGATATGGTGACGATAACAAATTGAATAATGTGCAAAGAGTATAATGGCATATCGTTTATATTATCTAATGGGCACTGCAAAGCTGCATTTAATTTTCAAAATCGAAGTACATGTAATGAAATATTCAGTCAGGAAGAATGACCTTTTAAAAATATATACTATATTTCTGAATTGTGATTAAAATTTCAACAAAAAATACTATGCTAGAAAAGTCACAAGACTGAGGTTAGCAACGCTAATGTTTCCAAATAAAAGTTCAAAAAAAAAAAAAAAAAAAAAACAGTGCTGAAGCGCTCGAAAAATGAGCTTACATTTGCCAAATCAATGACATTTATATCCATATCACCCTCAAATTTCTCGGTGTTATAAAGAACCCAGTCATCACTATTTTGCCAGTGATCATCAAGCTCTGAAGCCATTGCGAAGTCAGTCGGCGTTAGGAATGTCTCATAATCAGCCTTCCGCCGATTGAAATACTATAATTGAAGTAAATACTATAAATTTTTGTTTTTTTTTCGGCCTGGAAAAATAGCAAAAAACAACAACTTAAACTATATTTTTTCAAAATTTGTTAAAATAAAATTTTACTTGTTAAAAAAAAAACTATGTGTTATATTCAGTATTAAATTTTGTATAGGGAATGTATAATGCATTTCATACATATATTTTCCGTTTAATGACGTTTGTGAAACTGACTTCACAGTGGCTAAAGCGTTCATTATAGCCAACCTTTAAATCATCCACATCATTCATTGCAGTTACAGCTGTGTGTAAAATTGACTGATGTGCAATGACATATAAACTTATTTTTAGAAAAATCATAGGTCTACGCTTCGCTGCAAATATTACTGATATACTTTTAATGAAACACTCCTACGATAGTTGTAGGGAATAATGTGAAAATATTCTTCGGAATTGAACCGCATGACAATATTAGCTATTATCCGTGTAAAAGTGATGAAATTGTAGCAACTGCAGTGCAACATATCTCATATTCTTCTATTCACGTGTGAGTGCTATTTATTACTCTATCCACTGTTTTATCAGAAATTTAAAAAATTTATTACAGATCTGCAAAATAAAAAAAGGTTACGGGGGAGTTTAGCGAACTGTTTGGTGTAGTTTTAAGTTATTATTTGGAAACTTTTAAAAGAACTGTTGTTTTGTCGTTTTTAACTCCTCATATGAGATTAATAATATAAAAATTTAATCAAAACAAATATTGCTAAATTTCTATTCTTGATTAAAAACATTATGTTTGTCGATTTTCTCCTTTTTGTTGACGTAAGAATGAGAGGGTCAAATCAAGCAAACTAAAAAAGTTTCTAAACAGAAGCAAAACTCGTACATCAAGTTAAAGTGGACTTAAAATAAAAAGTTCATTTTTCATTATGAAAATGGCTCTACTCCTTCACTTAATATAAACATTTTCATTTCCATTTGCTTTGAATGAAAGATTTACAACTGATTTAGTAGCTATAAATGTCGCCAAATTTAAGTAAAACGTTTGGGGAACAGAAAAGAAGTTGTTGGGAATATACAGACAGGTGTTCGAAGAGATAGTTGCGGTTGGTTACTAATGTCGACAATACAGATATCGAACTTCTTTTACATTCAAAGTAAATAAAACTAATAGTGTATGATGTGGAGATCGTGTTGGCCCAAGGAAAACCAGCAATTTGTGTCGTGCAATAGACAACACAGACCACCAAACATTCAAATCCTACACAGAGTGGATGCTACTTATCTAATATTGCACGCGAAGTGCTTCAAAACCAGTACCGACTATTGCAAGTTACCCAACAGCTTCTGACCTATTAATGGATTTGAATTGCTGTCTCACAATTCAGAAACTAGAAAACCTAGTTTTAATTACTAACCCTTCACTCTGTAGCTTCCATAGTTGAAAAAATGAGATTGAGAAAATGGTACTAGACTTCATATGCGCTTACTTCACTTGTAGCCTTCAAATCAATATAGTCAACCAAAAGAACAAATCTAGACTTGTAGCGCAGCTTAACCATGTAGAAATAACAAAATAGGTGACCAGACACGAAGTGAAATGCCTATCAGTAAAGATTATATGTCCTTTATACAGGGTGTATAATATAATCTCGATGGTCTTACCTTAGCAACAATCAGTTTTGATAGATCTATTTCCAGCATTGTTATTTGAAAGGAGTATAACTGTATTAATATTCTAATCACTTTGAATTTTTAAATATATTTAGCAAACCTGCACAACGTAATCAAAAATGTTTGTAAAATGTATGCATTTCCTCACTGCAAGAAAGCAAGATTTGTCCACTTAATTTTTATTTTTCTATTTATCTTAATCGAGCATTGCAAACTGCATGGAAAAATAAAGTTACCACATAACTACAAATTATATAAACCTCATCTTGTAAGCCTCTCAAAGGTACAAAAATAAAATAATTGAAAAAAAAAATTCCTTATAAAGTCAGAACCTTATACAAATATAAGTTATATCATAATGACATGGAGCAATCTGATGTCACATGCCACAAAGAAAATAACTGAAGTATAGTAGCGATAAATTATATAACAACAAAAAATATAAGCAGCAATAACACAACAATTCCGCTGTTTTCGAAATCAACAATTTCAAACCTGGATGATTCTTAATTCCCTTTGCAGAAAGCAAATTTTTAATCAGCTGTAAAACACAATCGTTCAGACCAACATATAGACAAAACAGTGAAAGTGACACATACACTTTCGCAACAATAGTTCATTCATTTGATTAAATCACCCGATACCAAAAACATAATCTGCTTTAAACTAAGTTTTCTGTAGATAACAATCGCTGAACATATTTGCTACGCATTAACAGGATGTTTTGAAACAACAGTCTTAAAATTTAATTTTTCATAATACTACGGAAGTTGACGCAATAAGAGTAGTAATTCTAATTAAAAATTTTTTCATTTAGCTGATCTATATCTGTATATCATTAAACACTTTTTTTTTTTTTTTTTTTTTTTTTTGCAAAAATTTCTTTACCGTTCGTATTTCCGCAGTCATAGAACCTAAAAAATCTATCAAGAAAGATATTTTCGAAACCTTTCGGTTACAGCAATAATAATGTAGATTGCAATATCCACATGAAATTCATTTGCTTTTCTTCAGCGGAGCTTCCTGATCATATTTCGACTTACTGCTGTACCATAGTATAAACGGAATAACTGTTGATGGTGCAACCAACATCAAAAATACCAACCATACACCCACTTTCGCCGAAAACTTCCGATCATAATCTTTCCTTCGATAAATATATCCTGAAGATATTCTTCAATTCTAAAAAATCAAGTTTCACTTTCCGAAATGTGCATTATATGCTACTATACTTATTTTCGCCTGATCGATGCTGCGTGTCCCATCGTTAGAGTAAGCATAAATACGAATCTCTGTACTACTTCACGAAATAAAAACATCAAAATATGGCATCATTCATTAAATGAAAATAAAAAGACCTTCTCCCGGAGCCGTTGTATAGCTGACGCGCACTTCCTTAGCATCTTCAGTTGGATAGTAAGTTATTTGAGCTGATGAATAATTAAATGCACCAACAGCTCGTGGACGCACTACTACTGAATGTGAAACATTATTGCCCGGAGCTATTCTTTCCCAACGTACCTCAAATTTAAAGTTTTTTTCATATCAGCAGCTTTATTATAATAACAATATTATAACCAGAAGTTAAAGATATTTAAAATTATTAAAAATATCTGCGCACTAAAAAACCCGATGAAGTGTGAAATTACCTGCAAGAGACCTTGTATAACGTCAAAAGTTTGCGTAGGGAAACCATCTCGATCATCTAATGCTACACGTAAGGCAGCCTGAAAAACTTATTCAACAAGCATACTATCACTCCTTCTATTGACTATATCTTTTAAACTTATTTAAATATAACAACAGTTTCACAAGGCAAAACAAATGTTCGTCAAGTATCCATAAAACGATGAACGGTACTTGACCTTTGCATCCATTTCTTGTTGGGATCTGGTAAACAGTAATAATGAAAAAACGTTCATTCACTATTAATAATGTGAAAACTTATGCAATGAAAACATTCATTATAATATCCATTCTTACCTTGTCACCGACGTTGTATAGACGATAATCAATAATATAATCCATCCCTTCAACTGCATATTGTGATAGTGTAAATTTTGATGCAACAATATGTGCTGAGTCATTCATATCTGTATCTTCTCCATACGTGATACTTACATACAGCATTAAAAACGCTGACAATTTCCACCTCATCTTAAAGCACTGATAATTATATATAAAAACAAACACACTCCAAAACAAAATACATACATTTTCACATCATCTGAAGAGATTTGCAGGGAATGGAACTAAAGTGAAAAACCCTTAAAGTACGAAAATTATTACATGAATATACTCTATGAAGCTTCAAGTCAGACAACAGAACAGCACATATAAGTATTTCAACCAATGAATGATCAATAATCGGATCATTGATCGCCGCTACCGTAAGCCTTGACCAAAGAGAGAAGGACCACACTCCAGTCTCATTTATTCAAAAGAACAATTTTGCTACGTAATTGCATAATAAAATTTACCAATGTTTTAATAGTTTACTTGGCAACACTAAAATCTCTCGAAAATTTACCGAAAAATCATACTATAATTAATAAAACTTCAACTATACGTATATATCATTTCCATTAAGAGACATAGATCCAAACCAATGAACGGACGGCATTTCTTTCAGTACCTCGTCACTACATCCACACCAATATCAGCCTCTACATACCCGCTGCGTCTTGCCTTCATGTGACGTCGACAGTCCGACGTCTCCTCTCTACCTGCAGTACATTTATAGAGAATTTGATGAAATGCACATATGAGCTACACAAACTGCAACTACGATGTGCAATTATTACGACTCAAGAATCATCACTGGCTTACTGCCGTCTCAGTGCGAAATGCGATTACTACTAGGTTTTGGTGAGTTGTGTACCTTGTTTAGTTTGGTGAAAATCGGACAACGACGCGACATTGCTAAAATTCACATGATCGGAATGGTATGCACCACCAGCTTCGGTAACGGTTAATTTACCTGGTTACACCGTTAACGCTCACACAGAAACTGAGACTGGAGGGGAAACAATAAGAGATGGTAGCGCACGGAGAGCGAGAACACTTGGGAGGGAATAAAAAACCAACGAAAATAATGATAAGAATATGAAGCAGAAACTAGATTGCAAGTTAATTGATTTTACTATGGAAAATAAATCGAATCTATACATTTAATAACTGATAGACGCATCACGGATTCCACCACATCCATATGGAATGAGTGGATGAACGAATGTATAAAACCAATGAAGGTAATAAGTTAATGTTATTAAAAAAGATCCGCGCCATAGGGCCTAAAGATTATGGAGTAAATCAGAAACGCTGATAACTAGAATCTTGTCTTGATGTGTTTTCACTTTTTTTGAGGAAACCAGTTCACAATTTATACCATAATATACTTTGGTCATGTCAAAGTCTTCGTTTTAAATGGCTCTTGTTTAATACCACTTTGTTTGCTTTTATATCATCTTAATTTTATCCTCTTTTCCAATGCTTCGTTCTGTTTCAGTTTAATTTTCGTTTGTCTTGTTTTTCTAAGAATGAGTAACACAAAACATAATTCTAGTTTTCAAGTCACTTTAATAAAAGATTCAATTTCGTCGAATTTTCCCTTGAAGTAGTGTCGTAAGATTCATAAATTTTCTAGAGATTTTGGATAATCATAGAATGTAACGGCAACAAATATATGAAAGCCACATCCATATCAAACTGCACTAAAATCTATCGAAATATATCAACGCAAGAAAAAAAAATACTAGCGCAGCATATTATATCAACATATAGCTTTTCGACTTCCAAACACAGAACCTGCACGCGCCTATTAGCATAACTATAAAAATCTAAACATTCGCTTGCTAAATATGTCGTAACGTTTATCAGTAATTGACAAGAGCTACTGGATTTTTAATTATTTTTGTTTGTAAAAACTTCAAATACATATTTCCAAAATAAATTAGGAAAAAAAACTACGATGTTCATCAAGCTTTTGGAGGAATATCACAAGTGTTATCTTTGTGATGCTTCATCATGTTGGTCAGCTTTTTGTCAACATAGTTTGCTGGAACAATGTATCCAGCAAACGAACGACGTCCAATAGCTTCACCAACAAAAAACCAACAAATTATTTCCACTGCAATACATGTTCGCACTAGTGTATCCTATAAAACGCTCCTATAAAACGCACTAGCGCATTATATATACAAAGTGAGTCCGTTTATCAAAACAGTCAAATTCTCTTCTACCGAAGCAGTTCCTATCCTTGAACATTTATGGGAAAAAATCTAGTCAGTGATAACTAATAAAATTGTTATGCCGCACAGCCGCGTTTTCGTATAAACATCATATTCATCATGATAACCTCGGCAGTATAAGGCGACCCCATTTTTAATTTCTTTACTTCAAAATTTATTTATCCCGTTACAACAAAGTTTTGAAATCTATTGAACAAGTTCTGGTCTACAAAAAGTGATATGAAAGGAGAAAATAGTAATTTACCATGACGGTCCACTGAATATATGATCTGCTTGTAATGGCATCCATCATTTGCTTGAAATCTTTCTTTATAGTAGGCCAATCTTCCAACGTTGGTGGTTTTAATTCCTTATGCCAACAATCTTTCCACAATACTTTTCTTCGTGGAAGCTTAGAAACAGAACGCTTGCAAGAGTATTAAAATTTCAATAATCTCAAAAAGTCCTGACAGAGAACATATTCCACTCTGAAGACCTTGGCACAAAAACCCCTTTTTTTAAGGCATATAAGATGTTAAGATCGTATAATTTACGAAATCATTCTTTTATCTCTCCCCTACAGTTACAAAAGGAATCAACATCTTTCCATTTTCACTAAAGTAAAATAAATAAACGCTCAGTGTAATCACCCTTAACTGTTCTGTTGATTACCTGAGTCAGCTGATAACGGTACAAGTAGCCCGCAGCATTTGCCAGTTTTTCGATGAGACCTATGTGTTTTGACATACCTAAAAAGTGAGTAGTTAAGGCAAACAACACTTAAAACTTAACAAATCCAAACTGTAACCGACGAAGCAAAACACTGAAATAGGCGACCTACTCGAGTCTTACATGATTGCTTCAGGTATACTACATACTTAAGCTATCAAATAGGATGATTGGTTTAGGTATACGTTACCTACTTAAGCTAGCTCAAATACATTTTAATCTTATTCCAACGAAATAGCAAACTTCTTCGACAGTTGTCCTATGTCTACAATGCACATCTCTAAAATAACAGGTACTATAAAACGGGAAAGCATATCGCTATATATTCTAACGAACGCTTTCCAGGACGATTTTTTCGCAACAATTTAATGTCTGTATAAAAAAGCGGGGTTCTGGGACGGAAATTAACACTACTGAGAAAAAATGTCGCTCAGTATTTCTGAATATATACTAGATTTGAAATGACAATACAAAGAACAAAGAAGAAAAATAAAACTCTTCCCCTTCTCTTATCCCCGCCAATCACTCTTAACAGCTCCCAAGAACAACCAAATCGTTGCACTGCAATACGCGCATCACTCGTATAGGCCCAGTCGTATCCGAACAATTCTTCATAAAATTCGAACTCGACTAGACATGATGCTTACCAGAATACAGACGGGTCAGTTCAGTGTGGGTCATCGTAAATGAGAGTTGGTTGAGCGTATTTCGTGCTGTTATAAGGTGGAATGGATGGAGTAAATATATTCGTCGGTTTAGTTTCCTAAATGTGGCTATTATGAGCGTGGATGGGACCACTGCCTTGAAGAATTTAAATAACATTTACAACAGCATCCACAACTTCATCGCTTTGTAAGTTATTTCCCTAATTTCTCACTTATTTTAGATGGAATTGCTTTGACGGCTTTATGCTAAACATATTTCAGGATTTCTTCGGTTTGATGGTTTCATCCTAAACATATTTCAGGGTTTCTATGTATAGTCATGTCCAGCACGAGATGCTTGCAAGAAGCGTGGATTTATTTTAACCTTTTACCCTATTTCAGCTGCTTCCGTTCCACAGTTCGAAGCATTTAAGTTCAGTGACTACTCTCGCCATTTTCTGTTATAATGTCTTAATTGAGGTTCCGATATAGCTTGATAAAGACGGATAACAGCTTTCAAATTACAGAGCTGAAAAGGGAAACAGTTCGGATATCGCATTAAAGCTACGTCACTTGGAAGCATCACTGGAACAGTTGAAAGAAGCCATTGATTCTACTTCTGATATTATTGGGTATGACAGCTTATGTTGTTGTATGGTGGCTTCCATCAGAAACGATTAAAAAGAAACTGCAAATTTTTTCTTTTTAGGAACGAAAATTACCAACGTGCTAGGATAGCTGATTTGAATCGACGAATTACATTGAAAGACGGTTTAATCAATTCATTTCGAAATGGACAGTGCTCATTCGGCACATAATATTGACCTTGTATTGTTTTTTCCTTTAGTTGCACTGAGAGGTTCAACACTTTTCTCCTTAAATTTTACTAAGATCACCAGTATTGCCGCCAACTTCCTAAACTTAGATATTTCAGAATCTTTCTACAAATAACCGAAATAAGCTTCCCATTCTTTGCATGCGATGTAATTGTGCAATACTGTCTCCTAATGTTGCGTCTTTTGTGGATGCCAAACCATTTTCGCTACCGTTTTGTCGACAGGCAAAAAACAGCACTTCGATAAACGCAGAGGTTATCAATTCTTGGTGTGTTTTTTGTGAAAACATATTTCGATATCATTGTCTTAGAAAGCATAATACTGTAAATTCCAGCAGCACAAAATTCCAATGTACCAATTTATAAAAATGAATGCGTTATGAAGAAGTGAGTTGCAGTTTACAGCTAACATGTAATGTTAAAATCGTGTAAACCAGAGATTGCATCATTAGTATTGCCAGCGTTTAGCGTAACATTTTTTCCAGCAGCTGACTTATTTTCTAAAGGCATGATTTCTCTCATGATAGCAAGAAATGAAAATTTTCAAGGGAGGTGAGTGAACATATTTCAAGGAAAATAGGTGAGCATAACCTCTCTAAGCTGATTGAAGGTGTATCTCACTGGTGTGTTACTGGTATTCATTATCTGCATACCTTGTAAATAAGAGGTATATTAAATGTTGCACTTAGAGATTTTACGAATGTTATAGGTGGCAGGTTGAGAGAATGTTCGATTTTGAAAATATTGGTTTTACACATGCTCGCGATGGTGTCAAATATTTGATATGCGCGAATTGTGAAGATGGCCCTGTAGGCTATCTATGTCCGGTGACCAAAGCGCACTTTGTTGCTGTATGTCGTGTCAAACAAGAATAATTTGTTAGTGTTCTGAACAGCTCATGATTCTCTTTTCTCCATCTTTGTTCGATTGTCTGAACAACATTCAGTGATTGACGGTATTGCTTTAATAGCCTCAGATTTGATCTATTTTATGCTTTGCAAATTCTGATCTTTTTTATTAAAGTTGGAAGCTGTTTTTTGGAGTCAGACTAATCTTCTATTGTCCAAACATTACGATTGGCGTTGTAGGTATTTATCGTTCAAAAAAAAGAAAAGTGAATTGGGAAGAAAACTCGTTTTTACATGCAAGAAGTTGGGTGTGAGCAGCTCTGTAGTCTCGTTCAAGGTTTTGTCTCTATCATTGTCAATATATGAATATTATGTTGCACATTACTTTTTGAATCGATTAATAACTTCTGGATATGAATGCTATAATTCGAAGAGCTAAACATGCTTCCATTAAGAAGTAAGGCTGTAGTTGAGTCCAGTTACCATTAAAAATTGGAAAAAATAAAGTATGAATTTATTGTAAATAACGGAAAACATGCACGCCGATATATTCCTTTTTTTCCTAGGAGTTTCTTGTTTTTTACTTCCGAAATTCTTGTTTCTAAATTCCAAGTGTGAGCAGCTCTCTTATAAATTTCAAGAAATGACATGCATATGTCCTTCAAAGAATTGAAATGAGGCGTTTTTCGTGACTGATTCGTCGTTAGTGTATGTGGTATGTTTTTAATATAAAATATATATATGTTCACTATAGTTTCGTGCTGGTATCACGGATGATAATGTTGCTAGTTTATTATAATTTAATGATATCAATGATAACGTTGCTATGTTTTTAATTCATAAATTGCATGCATTTCTTGTTTGCTGTAATTTAATAATGCTGTTGCAAATTATTATTATTTTTTGCTATTTTTTTAAATTAAAAATTGTATTTCTTATTTATTGCATTTTTACAGTAGTATCACAGATACATATTTCTCTTTCCTTAATTTGAAAATTGCATCTGTTTCTTATCACATTTTTGCAGTGATATTATATTTGTTGCCATGTTTTTCATATAAAAGTTGCATATATTGTTTATTATTTAATAATGATATTACATATTCTGTATGTTGGTATGAAACATATTTGTTACTGTTCTCTGCACATAGTTTTTCTGCTGTATTGTTGAAATTCAGAATCTGTTAGGATTTTCTGATGTCCTTTAAGTGATTGATTATTGGCTTTTCTTTTTCTGCTGAAGGTCTTAATTTGTCGTGCTGTTTCGATGTTAATCCATGTTTGTTTTATGGATTATAGGAGGTGTGCTGTCCGACTGTTTAGGATGGCAGCAGAACAGGGACAAACAAACGTAATTTTTTTTTTTTTTCGTTATGTATCTCCTAGTCTTATTTGTTTAAATTTACCAGTTATTGATCACTTCATTAGTTTTCAAGTTTTATTTATAGATTGTCAGTACAGGTGTGGAAGAGCCATTGGATTTAATTCGATTGA
The DNA here is from genome assembly GCF_000002995.4 of Brugia malayi. NCBI lineage: Eukaryota > Metazoa > Nematoda > Chromadorea > Rhabditida > Onchocercidae > Brugia > Brugia malayi. Next base: position 5,867,157 of record NW_025062479.1, read on the forward strand.
GTTTGGATGAACGCATTTATGTGAAAATGCGCAACGATCGTGAGGTGTGTGTGTGTTTGGTTTTTGTTTTCAAACACGGAGTTATTAGAAACCGCTTTTGTGGGTAGTATAGTTATATGGTGCGGGATTTATCGCTTGAAAGTTGCTCTTCTGGTTTTTTATAAGAAAATTAATTGAAGTAATGGTTTCCTGAATCTGTCGTGCATAGTTATGGTCTTTAACTTTTTTTTTAGTCAATTTGAGTCGTTTTATGGTGGTTATTTCGCGGGTTGTTGATTACATAAAGGAAAAATACAAGCTTCAATAGTTGTGAACATTAAATTTCCAGGTCCGAGGTCGTTTGCATGCCTTTGACCAACATTTAAACATGATATTGTCACAAGTGGAAGAAACAGTAACCACTGTCGAACTGGATGAAGAAAATTTTGAGGAAATGCATAAACAGACGAAGCGTCAAATACCGATGTTGTTTGTTCGGGGTGATGCTATTATACTTGTTGCTCCACCTTTGAGACATACATAATTTCTTTTCGGTTTTTTATTGCATTGATCTGACTATTTGATATCTGCAAGCTCCTTTGGGATAGTTTTATATAATTTTCGATTCGCTCTGATAATTCAAGTTTCCTGGTTATCTCATTTTTCACTACCGATTTTGATCACACTGCTTACTGACAGAGTCTATTGCATCACTTTATTTGAAATTATCATTTCCTCCATCAGTTATTCATGACTGTGCACTTGTTCTCCTCTTAATAATTTCGTTGTCATTTGATCCATTTCGAATAATTTGTTATTTTCTGTAAGTTGAAGATGCTTGTTGTTTTTGATGTTTTTTTTTTCCTTTTTGAGTGGAATTTCAATTCAGAAGCAATGTTTTATAACATTGTATGTCGCTTCAATAGTATTATTTATGAATTTTTTAATGACCTACCTTGCTTACACTTTTTGAATTATTTCCCTAATTTTATATACTACTTACTGATCTGTGGATTATATATTATGAAGTCTCGGTATACAAATTTTAAGAAAAGGAGAAAATTGAGGTGAACTTTGTGCACTTATAAAATTTTTTCCCATGAACGAGTAAAAGTTTTTGTGGTCCTTTATCGCGTATATGTAAAGTCACTGTTCATATGAACATCTGGAAAGAGACCACAGTTGCTTACACGAATAGTGAGTTGCAAGTTGAAAAGGTGTGTTGTCACTTTATTATATGAAGTTAGCATGTGACGTAAGACAACAGTGCACTCCAGCAGTGTTATTCAATATGGTGGCGTGAGATTGCTGACTTAAATTGTGTTGTCACTTGTTAGGGTTTTTCATTTGGCATTTGGTTCTTCATGGTTGATATGATAAAAAAAGAAATGAAATTGAGGTAACTGCGTTTCAAATAGAAGGTTCAGGTCATATTGGAGTTCTTCACTTTTTGCCAAGAATTTCTATTTAAATTTACAATTTGGTCGCAACAGTAATGTACATTGCGTATTTTAAATTCTTGTAGATTTCTTTATCCAAAAATGTCTCTACTTATTGCTTGTATTATTTTTATCAAACAGTGCCTCTGAAATGTCAATAATATTCTTTGATGAAGAAAGCGATAGTTAAAAAGCACGAACTACGAGACAATTTCTTCTTTTGTAGTGTTGAAAACCGATGATTTCGAAAAGCACAAGATTTTAGTTCTATTGATGTCGATGAAATTAATTTCTTTCTAGCGCCATGCTTATTGTTTGCATAGATCTGGGACTAAGCGCAACTGCAACTGCAGTAAACTTTCTTTTAGGTGAAAAGTTACTCGAAAAGCATTGCTTAAAATGTTTAGATTTATTAAATAATAGTGGTGTTTTATTCAACACAAGCATGCAAGACTAGTAACTGAAAGGAAAGAATAATGATGAAGTTGTGTGGAGTAATAGTATGGAAGAAAGAGGATACCAGATTTCGGATTGATTCAGGAAATAATTGTCTTTCATGACTGAAGTCATATTCTTTATTTGTTTCTGTGGAGCTTGTAACAATTAAAATGATTGCCACTGCACATTACTATAGATTCAAGATCAAGTCGAGTAATATTTCTATTTAGGAGTCAGTCTCTTAAAGGGGTAACCTAAACAGCAAGCAGATGAATAATAGAAAGGTTTTGTCGAAAATGTAGCTGAATAGTTATTTTGTAAGTTTAAAGCTTAAAAATGGTATCTTAGATAATTTGCATGTTTGATAAAAGAGAGGAAAGAAAGAAAAAGAAAGGCTAGACATTTGAAGACCTTCAAACTGAGATTACGGTGTTTCATTAAACGATAAAATGGACGAGGGAATGAAAAGAGAGGTTAGCGAACAAATTTCTTCAAACAGATAAACATTACCAACACTCAGAATGTAATCATGTAAAATACCTCCTTCTTAATGTTCAGATCAATAGCTTTGAACTTTACCTGCTCGCAGCTGAAAACCATTTCATCAAACAATATATTTTTCTCATGCATCATGTTTTTTAATCACTTACACCTGAAATATATTATACTACAAATCAAAATGAAATTTTCAAAAATTGTAGTAATCTGTGTTACCTTTTGGAATCCTTTAGTCTATCAGCATTCTTGATTTCAGTTTTAGCTTACATCGACTGTTACTCCGATATCTAAGTTTCTGCATTCCGATAACCTGGAAAACTATAAAATTTGCAGCACTTGTACGAAGCTGAAAAAATAAATGTAAACAGCTGCTTGTTTCCTATTTATAGGTGGATGCATGCTAGCTAATGCGGTATGACTTGACGATGAAAATGCCAGTGGAAAACAACTATAGAATAACTGAATTCCGTTTACAACAGTCAATCATTCAATTTAGAAGTTGCATTCTCGATGTAAACAAAATGCACATCTTTTCTTTTGATTGTTTGTAAAATAAAATTCATTTCATATTAATAATGAAACTTTTTTATTGCTTCAATTGATAGAAAAGTTGAAAATCAGTCAAGAAGAAAGGCACAACTATGATGAAATACATTTCAAACATACCAAAATAGAAAATTTCAAATCTCATTTCCATTTTTATTGCCAACTATTTCCTTTTTCATATCAAAGACAATTCGAGATAAAAACGTTTGCAATATTATAGTATTTTCCTGAAAGAAACATCTTATTGCAATGAATCTTATCGCATTAAGATTATTCTCCAGAAATGTCGAAAATGCTTTTTGAAGCAGTAGTTGTTATAAGTAGAATATTTTTCTAAATTTTTTTAAAACATTCAATCAGTATTCTTTCTATTTTCTTCTTTCCTCCTTCATATATAGATGACCTTTCTGTCGTAATCCAATCACTATTCACCTGCAGAATTAATCGGGATTTATTAGTATATCAAAAAGAATTCGGGATAAAATGCCTACAGTATTACAGTAATTTTCATGAAGAAAACATATCATTGCAATGAATGCATAAATATTATTTCCCAAGCGTAATCTTCTTGGAATGCTTAATTAGCATTCCACCTACGCATATCAATCACCTTCCACTGTTCATATAAATTATACTTAATGAGTAGTCCATGTTGAACTTCGCTTTAAGCAGTCATAATGGTAGCAGTACTTAAAACCGATTATACCATGTACGACTACAATTACATAAAGTTACAATGTATACTAATAAATAGTCCATCTTGAACTTCGCTCAAGTTATCGTCTGTTAGAAAAAAACCCTAACAGTTTCATTTATTTTTATATTTTAATTATAATCCAAAATAAAGCATTTTGGAAGAAGGCTAAAGTTGTTAACTACTGAAAATCGGTTTTTCTTAAAAATGGTAATGAAGACAATAATGATCATTGAAGTGGACTGATATTTATATTGGACTCCGTAACTTGTATCTGTCACTTGAAATAGAAAATATGCTGCATGAAATTTTGACAAATTTGGATAATTGAAAAGATGGAACTCTTTAGATTTCGTAATAATTTTTTTTTTCGGAATTTAAAGAAAGTAGCATGCTATCGAAAAATTACTTCTAAAATATTTTTTTGTGATAATGTCATCACCAAAATGATTGAGAAGAAATTAAAAATACATGTACTTTTCCGAAATCGACAAATGACTTCCTTTATTTCCATAAGTTTAAAAAATGACTAGATATGGCAAATAAAATAAAGATAGCAAGTAAACATGAAATTGTCGGACCAATACTAAGTTGTTACTGATTATCTATGATTATAGAGGTGATGAACACTTTACCTGCATTATTTCATTTATCAATGCACATGAAAAAGTTGACATGGATATTGGTCATTAAATAGTTGAATATTAAACTTTATTAATTTAAATCTTCTTGTAACACAGAACTGATGAATAAATGAACCAAACATTGTTGTTGCAATTGGTTAAAAGTTATTTTAGACTAGTTTTGAAATCTAAATGAATTTTGAATCTGTAAAAATTAATGGAATTTTTTCGGTGGCAAGTTTGAGTTATTCTAGTGTAGTTAATAAAATTCACTTTTCTAGGCTTTCAATAGCAAACGCCGCAAAAGAAGAACAAAGAATAATGAAACCGAAAAAAAAGTTCCTTTCAAAAGTAAGTAATTATGCGAAAATTGTGAGTGTAAAATATTATAGTTTGAAAGCACGTATCACTTTACCTGCATTATTTCATTTATCAATGACACATAAACAAGTATCTGTCAAGATGTTTACACAAATTCGTATTGAAATGATATCATACTGCGGATTAGCAAATTCAATAAACTGATTTTAAGCAAACAAAAAGAAAAAAAATGTTGTCAACAAAAACTGATTTCCAAACAGTAATATTTTTGTCATCTTTACTAAAGTACAACTGTTAGTGATATAGTTTACTTTAAAAGTACATATGAAAATAAAATGAAGCTTTAATGACGGAAATATATTAAATTTTGCAAAGTAGGTTATTAAAGTAAAACGTGCATAGTACCATGATATTGGGGTTTACATACTCCTTAAATGAAAGAATAGGATGAATAAAAAAGTTCATGGAATTAACTGATTTTTTTTTTGTTCATCTAAATGATATCTATTCCGCACAAAATTCCTTATGTATCTAAAAACCTTTTAAGAAGAAAATAAAATCCAAATCTGGAGTTCTAATTTTGAACAGCAACATAGCTGTAATTCACTTATCATAATCCAAATGTTGACTCCATGAATTAGATTGCAGAAATACATAGTGTGAAAATAAGCAATGAATTTTATACCTATGTCAAAATTACCTAGTTCATAGAAATTTATTCTAGAACAGTTATTTCTTACTTTATTGTCAGGTCTATTCAGTAATAAAAACAAGACATAGACATAACTATTCAATCCTGTATGATTTAAGCTGTGCTGCAGTCATTTTTATTTCGTTTACATGATTGCACATAATACGATACGTCTAGAACACATTACAATGGATCAATTTTTGCAGTTCGAAACAGAAAGTTCAAAAATTGGATTAAATTGTGAAACGTTTGAAGATTAAAAGAATCCAAAAAGATAATTTACAAACCTTATTTTGCAAATAAAAATCTTCATTATTACCGAGTAGGTCTGACGATAAAAGACAAGGTTGGATCGAGGTCTAAGTAGTCGAGAAAGCAGGAAACAGGTGGACACTGTCCAGAAGCCTTTAGTACGGTGTAATTGTGGTGCAAGTTTTGGAAAAATTAATGGAAATGCTTGAAAAATAAGTAAATAAACGAACACTTCACATGGTTAAGATGATGGCAATCGATGACTGATAAGATGAAGTGAAATACCTGCAGTGAGATATGCTTTCTGGGCATATACGATAGAAAGTTGGTAGGCGGAGGGTTGGCTTGAACAGAAAGGCGGAGTTCGATAAGTGCGCACAACCAATCAGCTCCGCACAAACGATCGTTGCCTCCGCTATGCAACCAAGCATTTTCGGACATTGCTCATTCATTTGACCATGGATTGCTCCTTGTGGCCTCGATATGCCGCAGCAGCTGCCTACAATCCAGCAGGAACCACTGTACCGAATCCAACTGCTGGTGCCGCAAGTGCTGCTGCCGCTGCCGCCGCTGCTGCTGCTTTTTATACTCAACCATTTACCAGTAATAACTCTCATATTATAGTGTACTTTTAAACAAAGCTGTTGCTGTATATATGCTGAATCAATTATAAAAAGCAGTAAATATCTTAAAAAGTACCAAATCCTCAGTAAGCTTATATATTTTGTAGTCAAAACCCATTATAAGCACGAGTAATAAGCTACTACGATGTCTCTTCTGAATGCATTCACTTTATTCGTAGATATCAAGAAAACGACTCGCTGCGAACTTGATTTAAGAAATTCTTCCATTTAGCAGAATAAATTACAGAAGTTCTAGAATAAACTACCGTTTCTGATATCAGGTCACACAGGCGTCAATCAACTCGGAGGAGTTTTTGTTAATGGACGGCCTCTACCGGATCATATCCGGAATCGAATTGTTGAATTAGCACATCAAGGTGTTCGCCCCTGCGACATCTCACGGCAATTACGGGTATCACACGGGTGTGTATCGAAGATACTTGGCCGTTACTATGAGACTGGATCCATTCGACCAGGTCCTTCCGCCTTTTTCTTACCAAAAATTCAAAGAATATATACAATACAGTATGAACTCAAGTTCTTTCTTCTTAAGCGTTCTATTTTTCATTTGTTTATAGTAAATAGATTCAGAAATTTTTAATTCCTAATTTCTTCTGTGAAATGTACCTAATATCAGAGGAACACAGAAATTCTTGTTATAACAGTCTAGATTCCAAGTCACACTCATTGCAAAAACCATATTGCACGATGACACCCAAATTCGAAATATTCATATTTTTGGAGTTTTATAATTTATTTAAGCCATTAAAAAATAAATGTTATTTCTTGATTTTTTAGATTATCCAGAACATGGTATCATAAAATTGTTAAGTTTGAAATTTTTGTCCTTTTATTTACGCATTTTAGGTGTTATTGGCGGGTCAAAGCCGAAAGTAGCCACACCAAAAGTTGTTCAAACAATTGCCGCTTATAAAAGAGCTAATCCGACAATGTTTGCCTGGGAAATTAGAGAAAAATTGTTAGAGGTAATTATATTTTGATTTCTTTATTCATTTTCCAGATTTCACCTTGCTCTTACTTTTCTGAAACCATGAGATCTAGTTTTTGAAAAGTAATTTAATAGCTAGGCAATCGTTACTATGCATTTCACGACTTTTTCTATTCTTTTCAATCTATGTCCTTAAACAAATCTTTGATAGCTATTAAGCACCGTGGAACTTGCCCTCGAGTTTCTTTCGCAACTTAAATTAGTTGTTCTAACTTAGGATACTTTGTGTTCCCGATAGAATTCTTGGTTTTTTTTTTTTTCTTTTTTGTTAAATATCAATTTTGTGTATTTCAATGTCCTAAAGACAACAGAGAAAAACGCTTTTTGGTGTAAACCTCATCTAAAACAAGGATCATTAATTATATCTAGGAATAAGCTTTTCACTTTCAGAAAAGCACGTCAGCAAAAAAAATTCAAAACCATTTTTGTATCGGAACTTGCTACTTAACTTCAATTCGATTTTATCTTTAATGATTTTCAACTCGAGTAAAATTCTAAATTAAAAATTAAGAAAAATATGGAAGCGTCAATGTTCATTGAAATTTTTGTAAGAATTATTGCATCAATGGGAACGGAAATTAATAAACTTGAATATATGAATCTTCTCCTTAATCTGAAGGCGGGTATTAACGATATGAAATGCACTCCTAATTCGATGCTAACCAAATTTAGGAACGAGTGTGTGATTCAGAAAATGTGCCAAGCGTATCTTCAATTAATCGGATCGTTCGGAATAAATCATCCATGGATCGCTTATCAGAAAGAACCCTTCAGCAAACAGCTTTTTTAGCACCGACAACTCCCTATTCTATCAATGAGCTCCTAGGTTTCGAACAGCCTTCTAAAGTCTGTTTTCTGGAATCTCCCATTGCCACTTCATTTTGAGAATGACTAGTTCTGGATTTTTCTCATAGGTTCTCATAAAACGTTGCAACCTCAATTTCTAAAATACACAACGACAAAATAATTCCGCTTTTTGTTATAGGAAGAAAATTTATTTTTTAGTTTAAAATTTTCCCTCTTCTATTTCTTCCCCAGTGTTCTTTCTCCCATTATTCCTCTGTAGTTAGTATCACCGCCCTTAGATAGCCATCAGCCAGCGCAGCGTATGCGTCTTCAGCTTCATCACTCATCTGTTTGCAAATTAAATTGTTTCAAGAGCAGCGTGGACAATTCCCAAACATCGCAGCAGTTAGCAACAAATTTTAAAACGACGAATAAAAATGCATTTGGTTCACGTCTTCACGTTTCTCTAGGTGACCTCTTACGTTATATTCGAATATTTAAACTTCATTTTTAAAAATTGGAAAGTATAAATTGGGAAGTATCTGCAATAATCAAGAATTGAATATAGTGAACAAAGTGCTCAGTATTGTCATAAATAGTGCCTATTTTCGACATAAATAGTGCCTATTTTGCATAAATAGTGCCTATTTTGCAAATTAATCGACATAAATAGTGCCTATTTTGCAAATTAATTAATTGAATCTTATGTGGTGTTTTTTAGACGTATGATATTTTTAAATTATTATTTTTAGAAGCTTAGTAAGATATGAATGCCTTAAGTAATTATTTTTGCCTGAAATTTGTTAATTTAAAGTTGCAATTAATTTCAAAATCTGTAAAGTATTCTTAAATAAAAAAGCACGCTTTCCTATTGTAAACAATTTTTATAGAAAAAGGCTGGGAAGGAACAGGTCCTACAGTAATCACATCATCAAATACAAATTCTCAAACATATTTTGGTAAGTGTTCGAATTTGTTAGTCGTCTCGTCATTTGTCGCTGTCATTGCAGTTGTACCATAAATAAAGGGAATTTATGTAATATTACTTAAACTGTAATTTTATTTAAAAAGTCTTCTTTCACAAAAAAACCCCATAATTATCAACCCTATATTTGAGGAATGAAGAGATACCGATAACAGAAATCGGAATTAGCAATAATAACTGTTTAAAGTAATATGTAATTAATCAGGCTAGCTTATTTTGTCCATATGAAATGGTTCCTCTTCTGATTGCTCACTCACCTCTATAGGTTAAAAAAACATTTTGCCCGTCTGTAGCATGCAGTTCATTGAATTATGATATGAAATCCATTACTTCAAACTAAACCATTTCTTATCGAAAGATCATTGATTCCGTACTTGAAATAAATCATATATATGGACATCTACTCAAACAATTTTTCACCTATTTTGGCGAAATTATTGTGAAGATTTATAACTGAAATAATAATTTTAGACCTGAAAAACTGGAATAGTTGGTTGATCAGTTAGAACGTCTGTACTATTAATTAACATGCTAGTCTAGTTTTGCCCCAGTTGTACTCTTTTCAAATTTTTAAAAACTCCTGTGTATCTTTTTCTTACATTTAGTCTACTAGCTACTTTATCATGTGAATTTTCACTCTGACCAGAAGTCGTCCTAGTAGCTTCATATATTGAAACATTAAATTATTTTAGTAATATTAACGGTGGGAATAAAGAATCTGTGACTTATTCAGTTGAAATTATTAATCAAAGCTTTTTCTAGTGAATTCTTTAAGTGTTTAACAATACTAACTTCTATTTATCATTCCTATTAGGCATGCAGTGTGTTCGTTTCTAGTTCATGAATCTCAATATCTACTGAAGGAAAAATTTTTAGACGGATTTCTCGGTGATCACTGGGCTGATTCGACACGAAATCCTGAATGCATGCTACCAGGCAGCATTAACCTCAATATAAACTCGAACAACAGCCGGAGTAATGCTAACATCAGCATGCCATCTGCTACATCAATGCGAACATCTTCGTATGTATTTTATTCATCCACAACCGCCGCTGGTTCGTATTAAATAATTGTTTTATTGAATTCACATCGCTTTGTTTTGTTTGCCTATTACTAGATAATATTGTATCAAGATTTCCAAATATGTAGATTTTTGTGGAAATAAATGCATTTATTGATTTTTTCTTTAGTTAACTATAAAACATAGTATTTATGGATATCCATTAGTTGCAATTCCTACATCTATTTGAAAACCGGAATCTAAGTCTAACTTATAAGTTAAAATTATTGATATTAAATCATCAATAGTTTATCACTTAAACTTCAAACCATGAAGTTAGGGACATGAAAGTGGAAAGAATTTTAAATAAATTTCAAAATTTAGATAGTGGAGAGTGATGCATTGTGCAAATTATATGAGGTGTGCTTGATGTTTCAGAGAAGAACAAAAGGACGGGATACCCATCGGGGATTGAAGCTCATTTACTTAACGTATTTCTACTTCCAAACCACCATAACAACATTAGCGCCTTCTTTTTTCCATCATCCAATTTACTGTTACAATCGCTTCTTTAGTAATGGGAACATTCTAAAGTGCTTTCGATTCATTCCTGAAAGCAATATTTCCTTCCTCCCATCTAATCATCTTCCCCACCTCCCCTCTTCCCTCTTTCCTCCTCCCCTCACATAGCTTTCTAAAATATCTTGATTACTTAAGTTAGAAATTCCAATACAAAAAATATGAAATTTGATTACTGCTCCACTGACTTATCAGCAACATCACAGAAAGATAGTAATTAAGGGATAAAAAGAAGTACAACTTGTTTAACTGTCCAAAAACGAGATCCATATGAAATGGTAAAATTAAGCGATATAGGGAAATGAAAGATGCCTGCCGCATATTAGACAGGAAATGAATAAATGTTGAAAAAAGTGACATCGCTTATGTTTCTGTTTGTACACGACTGTTTATGTGCTTCTGATATCCTTCATATGTTTCTCTTTACATTCACAGTTACCTTGAGCCATCCAAAAAAAGTGTTATTCATCCTCGACGGTCGGTTGCCTAAAAACTGTCAACATTTCACGCTTCTATGGTCAATTTCGATTTTCTTTTTCAAGCAAAATTGCAAGCAAGCTGAGGGTAATGTCTGGTTACTAAGAATTATGAATTATTAATATTATAGCATGGAAAGAAAAAATGATTTCTCTTAGAATAAACGATAACAAATAACTCACTAATTTTTAAAAATTTGTTCGCTTCTGATTAACCCTGCAAAACATTCAGTTAATTCATTTTTTGTTATATCATAATTTAATTTGAATCATCGCTTAGGCAGTTGGCTCATTTTTTTACTTTTGTTTTAACGACAGTTGTAATAAAGCTATTAGATAGTTGAATCGCTTGTTCCTGATGAGATATAAGTGTAAAAGAACATCTGAAAAACAAAGTGCTGATTAAAAAATTTGGATCTCGCTGTTTGAATGAAAAGTGGATATACAAGACTGTGACACAAAAGATATGAATCAACACAAGAATCATGCCAATTCTTGATTCTTGCAAATACAGATCCATCAACTATTTTTTTTTTTCTTTTTTGTTCAGATAAAAGGTTGGAAGAAAGTAATGACACAGAATAGATTTAAACAGTAATCATAACGCCCTCATCGTTCATCCACAAATGTGTTATTTTTGCCTATTTGAACTACAAAATCTTAGCAAAACTAGCCGATATTACTGCATTATGTTATATTCGGTTCTTCCCTTCTTCTCCAATTCCTTTTTTATTTCCCTCCAGTTAAACCTTGTTTTTTCTCCCACTCTACGATTTCAATTTCTTAATCGTAAGTCAATTTTGAGGCATTAACAAAAATTAACTTAAACGTTCAAGTTTAACTTATAGAGGACTGGTGATAAGCGGAACAAAACTTTACAACGCCTCTGTCTTTCTGACGGAAATACCCGTTGCAACTGCTTTAAGAATGAAGAAATGTCTGATTTGTTAACAGTGTTAGGATGTTAAAATTATTTACAAAACTATGGCTTCAGAGAATACGCTTGTCGATTGTTAGTTATGATTATCGGATAATATTTAACTAGAAATGGGCGGAGACCGGGAGGAAAGGGAAACAGTTGGGTCACAACTGAAGTATACCCAAGTAAGGTCACCGACTTTTACCGGAAGTGCTTGGTTGTCGACATCTAGCTGTTAACAGATCAATGGCGTTCATCATACAAATAGATGAGGGATACTTGAAAGTAAATAGTGCACGATGTGAATAAGTGGGACGCTGAAGGGATTTGTCGACAGTCAGAGGATTGCCGAGAACGATGAATTTTAGTCATTGACTGCCTGTTTAATTCACAAACTTTTCATATTACTCAGCCATAAATTACTTTTCTATTATTATTCATCACCGTCAGATTTGTTAAAGAAGTTAGGGAGGTGAAGAAAATTACCTATATCATTGGACGGATATACAACGAGATATTTCAAATTAAAAATGGAAATCACTAAACGATTTTTTTGTTTGAAATGCTATATCCAGTGAATGACTACCGCAGCAACTGTGAAAATCACACTATTGGATTTTTGATCAAAAAAAAAAATGTATGGAAGTTCTGACAAAAATTATTTTCTAACAATCGCATAATTCCAAAGAGTTGAAGAGATCTACTGAAAACACTATTTTTGCAGATATTTATAAGGATCGCTATGATTTGATCATACAAAGTTTAGTCAGAAAATAGTATTTCAAAAATATGATCACTTTTAAGGTCTCTTAGGAACAATTTATGTGAATGTGTTGTCAGTAAAATTTTCACAACAAAGTTGCATGTTAAATTTTGGTTAAAAATTAGGATTCCAAATAGGTTTTATGTTAAGTACTATTAGATGTCGAATAATATATTAGGGTTTCGCTTGTCAAGTAGCGATATTATATAGCTAGAACTATAAGAAGTAAAATGAGTACAAAGGCGATAAAGATGAAGGTCATACAAACCCAGGAGCTAAACAGCATGGATAACTAAATCAACTGCAGTGTATTTAATCACTAATGCAATTATTTTCTGAATATTGACCACAGTTATCTTCTGAATTTTTTATTTAAAAATCATTAATTGGACCAGAAAACCAGTTTGTATAGCGTATCAGTTCATCTAAATCACAGCAAGATAAAGCGCAAATTACAAAAAGAAAAAATAGGTACGATCTATTCCTGACAGATGAAAACCCGAGACAATTTCTAATGTTTTATCAGCAACTTTTCCTTTATTATTACTTAGTTACCACCAAAATTTCTATTCTTTTCATCTGATTGGTAACAGCTACTATAGTTCCCCATATCTCTTTTTTAAAGATAAGCAAATTTTTGTGATAAATGATTTATGGAAAATGAGAAAAAAAAACATTTAACGAAGAAATTTCTTGTAGAAATAGTGCCGTATTTGCATCCAATCCGTATATATAAACATTACAACTTCAACTACTACAACCCTAATAAACCTGTCGATTCAAAGAAAAAATATTATGCGAACTAAAAAGATGCTAAAAGAGCAGAAATTCAGAAAAATGTAAAAGACTTTCAAATTAAACCTGAGTGACATTTCATTTTTGGTACCTGAAGGCCACTTCAATCTTCCACAACTTTCACTCTTTAGGTGAACAACTCCACTATTTGTTTTGAGAAATACGAGAATATACAGAAGCGAGGCACGCTCTTAATGTTGATCCAAATATAGTAGCAACACGTGGCTATTCCTATTTCCACGGCCGCGATAAGTGAAGAGTTGTTTAGCGTAGAGTTTTAATAAGTAAGGGAAATGGGTTGAGGCCTGAACTAGTTCTGGTGGGATTCTTGTCTTTCATATGTAGCATTGATGAAGAGTGGTTCAAATTGCGCAGTTCTAGGTGGTGGATGGAGCTTGTTGTTGAGATGAAACAGGGTTTACTGAAGCGATTAATTTGTGTTTCATTTTACTTCAGTTCAGATCGCCCCTATTTCTAATACAGCATGAAGTTACACTTATAAGATGGAACCTGTATTCACTGTGCTTTGGAAATAAGTAGTGGCGTTGTGATGTCTGTTACTATTGAAATATTAACCACATCTAATAAGTTATTCGTTGGAATTTTCATCAGTTTTCCAAAAACGTGTTGATGAGCAGTTTGATTTAATGTGACATGTCGCGTATACTCAACATATGACTGTTTTACTTGATTAAATGGGAAAACGACGTAATAAGAACAAAGCAGATCGAGAAGATTTTGCTGTTTTCTCCTCTGTTTCACACAAAACTGGTATCTCTTTTTTCCCTTCTCAATGGAGAAAAAACTATCATCGCAAACCTCATTTTTAATTTTGGTCTTTAACTGCATGAGGATTAAATAGTCCGAAATTTAGAAAGATTGAGAGTTATCTTTAAACGTGTTCTGGTTCCCGGAATTTGTAACTTAAACTGTTAGCTATATTGACTACTGGTTGAAATAAGCTATCACATGAATTTGTTTTTTCTCCTTACTCCGTACACCATGATGTAGCTATTAAGAGGTAATAGATTTATTAAAGAAGTCATTTCTCAAAAGGAAAAAGTCTTTGTAATAAAAGAGCGAAGTTTAAAGTGTAGAAAAGGAGATATGGCGAGTGGTTCTTCCACAGAACTTCTCCAAATAAACAAAGATTTAATTAAGATTAAGAGCGAATTGAACGCAACTTCGCATCTCTTTACCTTAACTCATAAATTTGCCAATATAATTGATATATCAACTTAAATTTCAATTCTACAATATTCAGTGCTTTCAGTGGTTGAAGTGGGCAGTGATGGCAGTGATGATGCATCCTGTGTTACACATTTGATACGGGATTATGATACGCGTAGCGCTGGTAAGGAATCTAAGTACTTTACGTAAGCCCAGACTAACAGCAGATTTTAATTTAACGGAATTTACTAGGTTGGAATTACACGAAATATATAGATTTAAATCTTAGCCCTTGTTCCGAACTGAACTTTTTCTCAATACTGTCGTAAAATTGCTGTTTTACTTAGAATTTTGCATAAACTTCGATGAAGTGATCTCTCGTATATCAGTGTATAACATTTCAGATGAAGAGGATTTCAGTGACACAGTGACTACATCCGATCAGCTGGATGGTTTTCTTGATAAGGCTACCAACAAAAAGTAAGAAGAATCGATGGGAGTGAAGGAGTTTTAACATTAATAAAATGTGTTGTTAACAGTTTACTGCGTAAATAATAATTTGATATCTTCTTCTTTTTTTTATTAGTAGTACAAAGCGCCTTATATTTCAGTATATCCATCCGTTTTGCTGCAATGGGTAATATCAAAACTCTATTAACTGAAAAATACATAGCTCTGGACCTTGAAAAATGGACTGCAACCTTAATATATATTACTGATAAAGCGTTACGAAAAACCGACAAGGAAGCGAAAATTGCTGCTTCTTTGTCTATTCTGATCTCCATTCAATTAGGTCAAGTTGATGGAAATTCACTCCCGAATAAATTTCTACCTATTATAGTTAGAAACTTTCTAGAAAGCAGATTCCAGAAACGAGACTTGCACAGTTTTGATGTTGACGAATGTTTTTTTTTTTTTTTAACAATCATGCTGCATCGATGATTCATCAAGAAAATTTTGTCAGTTTTTTGTTAGTCATCCATTTTCAGGAGAAAAGGTTGCCAGTGAAATGGAACCGGTCGTCAGTCTTTTGTGCCAGTTATGCAGTGATCCAGCTCGAAACATCCAGTTGCGTAGCCATTGTGCACGGTCGGTGGCTCTTTGTACTTTTCTGTGCTTGGAACAGCCAACATCAATCCTTGCATCCGTTGCCACACTACGGTCTATTTGGGTTACTGCGAAATCAAATGCTGCTTCTGTAGGGCTGTTTTGTGCAGCTTTATCAGGGTGGTCTCTGCTTATCCATCAAGTAAGAATAAGATATTGAAAGACAGAAAGCGTCCATCAATTTACCCACTGGTGGGAGTCACAAACATATTTGTCTTCATTTGGCTACTCGTGAATCCCGGTTGCATTCTATAAACTGAGTACGGATACATATGGAATGCTGCAAGTTTATGGTTATTCCTTCAGATCAATAGGATTATTCCACTAGTCAAATTACTAGCAACCTAATAGCAATTATGTCTGCAGTTCAACTCACACTACTTGTCGCAATATTTTATCAAATTAAGTTGGTGCATTCGCCGTATTCAGGGAGGATTTTCAGGGAGGACCAGAAGCTTTGAGACTTGCATTACTAGATGAACCCAAGCTGTCTACATTTCTCGATGGGATACATGTAAGTAGAATAGTATCGGTTATCGTATTTTCATGTTTTAAGAATTGAAGTTAACTATAACTACAGGTGCATTCGCTATATTATATTCATTAAAGCTGGAAATGAGACTGAGTGCGGGTAAAGCTTTGGCAGTTTTACATGAAGCTGCCGTAATGACATTCGGTGATAAATACCGATTTCCTAACCAGCAGCATCTTCTGGATATCTTTGCAAATTTGACAACCGATTCGTTGAAGTCCCGAGCCAAGAAAGATCGAAAAATACAAAGGTTCACGTTCAGGCAGATGTATGCGTCTATAAAGGTAGCCTTACATAACCCCACTGTGTTTTAAAGAACTGTGGCCAAATGACATTAAAAAAAGCCTATTTCAAGAATATTGGTTTTCACCGTGATTTCTCAAAGATAAGCATTATTTTGGAATTTTACTTTTTTATTAAACACTGCGTAACGAATTTTAAATAGTCAACTATTCGTATTTGGATATTGCATTTTGTGTTTTAACCAGTGGGTTTAATATGCGTGTCGACGAACTTACACGGTTTTGGTTATAAGATTTATATTACAGAGTAATATTTCAGCAACCATTGGTAAACAGAAGGGAATGAAAAGACCGTGAACAATGACTTTCTGTAAAATACTTTGATCTTTCAGGAACAAGAAGCGCCGATATTTGATGTAAGATTTGGTGATGAAACACTGAGTATTAATTCATGTCGAAAGAAACTTTTATATGAATTTATATGTGATGCCTTACATGGCAACATAATTTCCCATCTGAAAATGAATGCGATTTTAAGAGAGCAGTTCGATTTAAAACCGACGATTGAAATATTTCCAATGAAAATGGAAAAACTGCGACGGGTATTTGCATATTTCACTGCGTATGTTTACTTCGGCAACATTGACGAGTCATTCTTGTGCGATTTTGTTGCAGGTTGCCATACAAAATGCGATCAACAAAACAAGGGATTTGCAGCGGTTAAAGCAGAGAGACAAACGCACCGTATATTGACTTTTAATTTTAAGAAAAGGCTGTGCCTTGAATTGTTTCATTTCAATTTCCTGTTGTTACTGTTGCTGGGAACAGGAGAAATTCAAAAGCAAAACTTGTTCTTTGTCTCGCAGGCACATTCTTTTTTGAGATGTTTCTTTGTGTATGTTCTTTTCTTTACCGTTTCCTGCAAAAGCATAGTGAATTTTTGAACAAATTTTTTTTCGGTTAAAGTTGTGCATATGTAATGCATGCCACATACGAAATCGAATATCATTAATTTTTGAAACTTGTCTTGAAGCCCACCTACAAGTTTCTCAAGCTGTATTTTCTTCAGGAAATACAATCACTACATGTAAGGAAGGGGAAATTGTGTAGATTCCTGTGATGAAGTTCGAGATTTGTTACTAAGATAAAATTCGAAAAAAATTCGGAAGCAATGTAAATTAATATCCCTAGACATAAATACTATAGCACAAATTGTGTAAAAAATTGTATAAAGTTTTGATCCTCTTTCCGTCAAGCAATCGGAAATTGTTAGAAGCGAGACGTTCATCTACGTAGGTCTTTGTTTCTCAAATATTACGAGGAAGAAGTATATATCAACAAAATGTTATCCAAACTGTGACATGTTTCAACAAATGAATTTACCTTTTTGATACCCAAGCTATAATCGTTCGTAAACAGACCGTGCAGCAAAAGACATGCTTTACAATGCTTCTGCGAAGACATGCAGCCACATCTAAAATTAACTGATTTACCCCTGATCATGAAAAAATTATGACAGTTCTGCATTGAGACAAGACTTACCTTTCGCATGTGGTCAGTGCGGGGAGAGAAACATCACTGCGAGCAGAAATTGTCTCGCCGGATCTTATTAAATCCAAAATCGCCTTCGGTTGCAACCTCTCCAATTTCCTAACATACATTCTGTAAGAAGAAATTGCTCTTGCGCCAATTTATGATGATTAATTTGGCACCGTACTCCCGTAAATTCAAATTTAATTGAATAGGTACCTCACGTAATTGCGAAAGGAATCAGGTGCATATCTACATTCGGTAGAAAAATAGTCCAGCCTGTTGAAGTGTGCGTACATCACAATATCTTTTTCAAAGACATATTTTAGAGGTTTCGTTCTAGGCAAACAGCCTTCCAATCCTAAAAGAGATAACTGATCTCTATTTCTAAAAAGTACATAGAATTCCTTGACTACCAGGAACGCTGGGACGTTGATATGATAATGAGATAGAATATGTGGGACCGTATTTTTTATATATCTAAGGTATCAATCTTACGGTAACTCTTAATCACTTCTATTTAGAACCCACTAGTCGCATTAGTTTAGTTTCACCCTATCTGAATGTTCTGGACAATTGTACACTATTTTCCGAAATACTTAGTTACGCTAAGGTTTTTAGCTCACACTGATGTTAGAATTATTAAAAGCTGAAAATATAAAGGAATTATTAGCGGAACCTGTTACAATTTCAGTACATCGTTGTAACCGTGCCAAATCGCCTCGCAATACGTTAAGTAACACTGTTTCTGCCATATCATCAGCATTATGCCCTGTTGCAATAATATGTGCTCCACACTCAATTGCGCCCCTAAAATGCAAGGAATGAATTTCCCCAATCTTAGCATAACTAAATTGAATAAAACTGATGATTCTGGTTCTAACAATGATGGATATAGAAAGTAACCAATGTCATGGATACAAAGATTAGAGCAAAAAAAAGAGTCAGGAATGTAGTCACCTGTCTAGAGCACGTCTCCGAAAAACACCACAAAAAGTGCAGTTATTTCTAGCACCAACAGCCGACACTATTTCATCCATCGTCCAACCATACAGTTGTTTATAAGACATTACAACCAACGGTAATCCATAATCATTTCTGTTTCTTTCAACGGCTTTTAGCGAATCACCACGGTAACCCTAAAACGACGAGTTTGAACCTTACTTAGAAAAAAAAAATTGGAACCTTTGCTAAGTCAATTCAAAGCCTTTTCTTAAACCGAGAATTCGTTGTTTTCACTTTCAAGATCGAGAAAAAAAAACATTAACTTGCGAGCTTTCGAATTTGCTCATTTGTAATAATGGGTAACTCACTTTATCCTTGCACGTACTATAAAAAACTTCTCGATACATTAATGTTATAAAAGATTTCGGAAATTTGGATCGGAAATGCTACACTACATTCTAAATGCGAACCACACATGCAAGAATTCTGGGAATACCAGTTAGAAAAAAGTACCGCGATTCCTTCATCGACTGAAAGCAGAATGATGTCCAATCCATAATCATGTTTTTGATTTAGTTTATTTAATACATGAATTAGTACTGTCGAGTCTTTACCACCTGACGCTCCAATAGCAATTTTTTTACCCTTGCCGAATAAACCGTAACTTTTAATCACGTTATGCACTTCCTGCAGCAGAAAAATAATTTCAAGTAAGTCCAATATTACCCTTAAAACCGTGATTTATAATCTAGATGATGTCTAAATACACTAAAGCCAATGAGGCCACACCAACCTACTTTTATAGTTGCTACTATCCTTAATTTCTCTACGATTCTTAATTAAAAGTTATCCAGTTCCAACTACTTCCAATTGCTACAGTTACTCAAATGCTCTACAGGAATTTTATAAACCTTATCAATTAGTGACTTTTCTTAAGATGGCTGAAAGCATCATCTTGTCGCAAATTCTTGTGTATCGATGGACTACCACATACAGCGTGGGACCTACCTATAACGCAAATATTATCAGGACCTGATCATTGCTTAACGATATTAATTGGCAGTTCAAAACCTGCATTCCTTCTTATAGCTTTTCCCACGAAAAAAAACATCCCATTAAGCATTACTACTTTCCTCCCAATTCTTCCGCATTTCAGTGCATGAATTTCGCAAAATCAAATTAACATCCTTATTACTGACGCCTTACAAACCAACTGTCATTAGCTTGCAACTACCTTTATCTAGCTCGTCTGATGGAAGTCTGTTGAATCCATCTTCCTCAATCAGGTAATTTTACTAAGTGAACTATATTCCACTAAGATATGATCAATGTCTTGACACTAAGACAGCAATCAGCCCGTCTACATAAAAACCATAACAGCTTTAAAATCACAACAAATGGTAGGGACATGCAGACAGCAACTCCCATTTCCTTTTCTTCATGTCATTGTATTTCTTTCTTGTTGCATTCCAGTGATCTACAGAAAAATACTACAGTCAGTATGCGAAAATTTTTAGAATGATTGCTTTAGCTTAAAGCACTAAAGAAGGTGGAGAATATAATTCTCTAAATTTTTATATCCAATTTACCGCTTCGAAGGCATCAGTGAAGCAAACGACACAGGCATATTTACCATCCTTTGACCTCTTCACCGAAGCAGACGCATTGCACTGCCAACATGGTGCCATAGTGTATTCTAAGTGAAGATCATTAGTCGTATGCAATAAAGAGACGCAATAAAACTATTGATCGAATCATAGTACAAATCACTATCCTTATTCCAAACGTGCATTACTGATTCACTACATTCGTTTCTAATGTTTTATTAGATTGAAAGTAACCTCGTTGCATGAAAAGGCTATATTAAGTACGCTGCTTCCAAAAAATTATAGTCCATCCACCTAATTCAGCATCACACTTTTCAACTGTTCAAAAAATCACTGAGTGCAACTTTCCTGAGTCCCTCATTCACCGTACTACAGTATATCTAGGGGTACATAGTTTTGCGAATAATGAATTCATGCACATGTAAAGATTCTATATGCATATTGGAAGAGATAACAAACAGAACCATTCAGGTGAATAGTTTGAAAAATACAAGAACAGTTGACCAAGTATATTAACATGAACATGGAAATACACAGTTTGTATTCAGTATCACTCCAAATTCTTTCCTCTATGCATATAAATTATGCATTATGAAACTGAAGCACTAGAAAGGAAAATAAAACGCATGAAGTATGCTAAATGCATTAAAGAAATCTGCCTCGACGTGGGATACAGCATCTAATTCAATATGTTAAAACAAATGAGTTAACATTCAAAAATATTCAATATTATCCATTTCTTCTTCAATGACGATGCGATTCACCTAGAACATTCAAAATGACTATCAATAAATGAATAGAAAAATTTGATGCTTTGATTTGATGCCACTGAAAATTTGCAAAAATCATGTAGCGCCAAATGTTAATGATAGAACGGGTATGAAAATACAGTACACTTAAAAGGATTAATTTCACAAACTAAGGAAAAAATAATATTTACAAAATAGTGTAGATTAGGATACTGCTATTAAAAGAACCATGAAAAATTTCGACGTCAGAAAAATCAGATAAAATTATTGAAAACTTAGTGGCCAACACTGAAGCTCAGCAGAACCAAAGATGATCAAGCAATCCTTTTTGGACAGTATGGCTCTAGTACTATCAGTTTCTGTTTAACAATGTTTTCAAATTGAGTACAGTTTTCTAGATTTTTTAGAATCCAGCGTCCAAAGAAAGGTCTCAACATTATCATGCCATACACAAAATACCATTCAGACACACTCTTGAAAGACTGATATTTGTAAAACAGCACAGCACAAACCTAGAAAATAATTAAAGCAAACACGGATTCATAAAAAACAAAAGGCAGCGAAAAAAGAAAATTTGTAAACTAGAGAAATTCCAAAACTGTAATTTCTAGCCGAATTCCACAATCCAAGAATTTGAAAAGTCGGATTGTCATAAATAATGGCAACATGAAGTCCATTTGGAGCTTATCGTTGTTGTACCTTGCGAAATCTTGAAAGCATCCAACTGAGAATCCAGATGTACACCTGCTTCATATTGTCTCTTCAACTGACACGCTAATTCCAAAAAGGCATTATCCACATTTAAATTATTTTTTGATGATGTTTCAATGAATATGCACATACCATTTGCATTTGCCAATTCGCTACCTTCATCTCGTTCGACGAGACGTTCATTTTCAAGATCTGCTTTTGTTGCTAAAAACTAGTTACAAAAGCATTTTGCATGAATATCTTACTTACTTCCTTGTAATTATTTATCAAACAAATAGGTGCTTCATTTGTTTTTTATATCTGCAAAACCTTAAAAACGGTATCAAAATGTCCAAGAAATACGCAATGTAACAAATTAAACGACTCAATAAACCTACCAACAAGTATCTTGCAGACATTTGGTGCAGCAAATTTCGATACATCATCCAGCCAACGATGAAGTGATTCAAAAGACTGACGACATGTTAGGTCATAACATAATAAAATGCCATTTGCTGATCTGCAATAAACGAATCATCAGAATAAACATCTGATTTATGTTAAGACATTAACGCAAAAAGTACTACATCCTTTCAATAATCTAGCCTCTGCTTTTTATATTACCCCCTGCTTAGTGTTCCATGTATTGCTGTGAGCATAAAAACTGCTTCTGGAAAGCATATCACAGCACAGTAAAACATAAAATGGCTTGTTACAATACCTTATAGCGCTCTCTTTTACGAAAGGACACCACAGTTTCAATATACTAACCTGTAATAGCTTTGGGTAATTGTGCGGAATCTTTCTTGACCACCAGTATCCCAAATTTGCAACTTCACACGCTTGCCTTCGATAATCATTGTTTTCATGGAGAAATCAACACCAATTGTTGTTCCTTGTCTTTCGATAAATGTTCCATTTTTGAATCTTAAGTAGCTCAAAGCTTCAATTAAATTCAAAAATATTATTTGATTACGGGTAAAAAAGCAAATTATTAGAAACCATTTCTTATTACCGAGTCTTCTTCTGGATGCTGTGTCTGTTAATAGCAATATTTCAGTAATAAATCATAAAGTTAACGACTACATTTCAAGATTTCAATAATAAATAATAAAGTTAACGACTACCATTTCATGTGAAAATCTAAGTCAGTAAAAAAAAAAAAAAAAAAAAACAATAATAATGAAGTGTTGTTGAAAACGTTCAAGATACCTTTGTACGACACATGTTTTACCCACGCCCATATCGCCGATTAGAACTATTTTAAATAAAAAGTCGAAGGAATCGTCCGTTTCCATTAAGCTGCTAGTTACCAATTTCCTGAATTAAAATAAGCTGCATATAAATAAAACTAGCAAGCAGGGAATGAGTGAAATTCGTAGAATTTGTTCAGCTTTATAAATATAGCATAGGTACGGACCCAAGCATTGAAAGTGGAAATAAAATAGAACCAGTAAATCACTATAAACAAAAAAATCAAATAAGGAAAGACGATTACCTTATAGACATTCAAGAAAGAATTTTGTTCAAAATAGTGAGTGAAGTGCATGATAGAAGAGCAACTATGAAAGAAGTCTTTTAAATGACAGGGAATAAAAAACAGTAAAAGTGTAATGCTATCTGCCTATACATTGGGATTATTATAGGTACAACTTGAAATTATAAAAAAAGTTATCAAAAACATAAGATGCAGTGAACAGTCATCATTGATTATTCAAACACTTTTCATAAATGGTTACAATTCTAAAGATTTGGATTAATCATTTTCAGTGCCCGAAAGTTTATTTGAGTGACGTCATGCACGAATTTCAGTTTTTTTCGAAGTGTTCATAAACATCACAATCGTTGTTTGAAATATCAAAACAATGTCATACTTTCGCACCTCAGGCTTGATACTAGGAAGTTCTTTACTATATCAATCTATTTTCAGAATAAGTCTCACTCTCTCATTTGCCACCTGAAGGGGCACTATCATGGACGACGACCGACTCGTCGCTTACCCATCAATTTAACATCATGCAGAATGATATGAACCAGCCAGGAGCACTAATTGGTGGGAGCATATGAAAATAAAGATCTCTCTTGGTTTCTACATAGATGTACATCGTTTTTGATATCGGGTATTCATACGGGGTAAAAATCTAGTGTGGATTACCTATTCTATCATGTAATGATAGCAACGTATTCTCCATTTCATCTTGAACGTTTTACTGACTGACTTACTGCTTATTAAGTAATGTGTACATATTAGCTTAACCACGGACAATTTTCAATTTAGTTAACTTTAAATTGCCACAAATAGCCTGTGCGTGTATGTTCGCATTGTGCAATTGTTCGTTTGACTGTGGAAAAAGGGGTAGAAGTGGTCGTGTGTATTCCTTTCAGTGACTGTGCAGATGAGTGGTATCCGCTATCATGTCGTTACCACAGATTTCGTGTCATCGTACTTTTCATTTTATTTTGTTCTTCCACTTTTATACCCTTTTATACCTTTTCATACTTCCACTTTTAGTTAACGACTTATTTTTAAGGTGTGGGGGTGTGCTGTTCAAGGAATACAGGACAAGTGTAATGGAAGGTGTGGATCCAGACACTCTTCTGGAATGGTTGCAAACGGGAGTCGGTGATGAACGCGATATTCAGGTAATTAGTGGATCTTATTTTCCGTCATATAAAATAAGGATTCCATGTTTTTTTTCTTTTTTTTTAGAAACGGCAAAAACATTTAAAGAAAAATTGGATTTCAGTTAATGGCATTGGAACAGCTTTGTATGCTCTTGTTGATGAGTGACAATATTGACCAGTGTTTTGAAAGTTGTCCACCAAGAA
Source organism: Brugia malayi (assembly GCF_000002995.4). Classification (NCBI taxonomy): domain Eukaryota; kingdom Metazoa; phylum Nematoda; class Chromadorea; order Rhabditida; family Onchocercidae; genus Brugia; species Brugia malayi. The sequence continues at coordinate 5,891,975 of NW_025062479.1, forward strand.
CTTTCCTTCCCGCTTTGTGTAAAATATTCCTTGATGAAACAGCTACAGAAAATGTTTTGGAAGTATGCATAATATATTATTCCTGAATTTGTAGTTTAGAAGGTGAAAATGATTGCAGATAGATGTAATGATTATGTAGCTACATATTAATCATAACAGTTCTGCCCTAGGACACGAAAATATTATTTATCTATAAATGGAAAAGTTATGAGCTAACATTTTTGCGCTTGAACACAAAAATTTACATTTTCCTAAATCATTCCAAACACATTAGTTTGCAGGTTGAAAAATACTTAAGGAACACGATATTAGTTGAGTTTAAAAAATTATACTTGGTCTTTATAAAGTAAAGTTCATACAATTTGGACCAAGTAACTAAATCAGTGGAAAAAAAAAGATATGAAACTGTTCGGAACAAGCTAACAGAATCATTTTATAGCCGCGATATCTCCTCACAAATATTTTTTTATTACATTAAGTCTTTTTTCTCACTGAATTCCTCGGACCTAGGCAAAATAAATTTAGGTCACTGCCCGTGCTATAACGTACTATTTGGATGTGTCGAATGAATGTACAAGACGAATAACACAAGTGGATGGTGCTGTTAAGGCAATTTGTAACCGACTAGCAGTTGCGGAAATGAGTGATCGTACAAGCAAAGATCTCGGTAACACATTGCACTACGTAACAGCATTAATACATTTTTTTATAGGTGTATGAACCTAAAATGTCGAACATGCTGTAAGGGCTTTTTTCAAAATTAGCATTTCACATCTCGCTACATTGTCTTGTATTAAGAAAAACAGGAAGAATATATGAAGAATTAATGAAGGTTAATCTCAGTAGGTCGCAACTAGTTAAGTTTTGATAACTTACATTTATTTGTCTGTTATAAGTTGTGGCACTGTTTTTATCTTTTAAAGCATTTTTATTTCAGAATTTACAGATGTTATATAGTATTGTTTATTTGAGATACCTTTTTCAAATTTCCTTTTTTTCTAGCCGAACAGTGTGTGAAATTACTCGAGCATGTTTGTCAGAAGGAAACATCTGCAGTATATGATGCTGGAGGTTTACAATGTATGTTGACTTTAGTTCGTCAGCATGGACAGTATGTTCACAAGGTAATGCTGTCAGAAATTTTACTTGTTTGATACTAAACTTTGAAGGATAAGATGGAACATGAAGTGCTCAGTACTAAAAATTAGATTTGCACCGATATAAAATTTTGCCTCAAAATTCTGATTTTCCTTTTTTTAAACAACTAGCAGTGCTGTAAAAATCATAGTCAAAACTAGAGGTATTCAATCCAAAACAACTGAGTCTGATCTGCCTACACTCTAAATGGTATAGAATTTCAGTAACATTGCAAAGATAATGGGAGTCGAAATAACCTTTTGATCGTAAAATATAAGATGATAATGTTATCATTTCATATTAAAGGATACTATTCACTCAGCAATGTCTGTCATTACGAAACTATGTAGCAAAATGGAACCGAGTGATTCTACTCTGCCAGAATGTAGTGCCAGTTTGGGAGCTCTTCTTGAACATGATGATCCGAAGGTTTGTTTTGCCGAAATTTCATACATTATTTGACTGATTGCTGTCAGACCAAGTAGTCTCTAACATTTTCACAAATTTTGCTAGTTGAAAATTTGAACCATTCTGCAAGTCTTTGTTTTTCCAGAAATTAAAATACTGTTTTCTGTTTAGGTTTCAGAATGTGCTCTTCGTTGCTTTGGCGCACTAACGGATCGTTTCATTCGTAAATTCATGGATCCGGTTGAAATGGTGCAACATGGGAATCTCGTTGAACATCTGCTTAATTCACTATTGCCTGTACACCTGACTAGTGTAGCTTGCACTGCAGCACTTTCACATATGAGAAATACTAATTCAGTGGGATCAAGTGACTCAATGGCATCATTTGGCTTAAATCGATCAGCGTCATTTGTCTCCGTTGTCATTTCATTATTGAGTAATCTTTGTCGTGGCTCATCGATTGTTACCGAACAAGTCGTAAGGTGATTTTTGCGACTAGCCAGTTGGGTGATTGGAACTACATTTTGACACCAAATATATTTTTGATCATATATTTTCGGCGCATTTTTTGATGTATCAGCGAAATTTTAATTTTGCTGGTGAAGCAGGAAAATGAGTATTTGGCAAATAGCTTTTTTTGCAGCTCTCCGGTTCTTCTTTGTGCACTGAAAACAGTCCTGATGGGCAAAGATGAACGCTGTATTATGGATGCTTTGCGCTTTTGTGATCTTCTTATGATACTTCTCTGTGAGGGGCGAAGTGCGTTACCTAAAAGTATGGGTTCCACTATAGTTAATCGTACCGAAACAGGTTTGTCATTTGGAAGCTCTGCTTATTCTATGATCTACTATGATCTCTTTTTTAAAATTTTAAAAGAGATGATCAAATTTCGTTTGCTCTTAGGTCCTAATTCATTTGACCGATCCCATAGGCATCTCATCGATGCAATTCGTCAACGTGATACAGATGCTTTAATTGACGCTATTGAATCAGGACAGGTAAACTTGAAGATTTTTGACATGAAAATTTATGTTGAAAGTGAACATTTTGTTCGACGATGCTAAATAAGTCACCCATTTCTTACGAATGATCTAAATTTTTGTTTTAGTGAAAATGCATTCTTTAATTCTTTCTGCTATAGTTATCCTTTTAATAGCTTGAAATTAATCTGAATAGTTTCTTTCAATTCAAATAATAGCTAAGCATTACACCAGTATTTATTTTGTTGGAAGTAAAAGTTCATTTCTTACAATGTGTTATGTAAGTCATTTCAGATTGATGCAAATTTCACGGACGATGTGGGACAAACTTTGCTTAATTGGTCTTCTGCATTTGGCACTGCTGAAATGGTGACGTATTTGTGTGATAAGGGCGCCGATGTAAATAAGGGTCAACGGTCCTCATCGTTACATTACGCTGCATGTTTTGGAAGGTCAGATGTAAGTTTTTTTATATCCAATCATGGTTTTTTTTTTCTTTTCAAAACTTGTTCCTTATGTAATGCTTTATCCTTATTTCAAGATTGTGAAAATTTTATTGAAATACGGAGCAAATCCTGATCTTCGTGATGAGGAAGGTAAAACAGCACTGGATAAAGCGCACGAAAGAAGTGAAGAGGAGCATCAGCTGGTAGCAAGTATTCTGGAAAGTCCAAGCGCTTATATACAAGGGATTGATGGTGAGATAATTCTTTTAGAAAGATCAACTTTCACTTTTATAGTTTTGATATCTGGTTATCCTGTCAGTACTTATATTAAGTTTTACATATCTGAGTACCTTACATCTTCACACATTATCTCTAAATATTAAAAAATAGCTTAAATATCTAAGGAGTTAATATAAGCGTGGACTTTTTGCCTGAAGAATCAACAAATATGGGATTCAAATACTATCTCGAACTTTGTTTTAGAAAAGGTAGTGAAGGAAAAAACTGACGTCGCGGGAGAAACATCAAATGAAAAGATCGATCCCACGATCGTGCGTCAATTACTGGAACAACTTTTACCAGTTTTGTGCGATGTTTATCAGGTAACATAGTCCCTGATGTACAAAATGACATCACTTATTTGAATGTGAAATCTGGCTTGAAAGTACATCTCGTATCATTTTCTATTATGTCTGTTATGCATTAGTCAGATAGTAATTGTTTTGAGATACTGATGAACAACTACGTGCAAACTTAAATTTAACCCTGCTGTAAGATTTTTTCATGTCTTGAATTAAGATTGTTGTTGTGAATAATATTTGATTATATTTCTTAGCGTAGCAGTAGCATTATAAGCGGTGGCAGTTTTATGCTGTTGATTGGAACAAATTTATCAAAAACTTGCAGCGTTCGCTTGGTGCTAGTGTACATAGATCCAGTTTGTCGCTGCTTCGTAAAGCTGTCTGTCATATATCACCTGAGTCAATGGAATCGATGGTTACAAATGATAGTAATGGAATTGATATTACGACTGATATCTGTTTTTCTCGTGGACAACGGCTTGCTGAAAATCTTGTTAGCGTTCTCATGATGGGTTTGGAACATGAAGACGACACAGAATCGCATGAAAATGTGTTACAAGTATGTATTTAATCGCAGAGGTTACACAGTTATTCTTTAGTGATAGTGCAACAATAGTAATAGAACAATAATTAATAGTAATCTCCTAAGCTGCGTAATTTCTTCGTAAACGGAAGTACTGCACCAAATATGGAAGAGTAAGAACATATATGGTACAACAAAAAAATGCTTTTACACTTAATAAGGAAACAGTTATGATAACCACATAAGATGCTCACTCTTAATAAAACAAATTTAGTTGTCAGTACATCAAGCATTGATGTACTGTCATTAAAATAAGCAAAAAATACCACCAATTAATTTTGCAGATTGTCAAGTCCTTGTTCATGAAAAGTACAGACTTTTGGTTAGAGCAGTTGGTGCGCGTTGGGATTTTCGAAAAAGTTGAAGCTATTGCTAATCAACCAGTAACACCAGTGAAAGATAGTGCTGTGACAACAGTGGTCACTGACGGGAATGGTCGTATGTCAAGCTGTTTATCTGTTACAGTTATGGATAACATGTTTGTGGAAGCAGATGAAGTTTCACAAGGTTTAGCTGGTTATAATTCTTATTTCTGTAAGCAAACGTATAAATATTATAATTCTTATTTAAGTAAACGTACAAGTAGTTGTCACAAATGAATAGCTATAGATGTAAATTGTGGTGTAAAGAATGGACAACATTTTACAGTGAATGCTTCAAAAAACTGGAGTGATGAAAGTACCACATCTTCAACGGTTATATCATCAGCTAAGGAAATAAATGATCACGCAATGGTCAACGTTCCTGTTCATGTAAGTTAAATATTTACGAAAATTCATTGTAAAGAAATGCGTTGTGAAAGTAAATGAGATTTCATATGGTCATTATTTCTATCTCTTAACTGGTATTTCTGGTTAAAGATTTTCTAGTTTTGTTCTGCATTGCACTCATGACCACAGATTCCAGTTCCAGGATGATGATCTACACAATATGCAGGTAACTGTGTCTGCAAGTATAAATGCTTTAACTCCATCCTCTGTTTTCGAAACATCTGAGACTGGTTCTGTCACAGCGGGTTGGTTTTTCTATTAGTTTTGATGCTATTTCAGCAAAAAACTGCTACTGAAATTTTTTTTTTTTTTGACTTTTCTGTTATTCACTGTACTGAAAAGCGTCGTCTCACTGAATTCTGCAGATGTATAATTCTTACCTATTTCTCCTGCTGAATATTGACAGTTATGTTTATAGTAACTTCCAAATATAATACGGGCGTTGATCTTTCGTTGGCAGTAGATGATGAATGGGAAATTGTACAAGGTAAGAGCTATCGATGGAAAGATTGGAGGATGATCAAAAGCAGAGATTCCTTTTTTATTTGGTGCGATGCTGTAGCCGTGGAATTTAGGTCTCTTTTTTTATAAAATAGTCTAGCATTATGAATTCATGAATTTCATAATCAGATAGTAATCTCAGATGAAATTATCTCCATTTGTTCTTATCAGTATTGTTTTCAGCGATGGTAGTAATGGTTGGTTCCGCTTCATGTTAGATGGTCGGCTTAGTACTATGTATAGGTATTTTATTTGTCTTAAATTCTTACCAGGCCGCTATTTTTTCTCCGTTATTGCAACTTTTGCTTGATCACGTACTTCTAGCAGTGGGAGCCCAGAGGCTGGTTCTGACAACGCTGAAACCCGTGGTGAGTTTTTGGACAAGCTCACCAAAGCTCGAAGTGTTGTACCACCAGGCAGCTTTCTTCATTCAATATTTAGCGCACCGGATATTAATAAAACGGTATTTGTTCTTATTTAAACTAATTTGGCAACACATCAGATTACCATGAATTTGATAGTAGAATAAGGTCGAAAAATATTTTCAAGGTGTTAAGCTTATAACAAGTTTGAAGTAAAATTAAATTTGGTTTTTTATTGCTTTAATATTATACATATTTAGATTGAAATTGGCAATTGGATCTTGAGTTCGCCAAAAATTGGTGAATTAATTGTAACAAATTGTGATGGGAATCAGCAACGTTTGATCATTGTGGAGGATTTGCCTGGTTTCATTTTCGAATCAAATCGCCAAACAAAACATTGTTTCCAAGCGGAAAGGACTCTAGGTTTGTTTGAAGATCTTTTGAATTGTTCAAATCTCTTCATTATTATAAATTTCCATGTTATGTGTTTTTGTCTTTCATGTATGTAAATGTTCACTTGTACCAAAAGTAATTGAATGTATTTCGTTTCTTTTTTCTGATATTGTGTGTATTTCCAGGTTTAGACTTTGTTACTGGGTGGGCTGCACGAGGTGGAGGGCGACGCTTGCGCTTCCGTGCCGAGACTCAGAAAGCGAAACTACAAGAAATGGCGAAGGAAATTTGGGACAAATATTTGAAAGAAGCTCAATCAAAGCCACGGGACGCTTTAGTTGAATTGCAGAAAGCATCATCCACAATCAAGGTTCGTGTAAATAATGCATGCAAACAATTATGTATCATGGAAGTGGGTGCGGGTGGAAGCTTATAGTGATTCAATTAAGAGAAAAGAGCAGATATTTTGTGAACCAGTGATGTGGAATCTTTTTCATAATGTTCGGTACTCTACTGCATAGTAAATGTTCAGATTTTTGACTATTTAACTTCCTGGAGTAGGTTAATTTTATTCTTTAAGAATATCTGCCAGCAAAAAAATGATCAGTTATCGGCACATATGCTTTCGGAACTAGAAGCAGCTTTGAAATGCATACATTCTTCCGTTATTAATGATCGTCTGCTGTCAACTTTTGAATTGTCGATATCTGGAATGGTTGGCGCTTTATTAGCGTTTCTGAAATTTGTACAAAGGGACACGAATTGTGAAATAGCAATCATTTTCCGAAGGGTAAAGACATTCACTTATTTTTTCTTTTTCTAAATATTGCATTATTTCGTTACTTTTCTACTTTTATATACCTCTGTTATTCATTTTTAATCGATTCTGTATCATTTGGCTTTTTTTTTTTTTTAACCAGTACCTTTTTAGGTTTTCGTAGACCAGCGTTCACTGTCCGCTCTAGTGTGTAAAATGGTGTCGGTTCTAGATTCTATAGAAAAATTTCCTCAGTATCTCTATGACACTCCTGGTGGTTCATCATTTGGTTTACAATTAATTAATCGTCGTATAAAACTGAAATTGGAACAATTTAATTCGAATACACCTCCTCAGATGCAGTTGCTGGATCGGTAGTTTTTTTTTTTATGTTGTCCCGCGTTAAATTGGTGTTACGCTCAAAATTAAGTTTAAAGGATTCATTGTAGAGTATGGTTTCCAGTTAAGTTCAAGTAGTTTTAAGCAACTCATGTTTAATGTTTCTTGAAAGAACTCATAGCAAGAACAGACTGCACCCTATAAAATGCTTCAACCACGGCTTTATTTATTTTTAGATCGGGTAGAACAATGAAAGTGGAACCATTAAGTACAGTGAAGCAGTTGAAGTGTTATATTTTGCGAATGGTTACTAAACAGTGGTATGATCGAGGACGTCAAACGTTTCATTTTGTGGAAGAAATAAAAAACGCAAGAAAGCATGGAACAAAAATTTCATTCACCTACACTAGTGACTTCGATGATAAAGGTTTTCAGTACTTTTGATGTATGTATCTCTTTTATAGATCACAGTTTTAATCATTGTCTGATGCATATTAGCTGTATCATGCATGCAGGATTTCAGTGCAGTAATTAAGTACTTTTTGGTTGAAAATATATATTGTTTTAGCAAATTGTTCAAATTTTCCTAACAGGGATGACCCTGCATCGTTCTAATTTAAAAAGTCAGGTCAACAATAGTGGGTGCTTGGAAGTGGGCACAAAAGCGTTTTATGTTTTACCGATACTTTTTTCTATAGATTTATACCATTGTCAGGACTTTTTTTACTGAGACTCTTTCAGGCATAATTTATTGGCTGGGAACAAATGGAAAAACAGTTACTGAATGGACAAACCCAGCAAGTGTTCATGTTGTTTTCGTAACAAGTTCGGATGGTGAACGTCTACCATATGGCCAACATGAAGACATTTTAAGTCGTGAAGCTCTCAATTGTCATACTTCTGACGATAAGTGAATTTTTTTTCCTTTTGGAATGGTATACATCGACTTATACTTTATGTTTTCCAAAAAATTTTTTAGGATATTAGTGCTGTAATCTATCATTTACAGGAACGCTCACTTTACGATTGATCTCGGTATTTATTTTTATCCAAAAACTTATACGCTTCGGCATGCTCGTGGTTACGGACGATCTGCCCTTCGTAATTGGCTTTTACAGGTTTAATTAAAGAATCAAATAATAAAACCTCTGGAATGAGTTAATTTGACTAAAATTTGTTCTCATGGATACAGAAGCTGTTTCTTTCTGAACATCAGAAAGAGATTTTGGTTGTAACTTTGTTTATTGTGTTTTTATTTTTGTAGGGTTCTCATAACGGTCGAATATGGGATGTACTTGTGGTGCATGAAAATGATACCTCATTGAATTATCCAGGTTCCACAGCATCATGGCCAATTGCTTGTCCAGAGGAGAAAGGTATGTTTATGTATGATACAAGGGTAGATTTATTTCGATAGATTTATTTTTATTGTGTCTACGGTATACTGAATTTCGTGTTTATTGCAACATAAATAGAGATTATAATATGCTGTATTAGGTCCCTATCGATATATTCGCATTGCACAAAACGGCAGGAATGCCAGTAACCAGAATCATTATTTGTCGTTATCAGGTTTTGAAATATATGGTGATGTTGTTGATGTCGTGGTAAGTGTGTAAGCTTTGAACTTTTTTTTTTTTTTGTTCTGCTGTGATAAAGATGGAGGTTCTGTGTCATCATTTTGTTTTCGAGGGTTCATAAAGAAGAGAAGGATTATTAAGTTGTTTTAAGTTTTATGTATTTAGAAGGAATATATAATAATTTTCGTTAAGAGAAACAGGACAGTTTTCCATATTTTCTTCATTTCTGTGACTGGAGAAATATTCAGGTAGATGGTTTTAAAATTCTGGAAGAAAAGCCAAGCATGAGTAGCAGGCGATCCAAAAAATGTATTACTAGTACTAAGGAAATATCAGCGAAGGAAAGCATTATTAATGAAACATCGCTCACTTCAATCAATACTAACATACATTCTGCGACCTCACTTGGTGATGCCAGTGTTGTATATTTGCCTGGCGGTCAAACCAATAATAAAGTTGTAAGTGGTATTATTGGATGTGATGTGATGCTCAGCGGGACAAATACAGTGAAGAGCAGGTTTGAGAAATTGCATTTTAAAGTAGCTCGCTTTGTTTTTTGTTTAAAAAAAGAAAAAAAAAGAAGCTTTTAAGAGGGTTATAATTGTTGCAATACCTTTTCATTATTTTTTGTAATAACTGTAATACGAAGGGTCAAATGAAATGTAAGACTGAGTTTATCATTTCAATCCTATTTCAGTAAAACTTTTACATTTTCTTCAGAGTATTTTTTGTGAAGTTCTAGGACATTTCGGTATCGGCGTGGTTCGCGTTTACTGGCAGCAAATATAGCAGGACGTGGAATCCGTATAGCTAGCGTACCTGATGCAGTGACTTGTCCGGTAGGCAGTCGCGTAGTTCGAGGTCCAGATTGGAAATGGGATGATCAAGGGAGTAATATGGAAGGCACGGTCATATCTCTCATTGATAATGGTTAGTTTCTGTTTTAACCTTAGCTGATCATCATTTTTAGAAGGAACAGTGAATTGCATAATTTAGGTTGGATTGATGTTCAGTGGGATGATTGTACATCAAATTCTTATCGCTTTGGTGCCGACGGAAAATATGATATTGAATTGAAGTCTGCTGAATGGTCACCGGTAAATTTTACATTTTAAAATATTTTCATTGGATACATTTTACGCATTTGTTTGGCTGTATCTTTCAAAGGGCAAGTTTTAGGGTTTACGTCGAGGTTTTCGAATAGTTGGTGCACGACGAGAGAGTCATGCCGCAGCTACATTGTATCCCACCGGTAGTGGTGAAGTCCCTCCTGGATTTTCGTAAGGAAGTTCTTCAAAATTGTATTCATGACATTCACAAATCTTGTTTTCCGGAAACTTCGTATTTTATTCTCATTTTCAGAAGACAGCTTCCTCCAGTTCCGCGCGGGTTTATGGATCATAGTCCCACAGAAACATTACGAAAGGCGAAGCCCGGCAATGCATCTTTTTCCCGGTATCATCAAAGTGTCAGTTCACGTAGCAGTGCTGAAATGAGTAGTTTGTTTTACTTTTCTGTTTATTATATTAGCCGTTAAATTCGTGCGAAACTGCTTTCGGTAATCATAAAACCGCTTAATATGTATGGTTTCTCAAAGTCTTTTCGATGAACAGCTCCTTCATGATAAAGTGGTTTTTAATGAAATGTAAGATATTTGAAGCTATTACTATAATTTAAGTTTATTTTGAGCTTTCGATCGGAACAAATCTGACTCTTGTCTTCATTGTGGTTCACAAGAACATCGTACAAAAGATTGCGTTAATGGTTTGGACTCCTCTAATTTACAGAAATCAGAAATTAATGCAGAAGACGAAAGTAGGTCTGACAGTCTGTTAAGAAATCACTTTGGTCACTGTCGTCACAACGCCTTTTAATTAAAATCGTTTTCATCTGTTTGAGTAACTGTCTTTTGCAGAGTATTCATGCATTAATTTAAATTAGCATAATTACAGGCATTACTAATGCTAAGATTATTACTACAAATCAGCTGTCCTCAAATATTGCACAAAAATCGATGTCAACTACCAATTTGTTTGATGTAAAAGTTTGGTTTGTTTAATTTGTGTAGAAGTGACTTCTCGGTTGAATAACACTCTTCATTTCCTAGCGAAATTTGATTGACTGTCTGGACTCTATTGTTTGAAACATGACTTTTTCTTTTGCAGTTTGAAATCGTTCATTGGTGGACATTATAAAAGAATATATTAAATTATATCTTCAGGGATCTGAGGCAGCGAAAAGAGCGTCAGTAGCATCAACCAATCAGGCGGCAAGTGCGGAATCTTTGCAACATCAGACACCATCCTTAGAAAATTTATTGGCACGTTCAAAAATATTCGATGACCGTATCCCAGAAGTAGTCTCGGATGATATACCTACAGTTGAAAGTCAGCATACAACTGGTAGGAGCTCCCACTTTGTCAAAGGGTAGCAATTAATTCTCCGTATATCTGCATATTCTGTCGTTAATTTGCCAGCAAAAGCATACAGTTTCTGGATTTTGCAATAGACCTGCAACTCTTATCAGGTTGTCCTTTCCATTCTCCTCTATCCAGGTTGTCCGTTCCAGGCTTCTTTTTCTCTTTGTTATTCTCGGTTGTTCAACATATAACAGATTTTGGTCTGATGAAAATCAGGGTCACATCGCTTGCTGATGTTATTGATGAGAAGCAAATATATAAGATTCGGAAGTACTTTCGGAAGTTTTCAAAAAGATTTATGTTACCTTTCATTTTCAGCATTTAAGTTTTATGTTACCTTTTATTTTCGGCATTTAAGTTGTTTTGTTCTTCATGTTCTCTACAGTAAGTGCATCGTATTTGTAAACCCATTTTCACATTTCACTATCGCTGTTTGTTAATAACGTAGATTTTCTTTGCTGATTAATTTTACATTTTTACATTTCCTCATACTTTCAGGCTCCTCAACAGCCGTCGATACTGATCAGGAAAGTATTTCTACAAATAACTATGCCGGTTTGGATACCAGCTTTGAAAGTTTTGATGGTGCAGTCGCAATTATCGAAAAGACACATGATGTGAATGTTTCTATAAAACCGAGGTGTAGTTTGAAAGATTGGTCCTGAAAAAGTTCAGATGATAATAATGTTAACATTGTCTTTTTTTGGTGATATTTCAAGATATTACTTTTTTTGTTGTGTGTTGAATTAAAGATTTGAAGCACATACGTTGGTGGCTCTCAGCCTATATTACCTGATCAAGATTCTGACACTTCTGGAGAAGCACAAGTAATCAGGCAGCGTGATACGTGTTCATATCCTCAGAACTCGGTGAGATCCAATATACAAAATGATTTAGCTCCAGCAAGTAGTAGTAATACTACATCGCTGGGGGAGGCAAATGCGCGAAATTTAGCAAAGTAAGTTGCCTTTCCTTGTTTTTTCTTTCTTTCTGGGTAAATAAGAACAGATGTACAAATATGTAATAAGTGTAACGTGATGCTGAATGAAAGTTTGTGCTAGGTGTCTTTGGCTTCTTGTGCAGCTGATTATATCAAAAGTGTATACTATGGACTGAAACTTCATTATTATTATTATTATGCCTTTCGTTTATTCTAATGTTACTGTTTATATAGTATGAGTGTCAGCGCTCCAAATTTGGTTATTTTACGACAGCTTCAACAGTCGGGAACAGCGTCGAATACTGATCAAATGTTCTTATCCGGTGACGATGATTTAGTGCGGAATATCTTGCAAGATTTGGCCAGCGATCCATCGCGGCTTCGTAGCTTGCGTCGATTTGCACTTGCAAGAAGCGGTTCAGCTATGATAAGTGATGGTGATAACGGTAGGCTTTCTTAGGAGCTCCATTCCGTTTATCTACCTACTTTTAATATTAAATAGATAACAAATTTTTGTGCCTTTTCTTCATTCTGTATTCCCAGGCTGCTTATCATATAAAAAGCTTACGTCTTTTCTCACACTTAGTATGTGTTTAAGCGTATTTGCATCAAGGACTTCAATTTTCAGTTTTTTTTTTTTTTTTTTTAAATTTCATGTGAGTGATTAATACATTTTGTTTTATCCATCCAAATGGTAAAAATGTACCAGTTAATCAAAAAAGACAAAATACTCTTCCATCTCTTAAAAGCACGTTCAAGTCAACATGTATAGAACATTGTATTATAGCTATACATGATTCTACTCGGCGGTCTTTAATCAATGAAGAATACGGGAGAATAAGGAACGAATCGTTTGGAGCACTGACTCATGAAATCATTCGCAAAAATGCCGACATGAGTAGCGAAGTTAATGAACATATCGATGCTGTCATGTCACTTGCTGGTAAATATTTCTTTTTGAAGTTGATTTGATTGGTGTTGATATTGTAAGGTATAACTGTTAATTAAAAAGTAAATATCAAGTTATTGAAACAAGATATTTCGAAAAAAAGTTTTTTTTTGTCTCCGTCTTCATCATGTTTTAGATGGTGAATCGAATGAAAGCAAACTAGGAGACAGTTGGAAACAAAAAGAAAGAGGTCCCTCAGAGATACAAGGAAATACATTTCCCTTGGAGCCTGTGAAAATCTCGTTGGTGCCCATGATGTTGCAGTCGTTTAATCCTGGACAGAGAATAATAAGTATTGGTTATATACATAGCTTGGAACTTCTGTTTTGCATATTATCTTTTTTTTTTTTTTGAGGTCTTTAATATGATCTGAAATGTATGAAGGTGATGAATTAGTATGCTATCCTAAATACCTACATGCAATGACAAAAAAATATGAATGTACTGTATTCTTTTTTGCTGTCTTGCCTTTGTATTTCGCCGTCTGTGAGTTACAGCTGAAGAAAATAGTAGTAATCGCGAAGTGGCAACAAATATATCGATTGCTGATAGCACAGTTTTTTATACAAATGGTCGCAAAGCGCCTTTAACTTCTTGCTTACCAGAGCAGTTAGGTCCGTATTTTGTGTATTTTTTTGAAATTTAAAAAAATTTATTTTGTTTATTTGAAACTAGGTGACTTCCAGTAACTTTGTCATCGGATATATATAGAGCAGACATTCATGATTGCAAACTCTTTTGATCGTATATTTTGTAAGTGTTGGAGGTGAACACAACAAATATCACCATCTCAAAGATTTTCGATGTAAAAATGGTTTTACCTGTCCTACTTCATGTAATCTCAAGTCTTTCGTGTTTACTGGTTTACTGGTGGTCAATTATGTACAAGTTTTAGATGACGATGTTTCTGATAAAATGGATGCTTCGATGGAAATAATTGGTTCAAATCAGCCAGGTGGTTCCCAAAGAGCACTTGGCAAATCTTCGTTTGGAACAGGTTTTCGATCAGCTTCTGGGACACAGTCTTTGTGTATATGTTTTTATCCTTTTTAAAATTACTGGTAAACAGGAGTACGAAGTACATTTTTTCTTTCTGTGCTCATGAACTATTCTATCTCTTTGGTTTTCAGTTGTTTTTTATTTAGATGTCTTATTAGATTAACTCTGTTTTTCGAATTTTGTTGTGACGAAGTGTCACTATCAGTTATATTGTATAACTTTATGGGCTCAAAGTTATTTGTTGATTCACTATAGGTGGAATTATCTTGCATTTTAGGCTCACGACGAAGTATGCAAAATAGTGGAGGTAATTTCCCTTCACGTTTAGGTAATTACGCAGATGTTCTACGCACTGTTGTCATGCAACAAATCATTGATTCTGGTGGTTCGCTGAATGGTCTCGAGTTAGAAGAAATTGAGGTCTTCATTAAATGTGTTGTCTCCACCTATTTCAGGAATAATTGATTATAGCTTAACATTGCAGTTCAATAAGCAGTGATATGTGTTTCGATAATGCGGTTTTTTTTTTAATATTTGTTGTGATGAACAACGGAAGAAACTGTTTGGTGCATCGTAGTGAATCAAAATACTTTTCTGATAAAACTTAGGGTTATTATAATTTCTTGCTGTGTAGATTTCATATCTATAACACTTCGGATCGTTTTAACTCGTTATTTGCATCCCTTTAGGATGACATATACGATGATGAAATGCAAGATGAAGGTAACGAAGATGACTGTGATGAGGAATATGCAAATGGTTTATCTGTAGAGGCACTGGCGCAAGCAGCAGCTGCTTTTCATAAACAGTCCAGTGGAGGAAGCACTGGATTGAGTGGAGAACTGAAGTTTAACTGGAAACAGGCATAATTTTTACCTTGTGTTCAGTCAATTTGCTGCTTTAACATTTTTTGTGATTGATTTGCTTTTAGTTGTCAGTAAAGAATATATTTCGAAATAACCAGGTCGCAGTTTGAATTCAGTTTTCAGTCTTTGTCCGATGAATTATTTTTGATTATTACTTTATTATTTATTTAAAGATTGTAATGGGTGAGGCTGGCAGATTGATAGGTGATCGAGGTTTACGATCATCAACCTCGCCAAGTAACAACAAACAGAATCGAGGAGGTGTCAGTCGGAATTGGGATGATGAATTCGTTTTGAAGCACCAGTTACCCGCCTTAATTCCTGCATTCGATCCTCGTCCAGGCAGAACAAATGTCAATCAGGTAACTTGCATTTATTGTCACATTTGACGATTTGCTGTGCATTAAAAGCCTTTGGTAACGCTACTGGTAAGTTATTGGTTGCTTTTTTATATAATTCATGTATGAAACCTTGCAAGATTTACTTTATTACGAATTATTACTGTAGCTGAATTTAGTAATGATACCTCCGATAATGCTTTAGTTATATGACCATTGTTACAGATCCAGGATATCGACTTGCCAGATGGTATCAGTGAGTCTCGGAGTGAAGCGGCATTTCATTCTGGGTGTTCAGTGCCGCATACGGAAGAGGTAGTACGATTTAGAGTATTAAATTTGCTACAGTTATGTATCCGATGTTGTTTTCAGGTACCAGAGTTGCGTCTATATCTTCAAGGACCCAATTTAACAAACATAAGTAATGCTACTATCGAACTGGTTGATAATGACAGATCGATATTTTTCTATCTTCAGCAGCTTGTTCAAAATGTCGAGTGGGGACAGGTAAAGCTATAGAGAGGTGTCCTTTTGCTGTGT
Source organism: Brugia malayi (assembly GCF_000002995.4). Classification (NCBI taxonomy): domain Eukaryota; kingdom Metazoa; phylum Nematoda; class Chromadorea; order Rhabditida; family Onchocercidae; genus Brugia; species Brugia malayi. Next base: position 5,907,867 of record NW_025062479.1, read on the forward strand.
ACTGATAATGATATTATAACAATATGCAGTTGTTGAATTTGATAATTTGCTGTAGAACTACACCCACTTGGTGTTCTTGGATTGCACTGTTGAAAATACTTGATGACTTATCATTATGTTTAAATTCGGACGTTGGTTTTGATCTCACATTACAGAAAAATGAAAGAACAAGGCGTATTTGGGAGCCGACGTATACATTGATTTATCGAAATGCATGTGATAATGATGAACTTCCGCAAACAGTTAATAAAACGATTGCAGAAATGAATGGTTTCCCAGAAAATGTTGCTAATGTAAGTTCAATTGTTTTAATGTGTTTAGATTTTTGATTTACATATTCCAGTAGTCAGGCTTTGTTCGTTGTCGTGTTTTTTTTTTTTTTTTTTTTCTGATTAGGAAAGCAGTGTCTGATGAAAAAATTTGCTGTGTTGGATCTTATATCATGCACTGTTTACTTTTTATTTATTCTACTAAAGACGTCGGTCAGATTAAGGATCGTCATTGAACATGAATTCCAATGCTAATTAAGCAACTTTTAAGGGCAAATTTCAGACTTTGGTAGTTCTTTCAAGCTTACATCAAATTGGTGCAAATGTAATGAAATATGAAATGGCGACAGATATTTTTGTTAGTGAAAAATTGACTCAAAAACTGATGCAAGAGTTAGCAGATCCATTGATTGTTTCTGCAAGAGCTTTGCCTTCTTGGTGCGATGAACTAATTTTCAAATATCCATGTTTATTTAGTGTTGAAACGAGGTAAGCTCTACCTTGAATCTTTTGACACACATTAGTGCTGCTTGTTTTTATTGCTAGCTGGTTCTGATTAAAATAATGTAATTTCTTATACTTGCTAATTCCGTTGGCATTGTACCTTTCGAAGACTGAAGGTTTTTTTTTTTTTTTTTTCAAAATTTTCATGCATAGTGATGAGCAAGGCACTGTAAAAATGAGAAATTGGAGCTCGAATCCCTAAAATCAGGAGGAATTTATCATCATATTATGACTTTATTATGATGCAGTTGATAACAGTCGTTATCCCACTTCATTTTTTATAGGACTAATTATTTTCGAGCTACTGCGTTTGGTACTTCGCGTTCAATTGTATGGCTACAGGCTCGTCACGATCAGGTAAGGAGTTTATTGTCGTAATTGATATAATTAGCACTCTGTCCACAGTGTCTTCATGATGATAGTTGCAGCAATGTATTTGATTAGTTAGTCAGAATAATTTAATGTGTGATTAACAGATGCTTGAACAGTCTCGTGGTGCAACAAGTGCTGCATCGGTATCGAATCTTACTGGAACTCGTAGAGATGATAATTATCCCGAGTTCCGCATAGGCCGAATTAAGCATGAACGCATCAAGGTATGTTTTCAAAAAAAAAGAGTGGATTTTTAGTTTTTAAAAGTTATAGAAACAAATTTTCGAATGTTTTAGCCACCACTTTACTGTTTCATGTTTCACTAAAAATTGCAAGCATTTGATTCTAGGTGCCACGTGACGATGAGCAGCTATTCGAATATGCTGTCCGATTATTGGAGTTTCATGCTTCTAGGAAAGCGGTGCTGGAAGTTGAATATATTAATGAAGAAGGAACTGGATTGGGACCAACACTGGAGTTTTATGCTTTGGTTTGTACTACAACCTTGTCTCGTGTTCTTTTTTTGTTTTTCTGGATGTTGGTTCTTTTGTCTTTTGCATCTCGGAAAATGAGTGTTCATAATTTAGATGGCCGCCGAATTTCAACGCAAAGACTTAGAAATGTGGATCTGTGATGACATGGATACTGACCAGATGGAAGGACTAGATCTTGGGGAGGGTATGAAACCACCGGGGTAAGTGTTGTTTTATTCTTATCATTTTTTACGCATACTTGCTAAGGAATTTTTCTTTCTTTAATTTGCATAAAACTACGAGAGCATGTTATGTATCAATATCTAGATACTATATTCGTCGCCCTGGAGGACTTTTTCCGGCTTCAATACCAATTTCATCTGCAGAAAACTCACGTGTTTCTCAATTATTTCGAATTTTCGGGATTTTCCTAGCTAAAGTACTACAGGATGGTCGTTTGGTGGATTTACCACTGTCGCAACCATTTTTAAAAATAATTACCAACCCACAGGTATCCTTTCTTTGATTTGAGTAAAATAGAGTTATAATGCCATTCAGGAATTTTCATAATTGGTTTTGTATTTCGAGATTTTGGTGAAACTATTTATGGAATTATTCAATTTTTGTGTAATGTGGATTACATAATGTAATTTTATTTAGCTGACTGAAGGAAATACTGTTGATTTGAATGGTGTACTTGATTTGAATGATTTGGAAGAAGTATACCCAGTCAGAGGTCGGTCCAACTTCAGTTACAAATTCATAAATTATTTCTTTATTGTCTGCTGTTCCTTTCTCGTAGCTGTAACTAACTCTTTGTATTGATAGGGTTGCTAGTATTCTTTAATATTAGTTCTGGCTACGTCAACAGTTCCTCATTGTTTTTTGCTTTTTATGAATGAGGCTGATTTTTAATTGAAAGTGATTTTGGTTTCCTTCCAGAAATTTGGTGATAAAAATTTAAGTGATGGAATTGAAAGTAGTTTAATTAAGCGACCCTTTATCTATGTATATATTGAAAAGTCGATCGCAAGTGTTTAGTATTTCAGTTGGCAATATTAAAGAAAAAATTATTCAGGTCGTATATTAAAAGAACTAGATGCATATATCGTGCAGAAACGTTCTATTGAAGCTGACAAGAGGTTTGATCCAGATACTCGACGCCGAAAGATCGAACAACTTAAATTAAATATTAATGGTTCAGAATGTACAATTGAGGATTTATCATTAACTTTTTGGTGAGCATTTCTGTGGAAATCTGAATTTTTTGTAATTGAGATTTTTTCACTTTTACCGAGATATTCTGATTTTGAATACTAATTGTTTCAGTGTAAATCCATCGTCAACCATATTCAACTATAAGCAAATGGAACTGATTGAAAATGGTATGAATATCGATGTCACTGCTAATAATGTTGAACTTTATATTGCTTCATGCACAGATTTTTATCTCAGTTCTGGTATTCTTAATCAGGTACAAGTTTTGGTTGAATTTCGTTAAGTTTCGGAGAAATTGTCTTGTTGCTATTTTGCAGACATATTAGACCACGGATTGATTAGCTAACCTCATGATTTTATTTAGCAGAATTTCTTTCTAATTTATGCATACTTTGTTCCAATGCATGTGTTCAGTTCAGGTCAATTTTTTTTTCAGTTGAAAGCATTTCGCGAAGGCTTTGATCTTGTTTTTCCTTTACGAAATTTAAGGATGTTTGTTCCAAGAGAATTACAGGCCGGTTTAAAACTAGAAATTTTTTGCTTCTACATTAATGTATCTAATAGTGGTGTTTATTCAGATTGTGTGCTGATATTACATTTTACACACACAGATACCTGATATTACATTTTTTCCTTTTTGAAAATGGAATCCAGGTTGCAATCCTTTGCAATTTCAAATTAAACTGGTTGGTTTGCAGACTTTGCTCTCTGGTGATCAGTGTCCGGAATGGACTCGTGAAGATATTATTAGTTTCACTGAGCCAAAACTGGGTTATACTAAGGAATCGCCTGGTTTCTTACGCTTTGTTGATGTTCTAGTAGGAATGAATGCTTGTGAACGCAAGTCCTTTTTACAGTTTACAACAGGTTGTTCTTCGTTGCCGCCAGGTTCGTTATATGAAACATGAATCGAGCAGTTTGTTTATGATTGCATGTCATTTTTCTTTTCAATTTTTTTTTTGTGATAAACAATTGAGATTTTTTCTTTTTATTCAGTCATCCATTCATTATATTTCTCACGCTTTTCATTTCATATTTGTAGGTGGTTTGGCAAATTTGCATCCACGTTTGACAATTGTTCGAAAAGTTGATAGCGGCGACGGTAGTTATCCATCTGTGAATACTTGTGTTCACTACTTAAAATTGCCCGATTATAGTTCTACGGAGATTATGCGTGAACGTCTTCTAACAGCAACTAATGAAAAAGGTTTTCATCTAAACTGAGGGGAATTTTTATACCATTTATTGCTGAATTCATCTCTTTCAGTAATATTTCGTATTTTTCTTTGTTCAAATTGGTGTTCGGATGCATTGCTGAGTATAGTTGGGAATAGTATGCAGTTACTATTCAATATTCACCATCCTTGTAGAATTGTTGTTCTTACTCGAGGAGTTCTTATTCGCATATTCTGTTTTAAATTTTTTATGTTGAGGAGGCAGAACTTTCAAGATTTTGCTATTTGAGTTATTAGTGCAACTGTACAATGCAGATATGAGTTATATTGAATCAGCTAAATGTGTATTTTCACTATTGCAGTTGTAAATTCGTATTATCTTAATTTTACTTCATAGTGTTCAAGTAAATTTTCTTATATATCCGTTGTTATCTGAAAGGAAATGAACAGGTTTCACAAGATTACAATTCGAGGCGGATTCTGAAAATCCTAAATTTAGATGAGAATTCCATTGTCCATCTTCGTGAAATTGTTCCTGAACTTTGATTCATTTCATAGCTTTTGGGACTTTTTCTTGTAAATGAATTACCGGAATCTGTATTTTGACTTAACAAACAATCAAAATCTGGACTGTATATTCAAACTTGCACAATATACGGTCGAGACCGTTATAGTATTGATTTTTGTCGTAGTTCTACTTGAGAATCCTGAGACTTCTTGGTGAACATCTCCGACTTGAAATATTATCTTTAGAACGTTTTATTAATGTAATCATTTATTTTCAACTTTGAAAAAGCCTATGGTTTCGGAACTTTATGAGAGAAAATAGTGAATGCTCTACAGAAGAGGAAATGAATGTTTGCAGGGACGGCGAGTATTATATTGTATGAACTATGAGTTGTGGTTAGCACAGACGGAACTTATGTTTTGATTGCACATGCACTTCACTTTTTTGCAGAGAAAGAATCGTTTAGCACATCAGTCATATGAACTGTATTGATATATTTGGTTATTTTTCGAGTTCAAACAAAACCATTTTTTATCTAATGTAAATCAACTTTCACTTTTGTAGCTAGATCCTGTCTATACGGGATATTTGTATGGAAACAGTGTTGTTTTTAACTCTGTTTAGGTGCCATAAACAGTTTGTGGTAATGGAGTTACATAAATACATTGAATTGCCGTAAAAGTTGCAAGTCATCCTGGGTGGTATGGAAAGGCATGTACTACTACATGAGATGCTCAATAGTGATTATGCATACAGAACGAGAATGACTTAAGACGATTTATCTTTAGTTTGGGAAGTGGTTGAGAGTACCTAAAAAATGTTCAAATAGTTCGTTCACCAAATTTTTGCTTTGAACGAAATAAACAAATTTTTAGTACAGAGAATTATTTAGTTAATTGTCCATGAGAGTTTTTATTGTGGGAAGCTAACTGGTATTGGATGGTTTAGTCAATCTTTTATAGAGATAACGCTGAAATGATCACGTAAATGCAAGGATTGTATCAGGTCAAATATTCGGAAATTGTTTGAATACAGCGTTTCAAAATACGGCATGCCATAGAAGTTTAACATTGCTGAAACTGGTTTTGCGATCGCATCTTAATGACAGCACTGTATTGCAACCGAATTATACATTGATCAGTTTTGTTATCCATACACCATATACAGTTTACGAATTGCAGAATCACCACATTCGTACCGTTCAACGGCACGTGTGGAAATTATTCCCGAAGCGAAGCAAACTTCCACCAGAAAGCAAGGCAAGAAACTTTCATAGAACTCGTGATCTGAAGATTTCTTGCCAGAATTTCTGCATTATATTGTATTAATTAAATATATACTTTAACAAACCCCATCTCAAGGCAACCTTCAATTGATTTTGTTTAAAAACTCTTCTGTCCAATCCGCATAAAGTACAACTACCGAATAACACAATAAGTGTTAATCATCTGAACAAACACAATAATTCATTGATATAAACAGTGGATACCCCGGTTGCTACTTCTGTTGTCTTGGGTAAACAATATACGTGCGACGCGTATAAATACCAACGACCATAGCTTTAACGAAATCAACATCAGATAACCTATGCCCACCTCAAGATACACAGCCTTCTAGTTGTAAATTTGTAAATTAAATAGCACCGGAAAAAGACACTGAGGTAAAACAATAGAGCTTGACTATCTTGATACATAATAGTGAGTTCTCAGGAATTTCATCCAGTTAGAAAATTTCTCTTGTGACAGATGAATCCCTAAGCTATTAGAGTTAAGGTGATGCACGAAGTCTAAAAACTTGCCAAGCAAAAAAGAAACCTTTATAATTATCAGACACTGCTAAAAATAAGAACTGATATTCTTACGTGATGAAACAGAACCCGGCGAAAAAAAAAAAAAAAAAAAAAAAAAAAAAACAGCACTGCTTACATTTTTATCATACATATATGAATCGACGTATTGAGTTTACTACATCGTACCGACCAAATATATGCTAAACGTCTATTTATACGAAAGAAAAGAAACGGACGGAATTACCCTGAGGAACTTATGAATTATCCAAAGAACTACAATTATCATTGTAGTTTAATTATGATCAGTATGCAAAACCGACTTTCTCCTTGACAATTACTGAATCTTCACTATGAAATAATCCAACTGCAGTTGACTTAGCTGACCAATAAAGTTCATCTGATATTTGAACAACGTATCAATTACTAACGAATCTGACATAAACGGTAAAGAATGACACAGCTGCAAATAAGATTAGGTGATGTGCCAACAAATTCACTAAAGAATAGACGCACTTGACCACTAGCAAATAAAATCATATAAAAAAGTTAAATAAAAATCAGGACACGAATTTCCTTTAATATTTCTCCTTAATTCCAATTTGCTTCGATTTCTTTTTTTTTTTTTTTTTTTTTTTGAATTTCTGCTCCTTAAAATTTAAAATGCAACCGAGGAGATATCAAAAACTTTAAAGCAAATTCTTGAATTAAAACAATGAATTAACAAAGTGCAAACATCAAAATCAGAAAACATCAGCCAACTGCATAAGGATATTTCCGGAGAAATTCTGAGAAAAATTGAACAGGTTTCCGAATAACAAATCTATTCCATGCTTTCTTCATCCTTTGCTAACAGTTCTTTTGCTCGTAACAATGCGGCACCTTCGTTGTAATGCATCCTTCTCTTTTTTTCGAATTCACACTTATGGGCTGAAAGCGAAACAAAATTATAAACAAAAGCTGCACTCATTTTATTTCAAAATATACCTTCAAAGACTGAACCAGACATCTCTCTCACAGTAACCACTAGAAAAGAACTACGCTTCAATTTAAATACCATTTGTAATCAACGTTTCTGGAACTTGAACAAAAATTCGAGAGTGTTGTTGCTCGAGAATCTTGAATTAAAGAATAACAGTAAAGAATTAACAGCAAACACGGCAAATTCTTTACTGTTCTAATGAGATCCAGAATTTAACCATAACTGTCATAAGTAAAGCTTTCAAAGACAATCCATTTTATCCAGAATGATGACAGAACACAACTGACAAACGGTTAATAACAACAAGAAATCAACATACCAATCTGCTCAGGAGTAAGTTCAACCTCGCTCTCATCATCTGGTAAAATTTTTCCGAGACAAGTTGGCGGAATAGATGTGCCAGCTTCAATGCTTTCAGCTAATTTCACTGGATCAACTCCAACCAAAGAAACTCGGCGAGGTGCCTTTGTAACGTGATTGTCTGTATCATCTTCGCTATCGCTATATCCATGATATGGAGTCTTCGGTTCTTCAATCTTCATATGCCTAAAACATGCAACGAAAGACGGTCAATAAATCAAAAAACCTAAACAGTTTCAATCTGGAAGATGACACTAAAAATGTATTAGTAAAAAGCACATTTTCCAGCACTAAACTATGATTTATAGGATGTTCGAAAAACCACGACTAGAGAGAATAAATCTGAAAAGAAATGATAACACACATTGGATTTAGCAAGCATCTGAAAAATTCTGAAAAAATTTGAAAAACTCAAATAATAAGCATTAAGCAAGCAGTACTATACCACAGCGAACAAGATTAGAACATGAGTACTGTTCAAAATAGCAATCTTAGCACCTTATTCTTTGGTGATACACATAACCTGCTGTTAACACTATTTGTTTTGATGGAAATGTGATATTCTGATAATTTTTAAGAGACCAAAAAAGCTGGTGTATTTCTAATAAATTAACTAAATACAAGTAAAACATTCAGGAACAAGATCTTATTTCTCTTTCGAAACTGTCGAGAACAAGAAAAAATTACAAACCCATATTCTTTATCAATTGGATGATGCGTTGCGATAATGTTCATTTCATCGAAGTGGGCTCGATCTTCAGCAATACGCTTGCTTTCTTCCGCTGATGGCTGCTTTGCAAAAAATATAATTTTGAAAATCGTATACGAGAAAAACCATCTCCATCCCACAATGTTAAATGACCAAAGGAATTTTAAGAACAAATCGGTTTTAAAAATGAAACCAAGAAGTGGAAACAGACACGATGTATATCCAAATACCGATGCATTATACCGTAGCAGCAGGTATTTTTAAAAAAAAAAAGAACCTTGAGAATGGACTTTTTCGGTTTTAATTTCAAATACTCGCTTGGATCAAGCAAATGTGCTTCACCAGAAACTTCCTGACCATTATTCATGATAGAGCTAAAACAAAAAGGTTCGGAAAATGCTAATGGATGACGGAACGGACAACAGCAAAAAAAGTATTGGAGGAAAAGAGATCAGTGTCAGTAGTACGCATTTTAAGCCAACTGATTTACTGAGTAGAGAAATTTTTGCTGCTTCACCAAAGAATAAGCTGTTGAAAAAAAATGTTATTTTCAAGTTCTTCATCTCTGATTTCTTCATTTTTCTAAATTATTGAAAACTGAAGTTCCGGATGTTAAAATTGCAAAACGAAACAAGGTATTAACTGAACTGTTTAAAACAAAAATCTTAGCAAAGCCTTTTTTTCGCAATTTCTCACATATCTAAAACATTTCAAAAAGCTGACTTTGGCCCACGATGGGTAACGCTCGACTGGAAGTAGAAGTAATCAACAGAAAATTTGTCTCCTCAATCTCATGGAAGTTTTCAAGAGATATGATGCCTAAAAATTAGTAATAATAAACGGTGAGTAACTCTCCAGTATCGTAGAAAAAAGACAAAGTGATAAGATGGAGCAGCTGCAAGTAATCAATTCAACAAAGCGATAACTGCCACTAAAGATAAGAAAGCTAGGCCTATTTTCTCATTCTTCTTAAGTGCTCCATCAGCTTCCTCCTAACCTGTAAAAGACAAAAAAAAAAAATTGTCAAAGCAAACCATACAAGCTGAAAATGACCTAACCCTACACCCGACGCAGATCTGGAAGTTCATGGTGAATGCCGCCAAACCATTCAGCTCACTTACCCGTATTCCTCGGTAGACCACTGCTCTGAAACGTCTCAAACCAAATGAATGGCCTAACTGCTAACTGCCTTAAAATGTTAGAAGTTGATCCATTGACAACAGCGATGTCGATGGTCATTCGACAGTGACATGGTTTGAACTAAACCTTTTTTTACACATTTCAGTTTCACGAAAACCGCTAGGTATGATCCACGGCTTAATACATTGGAGCCAGTTCCAGAAAGGAAGCACAAAGAACCAAGAAACTCAACCCACCGATCCAGCCTACAGTGAGTCGAACTGCAAACTTTCTAAACCAAAAAGTTGACGCACTCCGGAAACATTGCTTTAAATCCTGGGTCTTATATGATATGGGCTTCTTTTCTTTCCTTACAAAAGGGAAACCAGGCTTTTCATTTGGAGACTGAACTTTTATTTAGAAATCCGGATCTTCAAAATACGACTTCCGACACATTAGTTCCTTTTAAGGGTTACTGTAAACGTCCAGGAAACTTATTGAAAAAAAACTTCAGTAAAAATGAAGAATCTTAGGAATATATTAACAATATAAACGAAACATAACTTTTACAGCCAAGTCAGACTGACTAAGAGCCCAGCTAAACGAAGTCCAACCTATTCTCCAAAATAAGTCATTAGAACAGGCTCCATTCTAAATCCCTGGATAAGAAGAACTGGTGTTTTAAAAAAAAAAAAAAACCTTGAGAATGGACTTTTTCAATTTTAATTTCAAATACTCGCTTAGACCAAGTAAATCTGCTTCACCAAAAACTTCCTGACCATTATTTATTATGCAGTTAAAAGAAAAAGATCCGGAAAATTCAGGTGGATGACGGAACGTACAATAGCAAATAAAGTATTGGAAGATCTCCCTTAATATAACTACTAACAAACAGCATTACATCATCTATTCAAATGGTTATTTGCTTGGAAGAGAAATAGTGTCACAAGTATATACATGTTAAGCAATTTAAGTTGGTGGGTAGAGAGACTTTTCCTAGCTCACGAAACCACTAATGCTTCCTTGAACATAAAACGCAGATGTAGCCTTGACTGTCAGGACAATCATCAATAATGAGTTGTCATCCTCGTTGCAAAGTGCAAGAACCAATCTAACTATTTTGAAGAAAATTCGGTTGCTGTTGTTAGGATAGTAAGGAACAATTCCTCTTTTACGGATACTGTAAAAAAATGTGTAATCAGTCGTGAAAAAAAGAGAACCATCCCAATACTGATAAATATAACAAGACTACCGATATATGGAACAGAATTTGGGATCTTGAAAATTCTTATTTTTAATGCTTATGTTGATCTGACTGCTCTCTATTGAATGAATGAAATTTTCAAATTTGTGAGCTAAAACCTACAAGAAACACAACGAAATGTTCACGCATTAAGAAATATAGGAAATAGATATATACATACGGAAATTACTAACCTATCTAAATTGCTCTCCAATATTTTGCATCTACCTGTTTGATATGAAGAATCTTTACTGAAAAGCCATATTCATTCTGTAATTTCAACTAAATAAGTTGGATATTAAAATCCACTCAACCGCTCAAAGTGAAACCCTTTATAAAACTTCTAAATAATATCTACAGCTAGCGAAAGTTAGTCGCTTTAACACTGAAGAGCATCACCTAATCTTCCTGGCAGGAACGAAAAAAGGCAGAGGGAGCTACTATAAACCGACCTGACTAGCTTAACTATGAAAACTTAACTACTTTCGAACTATTTTCAAATTAAATCTACATCCTTTCTAAATTTTACACCAGCTATTAATGTATCACCAACTACTTATTTTATCTTTTCACCTCTTGAAGGAATAGCAAAAAAAAAAAAAAAAAACGAATGAACACTATTTCATTTATTACTTTCAAAATTCATTTCTCTTGGTCACAAAAAACAAGGGAATTTTTTCACATGATAACCAATTTAGAATACAAATTCCGTTACTTCCAAAGTATGAAGGGATGATGAGAACTGGAATGCATTGGGCATGCAAATTAGAAGTAGAAATTTTGTAGAAATTTTGCACTGAGTCAACGGTAACGATTGAAAAGTTTAGTTGACTAAGCTTTTCTGAATGCAAAACCTATCTTTACCCATCCAGTATCTACTTAAAGCCAAAAGTGAACCAAATAACGGTAAAAGCGTTGGTAAGAATAATGGCAGATAGATTGCAAATTTCTGATCATTCGGGAAGTACAACAACGAGAGCAAACTTTTGTCATTCAAAGCACTTTCAGCCAATGCTCGACCTTTAGCAACCGATGCAACTTCAATGTGGCCGGTTTTCTCAACTGTTGTAAGAACTTGAGAAATAAGCTCAACCGCCAGATTAGTTTTACTTGCCACCTAAAAGTTTATTATAATTATTTGTATCAAAGCTACTGACATAATAAAAAATAACGATAAACTTTGACCAAGTAGTTCAACATTTTTGGTTTGCTCTTGTGCGAAGAAATGGGCTAAAGTGCAGAATAAAGCTGCTGTCTTCTTTGATTATTCCCCTTCAGCACAAGACCGTTTGAAGAACACTTTTAAAAAATAGTCTAATTTTTTAAGAATATAATCATTTCATTCCGGAAAAAATCATTTGTAACATATCTCTTCATTTATGACAATGTTATCAATCTGTGAGATTAATTTGTGAATCGCAGCAATTGACGAGATCCCACTTATCGAACAATCGATAAATGACCGTAATTTAATGCGTTTAATTTCCCATTTTGCCACTGGTAATGATAATCGATCAAATGATACTGGTAAGTCTGTATCAAGGCCAAAAAGAACACGCATAGCAGCAACCACTGATTGATTGAGAGCTAAGCGTTTTTCGCCACCATAGGAAAGTAAAGCGCCCCAGGAAGCTACAATCACACCATTGCTCTCATCACCCTGAAAAACTTAACCTTATTTTTCATTATCAGTTTGTCGAAAAGATTTGCAAAAAACCCTATCCCTAATAAGCTTATGATTAAAAAGTGCAAACCATCTTGTCTCAGGTCAAATATATTTCCGCTGCAGGATTATAGATCCTCAGTAATTATTCTTTTATAAAGCTGTAAGAAAAAAAAAGTTCCTACTTTTTATGAAAATGGTTATAGGACTGTCCTCTTTTCAGCAGTGATTTAAATAAACAAAAAAAGTAAAATCGAACATCAGCATGAATGGAGAGTACAAAAATAGACGGTTAAAAGGCTTTAATGGATATAGTCATTTTCATAACAAGTTGGAGAACTGTGTCAAATATGTTGCACTAAGCAAAACGTTTAGAGATCAATCCCGATAAGAACTGCCTGAAAAATGCAAAATAAAAAAATATATACCATGTAATCAAGAAGAGTAATTGGATGAGGTGCATCCAGTACTACTAATTTCATAACTGGAACAGATGACTCAACAGTACTGGTCTCCTGTTCGATCTATAAATCATAGCACCAACATTACACCAAAAAAAAAGTCAAAACACTTTTTGATTATGAAAGTTACAAAAATTTCTAGACCTGCAAATAATCTTTCGATTTTGATGAATTAGCAAAATTTCTTACAGCAGTAACTATTTGTGATATGTCATCCATTCGAATGCTATTTCTTTCTTGCATATTTTTTTTTAGCCATGCGGTCAAGTCAAAATCCCAGAGATGTTCTGAACTGATAACCAAGTCTGACACTTCGGCCAATTTTGTGGCAAATCGACGTGCATGCAAAATAATATTCTCCGCTGAATAATATTCGTTGCTCTCATTATAACCAGCGTGTAAGAATATTACTTGCACAATATATCGAGCACTTAAAGCGACTGAATCCCAAATCAAGCGTTTCTGCAGAAATAGGACAAGGAAACATGCAATAGAAAACAACTAAAATTTCTACCAAAAAAATTTTATGGAGGTTATATATATAGGTTATATAAGTTATATATATAGCTTGTCTAGCATTTCCTTCATTAGTAACAACATACATTTACTTCCCACTTAAATGCACAATTTAATTCGAATTTAAAACGGACAGAAACCATGATATAAAAGTTAACCTGCTGACTTGATGATAAAGTAACAACTTCCGACGATAGTATTCGCTGCCTCAGATCACGTTTTACAATTGCTGAAAGATGACCGGTATCCAAAAGAACATCTGTTATGGCTGCAAACATACGTTGCGCAACCTTCGATTCATCTTGATGGTTAAGGATAAACGACCACTGGTCATCGAAATAGGTTGTATATCCAGAATATGGCCATACTGTCTCATTAATTATTGCAATATGCACTCCAAACAAATCACTCTTCTCCGTATTAATTGTTGAAACGAATCCCAAAGCATCCTGAATAAATCTACCTAACAAACAGATTAAAACATTTATGAATTTAAAGCAACGAATACAGCTGTAAAGTAAATAACACAAAAAAAACAAAACAAACCATATCTTCGTGATTCAACCTAAATATGAAGCGCAGTTGATCGATTTTTGGAAGCTTAGAAAGTTCATTCAGAAGTAGACCAATTGCACGGTCAACATGAGATTTCATAGATGAATATGAGCTAGCTATTGATATATAAACCTGTGTTACAACATATTAACGCTTTTGAGAACAACTGTCTCATATTGATTTTACTAAACAAAAGATTTTCGAATGAAATGAGTCTAAAGTAAAGGTACTACTAAAATTTGTAAAAAGGTGGAAAACATATAAACTCAAAAAACGTACTGGCAAGGTGATTTGCTGGTTAGGAGGAAAAGTACGAAATGGTACTCGGTATGTTGAAGTTGTTTGCCACCATAATGGTAAGCCAAATATGAGCATAATAACAATAAATGTAAGTGCAGAAATCCTTCGGAAAGGTAATTCTGCGCGTTCTTCAGCAGTAAGCATCAGAAGCTAAATATTTTACAATAATCAATATTTGATTTGATTTTGAAAATTAAATACTCATACAATTACCTCGCTAATTAAAGAAAATTTGCAAACATTAAAGCGAATATACCTTTCTAATGCGCTCTTCCTTTCTTTCTTGATAAAAATCATGTACTGGATAAACGTTAACATCACCAATGGTCATTCCGTTTTCTGCCACTTATAAATGAGGGATTTAATTAACTGCTTTCAAACTTACAATCGCACTATGAGCCTGAAAACGACATCCAAAAAGGCAAAACTGAAATAGCAATTCGTACATTATTTTAATCGAGCGAGAGAAATCGAACCCATGAATACAACTAGAATTGTAATCTTGGTGTACAGATATCAATGGAAATAATATGAAGCATAAGGGTCAAAGATTCACAAAGAATGGATTCTTGAAGTCCAATGACATTTCGAAACTGTCATTTATCATTTATACTTTTTTACTCTAAAAAACAAACTCCCTAAAAATGGTGGGGAATTACGTGCTCCTCTTTTGCTTCACTGGTCTTCCTTTCTTAAATGACGTTCCAAAACCATAAATTAAAAAACCGTTCTTAGATACTTTGAATTGCACTTACATCAAGGATTTCTAATTTGTTTATGATGCATAGTCTTGACTCGAATCAACAATAAATCAGAAAGTATTTATCTAAACCGACGGTATTACATTCCAGACTAACTATATATTTCGCTCTTCAAAAAGAATTCATAAAGACCCTCAATACATTAGGCAGTCCTTACCTAAACACTAAAAGTTGTGTGATGTGTAATGCTTAGCTTGGAAAGCCTTCATTTACTCACGGTACTTACCCATTTAAATCGTCGAAATGTAAAAAACATACTACCTTGCGGAGGTTGATTTTCAGAGTGAAATGGACTTCATATAAGGCTTATGCGACTTCATCTTGAGCAGATATGTTAACTAGCACTGTTATCATTCTCAAAAGTCAATGTTCGAACTTTTAGGACTGTATACGTTACAACAGAGAACGACAAACTTTTCGAAATATCGTTCTTTTGACTGACAGACACCTGAAATATGCTTGGACACAGAATAAACGCAGCCAAATTTATTGAAAGTCAGCGTTAAAACAATGTACATATTATATAATAGCATGCAATGGCAAAATGTTACATAAATGTAAAAAAAAAACTGTAGTAATTCGACAGGATGTCCTGCTTGAATATATATGTGGTGAAGAAAACGGCGACTAATTATTTTCAACAATAAACACACGAACAAAAATAAACTCAAATCTCGATGATATGAATCTTGATAAACGAAATATTTCGTGAATGAATATCACGCATGCATATTCAACAGAATTTTGTTAGAAGACTGCATTTTTTAAATCTGTGCTATCTGCTCCGATATTAACTAACGCTTGTACAGCTCTCAATCGATAAACTATTTAAAAAGTAATATCTAAAAAGTAATACCCACAGAATACGGTATGAAATGATTTAACATATGTACTTTTACAAATATAGAGTGTTGAACTAATTTTATGCTACTACTGATAACTCACCAAGACTTGTTTTTCTGCATAACAAATAAATCAACACTGACCCTAGTTACATATGCTTTGGAATATAAGGTCGAGAAAACTTTTTTTGAATCGACTGCATAAATTTTACCAATAAGTATGAAAGGAGTAAGGAATGTAAGACAGTAAAAGCTACCAAATCTAGGAAGAAAGAAAACAACGATTTAATGCTAAGCTTTTATATTTTAATGCTAAGCTCAGCGTGACAACAGAATGTAAACAAAAAACCAAACACTGACAAACATTAACAATATCACTTTGTCAGAAGCTTATGATAAATCACAACCATTAACATATTTTGGACATTTCATGTCAAATGTATTATTCGCTTTTGATTTCATCTACCGGTATACCACCTTGCACGTTGTGCAAAGATATCGCTACGAAGATTTTGAGCAAACAGTATACCCAGAATCTAAAGAGGTATTGCAAAATCTGACTACAAAATCAACGAATATTATATGCAAAGAAAGAGGCAAAAATCTTCCCCTAGATTTAAACAGTGCAATAGGTTTGTATTTGTGATGTGCAGACAAGAGAAAGCAAATCTCCGACGGATTTATCACATTAACTGTAAATTATTTGATTTAATTCACTCATCTCTTCGACAAAATCAAGAAACACGAAACTTACTTGAATAACTGCGACAAGAACCACTGCAATGGCAACGTAAGTCATATTCTGTGACAAGTAATTTTCAATTTTCGGTGTACATCCTTCACTATGTATCGTGTCACTTAAACCCTGCATACAGATACATACTTATAATCAGAACACATAATACATCAAAATTTTAAAAAACTGCACTAGTTAACAGTTCTTCTCACACTGATTATATTAGTTAACTTCTAGCTTCTAAATAAATATTATAACACTGAAAGGCGGAAATTTTCGGACTATTTGAAAACCTAAGAAAATATACAAATTACCTCTTTGAAAAGTCTAGCACCATGGCCACAAAAGAAATTAATGGGACCACCATCTAAACCACGCATCTTTTTACAGCACGAATACGGTACGCCACCAGCTTCAGGTGACGAAAATTGTTGTGATGATTTATTGAAATATATATTCATGTCCCAATCATTTGGTGATCTCATACCACAACATTTGAAATAGATTTGCACCCAGTCAATGAGGGCTTGCAGATCTGGATCATCTCGATACATTATAACCTGAAATTTACTGGCAAACTTCCACGCTTAGTCTAATCTAATGTTCTTATATCTAGAAAGAATGTATGAATATTCTCTAACTGGAATAAGAATATTATAGTTTGTAAACTCATCTAAATGCTCATTAAATCTTATTCATTACAGCGACACGAAATAGATGTAACATTATATATGAAATTCATTACTAAGCCTTACGAATTTCGATGTAATTCTTATTAGTTTAGAACAGCTAAAAAAGTATTGGATTAGTAATAAAAATAAAATAATAATAAAAAAAAAAAAGAACATGACTTCTAAGAACCAACTTCTTCACAGTTGTACTTTTTTGTTAACTGAAGGGCAGCTAACGTTACAATAATTAAGCACAAAAAATACAAACGACTGCGTTAAATATACCGTGTCATCCAATCTTGTAAAAAATTCTTGAGTGATCCAGTCTTTAGAAGCAAACACCAAAACAATTAAAGCCATCTCAGCCAATAAAAGAAGACCGATAATCGTTGAGTATAAAGCCAAAAAACATGTATTTTCTCTTAAGGCCCCAACACAACCACTGAAACCGATTAAGAATATGAGACCACCTGAAATATTTTAAATCTTCGACAGAACTTATTTAATAACTGCATAACTGAAATAAGAACTTTAATGGCAAAAAGGAAGAGATGCTAGCGGTTTTTTTTATGTCTTTTATTTAATGAGTTTTGGTATAGAGTTTGACAGATCCAACAAAACCGGCTTATTTTTCAGCATCTTGACAGGAAATAAAAACACTGAAACTAAAGTTTGTGAAACGGTAGCACAAAATCTAAAACAATGCATTGAAGGAAACCTATTTCCTACCAGCAAAAATAAGAAATATAGCTGGATCAAGATAAAATCTTGATGCCTTATTCAGATGAGAATATGCACTGTTCTTCTCAAAATGAGCCCAAACACCAACTGCGAGAAGCGCAAAACCAATAATCCAGAACAAAACGTTAAACCCAAAAATTGTGTATTTGACACAACAACTGATTTCAGACGTGTTATAATGTTGAACGAGCATTAACTGCAAACAATGACAAACATATTACAGTATCTTCGCAAACCGAACAAAATTCGGTGAAGCCATCCTATAAAATAGTTTGGAATGTATATGCAGGTATAATAATGTTTCTTTGTGATACTAACAAACATTTCTACACCAATACTGTACAGCAAATCCTATGACGCCCATCCTCCCATCCTTGAAAAATCACATCAAAAAAGTAATTATTAAACGCCTAATTTCCCAACACAGAAATATTACGAACGAACTTGATGGCGACTCATCATCGCGCCAGAATGATGGTGATGGGCGCTTAAACTAACTGGTCGATTTCTAGTCGTTCTTTGCACTGGAGCCATACTCTATCAAATATACACTTCGTATCTAGTTCGCTTAAGCCTGAACTGAAAACCCAGGCGATAAATCTATCTATAAGACCATGGTAATTTGTAAAATAATAAAGAACGAACAGCCTCTATCAGACTAATTTCCTAATCGCATGAACGATCAACGAAACTTTTTGTAAATCTTATAGAACAAAGTGCAGGGATTTGTACCACAGAGATAAACATATACGTTTCTGTGTAAGAATCAAAAAAGGAATAAAATCCACCTGATTAGAAACAAAATAATATATGTATGTGCAACGGTAATATGTAATCCAGAGAGTCAAAAATCAAAAATTTATTTTTTCTGATAACTGAACAGGAAATAACAGCAATCAAAATTGAGTTTATGCTTCTTCAGCTCTTTTTCAAATATTTGAAGGATACAGCATCTAAAAATAATTATAGGATAAAGTGAGAAAATGGAAAAAATGAAGTCAGTGCTAACACTGAAAAAAATATTTGCTTCCAACGACGAATAAACTTGTTTCAAATGATTCGGTAGTATTATAGCTCTGGCTATACGTCAAGCACCTGACATTTCAAAACTTGCACATTTGATAATCACAGAACATTCTTGCGAAACAATACTGGTTCTATACTGACCAGAAACAGCAGCTTTTAAAAATCCTCTAAGCCTTACCACGCGCACACGCTTGCCCATCGCTTGTGGTGGGAGATTTCTTCGGAATTTTGCTTTCACTGTACCTGCATTGCCATGTACTCGAGTTATTCTACCCCAGATTGCTCGTACGCGACTTGGTGTTTTTCCATGCACTCTTGTTTTTTTATGTGCTTTATAAACATAGAGAACCCTTTTTCCAACATACCTGAAAATAATACTCCAGAACAATTGCTGAAATGGCCAAAATTTTGGATTTACTATTTAAGATCAGCTTCCAATTAGAGATCCTAAACCTCTACCGGATTCTAAACGAAGATTTATTAAATTACATAAGAATAACAAAGTCACGATACTATAACAACAAAAGCGAAGCTCTCTTGTCATTCAATAAAAGTAATTCTCGATAAAGAAAAAGCTGCATCTAGTGTTTACATTACCCAGTTATTACATTCCCTGCAGTGCAACAAAATATCCAAGTTTGGTTCCAGCGGAACACACGGAAGGGAATTACAGTAATTTCATGTCATAAAATAAAGATACTGTGAGTGCAGAGAGAAACAAACCACTGGGCATCCTGCTTGTTGTAAACTCCTTCCAGTTTTAGAAGTGATGTATGTTCACGCTGATTTCGTTGCGAACGTTTATAGCCAACAAATACTGCTTTCACGTACAACCTGTCATAACAACAATAAAAAACATTAAAAGTGGTTCTCAGAAATGCAATGCTTGGTGAAACTTAATAATTAAATGAGATACTTCATATTTCTTACACATCATCAATAATTTTATGAATATCCAAACTAATTTATCTTGGGTAGTAGTACTTCCAACAGTACTGAATTCCAGTTGTCAGTGCATTACTGATAAGTGAAGTCTTTCATACTTATAGTGAATGATAGAGTATATATCAGAGAGATCTAGTTTAAAGGATAAAAAGCCGCCAATAAAAGAAACCTTAAGTTAATTTATTAAAGAAACATATAGAAAGATACCTGCCAGCAGGTTTGGGCCCTTGTTGTCTAACTGTCTGATCTTCGCTCATTTTCCTTTCAGTAATCCAGGCTATACCACTCCTAATGGAATAATAAATCAACTTTTTAAAACATATATCAATCAAGACTAACAAATAAATCCGTACCAACCCATCATCCGAAATACAACCCACAACACGTGCGGCATAAGAACGAAGCGGAGAGTGATTAACCGCGAAATATAGACTGGGCCCGACTAGTGCTAAGAGAACTATTTGCCCATGCGGAAAGTGGATCTTGTTAAAATGTAGTAGTATATAGTCCGATACGACAGATGACTGCTATCACCACCATCTCCTTATCGTCCTATTAAGAATATCAATCTTTCCAAAACAATAGGATTATTTTCATAGTGACCCTTTCTTTGCAGTCTACTTACACTGCTTTGGATATGTGGTC
The DNA here is from genome assembly GCF_000002995.4 of Brugia malayi. Classification (NCBI taxonomy): domain Eukaryota; kingdom Metazoa; phylum Nematoda; class Chromadorea; order Rhabditida; family Onchocercidae; genus Brugia; species Brugia malayi. The sequence continues at coordinate 5,928,447 of NW_025062479.1, forward strand.
TGTTGGTGAAGTATGGGGTGGGAAGCTCAAAGTAGGCTCTGCTCAGATTTTTAGGGGGGGGGGGGGGGGAGAATCCAAAGACTGGTTGAACCTGACAGTAAGTGGTGTGCCAGTTTCCGTCGTCATTGGGATTTAATTTTCATGATTTATGAGGGTAAGGAAGTAACATAAACAATTATGGGAGGGTTTTTTGAAAACACCGGGTCGTATCACTGTGTTAGTTTTAACAGAATAAGTTTACATAAATATTCTTGTAATACTCAGCTATATTTTAATAATCGTAATAACCAAGTTATCAGCTGACAAAACCAGAACATAACTGAACATGACAAATTTTGTTTTGCGGTAAAATACTGTAGTTCCGAGGTCTTGTCTGTTGTTTCAACTCCAGTTACATGTGGTTTGCTTGTACTGTAATTATAAAAAGCGATTTGGATATTCGTTTACAGAGTTAAATATGAATTGATTAATGCTATATTTTGAAACACAACAACCTCGAGCAGTTTATTTTGCAAAATTCCCTTCTGCTGTCTAATGTTCAGCGCAGGAAACCATGGTGATCTGTGGTAACCAGAGACTCAAAATTTGTATGGATAAATAAGTTTAAAATTGAATAGTGTATTGGACAAATTTTAAACTATCGTTTGTATTCTAAACTATCCCGGAAGTCCCTGCAGACTATCATATTCTGAGCCTCAAATTTTTACGAATTGTAAAATCTAAGCCGGAAACGAGCTAACAATGCGGCCTGTTTAGATGCAATTCACAGCCAAAATTCAGAAATTCAACAACTGGCCAATCAACGCACACAAAATATCATCTTCACTGCCATTGACATTAAATCACTACCAGATGCGCGTGTTTCGTTTCACATACATGAAATCAGTTCCGGTTTCGAAAGTGAAGAGTAAGCTTTAACAAAAAGGAACTTCCTGCCAATGCAGTATCTCAGAACGGCCTTAATTACAATCATTCTGCCTCTCATTTATTGGTTTTGCAGCGAACATTATCCGTCGCTCTTTCCTTCTCCTATTTCCTTTGCTTCTTATTCACCGTTTCGATGATTCACACAAGACTTGTTTTCGAAAAGGATTCTGATTTCATTCCGTCTCTTCTTGCCTTTTCTTTTTACCTGGGTTCAATCCGTTTAAAGAAACAGGATGACTACAGCGCAGCATGAAAACATTTACATTTGACACCAGTTTTCTGGTAATCAACGATGATCCACTTATTCGAACATCTCCGAGTTATCACTGTAATCACTGGTTATACCATAAAGGTGTGTGGTAACCGTAAAGAGTGAGGTTAAACAGAAGTTAAGTAGAGCTGAAGAAGTCGAAAATTCATGTTAAGTGCTGGAATTGGCACTGAACAGTACAATTGCTAGATCTGGCTAAACACAGGCAATGCAATATGACTGTCGTGTCATTTTAACCAGTAGTTTATTATAAAAACAATAGCATTTGCTGACTGGATAAATTGTTTAACTTATTTATGAAGGGATTTCTAATTTCTTAATTGTGCTACAAAGTTTTTTAATTATTGACGAGACAATAGCGTTATTAAAAATCTAGTTTAATAGATTCCGACTACACATGGTGGTTATAAATATTTGCATGATCAGTTTTTTTTTGTGCATTAAGATCACTTAATGTAGTGCCTTACACTGTAATGCCATTCAATGAATTACTGAATAGAAATGTTGCAAATTTTAGCCGTACCGAAACTGTCTCTTAAAAATGAATTTAAAACTGCTTTATAAAAGACAAACAATCTATTTCTTCTAAAATTAAAAATCTCTTGTAATTCACATGGTTGCGAATTTACGAGAAGTTAAATAAAGCATATTGATTGTGGGGCATCCCTGATTGTGGGACAAAGATATCAATAGTAGAGTATGGGGATAGATATCTGGCTAATAAGCTAAGTTGTGGTTATCATCGTTGTCTTCGCCAGTTTCTGGATCTCTTCTCAGAACCGTGAATCCCATGAGTACATCAACGAACTAACAAAGACACAAAATGTGACCGCTGGGATCATTTCTCAGTGCAGCACTGCATTTCAATTTCCGAAACACCAAAAATTGCCGAGAATCTCATTCAGATCTGTCATTGAAGATGAGCAGAAAGGATGGATACGGACAGACATAGATCCATACACATATATTCATTCTTCTTGAGAGGCGTACTGAATTCAATTGCCAACTTCCAAACCAAATCGTCAATCCATCAAATGCATCAGTTTAGTTCTACTTTTCGAGTATTTCAGAATTTACTCCCAATGGATTACAGGAAGCAAAACAATTGAAATGAATTGTTGAATATTGAGCGGTTGAAAGTTCCAAAATGCTCCTGTCCTTCATAGCTTTTTAGTATACTCCAGTTGAAACTGAAATTTAACTCTTACAGTTAAAAAAAGGATTAATTTGAAATACAAACTATATTAAATGTCAAAAGAGCCAACGTTCTAAATCAAATATTTACATTTGCCACACTTTAGTAACTCTTTTCTGCTATTGCCCTCACCTTTTGCTTTCGCCTTTCGGTTGACGTCTTCTACAATATATTGAAATATGAAGTGTGCTACTAGTTTAGCTCTTGAAATTACTGACTGGCATCGTTGATAGAAAGTGCCATTCACAGTTATTAATTAAGCTTTTTCATTAGCAACATGCAATCTAGTAATTTAAAAGTTGTCGTGAACGAGTTTTTGCACGTTGGAACTGTTTCAATGGATTCAATCGGGGATTACAACCCCTTGACCACCATATCAGAACAATTTCAACAAGATACGCAAGAATCGAATTATACAATATGACTGCCGCTTAGTGATACATGTATCTTGATTTATGATGCCAGATTCGTTTTTAGAGTGAAAAGTATGACCAGATTTAGTATTATATAAGCATTATATTTAGACTTTAGCGATACAGCTGAATATCTTTCCCAAATAATATCGAGTATAACAAGTGATATCAGACCATTCAAGAGTGGATTGATCGGATGGGTTATGAGTTTCTTTTTCTTTAAGTATCACAATAAAAAGCATAAGGCAATTATTCGCGTGAATGAACCTGCTGCTGTAATGGACAGAAAGAAATGCTCAGTTTACTACCGATACTGCAACGGACGGTTATGGTGAGTTCATTCGTGCTTAAAACATCAATTTCGGTTAAATTTATTCCAAGCTGCTAATTTGGCACATACATTCACATCCCATCAAACGGTTCCAGAACATGCACAATTATGTGTTGTATGAATCTGCTATTTCTGTAGCTGCCCAATCAAACAGCAGTGAGTCATGATTTGATGGAAAAAAAGATAAGCGTGGTAAAGCTGGGATAGATTTCTCCTTCCTATTCTAGGCTATCCTCTAATTCCACCGATAAAACTATTATATAAGATAGGAAGAGTCACAATTGCACATCTCCCCTTATTTGATTCATTCATTTCTGTCACTTTCAACTATGAAATGCATTAATCTGACATTAAAGCCATCTCTTTCTCATAAATTTTAGGATCTATATAACTGTTCTCTGCAACAATGTTCTTTAGATTAAATTTGAAGCTGTATTCTTTTTAAATAATAATATGTACGAGGTGCATGAAGTTTGGTGAACGAATAATTATACCAGTATATTGATTATATTAAACAGTATATCCTGTGAATATTCTTTCCGTAATCACTGGCTTTGCTTGATCTAGTTAAATTGAAAAAGCAAATTTTTGTAAGAGTAAGGGAAAGAAACTAAAAAGAGAAATTTTGCAAGTTTTTTGGAATTGTTAGTAGTGATAATAATAAATTATTTTTTGCGAAAAAGGACAGTATGAAATAGGATGACAGGTTAAAAACAATTTAAAAAACAGATAATCGTTCATGGCCAAATGTTCAACTAAGTTTTTAAAGAATGCCAATGGTCTACCATTAATTTTGCATTTGAAGGCTTCAACAAAGAAGGCGTCAAAGATCACTACTCACCAATAGTGCCTGCAAGGAAATGAATCTAGTTAAGACACATTGACTGATTTTCCCTTCTAGTGTCATTTTCAACTTCAACTTTTTGATTTTTAATAAAGATCTAACTTTTTAAAGGGATTATTCATTTAAAGGTCGCAGTAATAAGACCAATGAGTTTAAGGTATTGTCCTGTTGTTAGTCTTTCAATGAATAAAATGCTATAAACATGATTTACCAAAAATAACATATATTAAATTCATCCTTTCATGGAAAACAGGGGATGACGAAGTCCTGATCGCATCATTATTCAAATTCGGCTTCTAATTTTTGGTTATTTCCTTTTTAAGATACAAAATTTGATGACTGTGGTATTTTCCACTTACTCTATTGGCCCAGCAGGGTCAATACGACAATGAATTTCTATTGATGAAAATTTATAAACAAATCAAGTATATTTACAATTTTTTCGAAATAGAACTTTTAAGGCATTTTGAAGTCTTAAACTTTTCTCTTGAAACTGCATTGAACAATAAAAACTCTTTGTGCTTACAACTTCATTGCTTTTCGATTCCTTAATTCTAACGGACATTTACTATGAAATATATATTTAAGTGATGGGATTTGTAAAATTTTAAATCAGATTGAAATAAACTCAATATCTCTCGTATCACAAGTGTTGCAGTGAATCGGATGCATGCTGGTGTTTGTTTATATATCTCTACAAAATTCGTAACAGAAACTTTTCCGTAACAAATATTAAATCTATTCGAAGAGCTGTATTTACAGAAAATATCGGCTGTTCTATTTTTCGAAAGTTTTCAAATTTTCCTTACTTTAAAAATAACATTTGCTGAAAAGCTTACATTCTCTCGCCGCAGTCAAAGTAAAGTATATAAAGTATATCGCAAGAGACTTTAAATAGAATTTATATTTGCGGCTTTTTATTATTTCATATTCTTATGATGCTTGCTTGCTTGTTCATTTGTACTATGTAAGCATTTCATCTACTTTTTTTATTGAATTGGTTTAATCACGAAACTGCTGATAATCAGTGCTGTGTAATGTTATAAAAGAATAGAATGAAACTGATTCTGTGTGAAAACACGAATAAAAGCATTTTTGCTCGTTAAGTTGATCATGATATGTGATAAGATCGCTTTACCTGATTAAACTGCAATTTAAATCGAGAATTCTAAATACATGAAACAAATTTTCATGGCTTCCACATGGACAATGCCGACCGAGCTGCTTTCTCCTGCATCAACATACATAAGAAAGCATTGCCAAAGCAAACAGGTTAATCGAAGTTAATCGAAAATGATTTGTAAAAAGGTGATATGTTTGCTGATGGGTCAGTACAAATGGAAGGGTCCAATTCTCAAAAGTTAATTTTGGTATAACAGCCTTTAACTTGAAAAGAAATCTTTTATTTGAATAACTGCTCCAAAAAGTTTCGGAAATATGCTTTTTTTGGAAGCATTTGAAAAAAAATATGGTTAGATAAATATGAAGGTCTTTCATCGTGATTTATTTTAATAATTTGAAAAAAAAATGTATGGGGAAGTACAAGGACCTTGTCCAGTAATGCTTACCGGATGGTTGAATAAAAGAGTTTAACAAGAACAGAAAAAGGACAGAATGAGTGGAAATTTTACAGTAAATATTGGTAATTACGTGGATAATCAATGGATATTCACTGATGTTTATATTTCAGTTGTGGGTGTCATCGAGGGCGGACTCCATGTGCACTTCGTGCCAAAGGCGGATTATAACATTCAGCAATAGTTTGGAACGATCGTCACGATCAACTAACTACTCCTTTTCTCATTAGAAAGCCTGATCATTTTTTTCATCAAAGAACTAATTTTTCGAAATTGAGAGAAGCAATGAATAAAGAACGATTTTCGACGTGGGCCGCTTCTTTGTCATTTCATTTTTTGAAAGCTAGTCCGTTTTTCAGTACCATTCAGCTTTACATTAAAAGTGAATGGTTAATTGGCGATATTCCTCTAGTAAATAGAAAGGCTGACAGGAACCTGAGACATGTTATAAACTGGAGACATTTGACACAATTCCGGTTTACTGTGTTGTTCTAACTGATATGAAATTGAGTTCCATCCATTAATATGGTCTGACAGGCACTTTTAAATCGCTTACTGTAAACAAATTCTATAAAGTCAAGTCAGAAATCAGTAACACAACCGGCATAACTTTCATTGGACACAAGTCACTAACGGCTATTAATAATAATGGAAAATAATATTATATGTAAAAACCCGTACCCAATAGCAAGCAGGCTCAAAATTTACCCAGTTCTAGAATGATCAGTCCCACTCATAGCTATTAGGCTTTCTTAATTTTTAAATTCACGCTGATTTTATTTCAAAGTTTTCCTTTTTTCTCACTTCTTTCCTATCTTAGTCGACGTTTCTAACTCCGATGATTATTTGAATAATAGTCGGTTATGTCATTATATTAATAACTAAAGTAGTGAATTACCCAGACACAATGTCCCATAAAATTTGATTTAACGTGGCAGTGAAAAGATTTTTTAGGTTTTCAGTCTCAGAAGTACTACTAAGTGCTTTTTTTTTTTTTTGAATTTTTTTTTCTGAGCTAGAAGACGTCCGAAATTTTAAATAGCACAAGTGCTTTGGTAAAATATGGATAGTCTGACAGCATCTAGCTTTTAGAGAGTCAGATTAAAAAAGAAAAAATGATTACAGCTCTTAATACGATTAAAATTCTTTGTTCTAATACGATTAAATTGCAGTTCCTATGTGATAATCGAACATACGTAAGCTAACGCAAACAGAACATTTACTTTTCATTCATTTTTTACACTTATTATTTGTTGTAAATTAAGATTGCAGTGTGGCATGTAAAGTGATCGATGAATATATATAGTGAGTGTATCACACCCATTTTTCAACTTCTGGCAATTCAAATACCAAAACAGCATGCGATAGGAATACAATCTACGCAAGCACTTAAACCATTTTGAAAATAATAATTCATGGCATTTGATTAATTACTTTGAAAAACTATCGAAAAGTATTCGATGATCTGTTTCTGATCCTGGTAGGTTTAGCCTAAATAAGTTCCATTAAGTTAGCCTGATGTATGACGATTTCTTGTGGTTGATTTAAAACGATCTACACCAAAACATCTTGAAATTTGCAGGAAGTGGTCTTCCTGAGACTTGAAGACTATTAGTTCAATTTGTATGATTCTTTGTAAAACGGAACTATTGTACAATCCGTAATAATATGCTGAGTAAGCCCTGACAGAAGAACTGGCAATAAGTTGGAAATTGCAGGGAACTTTGTTTAACTACGTATGCTATTTCGTGAATATAGAATAACTTGAGATTAAATATGTCGACAAACACGATCTTTGCTTTACATGCCTTTCTATGAAAATTAGAAATTATGGTCAAAACATAATTACCAACTTGTAATTAGCGAAGGAATTTGTATTTACAGTATTGATGACTCTCAGCAAGGTTTCATAGCGTAGAAGGTAGAATAACTTATAAATATTATAGAGAGTGAACGGAGATACCTGGTTTCTAATATTTCGCTATTTTACTGTCATAAGCTTTAATGAAAATTTTAAGAGAGAATTCTTGGGCAAACTTTACATTTACATTTACTGTGTTGTAATGGATCCGATTGTTGGTTAATTCGTACTTACCATTTAATTCAGTTGAACTTGGTTTCACATGTGAAGCGGTTAGAAAAAGGGATAAGGAAGGGTCAGGAGGAAAAAGAGCATTAGATTCATGATGGATTAGGATGAGCGGCGAGCGTTTATCTAACATTGCCTCTCTAGTTACTGTGGATTGAGAAAGAGGTACAATGGGGTCATTGAAGTGACAGTCGTAGTATGTCCTATTCGAAATGCGGTACCGGGACAACACATAGGATGAAGCATGAAATGGATTCATTTGAATATTTAATGAGGAAAGGTCAGCAAATGGGAATGAAAACAGCCAATTCAATAAACAAGTTTTCATTAAATAAGCTTCGGATTAATAGTTGCTTTGTTTTGAGACTTTGTTATATTTCAATGATCCCTCTCGGTGAAGTAAGTCATACAGGCCATTCTTTAGAATAAGTATTGTCTTCTATTTTTGGAATCATGTCTTGAGATCATTCAGCTTATGCATTTTATAAGAACTGAAAGAAATGAATAGCCTTGCCCTCAAATCCTTGTATTTTTCGCACCTTATTTATATTTTTAGCTTTTCCTGTGGATATGTATCGAGATTCTTTCTGATTCTTCGAAGCACTTTCAAATACAACTTGAATTTAAAAATTGTTGTTTGATATTTTAACTGCGGATTTTCGTAAATGGTATATGGATTGAGATTACCGAAATTAGTTCACTGCAATGAGACTCTGGCAAAAGCATCGTCAATTGTAATTAAAAATCCGTAATTTAAACTGAAAGGACATTCATGTTTTATAATATTTGGAAACATAAAAGGGAACCATTGGAACAGCCACCGTACCATATTAATGGCTACACACTTCAGATCACTAGAAACCAGTTACCTTCAACGACTACCGTATGCTACCACTCACCTGTTGTTAGCGCGTTTTGTGGTTATTTTATGTGAGATTTTTATAATTGTAATTTAATTCTAAAGGGAATTGGAGTGGTGACTTCACAAGAGTTGATTGGTTGGATGAAGTGGAAATATAATGTTAATTCATGAATGAAATGGAGAAACCGTTTCTGCTTAAACTTAAGCTGTTACATTTACATCTATGGAGATGATTTTCCAGAAAAGTGCTTCCCAAAATATCAGTGTTTTGCAAACACTGGTTTATTTCGCTGGCGAAAGACGATGTACATCCTTAATGGATTATTATCACCCTGTTTAATGTTTCCATACTTTGTACGCACTGTTTCATACGAGCGCTGTATGGTCTGCTTGCGAGGATTCCTTACAAGGTTTTAAAACTGAAATTTCAGCAAATCAGATGTTCATTAATTTTAAACGATCCTGCTCGTTTACGAAGCATGTGTGTATTTTCGTGTGGAATAAGGGAGCTGGATACATGCATATTACTGTGTCAGTGTACTGTATACCGTAGTATAATGGTGTATAAGAAGAGAAGCACGTATCTGCGTGCACGTCATTCCATATCACGCCACTAAAGGAGTACTATTTGATGAGCTAGCAACAGCAATCCACATGTAAGTAAGCATCCAGAGCGCACTGGCACAGAGTCCTTCCAATGTTAGCTCATTTACCGCAGGTGTCCGTAAAAAGGAGCTGATGTAGGAGCAGGTATTGATTGGATGACGGTGTCTGCCGCATCTTCCTACATTCATCCAGTAATGTCGGAAGAAGCCGAAGAGTTCCCGCATCGAAGCATTGGTAGGATTTCAGATGTAACATACGTATATGCTTATATATATATATATATATATGTGTGCGTCTTTGTGTGTATGTGTACGCACGTGATGGATGGGATGGTTGTATACTTCGACTGGCCAACGACTCATTAAAGTTGCCCCTGAGGCTTCAATTCAAAAGAAGCACACCGTAGTTGGAGCAGCCCTATTGCAGCCTGCGAGGTACTCAGCAAGGTAGTGCACGGTGTGTTTTGCCTCCTGGGCTGAGAATTCCGAATTAGAATGAAATGAGTGGATACATACATCACACCATAGACTTGCTGGAGACAACATCGCATTCTGTCCACATTCCTTTCTCACTTCCAAAATTATTTCACGTACGTCACTGTTAATGTAAGCCATTCTATTCTTTCCAGTGTATTCTAACCCGAGAAATGGACTTTGACACTGTGTCCTTATTTCGTTATTGATGATAGTAGAAGTGGCGATAGTAGTAATAGTAATAGTGAATAGTTAGTAGTAGTAGTTCGTGACAACTGTTTTCGAAGATATGGGAAAGAAGATACCATTGTGTGAGTTCGGCTTGTGAGAACTAATAAGCACTTCAGGAGCAGGTCCATACGTAACAATGAGATGGAGCACATTAACAAGAGTATCAAGTGATTCACACCACCAAAATTCCTTGACAAGTAATCAGTTCTACTTTACCCGGATCGCCTTTATTTTCCTTGAAATTGAGCCCATCCGTTTACTTTCTTCCCCTTCATATGTCTTCCGATTAAGCAGTTAGCACCTGTAAAGGACTTATCCAATTACTAATTTTTTTGTTTACACTTTCCTTCCCCTATTTGTCTGTTTGCAATGGTCTAACACTATCAGAATCATTCAACTGCTGGCAACATACCGCCGAATTCTCCGTCTCCTTCCACCCTCACACTAATAAACCTGAAATGAATCGATAAACATCTGCATGGATTATGCCATCCCCACGACCTTCTAATTTTGACTTCGATGGATGAGTCCGTAGATACCAATTAAATGTCGAAATTTGTGCTGGATTGGTGAGCATTAGTAGAAGGGATAGTCAACTAATTTAACAAAAATGCAAGATATCTTCAGAATCCGAGGAAAAAAGTGGAGTGGACTGTTCGTAGACAGTATGCAGCGTACTTGGTAAAATGGTGTAGGAATATATGTTTGTCCGTTTCTTCATTTGAACGGTGGATTGGTTGAAGTCATAGTAAGAAGATTGCATGTGGCCAGATGGGCTGAGGCTCAGTGGGTCGGAAGTTGGAGATGGTGGGAGAGGAGGGAACATTATGGCATTCTCCGCACCCGTGTGCTCTTCAATCGTACCTTAATCAGGGCCAGAGAATGGCAGCAAGAAAAGGACGAGGAGGAGGAGGAGGAGGAGGGAAGGAAGAGAGCATCCTGACCAAAGCTCTATTAAATTGCTCCTTGAATGCGCTTCTCGTCGTTTGTCCATTGTTGATATGTCCAGCTCATTTCTGCTAACGCATACAATCCTGTTATTTATGCTCATCCCATCATTCTTATCCGATATAGGTAAGACTGTTTAAAAGTTCCAGTCTTGTCAAACTCGAGTTCATACCAACGTATCAGCTGAGTTTTAGTGATATGTCCGCTCAGGTATTAACTGTATCGTCACTGTTACGCTATGATCACTTTTTTTTACTGCCGGTAAATATTGAAATTAGCCCGTTTTCCAGTTTCTCTATTCCCACACGTAATTAAGTATCGGCATTTCTTATGTTCTTTTCGAGCCATTGATTTCCTATCCATTCTCTTCAATCCTATATTTGCATAATGGTTTGAGAATTGTTCATTTTTACTGGGTGGTGGTATGTAAATTTTAACCATAAATATCTAACAATCTCCAAACTCTAAATTACATGCAAAACTGTCTTGTGCAGAATTCTTTTTTAAACAAAGTGATTGTTCATGGGGATAATTTATGATGAAACGACATTACTGCGTAGGAAAATCGACGATTTGAGAAATGCCGTAAATGCAATTTATGATGACTACCGGTAATAATGTCCACCTTAAGTTTTATTTTTATTTTCTAGCTGCAGGAGCAAAGTACTTTTGTTTCTTTTGCAGTAAGATTGTAAAGACGTTTGGTTTATTGGTGTAGATTTAGAAGTTAACATATTGAGAATAGAGAATAAAGCCAGTTAAAATATTTGGAGCTGTAATAAAAGTTTGCATTCCTTCATTTCTCTACTAATCGAACAGGCATGTTACGCATACACTTGCAATAAATTGGTTTGGCACTGCATTGGAGACGATACCGTTTATTCATGTCATTTTGCACGGCAGAAAATTTTGGAAAATTGTCGTTTTATCTAATGTGTAGCAGAAGATCAAGGGCTTTTATATTTGTTTATCTATGCGCCTATCCCTAATCCCGAAATGTTAAATTGGCCTGTTAAACCCGACCATATTTGGTGGTACTTTTTTTCAAGTCATGGTTTAATCTTATCCATCCAGCTAGGTTCATGGATTTACATGCTAATATAATGCTATTTGGTGTTTGTTTTCATTCAGTACTTCTGAACATAGAAAAAAACTTGCCTGCAATGAAGTATTGCGATATATTTTGCTTCATATGTGTAAAGAGTGCTGATTTGTTTATCCTTTAATCGATGTTCTCTCGTGAGACTTTGCGAGATCAATAAAACTATACTGACATTGGTATTTGGGATCACCTTGTTAGTGGCTCGATTAAGCTTAGCGTAGTAATATTTCATGATTGAAATATATTGTAACTGGAACGTATTTTATGATTCCAATATATTTGCAACATAGATTGAGATTTATACTCGATTTAAACGCATATACTTATTCCAAAGTTCGATTTCAAATAGCTGTGAATTATAAGATTGAGAAGAGGATAGGGAAGCATTTGAACGATGTTGATAGAGGGATGAGTTTTCATAGACCAAAAAGGATGCGTTAAAATTCTTGATTATTTGTTGCTGTAGTGCGAATTTGAGACTAAAAGCTTTATAAAATGAGGCGCTGGGGACGTATGCGAAAATGTCACTACTTATTCCAGCATCATACATATAAACTGTTTATAACCTTTTAGCTTCCGGTACATTTTCCATTTGCAAATAGACTAATACACATAAATATAAACATATTGCATACTTAGATCAGATATTTTAATGTATCCCGAAGGTACCATCAGTTCCTTCCCTTCCAGACTAAACTCTCCATTATTTTTATATGCGACTGAGCAAACTTATTGTTGTATTTGCAAGTCTGAGAGTATCTCCTCTATATATTCCCTGAGGATTTTCTCTCACTGCACGCTTCATGTTCTAAACGTTCGTCTTACAAAGGTCGCCTGAGTTTAAAGATCTTGCTTTCCATCCATCCCACAGTACAGCTTTCTTCTTGACACAGTGAATATATGTCTTGAATACTTCGCATTACATTAAAACAATTTATTTATCCTTTAAAAATTGTTTTGCGTTTTCCTTCATATTTTCACGTTACGCTTAGTGTTAGTTGTCTTTGCAGATTCTTGTCTAAATTGTTCTCATGTAGATACTGCTACTGATAGATGTCAGATGTTAACCCTTGACTCCTACTCTAACTTGATGTGAGCAGTGAGAAGTGGCTTTCAATGTTATTCCTCCGCATACCATTTTATTGCCAAATTGCCAATTGCTAGTCATCTGTGATGCTATAATGCTATAATGCTGGCCCACACTCTTCCAACTTTATCCATAACTTCCCTTTAACTTATCTCTCCCCAACAATGGCTTCAGCTTGCTTGTTTAAATTTCCACCAGCTTACCTTTCCCACTTCTTTCTTCTTCCAATGGATATTTCTTTCGTCTTGCTGTTATAGATTCCTGAAAATGAATGGAACTTATTTGATAATATTATAAATCTGTTGTGAGACAAACCCATTGGACATGGTTCAACAATTGTAGGCATCTCATCTCTGCATTTCCATTTGGCCTACCAACCGATGTTTCTTGTTCTACAAGTTATGTGGCATACTTAAGACTAATCATCATTATTTTCTGGTGTCACCTTCCTGGCCTGCAAGTTTGTTCTATCCTGTTTCCATCAGTTCCAGTTACTTGACAATCATTTTTAACTAAAAATACCATTGTTGATTTATTTTGACCAAGAAATGTACTTATTTGCTTACCATCCCCTAAGGAAATAGACAGATACAAAGCTGACATAGCAGTGTCATTTTAATTAAACGCCAGGTAAAGAAGTTTGTAGATGTTACTTATGGCTATCGGCCATTTCACATAGCGTACACAACCATCCCATCCTTCTGCGAAGTAATTACCATCAAAATATTGTAGCACAACCATACCATTCCACTTTCAGCATTCCTTCTTGTGTATATGCCGAATTCGTTTTTTTGTTTCTGAGCTACGGTAATTCATAACCGCACCTGCCCCGGTTGCACAAACATAAGACACACACGCCAACCAACACATACACACACATACTACACACATATACATACGCATGAGCGTTTAGTGCTCAATTTGTCTATGAGGGAGTGTTGCGTTTGTGTTTTAGTCCTGTAATTATACAGATAATTGGACAAAATTTGGCAACAATAAGCTAAATAAATCAGATTCGTGAATTTTGTGTGCCGAATGCTATTGTTTTCTTGCGTTACAAGTTACTGTGAAAACAATTCACTACGTTCGTAAACTTTTAGTATCTAAACTAGCTAATGCATTGAAGGAGATGGTTTGACGGTTGCGTAAATGACTGATATACTTTTTTTTTTACTTCCGAAATGCCATCATACCATCATAGAAAGATATGCTGCTCGGAACTGGATAATCTATTCCTCCTCCTCCCCTCCACCTGCCTCTCCCGTCCCTCCCCTCCCCCCCTTCGAATTCCCCGATTGATAAATTATTGGAACAAAAAGGTTCAGTGTCATTATATCTGTATAGTGGATCTGACATCTTCGGTTTCTTTTTCCAGTTTGGCTCGCTTAGTATTTTCATTAAAGGTAAAAGATATGTTTATTGCTGTCTATTAATTGCTCCGCTTTCCTTTAAAGTTCTCAGAGTTTGAGCATTTAAGTGAATTTTTGTGTTCGAACATTAATTGAAGTACAACTTGAAAGTTATGTATTTCTTCTGCTGTTTAGTTATTTTTACTGAACTGCTTTTGGAATTTAGGAACTTTCAAGAGTGCCGACCGGAGATACTGTAGATAGAGACTTGTAGGAGTGAAACAGTATTTCCGCTTTGTAAAAAAAATCACGGTTCATTAAAATGGCTAAGATATGAATGATGGAATAAATAGAGAGCAATTTAAATACAGTTACTCATTTCAATAAGATGTGAAAACTGGCTAAAGTGGAACACTGTTTGCGTACAATACATCAATATTCTTAGCAGTTATTAAACTAGTATTTTCATTTCAGCTCCGTATTAACTGATAAAAACTGTTTGACCTGCTTTGTCAGTTATTTTTATGAAATGTGAAATATTTTAGGGACAGCAAAGAAACTAAAATAAACTCCACGAATTGAATTTTTTATTACTGAAATGAATAACAATTTTATCCCTCCGAAAGACAGCTTAAACTTTGCTTATACTGACAGTAGTTGATAGGAAATATGAGTGGCGTGACCACCCAGAAAATATACTGATTGTTTACAAAGTAATTCGGCTTATCATCTGCACTAAAATGATATTTTACATTTAAGTGTCTCGTGCTGCATGAATTTTTATGCTATAAAGGAGAAATGTGCAAATAAACCGCTGAGCTATTACTAGTTTTTTTTTCAGGACCACTTTCACTCTTCCCATGAAAAGGAAATTTTCATGGCAGCTGATATTTAAATCAGTCATAGGTGAATAAACATGAAAAAATCAAATTTATTGACGTGAGGGTTCAAATACCACCTGTTGGTTTTCTGGTAGTGGGACAGCTAGACAAAAAGGTATCATTTTTGTTGCTCTCACAAAATATTTTTGAACAAAGCTGGACGACCGCCACCATTAACATCTGCCACAATTTTGTTTCTTTGGCGTCCAAATTTATAACCTTTTAATTTCAAAAATTTTGTCGTTTAAATACAGATCTTACCACTAGTCTCTTAGAACTAGCTACACACTTTCTCTAAACTTTTGCTTCTCTTTTCCTTTACTTACTATGATATGCAGAAAATATTTAAATGCATGTCTTCTTTTTACATTCGCAGTTTCTATGGTTTTATAGAAATATTCAAAGAAGTTGCATAAACAAGACGGAAAATATTGAATTTGAAACCGTATTTTGAAGATAAAGCTATTATATAGGCATGAAATGCTCAAATATGTTTTAACAGCTATATATAAATGTGAAAACAGTGAATTTCAAACAGTCTATAGCTTAAGAAAAACTATAGTTCCTGTAACTTAATACAGTTGCTAACATCAGTATTCATGAGAATGATAAATTAAGAGCAAGTTGGAATGGAAGATTACGAAAATATTTATGATCAGCTCTCTTCCGCTAGTAGTCTCTGTAAGTGTAATAATACTGCTAATCTGTAAGCAATGAACTAAATAGGTATTGTAACTTATTATCTGGTAGTAATAATGGGAGAATAAGGAATAAGAGGAGAAGGAAAGAGGATGTGAGATGAAGCAGCTGTCAAGCAAGCATTATTGTATATTGAAAAATATCTCATTACCCCATCCTCTCAGTCTTTAAACAAACAGGTGCAAAATCGGCATTCTTCACTCCAACCCCACCTTCATTGCTTTTGTATATCTTTTACTACCGTATACCAAACCTTTTACCACCGTTTGATGCTTCTGAAAGCTTACAGTGGTAGTTTGAGCAACATCTACTAGTCAATGAGTTAATCAGTCTACCCGTTTCCTTTGTCTCCTTAAAATGTCACCATTTGTGCCATCTGGGCGCCTTTATCTGTCTAGCTGAATGTTGTGGTGAGAAAGCCTGAAAACAATTTACCGCTTTTAAGTGTTTCACTGTTTAAAATTCCTTTATTACAACGCACTTGTCAGTAAAGTAGTAGGCTGGTAGAAAAAGTGTCTCATTTTGGTAGGAATATTTTTAAACTGAAGCATTTAAATTTAGCGAGTTTTACCGTCGTTATTGTCAACTGACAAGTTTCGTATCTCTCTCTGATTGAGGAAGTTTTTCAGGTTATTTTTGCTGAGAGTTTTTGTTGGGTAACTCTTACAGGAACGATATCCTGCAGCTATATATGATTGAGAAGTTAGAAGGTGTCATATCTGATTCTCAATTTGCGAATTACATGACAGTGTCTCTTTTCGTATGTTTTGAAGATGTTCGAGTGGTGAAATTTTTCTGTTTGTCGATTTGTGTTCTTCACTGATTAAAAACGGGTGGATAAATTAGTAACCGATGGAATCGAATTAGGATTATTTTAGGCAGCAGTGAACTGAACTTTGAGAGTTCCATGTGGTACCACAGATAGTCTTGCATAGATAATCTTAATTTTGTCAGTCTCATAGTGCTTTGATTGGCATAGCTGATTTTCACTGGATGTTTATTTTTTCAGCCGAGAAGCAACTCTAATTATTTAATTTAACCTTACCACTAGCAGTACGACAGTATCATGGGTAATAAATTATAGATAATGACACCTATAGGTAATGTTTGGATGTCTTTTCAGTAAATGATTTCGTCACTTGTGCCGTGGGAATCTAATGAATTATAATATTTGAGTAGTTTGTTGTCGTGCTACAATGTGACCTTAAAAATTGCTGTCCTCTCTGGTAAGTTCATTCGTTTTAGATATGCTCTTGATTATCGAAGTTTTGCGTATCAGAAGTGGGAAAAGTAGAGCTAACAAGAATAGATAGGAAATAAGAGGAATATAAAACGCATGAACTTCTGAGGGTCATCTTTGGACATCTTCTGTTGGCTATACATTGATAGTGACCGTTAAAGAAGCTTGTTAACCCCCAAAATAGAGCTCACGACCTTCATTTACCTCCTTTCTCCTGGAGAAGAGACCATCTGTTCCACAGTTGTGTTCTCCTCCTGTTGTGTTCCGATTCTCATTCTTTAGAGTTGCAGCAGACTTCTGTATATATATGCGCCCGTCCTTAGCATCACTTCCCTAATTGCCACTAAATATCTTATCCTCTTTCGTTTCCTTGTTCGATTACAGCCCTTTGTATCTGCTATTGACCGTGGGATTATACAGATGAGCACCTGTATTGTTGCTCAAACATCCTCCCCTTTCACCCCGCCCATAACCTCGAAGATTTACCTCTAATGTTTTTCCAATCGGTTTCATTTACTTCATCTTATGTAGCACTTTTAAGAAATCGACTGCAAGTGGTGTATACAGATCGGTCCTTACAAAAATATCATTTCCCAATTGAATCATTCAATTTCAAAAAAAAGAAATGAAACAACTGACAGTCCGAAAACTTCTGTGGAAATATATATATTGCATTCTCATTATGCTCGGTAGCACTATGTGATGAGAACCACTGTTTATTCTCGCTCTATAGCGTTAAAGTCCCATGCGTTTTACAATATTCTGCATGTTTGAAGACCATACGTGTAAACTAGAAAGAGATTTGGCATCATGGATCGCTTTTCAGTGTCACGGGATATTTGTAATGGAGAATGGAGAAAGTTAAGGCTTGTGATGATTATCCTTTATCGCAGTTCATGTACGGTATACTTTGAAAATGAGTAGTACTTCTAAATGAAATATGATATGTATAGTTTGAATCACGCTAAATCACTAGTACGGGAACGGTAAAGCCAGAAATTAGTTGTCGACCCGTCAATAAAGCTGGGAAGGGTTCTGCAGTAGGTATAGGAAATATTTTGGAAGGAGGATAAGGCTGCTGTTGAAGGATGATTTGAAGCATAGTAATAGCATTCAATTGGGGAGGAAGGAGGAAGAAACGAAGGCAGCAGGACAGATGGGTTCAAACTAATCCATTTTGGCTGGCCTGTCTCTGGCGCTACTATACCTCATCACTCTTATCCAATTACTTAATGTCTCAATCGTCCTGTTCGGTCTGCTGGAGCGCCTTACCTTCTACTCCACCTATCGTTAAATCATCACCTCCCACTCATCTCCCTTATCGTTTCATCCTTTTTGCTGCTTCATCAAAACGAGGCATTTCCGTCACGTCCATGTTCTTGAGGCTGTAATTCTATCTGTGCACTGCATACTTCTTTTTTCTTTACATACGTATTTAACTGTCATAAAGCTAAGACCCTCTGTTTAATCTTAACTTGTAATAGACGCTTTATAAAATAACCGGTTTGTACACTTAAGGAAAGCCTTTCGAGGTACTGTTTGTTCCAGTTCATCAGCCGGATTATTCCAATCGATAATAAAGGAACCATTTAAAAAAATCAGAAAAATTAGTTCTGTCATCACGGATCGACTTTGATAAAGCGAGAATATTCTGCAACAATGTCTTTCTATTCTAACGATTTCTTCTAGATAAAGTGCTGCATAATCCAATTTGAATAAGCGTTTGGCATTAGCACGTTTCGGTTTTTCAATTGATACGAGGAAGGTGCTTATAAAATAACATTTTCTTCTTGTCTTATTAAGCTGTGCATCCTCAGTGCTAAATCTAGGGGACTGAAACACTAGTGTTGTATTCGTTTACTATTCCCTGGTATTTGCTTTCAACTGCCAATGTAATAAACATTTTCCATTGCTATTTATTTCACTATTTTTTTATTTCTACTGATTATGAGCTTTTAGTCCATATTTAGCAAAACGAAATCTGAACATGTAATTATCCCGTTCCACGGAAGGCAAATGCTTACTGAACTTAACTGGTCGCAATTAAAGATGTAAATCACTACAACTTACCTCTTTCCCAGCTTTGGTAACTATAACCCAAACTATAAGCCACCACTTGCTCAGCATTATAAAACTTTCTCTTAACTTTCTCTTATAAAACTTTCTCTTATTGGTTTTTAAATGAACTGTAAATTTAATTTCCAGGCCTGTAATGGTTTCCAAAGAATCACTCCGGATAACAACTCTTTTGATTGTAATGTAGTTGCAGGTCATGCACATCCATGCGTAGACCTTTTGAAAGAAGTTTGGCGAACTACTCGGTGTATGTCAAACTGCTCTGTTCATTCTACTCGTTGATTAGTTTAGGTTATTAAAGAGACGTTCCGCTGCCGTCACTTCTCCTAGAGTTTTCAAGATACATATACTGCCACACTTCCGCACTGATCAATTAGTGCTGCTTGTACACTCTCTATAAAGGAACAGTTGTGTGGAATCTTGATCACTAATAAATATAATGATGTTAAAGAATTAGTCAGTCACTTAGTTGAATGGTCTTTCGGTAGTTGAATTAGTCAGTAAGTTGTTGTAGATTGGATGATGGGTCATTCGGTATATTTATAAAAGTAATACGCAATAGAGGGATATACTGGAACTATAAACCGAATAGGGCAATCAGTGGTAAGTACTTTTATAGATTCCTTCAGGCGATGACGCTATATCCTTTCAGCCTTAGATCTCAATAACACACATACCAAACTTTCGATAAAACAAAGTTATAGCTGTTCCAGCGCATTACTTTTCCTTTCCTTCACTAAACGCTTTTGCATTTCCGGGTCACGTGATGAAAACCTTTTCTTTCAAGCTTCGGAACAGCTTCTGCAAAATATTGCACTGCATTCATTCTTATCCTCGTATTTTTTTTTACACTTTTTTTCTTAAAATGACTTTAACTATCCTCACTACCATACCACCATTATTCATCTCTATCAGCATCTAAAATAATATCAGATACTTTTTTTTTTGTTGTTTTGAACACTACCGATGCTTATGGTTATTACAGTTCATCAGGTAAATTACACGAGTGCAATCAATTGCTCGAATTTTGCATTCATTTGGTGAAATTATATTGCAGTAGCAAAGAGACGAAGTGAGTATTTTGTTCACCTATATCTTTAACAGTATGTCGGGATAGTTACGGGATTGTGGAGATCAATTTCTCAGGTGCTGTTGAAATAAGATCATGTTTGACAGTTGTTTTCTCAATCCACTACATCCTTTGTGCGACTAATTTTTCGAAACATTATAAACAGAACACCTGTGTATGTTTGTGTAGATGCTTCCTGCTTCCCTTTCATTCCTAATGAAAATACTTATTAACGTCGCAGCTTACTTGTTTGCTTTCCAACTTCTCTCTCTCTCATACGCTTCCTCATTTTAGATGTTATTTCAGTGCTAGATTCATCAAAGTTACAGAAGACGCTGAATTCAACTGTTGACGCGAGTTCCATGTTGCACGTCTGGTACGTGTTTTTAAATTACTTAGAAAATGAACTGCTAGGAAAATTTTTCTAACATTTGAAAAAAACAGATAAACTGAGGTAGATATTATTGTACTTAACAATGATTTGGTTTGCTTGAATGGAGCTAGAGAATGCATATGCATTTTTTGTCTTCCATGCCAAAAAAATGGACAAAACCGGATTGTTTGGAATTGTTTGATATTGTGAGTCAGTGACAGGAGATGTGTACATAAAGAATCTGACAGTCTTTTTAGAATCACAGTATTAATGTCAGATATCTTTTTAAATCAGTGCTTATCATTTTTCAATATCCACTGTAATTAAATGATCAGTTTGCTAAATCAGACAGTCGCTGAGGAATAATCATTTTGAGTATGCATGTTTTTTTCATTGTCGAACTGATCGTTTATTGTGTACTTCGACCGATTTCTTATATGATTCACATTTTTGTACATTATGTAAGTTTAACTAATTACAGTATTGTATCTATGGTATGTGATCGTAGAAGACGAACTGCGGAAGTGCTAGAATCATTAGTTGCATAAAAAGCAATAGGAAGATGCTCGGTGTTTTGGATACAGCGAAAGACTCCACCGTAGCAGGAACATCCAACACCGTTTACGTTGGTGAGCGTCTAAAAGCCACTGTGCAATGTTCCGATGAAGCACTGCGGAAATTTAAGTGCTCAGAATGCCCGAAAGCATTTAAATTCAAGCATCATCTCAAGGAGCACATCCGAATTCACAGTGGTGAAAAGCCCTTCCAGGTTTGCACTTCACAGTTCCTCTTAAAACTTTTCCTTTATCATTTCGAAGCTGTTTAAACACTTTCCATACAAAGATAATTCTTCTCTGTTCATAAGTAGTACTCGAATATCTGATTACAATGAGACTTACATTCATTATTCTATCACACAATTTACTGAAGTGTTTTACCAAGATTTTTATAATCTGTACTGATACCTCCTCATATTTTGTTTTTATTGAGAAAAAATACTCGATGTTTTGTTGGTAGTGTGTATTTGATTTGTAATAAATAATGCATATGCTTAGTTCTCTTGCATCATATATCTGATGCTCTATTTTCGGTAACTAGTTGACCGGTTTTCCTCAAGATTTTCTGCTTATATTTTCTTTTGTATATATGGAAAAAAAATTCATACCGATTTGAAATCTGTTTGCCCTACAGCATTGTTCGTGTAGAGCTGGATTAATCAGATAGTTTTCATAACATCATAACACTTGTTTCGCAATTTAATAATTAAATCAATTAACATAGGATTATATGTATTCTTTACGGATTCGCGATTTATTTAGTTGGGGTCAATTGATTTATGTTCGTAGAATAGGGTCGTGGAAGTTAATTGAATCTTTAAGTCTTGTATATTTTAGATCAAGCAGAGCAAGTAGAAATATTTCATTGAAGCAGCAGATTAATCGTCTGAAGCAAATCTGTAGAACTAGGCGGGTTGTTTGTATATACTTGGTATAATAGCACAGGTACAGCAGTGATAACTTACTATGTTAATTTAAAGCGTTCTTTGTCTTGTTTTTCCGTTCGTATGAATATATCAAATACATTTTAGAATGCATTTGAAAATATGAAACAAGGTAGTTAATTTCATTGCAGCTAAACTATGGTTTTTGATTAAGTGAAAAATTAACGATGGATAATATTTGTATATTTGTGCAACCAATAGCAGTTATGTATTTATAGTGGGATGCCAAGTTGCAGTACCTTTTATCTCATCCCTTTTGTAAATTCTGGGCATTAATTGTCATACCCATACTTTTTAGAAATATTTGTGGCATAAGTTTTAAATTTTTGTAGGACGATAAAACTTCACGGAACAGATGACTGGTAGAAGTCTAGTACGATTTTTAGATATCTTTAAGAGAGATCAGCAATATTTTTAATAATGGTGTTCATAAAAAAATTGTAGTGGGGTTGCACGACGGCAAATCTGTAGATATTATGGTCCTATGAAATTGAGCATATGCAATAGATAATTAGTTGTCACATTAGCTGTCCATGTTATATGTCAGTCATACCTTCAGATGCAAATTTATAGTGTCGCGTTATGTTTCTTAGCCGCCACTCTGAAATTTAGGTCCATGATTACAATTATATACATGATTATTAGACACTGCTACAGGATCAAAGTTCACATACGCACAGATGAAAATTTGTTTTAGGTACATAATTTTCCATCCTATAATCGGTAGTTTTTAAATCAGCCATTTTCAAGAATCCCTGGCAAGCACGGCATGCCGTAGGTGGTTTACTGGTTTTATTTACTAGATTCATTGTTATAAATCTTTGTTAGGCTTAACTTTCAGTAACGTAGACTCGAAATGATGTAACGATGTAACATGATGTATGATGTTGTAACAGAAGGTCTCCAGGTGTTTCTTCATTTTTGTGTATGTCTCTATATATCATTTTAATCTCCTTTATACACTCTACTTTTTATTTGTGTAAACCTTTTAAAAGAAAAATAACGAATGTATAATTAGGAGTGAATGTAAAGCAATATGGGAGACTTAGACTGTTATAATACATTTGCAAGAAAATTCCCACCTCAAATAATATTACACAGTATTGTGACAAATTTTGACACGATTTTACACCACTCGAGAAAACGCTGTGGATTAGAATTTTCCTGTTAATTTTGATGCAGTTTTTGATGACCGGAATTATGAAATATCTTTTCGTGATTTTGTTAATGTGGTTTTTTTATCTATCATATGAGTTGCTTTTTAGTTTTTATCAATGTGCAGTTGATCGCATGACGAATTTTCAATTGAAAATAAGAAATACAAACTTTACTTGTTTTTATCCATAAACATGACTTTCCAAGCCTTTTCTTATTGCTGTTACTGATCATTTTAAACTCTTTTTAAAACGATAAGAGATATCACCCCTTTTTGATTTCTGACGATGTGGTAATGGAGGGCAGAAGGTATCCTACAAACAAACAGGTTATAAAGGTATATATATATATATATGTCTGCTTTGGGAGGTGAAAAAAGAAGGAACACCTGTTCGGGATCAATGAAGCAAGCTCGTTCCCGTTAAAACTTCCCGATTTTTCCCCTTTTCCCTCTACCCGTGTTCTACTCCTCCAGTTCTTCCTTCCTCGCTCCTTATATATAGAAACATATATCTTTTTTCCTTGCCCTATAAAAATTTCCCAAAACTTTATAAAGCGTTCCATCTTTTAACTACTTTTCATGTGTATCATTCAATATTTATTTGAAGTTCTGGGATTTATAAGTGGTATTGAATTCGTTTTGTATTCGAATGCTGACGTATTACTCATTCGTACGCTTTTTGTAATGGAAGAACATAATGCATATATTTGCTATATAAATAAATTGATCATTTACTGTTTAATAAAATCGCGATAGACTGTTAAAACTGCGTATTTGTTGTTTTATACATTTGTATCTGCTTTTTGATGTAGATGCTATTACTAATAAACTAGACATGCAGACTAGTTTTCAAGAACTAAGCGACTGTAGAGTGTGGATTTAGGATTACTAAGGTCCGATCAGGATACTTGTTACCGTATAACTGTTACACCATTTAACCACTTCTATTGCTTAAACAGCAATTATCGTGTACGTAATAAAGGTATAGTAACATGTTGAGCAGGTGTGTGCCCATATGCTCTCAATTTTTTCATTTACGTTTTCTATGCATGATCTATCCTAGTTACCGTACCTTTTGAACTTTTTCCTCTGTTAAAGATAATGCTGATCGTTGCGATAGTTTCATATTCGATGCAGAATTCGATTTAATTTCTAATTCGTTTTACTTATTTTATATAAAGGTCAATTTATTTTTTTAATCTTCGTTCAGCAGTTTTAACGTTGGTAATGGAAACTTATTGGTGATAATTGTTAATATTCATTGCATTCCTTATTGATCGACTTCATACTGGTACCTTGTCGCTGTACTGAAATAAAAATAGTGTTACTGAGGTATGGTGGTGGTGCATCATGGTTTTGAATAAACGCTGTCACTTGTTGGTCTCCGTAATTAAACACATCAAAATAATAACCAGAAATAATATTAATGAGATAATTTATATATGCAAAACACTAGAGGAACAAATCCCGTACATTACACGGTGTTCGGCTTATAATTGCGAAGTTAATAAAATTGAGCAAATTGAACAACAAAAGTTTTTATATTCAAAGCATGTTACCAGGTATTATTTGCTGAGACTGATTCCATTTTTCATCACTTCGCAAGGTTTACTTCGCAATGTAACCTTTCTTTTTTATTTGTATTTACTTCTTTTTTTTTTATTTAGTATTTAGGAAGCTTCCCAAAATTCCCACTGCTTTATTCTCATCCGTTTTTGTGTGCTTTGTTATATGCTGTGTTTGTCAGCTTGCTCTTGCTGTGATCATTTTTTTCCACAAGATTGTTAATGACCTTTTTTTTTGTAGACCCAAGGCAAACATACACGAATTTTTGGTCATGCATCATCCATTGTGTTTACTTTGTAGTTCATTTATTCAAATTATATCATTATAAAATATTTTTGTGTTCCTCCAATCTCCCTCTTTTTGCTGCTAAACGACGATACCATTATATGTAATGAGTGAGTTATTACAATAATAAGAAAGTATGAATAAGCAGTTTTAAAGCAATTTTTGTCAGTTTCGTGTTTAAAGCTGGAAATATATGAAGTCTTTTATTCAATTTAAAGCTTTATTCCAGTTTGCATCTGTTTTATCGCAGCATTTTGTAAGCTTCCTTTGCTTTCATTGTCATGATGCGTTGCAAATATTTAATGATGTTTATCATATGCAGTTGTCATATATACTTACAATTTTTATCTCTTTTTACCTCATAACTCCGATTCATATCTGGTATTGTTACGAGATCTGTTTGAGAAAGTAAGCACTAACAATGAATGAAACTTAAGTTGGGAATTTGTTGAGTTGGAAAATTGGAATTTAATCCCTATTGTTTCGAATATATAAGCATCACACGGCTTTATTAAATATTTTTAAGTTATGTACTTATAATTTATAGTATAAAATATCCATTGCAGTGCCCACATTGTCAAAAGCGATTTTCACATTCGGGTTCGTATTCATCCCATATGAGTAGCAAGAAATGTACAGCAGCTGCAACACAGGCTTCATCAACAGCATTTGAGTTCGGTGACCAAATGGTACTTTACCGAGCACTTTTGTTGCAGTTCCAAACAGCACATAATTTTGCATATTCAAATATTGGACCTTATACTGCCTTATTGCAGCAGCAGTTTCTACAGGTATTCCTTGTTTTGATTATTCATATAAACTTTAGCCTGGAAAGTCAAATTAGATTTACATCAGGATATGTATCATAAGGAAAATTTATTTCTTTGACGAGGAGGATCGGTGCGTTGATGATTTGTTGCAAAACTACTCAGAGTTTGCTTCATGTAAGATAAACTACATGTGGGATAGCTAGGTAATTTGAAGGCCTTGTTGATAGCAGTTGAAGTGCAAGTGATGAAGGGATGGAGAAAATAAAAGCAGGACAGAGAGAGAGAGAGAGAGAGAGAGAGAGAGAGAGAGAGGAATGTATTCTGCGCTCTTCATTACGTTGTATCACAAAAGAGCATTGGGAAGCCTTATTCACACAGATGTTCTGAACACCATTCAGGAACGATGAACTATATCTCCTTTTCACTTCCCGTCATTTACATTACAGTCTCTCCAATCCTTTAAAGACTACAGCATACACCACAGTATTTATCAGGACATTTCATAAATATCCTTTTTATCACTCATATTATTACTGATTTTTTAAAGATTTTCTTCGCCGAATTTATTTCGCTCCATTTTTCAAATCTATATGTATATTATTACTATTATTATTATTGCAATATTATTATTATTTACTATTATTAATAGTGATGAATAAAAAATTAATAATAATTGAAGCAGTCAATCCATCAGTATTTTTTATTTGTAGTTACTCCAGTTATATTTAAAAGGAAAAATCTTTTTTTAAAATTATTTCAAGGCAGCGAGTAGTACTGCTTCGTCAGCATCGCCATCGGCATTGCCGACGAACTATTGGGCACGTCATTTGAGCAATAGTAATTGCACCGTAGAAGGAACAGATTTTACAAACGCGTATAATAAAATTGGTATCGAGAATGGTACACTCTTGAAGAGTTCATGTGTTAAAAACGGAAAAACTGGCCAGGATGATGCTGCACACCATGATGATCTGGAAAAGTCGCGTTCCTCTGGTGAGAGCGCCGAGCAGCGAGAAGCGCAAAGTAGATCTGATTTACCAAATTCTTGTATTGTTGGCACTGGTGCCACCTGGAAGCCCTTACGGTCTCGTTCATTTCTTACCGATGCTCAAGTCGCTATTCTCCATGCTCACTTCAAACGTAACCCATTTCCATCGAAGTATGAACTTTCTGCTGTTGCCGAGCAAATAGGAGTCAATAAAAGAGTAGTGCAGGTTTGTTCATTTTTAGTTGATTGTTTCCTAATTTGTGTTGGTTTTTTTACAAGCTATGATTGGTATATTGTCTGCTTATTGTTCAAGACTCGGAAATGAAATCAAAGTCATTCAGGAAGTTCAAACACAAATAAAAGCTAAAGCAAATTTTGCAAATATATATATTTTTGCTGAACTGTAATGGAAAGTGCTGTATTAAGGATTTTGCTTGTTGTTTTTGGGAATTTAGGGTCTGTATTCTCTGCTAAGCTTACAGCTGAGAGAAGGTCTGGACGCTGATTCCATGCTTATTTTCACTTGAAAAAATTCTGTTTGGATTATAAGTGTGAGAAAAATAGGAAACCTTAAGCATAGCTAAACGGTCTATGAACAGCTTTTGGTTATGTTACTGTAGTGGATTCGTCATTAATTAACAAAAGATGATTATTATCTGTGATTATTAGCGAAACGCCGTTTGCTGTAATCCTTCACTTACTACTACGCATACTACTACGCCCATTTTCAGGACACCTTTTCTATCCTGCCGCTTCTTGAATGAAATCTAATCATATTCCTTCGCATTATCCTTATTTGAAATTTGTTTTGCTCACTGTTTTGTTTTCTGCAGGTATGGTTTCAAAATACTCGAGCGAAGGAACGGCGAAGTAATCGATTAAGTGTAGCCTGTGAACGATACTCGCGTTCCATGTGGAATAATGCTATATCATTTCAAACTGCTGCTACAGCCGTAGCAGCTGCTCACGATCCTTTAAGTTTGATGGCTGCTTGGGCACAGCAGTGTACCGGTCTTGTGAACAACAGCCTATCGGTAAAGAATTGTCAGTTTACATCGTACAGCAACCTTAAATTGTTTGGTTTTTATTTTTGTTTCAGTTTATTTCATCTTTATTTTAAGTTGTCTTCATGGTGTTTGTTAGATTTGAAATAACTTTCATTTTATATACCTTGAATGTATGTTTATTATTTTAAAGATATATTTATGTTAACTTTTGAATACCTATAATGGATAGAAGTTTCGAATCACTGGCATTAAAACATTTGGATGTTACTATTTCATTGTATGAATAAATGGCGCTTTATTTCAAATTTAATTTAACACAATTATGTGTCAGGATGAGCAGACAGCGAAAACTAATTTATTGTCAAGTGAATCTCTGGATGCTGCTCGTGATATACCACTCGATTTATCAGTTAAGGATGAAACAGCTGTAGTAGCAGCAGTTCCGACTGAACAAACATCTGTTTTTGGAGTTGAAGGAAATGAAGGAAGACAGGACTTTAATCAGGACGATTGCTGGTCTGCTAGCAGTCTCATTGGTTCGGTTTTCGTGTGAGATTAAGTATGGTATAAGCCCAACAAAATTAAAATTCTCTCTCATCTGTGCTGTATAATAAATTACAAAATTTGGTGTGAAAACAAAACTATCCAAAAGTACAGAACGTCTAAATAGATTCATAAGAGAGTTATTTATATTTCATTAAAACCTCCAAATAATTCAGGACTTATTCCAGAAGGAAGTGAGACGGTACGTGGGACGTTGCTGCAAGTTGCAAAGGGTCATTCGGAGACTCCACCAACAGTACTTTCTTCGGTTTCTAGATCTCATTCAGAAGGTGAGTCAAATTCAGAAGCTGGTTTGCTAGATGATAATTCGACTGCTCCACTGTCATCAAGTATTTGGCCCAGCAGTGTGCTCATGTCACAGTACTCAATGTTGGGTATTAATGGTTTAACAGGTCTTCAGAAAGTTCTCGAGGTAATTTACCTCTTCTTTTCTATAAATTTTGTAAGACTTTTTATAAGGTCTTTGTAATTTCGTGTAATTTCGCTAATTCGTTTGTGTTGCGAAACGGACTTCGGTTTCTAATGCGAAATTAGATGTGCACTACACCTTTATTTCCTATGCAGGTTTAATGCTGTCAGGTAATATGAGATTAAGTATTTCACATCACCACATAGTGTTAAAGCAGTTGTTGGTGAAATTTCGTATTTCAACAGATTGGTTAACAAAATCTGAAGCTACCAAATTTAAGCAAAGTGATGATAATGATGACAATGCGTCAGACATTTCATCGGGTGAGAAACGTCATCGTTTAAATTGGAAATCACATCGAACTGATGAAGATGGTCTCTATGCATGCGATCAGTGCGATAAAATGTTCGGAAAGCAGAGTTCATTGGCAAGGCACAAATATGAGCATTCTGGTTTGTTAATAAGAATTCAGTGGAATAGGAATCTAAATTGTGAGTAAATTATAGGTTGTTTGGTTGCTACCAAAAAACTGATGAAATTGTAAGCCATGCTCCACTGATTGCACAAATTTATTTCTCAACTTGAGCACAAATACTAAATTGTATTTTATGATTTGTTGGATGACTAATATTTCGGACTATAATCGAGAAAATCATTATCTTGAATTTTCTGTTAATTGAAAATGATTTTTTATAAAGGACAGCGTCCCTACAAATGTGACGTATGCGAGAAGGCATTCAAACACAAGCACCATCTTACTGAGCATAAAAGATTGCATTCGGGTGAAAAACCTTTCCAGGTGGGTTCCTTTTTGTGTGTGTGTGTGTGTGTTTTTTTTTTTTTTGTATTTCAAAATATCGCAAATATACTAGAATTTTTAATGTCCGTTTTTTTTACTAAAAACGGGGGTTTAAACATTTCTAGTTTTGACTAGAAATGGTTTTCAGTTCATATAGTTGCTTAAGAAAGATGTGATAAACAACATTGGAAGTTTTTATCATTCAGTCGTATCAAACTCTCTATGAGGAAAACTTTCGGTGAATAATTTAAATAATATTTAAGCAAAATTAATAATTTTCAGTGTGACAAATGTTTGAAGCGATTTAGCCATTCAGGCAGCTATTCTCAGCATATGAATCACCGTTATTCATATTGCAAGCCTTATAGAGACTAATGGATTTGATCTAATGAACTTATACACATTTAGTGCAGGAGTACATGGCTCACTTTCAATTTTGTGGTGAGATTTTAAGATCTTATGGAACTTGATAGCTTTTTCAATGATTTTTATCTACAATTTTTCATGAAAAATGAATCTTTTTGGAAATTACAGTATTTTTTAAATTTGTAAGTTGTGATTTGCATGAGCTATGAAGCTGTTAATTAATATACGGTGCTAGAAATATAGAATTGTTGTCCTTGTTTCGCTTAGTTCTGTTGTACTTTTGGGTACAAAGTCACTTACTGTTTAAGTCTAGTACCAATTTTCATTGATGACTTGCATCCTTCATTTAGAGATTTCTAATTAAAATTCGATTTTAATTTGAAGAATTGTATGTCCTCTACCTTTTTAATTGTCAAAGATGTCAAAACCTGTTTAGGGCTCTTTGGCTTGAAATAGGGAGATTTTGTTTGTGTGGAAGCGAAATGTCCATTGCAATTTGATTTAAACTACTCGATAAATGTAGATTTATTATGCTTCCAATTGTCATAATCTTCAGTAACACAACAGTGATTTGTATCAGTGATCCAAAAGTAACCATTTCTTGTCGTTGTCGTTGTGCAATTATTGCTTTTTGGTCATGATGCTTCGATCTCCACCACCGGTGCTTCGATGTAAAAAAAGATTTTAGTTTTTTTTTTTTTTTTTTTTTTTTTTTTTTTTTTTGTGCAGTCCTTACATACCTCACGTGATTATTTGATAAGAAAAACATAGATGCGTATTTAAAATCACTTCAATTGTTGAATAATTCCGTTGATGAATTTCTGGTTAATGGTCTAAAAAAACTCAAAATGATGGCGAGAATCCGGAGTAAACTTGTTTTTTTTGATATACAACAGTTTCATTAACGTTCAGTCTATAAAAAGCGATATCCTAATTTGTTTGCTTCTGAATTGCTTCCCAACTCATTTATTGAGGGATATTTTTTGACATTTAACTAGTAACAATTTGGTTTTTCGTTTTCTAGTCTGACAGTTTCTGTCAACTTTTCTTAAGACTTATGTTTCCTAAATTTCACTTGCTTGTCAAGTTGTTTTGTTTCAATATGCAATGTTTGAACTACCACCATCTTTTTTTAGTATATCCATTAGACTGGTGGATGATTGAAATTTCCTAATTACTTTTGAGTGAAGTGGAGCTTCATTAACGTTTAGTTAAGTCTTCCCGTATTGGCTGTTGAGATGGGAACGTTTCAATTTTTGCTGTTCTGATCATGCTAGGCTTTAATGTGTTTTTTGCTAAAGTAAAGTTTGAGTAGATGGTATGGTGATGAATTAAGCACTTGTTACAGAACGTTTTGTTTCTCGTGCATAGTGTGAGATAGATAGATAGTACATGGTTTTACTTGAAGTTTCAAGATTCAAAATAAGCGTTAGATCCGGAAATGGATTAACAAAGATGACATAAGTGTTCATACGGTTTAAGTACCTTCAAGTTTTCCTTTACAGCGTTTTGAGTATACAATTTGCAAAATTAATAATTGCAATTTCGTGATATCAGCATTAATAATACAGCTGGTTTTAAAAGCATTGTGGGAACAATCATTGAGATGTATAGCAAAATTCAGCAAGTATTAAGCATTTCTTTGATGTCGTTCATAGGAAGTCACTCACTCGGATCGGACATTAAGCTCGAGTCCCACTCTGGATTTAGCAGATTAACGCACCACAGTTATGAAGTGCGTTAATCTAGACCGAATTATAATTTTTTGTCGTTGTAGCCAAGTGAAAAATTCAGTGGGCAATGTCTACACCAGCTTCTCTGCAAAGTTCTAGAATTTTTCAAAAGACTTTGTAACAAATTGCATTGGATTTGCTCCTATTTGTGGGATCCAATTCATTAGTAACTTATATACACCCTAAATGCGAGTTTATGGATGTGGCGGCGTATGTATTTGCGGCTATCCGGTTTTGTAATTTTGATAACTCGTCCCCTGTTTGTGACATAAATTTTGGGAGGACAAAGTTTCGCAGATGTTGAATTAAGCGAGAGCAAATTGCAGAAAACTATTTAGCCTGAATAACTTAAAACTTGTACTGGAACACTTTTTAAATCCACAATTCGTGGTTGTTTTATTCCGAGTAAAAAATCTTCAGCAGGTAAGGTTTGATCGACTACGGAAATTGCTGAAATGAATTTTCATTGCTTTCTGATCGGTAGCAGTGCAGAATTCCAACCTGAGTGCTGAATAGAACCGATAAAATTCATGGAATCTTCCCTTAATGAATTTGCCTTAATCGATAGAGGCAAGGGTAAGGTAGATCTGTCTCCTTTAAATTCGTTATTACACGACGCTTGGTGAAGGACTTGTGTGTGTTTGCACAACAAAGATCATCTTGAGTTCTCACCTTGGTTGGCTAAATGAATAAATAAATGACCCTACAGTAGAATATTAAAGGGATCAAGAACAAGGGAGAAGAAAAGGGGATCTACCGTGCTAATGAGCTACATGAGTTTCCTGAAGGATAAAAGTGAGGGTAGTGTTGCTGATAAAGGGAGAGAAAGGAAGGTTTCCTTAATGAGCCGCCATTCTTGTTGTAAATCATCCATTTGAAGAGCTCTCTTTCGACCTTGACATATGGTCAATAAAATTAACATAGCTGTTTTAACCTCTTTCTCGACGTACTTGGCCTTATGTGCTCTTTAAAATAAGTCAAACTAAATTTATGCAAATTAAACCTACGCTGCGGGGATCTGGTCATTCAATTACACATCGAAATACAGACCGCAAATAATGATAAATCAGCACTAATTGGTAACTCATTACAGTGAACTTTGAAGCATTCAAAAAATTTGGGAAAAAAGGAAACATGATTTTGTGTCTAAGATAAATTGTGTGGTTCCTTACTATAAACCATTTTGATTACTTTAGTTTTGATTGACAACAAATATGCAACTTGACGAAAGTAGTGTTGTTTGTCATTAGCAACAGATATGCAACTTGGAAGAACTAATTGCAACGCAAAAGTATGCAATGTCATCACTATACGTCTTCTTGATCTTACTGGAACAAAGCTTTTCAATAACATCTAGGCTACCAAAACACAGCAAATATCTACATAAAGTGGCCAAGCAGCACTAGAATGATGGCATACTTTCCAAAAACTTCAGTATTTAAAATGCACATACATATACACTTACGCTCACTCCCACCTTCAGTGACCACTTAAAATAGCTGGCTATTACAAAAACTAAACTTTCTTTAATTAAAAAAATTTCTTTAGCACATTAAACATCTGAAAATTCACCAACATGTTCACTGTTTGTTTTGTCAACAGCAGTAAATTCTAATTTTCTCCAACAAATCCAATTTACATAATATCGGAAATTATATATCAAATTGGCTATAATTCAGTAATCAAATATCCTCAGGTAACAATTATTTCCTGAAACACAGACTGGAATTGAATGGCTGCCTTCTACAATAAATTTTTTCAAATTTAAGTGACGATATTGCGAACGGAGCATCTAAATAATGTCCTATTAATCTAGAGAAAAAAAAAATCTGATCTTGAGCCATCAAACGTCCAGAGCGGCCGTACGGTATATTCACAATTTTTAAGATATCCTGAAAATCCAAGGAGTGAAAAAAAAGTGCAGAAAAAATGAACTCAATTAACATAAGTAATAGATACAATGTATAATCAAAAAAAGCTACGTACCTTGATGTGCCTTGGAATTACCTGAAAAAGTTTAATTCACAACTAATCAAAAACAGTGATTTTTCAACCACATGCTGACACTTTTTTTTTAATTCGAAAAGAAAAAAAAAACTGAATAACTCAAAAAATGTCAATACTATTTCTTTCCTATTAAGAAGTGATCAGTAAATGAAGTGGAACACGTGAGATACTAAATATGAATAGTAAACAAATGACTAGAAACAAAGGCAATAAATATTTCATTACATACTTATGGCATAAGCAACGCTATACAAAAACTGTATTTTGACAACCACAGATCACAATGAGTTTACAGAGCCTTTGCTTTTAATAAGGAAAAATAATGAAGGGTACTTCAGATTCCGAAATACTGGACTTCAATCAAACTACTACTTCAAAGTTATTTGATATTAACTATATTATAATTATCATTACCTGTTGTATGTATGCTTCAGTTTCCAACTAAAAAACTGTAGCACACCTGCAGTCAATGGAAAGAGAAAATGGCACCTTCATTGTTTTTTTTTTTTTGAAACAATACCTCTCCTCAGTGTTATTCGCCAATTTCCTTCCCTACCATCATCATCGAAACATTCCAAGCCTACAAGTTCGCAACAAAGCAAGTCTACTAAATGACATCACTGAGATTCGGATAAATACTACGGTCAAATACAAAAATGAAGTGATCAAAGCAAAGGCAATGTATGTATGTATGCATCAGTATGTCGGCTTCGTATTTAAATACAATGATTTAAAATGAAAATTTTTAACCTACAGCTCTTTCAGTGTTAATACAAAGCCGATCACAAGCTTATTTAGTACTACTAATAATATGTTTGCAGCAAACTTTAATCATCACACTTTTCTAAACTGGCCAAAAAGATTGTTCAGTCTTCAGTGAATTTTTCTGATTTTTTCAAAAACATTAAGCATAATTCCACCTATATTTTTACCGCAAAGATGCATCAAAACTTGTATTCGATAGCAAACTCAAAACTTTTTATGAAATTCACAAAAATTCTGAACATTTTTTGGTTCACCAATACATAGCTCTTTTGCAATACAGTCCATGATTAAAAAACACATGAAATGAGTGAGGTAACATTATACAACGCTGATGACTAAGAGGTCGATGAAAAAGCATTTACACGACAAACGAATTTTGAACTACATTTTAGATTCACTTGAAGTCAACCTCTCTCAATCGATTTTCAATTCAAGCAATTGAAAAAAATCCATTAAGCAGTGAAAATTTTTTGTGATAGAAGAATAAAAAGATAACGAGTTAAAAAGTTTGCGCGACCTTAAAAGGTAATGATTAGAGGTGTCGACGTTTGAAAGCGTGTCTACAGTACTAAATACCAAGCTGCTGAAGCATATACAATAGCAAACAAATCAATAAAATGCAAAATTCTGGGAAACTGACAAGAAAGAGGGCAGTGGAATGCTGTGTAGATTATATAAGAAGGTTAAAACGCTTGCGGTCTATTCATATCAAAATGATATTTTAAATTCAAAAGAAGTACATATGTGCAGATTTAAAATGAGAAAACTTTTACTTAAGCCCGAAAAGTCCTATCCAAAAACATGAAAAAGCATTGGAAATTATCAGCTAACATACGTGGAATGTTGAAATTAAAGGGAGTTTCCACAACGTTTAAAGCTACGTAATAGTGAATATCATAAAAGTAATTGTGGTACAAACAATATTTCCTACAAAATCCCAGAGCTAAAATGAAGAAACATGCTTCATTGAAGGATGAGTAAGGAAGCAGTAAAACGATTTGTCTCCTTGAATTATTTACAAATATCCACCTGTGTCTGATTGACACATGTCTGACATACCACTCTGCAACACCACTGAAACTTACATTTGCATTTTGTTTCCGTTTCTTTTGTATAACTATTATATCCACGACCGCAACACAGAAAGTCGCAACTTTCGGGACCATGCGAACCTTTTCTGAAACAAAAAAGGAAAAAAAGGTTAAAGAAGGAAATATGAGGAGGAAGATTACATCAAAATATGGCTTTAGAACCATCTTCACACCGAATTAACCAGCGTACTATCAGTCCATCTCTGTTGGATAAGAACATATCCATTTCCAACAACTGTATCATACGCCTAACTGGAAGTAATCTTAATACCAATGCTTTAACCACGTTTTGACCTATTTTTTCGTCCAGTAGTCATAACTGTACCATTCATTTAGAGAAAAAAGTATGGTCTGTGGAATTTATTTCTACTGAGATATTCGTGCTTTTCTTATCATTGATGGCAAGAACTGATCCGAATTCGAGTGCAATAAAACTTAATTCTAAAGTAGTTATAGGAAAAAGAACCTGCATATTCGCCCTGTGGTACCCACTGTTCCTTGTGCTCTGTTTTCGATACAATAATCAGGACTGTCATCCAGAAAAACAAGTTCAGTTTGTAAAGCACGATTTTTCCGTCCTCCACCTCTCTCTCGATCTCTTTTTCCTGGTTGACTTTTAATTTGCATATTGCCGCGTGCATTAATCTACAAAATTCTTCTTTTATAGCATTAAATAATTAAACTAAAATATCTCCAATAAAAATAAGGCTATATTTTAAAATCATTTATCACTTGAATCCGTCTCGCAGTATGATATTTCCCCAATAAAACAGCTCCCATTTGTCGCATAGTCGGCAACTGCATCCAGCACGTTTTCATGTTACAAGAACCACTCACTCCGTGACATTTGCACTTTGGGCGAGTGTTTCGTTTTAGCAACTGAAAATTATCTTATTAAAAAACGAAAAATATGTGATGTTATCTTAAAAAAAACAAATCTTAAAAATGAGTTTCTACTACGTCTGTGAGTAATGATTTAAATTTGAATAATTTGGACATGTGGATGGCTTGAAAACAAATATTTTTAGGAGTGGAAAATGAAAGTCATGTGAAAATCCAATTATGAGCGGTTTTAATATAATTTACTAAGTAATTAACCATGAGAGCTTACCCTCCTGCCGACCTCATTGTTCCACCGGTTCATTAGTGAACGTCCGTGATCAATAGAGCGTTTGGGGAATCCCTCTTCTTTTTCTCGAACATCGATGAAGTCACGACTAAATCTGTACCCATATTCAATATTATCACCACAACCTCCCCACGTCCACTTCTCATTAACAGTACTAGGCCGTTGTGCCTGACTACAACCACATGACTGCAACAAACCGAGACGACATCGGCGACCTATCTCATGCGTTACACCAGCTGACAGAATCGAATATGTATAAGCGGCTTCTCGTGAACCTAAAAATATTCAATTTTGGGAATATTCCATTTTCAGGAATGATGATAATGATCATCCGACATTTAATCTACTGTTAAATTAATTTATCGTTTGACTGATAAAACTCTAGATGAACTGCCTTGTCTTCATTATGTTGAGACTCATGCAAAAGAAAAAGTGCACCATACATGCTTTTCACATACATGAAATTTGTCATTTCACCTGGACGGAACAACCGATATGCAACATATCAACTTTACTGTGGACTCAGACTGACTTTACCTACAGCTGTAAAAATTACACTTTTGTATTTGCATTTAAGTTCCAAAAGAAAACGTGCGTAACTGTCCGTCTGATTTCTGTAACAGCTAACACAGCGACTGCAAATATTCATTTGCCGAGTTCTCTACTTGGAATACAAAACTTGTTGGAATGACCGATTTGAAGAGCTAACCAATTTTATGAACTGGACCAAAGTAACTGGAGCCATATGGCGTAGAACAGTTCCATCGTTGGTGACGAAACTGATGTTGACATTCCTGAAAAAAACTCATGAGGACGAATAAGTATCTTGATAAGTAACTTTAAAAATTGATAGCTATCCTTTAAGAAACTTATATGGAATGACAGTTTAAAGTTTAAGTTCAAAATGCTAAGGAAAATTTCACACTTTAAAATCTAACGAAAATTCACACTTTTTATAAACACATTAATTTTTAACTTCAAATCAATCGCAGCACTATACTGTATTCTATACCTACCTGATCAAATATCTCATTATCATAATAAGAGTGCTAAACTTTATGTACAATTTTCACGTCAAGCAACACTGTTGGTAGTTATTTATAATTTTCATTGGTGAAAATTGTTTAAGAAGTATATGGTATAAAGACAAAGCAAACACATACAAGAATTTTCTTCTTACCAATGCACCACAATTTAAAAATAAGCAGAAAAAGAGCACATTAACTTTCCTTCAAATACTTTGCCTTAATTAGTTGATGATCAAATATCTCATTATCATAATGAGAGTTGATCATTTCCTCACTTTCGAGAAATTTCTTAAAACAATGAAACTGCATTAAAAACGTTACAGTTTTTATATTGGTGATCCTAGTTCAAATCTTGGTAATTTCAGTTCTGAATAACATTATTTTATGTTTAATGACATGATATGGCATATGCCGCATAATGCCGATACTCAGTGGTAACATGCACCTAGGTAGTGTTTTCATATAAATTAAACGATTAATTTTTTAAATTGATTAACTGCAATTTTTCTTCCCAGTAACATCAAAAGCAAAAAGAAATACCACTCCTACACCAATTTCTAAAATCACTGGTTTTGGATCATGTTTAGGGAAATTTGCTCAGGTAAGAAAATTATCACCTTTTGATCCTGAAAATCTTTTTACTCTTATGCCATTCGCGTTTCCTCTTTTCTAAAAATGAAAAAAAAAAATAAAAAAATAAAAAATAAATGAAAATTATCCAATAGTGGAACAAATGTGACAAAATTATGAACAACTTTTAAATTAAACGAAAAATTTCGGACCGATAATCTAAGGTAGTTTTACATTCTGATTCGCATTTTATATGCAAATAAAACAGTTTTATTCATTTCGACCTTACAAATTCTTTTTCCTATGAGTTCCTCTCTTTCTATCATGAGTTCCTCTCTTTCTATCATTCTATGTATCTACTTTAATATTCAATGATAAAACAATGCTAATGAATTATAATTAAAATCTCTTTCTAGGGAACCAGTTTACTGAATTCAAGAAACAATCAAAGTAATATTCCTCTCTTTGTCCTATCCTTCCCTGCCCCGTGTTTTTCCCTCCTCTTTTCTTTTATGCTTTTCTTCATGATTTTTGCCCAATGCTCTAAATGCAAAAATGAAGAAAATCAATGAAAGCGGTAATAAATGGAATGCTTCAGGTAACAGTTCGCTTGTTACTTAATTCGTGATGCCATAAATGGATTAACGAAATTCCCACTGTCCTTCTCTACTATCTAGCAAACACGGTCAAAGGAACTTTGCCAAACACAGCGGAGAAAGAAAATCTTGTTGATCAGTACCCAAAATCAATACATTAGATCCATCTTTGACCAGATGACTAAATTATTATCATTAAATGACCAGTAAATGATAACCACAAACGTGTAATAAAGTTTCCAACATAGTGTTCAATAGCGACATGGTGCTATACCCTCAGTCATTTCATTCTTAAAGAGACTGAGTCTATTAACTGGTTTTAGACCGTTTCAGCTATGAATTTCAAATACTATAATCTCTATCTCTTTCTCAAAAGCTCTAGTAACAAACGAGAGCCATGTTACTTAATCCATCCATGTGTTTATATATCTCCAAAAGACTAAAAAGAGATCCTACCACATTTTCGGATTGGCTTGGAACCTTCATCCTATTATGGCTAACTATGCAATAGAAGTTTCTTGACAAAAAATTTATAGTCCTTAACATAATTTATTTTTTGGCTATACCATTACTCTCCAATATTTCAGGAATACGTCTGGGAAATAATAGTAATAACGGAAACTATTATAGATTCAGTGTTTTCATTAATTTTTATCATATTAACGGTCTCAGTTTTGCTCAACTAAACTATAGAAGTGTTGTAAAACGAAACGACAAACACAGAAACTAACTGTAATTGCAGCTTTAGCACCAGCACCCACAGCAGGCATGTGATCCCGAAACAGTTCGCATATACGAGCCTGTCCTGGCGATAAGCCTTGCAAGGTTAAGCAAGTCGGTCGAGCATTACTTCCAGCTAGTAAATTTGCTGTGCTCAGTTGGGCAACTGAAGACCTATAATTTAATAAAAAAGTCATGTGATTTCAAGCAAAGCCTTTTTAAAATCATATCGGCAAATTTTAAACCAGAACATAGAATATGCAATTTTTCTTTTAGCAATTTTACGGTAACAAGAACCCAAGTTAACAAAAATTTTTCGACGAAAATTTCCAATCCCGTAACATAACTATAATTTTTTTCCATAAATGTGATTTTTTGAGAAACACAAAGAACAAGCCAGCTGATTTATCATCCATTCAAGCAATTTGTTCGTTGTTGGTAGTACGGCTCGATGTCCGATTAAACAAAATGTTCATGATATCAGACCTGTCAGTCATTTACCCATTGATTACAGCCTACTAATTGATTACGCTTACAGTGATTTGTCAAACAACTGATTTTTTATTATAACAACTTTTTAAACTTACATAATGTCTAATTTTTTTTTTAAAAAATGGATATTTTGCAGAATACGAGTGTGAAGATGTCACTACGTAAAGCATTAACTTGTTTTGTAGTTTATATTTAAAATTTCATAAATTTACGGTGCATTTAAAAATTTAATACATAAGCAAATGACAGCTTCAGCGTGAAAATTGCAACTAACCACCATGAAGCATCTATAACAGCACTGACAATTATCAAAGAGGAGAATAACAGAAGCCAGTGAATCAGTAATAAGTAGTGAATAATGCACATCTGAAAGTTTTTTTATTTTGGATTTACAGTGATTGTTTGAGCAGTACGAACAATGCAAAAGGTAGGTTATCGCATGGAAAAACTGACATTGTTGAAATACGATGGAATAATTCTTAGTTAATTAACCTATGGTGACCAAAAATATTCATCAAAATATTCAACTCTTAATATTTGCAATTCAATTAAACTATTAAAATTCTGGATATAGTTCTGCAATTACTAAATTGCTTAAAAAAGTCATGATATGCAAATGGTTACCATTTAGAATGACTTGCCAGTCTTGTTAGTTAGTTTCTTTATTTAAAAATTTGCGTTTCGAACTAATTTTAAGTTATATTTTCGATGAACACTTCGCCTTTTAAATGTTTTAATATTAATAATGCCTTGAACGCTTTTATTCTACACGTAGTTCAGCAAATTTCCTTAATTAAAATAAAACATATATATACTGCAAGTAAGGAGTGGAACAATATCGTCCGATATTTTAGCAACATTGAAAACTCTTAACCAGAAAATAAAAGGAACATTACGACTGTCGGTTTGAAACCAGCAACTGCAATAGACTACAGTGTCCACTGCCTAAACGAACTTCGAATGACTCATCGGAAACTTAGAATTATTGATTATATAAATGAATTTGAATTTTGAGGCAGCAACCTCGAGGTTTGCTTCTCTGTAAGTATTCAGAAATATGTAATATAAGAAAACTGAAAATGAGAAAGCTCAATAAAAAAAACTATGAAATTTAGAAGCAAGAAGCGAGAAATTGCAGCACCAAAGCAGAGCATTTGCTGAAGTAATGATGAGTCTAATGCAGTTTGAAGGTTTGAAGTCACCATCAGTATATATATATATATATATATATATATATATATATATATATATATATATATATATATATATATATATATGATATATGCAAAGCTATAAATTAAAGTGGAATATAGTAAACTTTATAGAAGTTCTTATAAGTGTGAGTAATGAAAACCTTTTAAGATTAGATGGCAGTTACTTCGTACTTAATCCGAATCACTGGTATTAATCTTAGATAAACAGAGGAAGAGCGATTAGGGGGGTACGAATTCAACTTCCCTGTCCATTTTGCTATATATTCTTGTTTCGAATGCAAGTGGATATCTAATAAAGTAGGCAAGTATTTGCGCTTCCCTGGATGTTAGTGTATTGGGCTGCCTAAATAGCAAACTTGAAATTCTCGGTGAATGAACCAAAATTCGCTATAACTCAAATATTTTACTTGCATATACGTTATGGCTTTGAGATAACTTTGAAACTAGATGGGTTGTGACCATATTTTTGTTTTTTTTTTATGAATTTTCCGTATTATTGCTCATATCTCATGGAAGGACATAAATTATTCCTGAAATTTGATTGAAAAGATGGAATAGTTCATTTTCACATTATACTCTTCCATTTTTCATGCAGTATTAACATAATTTCATTGTTGGGAGAATCTTTCCCAGCAAATCCATGGGAAAAAAGGAAGTACTTCATCATTTTTCCATTTGATTGATTTTTGAGTGTCATAGTATTCATGTTGCTTTTGCAGCTCATTAGGTGTTTTGGACTGGGATTTCGGACTTCCGAAATTCAGGCGCAAAATCCGAAAGGAAGCAGAAAGATAAAAGGACGGAGGAAATGGAGAAAAATTAATCCTGAAAAAACAGGAAGAGTTGGTCGTCATTTACACAGATATTATATATACCTCATATAAATCAACCATATACTAGGGACGGTTTCAAGTGTTTAGTGATTAGTGAGATTGTATAACTAGTGAGACCATATGCGTCATCCAGCTTTCTCGAATTAATAAAAAAAACTAGTTTTTGTAATAATTGTATTATCAACAGATAAATAAGAATTTAGAAAAAAAGGATGGAAAGTTCAACTTTTATTTGCTATTGTCATCATGGTATTGCTAAAACATCAATTGAACAACATTACTAAATGAAGATGGACGGTCATTGTGATCATCCAAGTATATTACTATCATATTTAATACAGACTGCCAAATATTTAGTCCATATCAATATAGCACTAGCTAGTGTTAACTATCCAATAAGTACGAGGATTGCGGTGGTCATAAGTGCATATGTAACTGTCAGATAAGTGTTAAGTGTTAATCATTGCTGTGCTGTTCAAAACAACAGCAATGTTTACTGAGTTTTCGTTTTCCACATTTCTTGGATTGTTTATCATTGAAATTTTGAAACCGATCTGTCTTCTGATTAATAAAATGGTTAATTAAAGAATAAAAATGAAAAAAAAAAGTTTGAGAACTATTGATGGAGTGTGGTAATGGATCAACACATGATCAAGTGGCAAGGCTGAGCAGAAAGGGAGAGAGCGGGATGTGAGGAAAGGAAAAATGTTTTGGTCTAATGCCCAGTCGTGGAAGTTCTGAGATTGCTAAGATTGATGATTCTTTTCTCACTTGCTCGCCTGAAAAGATTGATTGTTTCATCGATCGAACAGTTGAGAGAAACTTTCTGCACCAACATTAGGGACAGTTGGAATAAAGCAAAGACAGATAGATCGATAGATGGGTGAATGGAAGAAACAAGTCTACTACGTCCGAGAAATTATAAATGCAAAAATTTACATTCTGTTTCCAGTGTACATTTATACTGTATTGATGTTAAATTTCTTCCTGGACTAATATTTTTCTCAATAGTAATTGCAGCAACGTAGTTCCGAGGATTGATCAGCCCTGCACAAACTGAATAGAATTGAAAAAGTGATTAGTAGCTATCTTTAACATTCTCCCAAAATAACCAAATTTGATAATTTTCATGGAAAGAAACGACTTGGACGAAATTCTAAAGAAATTTTTTTCATGTAAAAAAATTTTTTTTTTCACTTTGTATAAAATTTTGTGTGCATAAATTATATTGCTTTGAAAACCTAAATTTATTTAAGATAAGGCTTAAAACACTCGTTTTGAAATATCAGTCCTATTTTTAGTATTTTTTTGAATTTATAAGGTGAAAACTATCGTATAATAACCACTATCCTAGTTCCTTGCCGTATTCAACTGTAGCTTGATTATCGCGTCACTATATCTAGAAATGCAAA
Organism: Brugia malayi; assembly: GCF_000002995.4. Classification (NCBI taxonomy): domain Eukaryota; kingdom Metazoa; phylum Nematoda; class Chromadorea; order Rhabditida; family Onchocercidae; genus Brugia; species Brugia malayi. Next base: position 5,972,091 of record NW_025062479.1, read on the forward strand.
GATTCGTTAATTTTCGACCTCGGCAACGCTAAACAATTAAGTATCGACAGCCTGTTGTTGTATTACAAACGGTTTTTAAAACTTACAAAAATTAATTAACAAAAAAAAAAAGAAAAAATGAAAATGAAAAGAGCAAAAATAGGGACAATTGTGATATAGGTAAAACTACGGAGAAAATGTTGTAATGTTCATAAAAGGCAGCTAGTTACCTCAAAAACATGAATTTTGGGGTAATTAGCTGTCAAATAAGACACGATTGAATAATATATCTCGTTTTAAATTTAATGCCACTGACCTAAATTAACAGTTATCCATTTAGGGAATGATTGAAATTTCTATGCATTTCTAACCTTTATAGAGTTGTAAAACAAAATTTTATTTCATAGTAAACTTTCCATATAAACATATTCTATAAAAATTTTCGGAATAGTAAGCTTTCTGCTTTCAGCATTTAGAAAACTGGTAAATTTTATTATTAGAATAAATGAAATTACGAGGATTAACGGAAACTTCTCTATGTTTCAAATAAAAAATTCAGACAGAACCTCATGCTGTCCATACTTTGAATTTAATTAGGAATATATAAAATGGAAATTGGAAGAATTAATTAAGCTGTCATGCACTGGTTGTTTAAAAGTTGTAATCAGATTTATTCCTGACTGATGTCTTCAAAGTAAGTCCGTTTGTATCACTTCCCCAAAGAAAATTAAATTCCTACGCTACTTCGGATGATGCGTAATTTTATTTCTGCATAAGTGCACAATTACTAAATTTATTGCTTTTAATAGTGGAAATTTTTTTTAAAGTACTTTTTATTTTGTTTAAATGAAGTCGAGAATATTTTATAAATTAGCTAAGAAGTATGAAACATTTTAATATTAATCATTTGTGCTCAAAATACAAATGGGACCATCACCAAATATAAAACGAAAAATATTTTACTTTGGTACGAACAGAAGTAGAGTTGAAGTCATAATGAGTGACAATTCATGTCATCTTAATATGAATTAGAAATGAATCAAGGGAAGAAAACCGGATGATAAAGAATATAATGTAGCCTGTCCACATTTAAAAAGATACCATTAATACCGACTTCTACAAATATCATTTCAAAAAATAACAGAGGAACAGAAGTGTTTTTATTGCTATTATTTGGTGGAGCACTGCTTGGAATTCAAATAAAACAATGATCAGTGGAAAAATGCTTCAAACTGAGAAGAAAAACACTTAATCTGAGTAAAAACCTTAATCCTGGTTAGGAGAAGCAAACACTGAGAAATTATGGGTACTTTCAAAGTTTAATTGCATGAAGTTAAGTTAAGAAAACCGATCATGACAATTTTTATAACATTAGAAACGATTATATAATAATTACGATAGCGCTGCAAGAAATCCTTATCACTGAATACAGTTGTGCGAAATAATTTACGCACGACAGGCACGATATTAATCAAAAAAGTTTCAACTACGAAGTATTGTTGGAAGTGTTCACTTTCTTAGAGCAAAAAAATGGAATGTTCCTGAAAGTATCAAATTCTTCATACAGTTGTAACATTACAATTATTAGCAATGATACCATTTGTCATTCATACATTTTTATGGAAAAGAAACAATCTATCATAATAAATAAATGAAATCTGCCATTATTTGCTACACCATTTCGATTAATTAAGTTATTTATTTACAACAATTTAGTGTACAATAATGTGAACAGAAAGCCAATAAAGCAAAAGCTTTTTCATAGTTTTTTTTTAGCTTCAATTTTGATTATCAGTTCTTCGTTATAGGACGACATGAGCTAATGCTTAATAAAAAATAAAACTCTGAATCCATTGTAATTGTAGCATATTACATTTATGTGTAAATCTAAAGCTTGCATTTCACATTTCTATGCATTTCATAATTTTATTCACGACACTCTTGATTTAAAATAATTGCTAAATAAAGTAGTTTTTAAATTCACACTTAAACGCTACAGAAATATAATCGTTGTTACTGATACAATAAACTGCGAGAGTGAAATCAGTAATTAGCCCGATGCATTGGCTGCCAGAATAATGTGTTTGTTACACAGCTAAACAGAAAAGAAATAATAAATTGCGATTCAGATACTCAGATGCCTTCTGCTGCAAAACAGTGCAAATATTAGCCTGTTGCAGTAAATCAAATTGGGTGATAGTTTTACTGCTCATACCACACCATCCTAAGAGCTATCTCTTTTGCCTCTTTCTTCAACTCTTGACACTTTTTTCTTTTTAGGGTTAGAGGTCTTACTGATTACTTTCATTCATATTTTCTGCATTTGCTCAATTTAGATGACGTTATTTAAACAGAAATGGAAATTTGTGTCTGAAAATAATTATGTCGCTTATTATTGTTGATTTTAAAAGATGAAAAAAATGATTTTCAATCGTTGCATTTGACATAGGTCTACAGAAATTTTCACTTATTGCAACTTTATTAGAATAAAGCAGCTTATACCAGTAACGAGCGGTATAATTAAATGGATCTTGTCTGCAAGAAGAAATATTTTAATTATTCGTTAAAATAATCATGCAGTTAAGTAGGGCTACGTTAGCGCGAAAAAGTGCTGGAAAACGAAACAAAAGCCAGTGGAAGACGACTGAGGAAATTAAAACCCAAATAAACTAGTTATTTCCAGAAGTTAGTGTATTTGCTTCCTCTTCGACAACGTTTCGTAAATCCAATTCAGCTGCCGAATAGATGTCGTCCAGTACTAGCGACGACTTCTACTGTTGGGCGATAGCTTGCAATTGAATGAAAACAACTAATTTTGAAAATTTTCGATAAGACTGAGTTGAATTAATGCACCCATTGCAATAAGTCCCAGTGTCCCTGAGAAAAAAAAGCCTCACGAATCTCAAACTCTCACTATTTACCTAATTAACTGGACAGGGAAAATGAATGAAATGCCAAGGATGCCGCACCAGCAACGCCTTGCTGCGAGGGAGATATTGCGCGATATGGAAATACGAAATGGACCTAATGACACTGTTTGCATTTCTGATTATATGCTTATCAGTTTATTACATCTTCCAAACGACTGCCCAGCAGAACTGTTTGCCAAATCTTTTCCTTCTCTCCACTCTCCCCATCCTAATGTTTGCTCATCCTCCGTGCACTTCACATTTACTGTTAATCAAGCCCTCAGATTCTCTATTCCTAAGAGTTTTAATTCACATTCTTTCAGTAATTTAACGGGATAAACGGACGAGTAACAAGAGAAAAGGTCTGTTGCTAATGAATGATGATACGAAATAAAACAACTTTATTGAATTTCAGAACAGTCTGTTTGTTTTGACAAATAACTCTGCACCACTATTTTCATCAAATGTAAGTGAAAAAGATTTGAGACATGCAGAAATGCTAGAAATGATATTATTATAAGAGAAGAATTATAATAATAGAAGTATTTGTTGTTATAATATAAAAGAAGTATCAGTTAATTCTATAAGAATACTCCGAAACTTATTAACTGATTTTGGAGTTTTGAAACTCTTCACAAAGAGATTTCGTAAAAAAAATGATAAAATGTTTTTTTTTTTTTATGAAACAACCTCGAAAAATTAATTTAATACAATAGAATTGATCAAGCGGACACTCCGTCTGCTTCTGTCCGTATTTTAAACAATAATCGGAAAAATGGAGTTAAAAATTCAATTTATTTCGATACATAAAATGACTTAAATCTGAATCCATCGATTTGGATAACAATTCAAAAAAAGCAGCTAACATTTGAACTGGCGAGTAGTATATCAGAAAGCAGTGCATGCACCACTTAACATTTCAGCAGATTTTTCCATCGTCTTCTGTGATTGTTATGATATGACGATGTGCTTTTATTTTATCCAAAGTGTTTAAGACACCTGGAAGAGGCTGAAAGATCAAAAATGAAATCCGTATCAGCCAAGCATATACCTTATGAAATTGGAAAGCTCTCCGTTTCATGGTAACAGTATCATAGGATAGCCTTAAAAAAGAAAAATGATAGTTCGACAGACATCTCAAAAACATCTAATTTGTGCTTTGACAAACTAGAAATAATTACTGAAATGAGGAAACTGAAAAAGAAGAATTCCTGTGTCTCTAAGTTCGAAATGTAATCCAAAATGGGTAGTTTATCAGCAGAGTAAAACCAGAATGAAAGTTAGGTAGAGGTCAAAAGCGAAAACAGGAATTTGAAGGTACGAGTTTTGCTGAGCAAAAATTCAGTCGACATTAAGAGTTCAATACACTTAAAGAGTTTGTGCTAATATGGAAAAGACTAATAGATTCCTCATGCATATATCTAATTTAGTCCAGTGCATGTGATTTATTTTGCAACTATTCCAAATGTTGACATTTTTAATGAAAAAAGGAAAGAAAAAAATTCCGTTTTTTTCTCGCTTCTCTAGTAATACTATTCTGAAATTAGTCACTGCTCTTAACAAACAAATTCAAGTTTGGATAAATCAGAAACCTAAAATTACTTACACAATTTACCGAAAAGACATTATATTGGAGAATTTTGTGCTACACGCATTAGTTAATAAACAGCCTGACCAATCATCATGGCTGTCGGGTCACCCTGATATTTTTTTTTCATTCATTTCTCGTTTATATTAGAATGGAAAAAAATTTCCCTAAAAATTTACTAAAATACTATTAAATGAATTCTTAACTTATTTCTTGTAAAAATAAATGCAGAAAAACGAATCCGTTACTTCATTGTTTATCAAATTGAAAGCTGCGTGTGGTGAAAACAAAATTAATTTTATGGGATAGAATGAAATTCACTTCTAGCGCATCAGAGCGTAATTTCTTACTCAGGATAGAACCAAGAGATAAAGTAGTCTGCTCCTTTTTTAAATGATTATTTATAGTTGGAAAACTGTAGCAATTGAGACAGAAATCGCTCGAAAAAAAAAAAAAATCTCGCTGATCACTAAATTTTAGCTTACATTTACTGGTGATGTTACGGGCGAGATACATACTATTATAAAACTAACAAATAAAAGTGATTCACGACAAGCATTCAAAATAAAGTGTACAAGGAATGATTTATTTCGTATAAGGCCAGCTACGGGAATCCTCGATTATGGGCAGACGATCCGTATTGATATTACTTACAAGTCCAGCATCTTTTATTTTCATATTTCACTGTCTTGTTTTCATCAAATAAGAAACTGCAGGGAGGGAGTTGGCAGAAAAAGCAGTATTTTTAGTTACTGCATAATAAGCGTAATTTTTGACACTTTATATGAAAAAAGAGTTTAATAATGGTTTTTTGTAGATGCGTTAACAATCAAGTACCGGAATCTGATAGACATCACTTTGGTATCTATCATATACCAGCACCGGAAGGAGCAACATGCGCTGGTGCTTGGGCTGAACATTATGGGCCTCCACAAGGAGAACTTCGAATGAAAGTATGTGTTTAATAGTATACTTCTGCAGTTAATGAAGTTCTCATTTAAATTTTCTAATTTCTGTCCTGGTACTAAAGATATGATTTAATGAAATTTAACTATACCGATGACACAGCAGTTACTAGATTTCGGTGTGTATCTTCAGTATTCAGGCTAATATGAAGGTCAGGCAAATGGTTTCTAGAAGTTTGCTGTGAAACCGTGTCGTTTAAATCTTTCACTAAGTAGGTGACCGGCGATTTTACATATGTAACCTATCTCCTACCGCTTCTACTGCATGTATGTGCCGGGATTCTATCAGCTACTTATTATTTGCTTTAATTCCATTCTGACTGAAGTTTTTAAGAAGCATGCAGCGAATATTCGAACTGAATTTATGATACATATAGTCAATATTGCTTTAGGTCTTTTTTCAAAACGCAAAAGAACGATCACCATCTAAAAACAGTAACGAGAATGCAAATGCCGAAAATTCAAATTCAAAAAAAACAGGAATAAATGAAGCATGATAGTTCCATTCGAAATGTACAATTAAATAAAATTGAGCAAATATAATAAAGCTAAGTAAAAATTATTAGTCGGATCATATCAATTGCATTTATCAGCCATTTCAGGTTATTTTTTCTTTTCAGTTCATTTCTCATAGAATATTGCTTACAAAATCCCTCCAATCACTATTTTGCATTAATAATCGATTACCACTTTGATCATACCCATCAATAATCGATTATACTTTGATCATATTCTTTCTTGCTTAGAATCGTAGATTAAAAGTATACTATTAGTGCTAATGCAGAAATCAAACGCAGGGACTGAAACTGTCAAGAGACTTCCCATTTCCTAATGCATCACAACGAAGTGTTTTATTCTCGCATTACTGAGTGACAGACACGAGATTCCCTTCACCTGGCATTCTGCTCTATTAAGAGTTAGCTTCAAATCAGACAGAGTTCTTTCTAGCTGTGCAGTCAATTACCACGCACTTCTCATCTAATGCAGCAGCCAGCTCGTACGCTTTTATCTTCGCTGTTAGCTGCCAGTGGAGGCCGTGCAGTTGTTGTTGATGGCTGACTTATTGCTATTGATCGGTGGAGGGTATTCCTCACTGGTATTATTGTGTTCTTCCAGCCAAATCCATCTAAATAACGGTGATCCTGAGTTTGCGCATCAATCCGAAATATTTGAGAAACACTAAAAGAGAAGAATGAATGAAGAAGCTTTGAAAGAGGAGGATTGGCGTTATAAATATCGTTCAGCTTTCACCTACGCTCCGTATAATGATCTCGACAAAATGGGATACAAGGCTCCGAAACGTTATTCAACTCAGGTTTGTTGTTATGGTTATTGAATTTTATTTTTCCATTGTTACTCATTTCCTTCGAAATGAAATCGCAGCCGTCGGTGATTACGTTAAATTTGTGATATATCTGCCAATTATGAAGATACGGTATTCTGTTTTTCGGAAAGATCGAGAGTCAAGAAGTGTACGCTATTAACTTTCCAGAAATCTTGGAATGTTGTTAGATTCAAGATAATTTACGAAGATGAAACAGTTCGTTTCAGTTGCTGTTTATAGATTGGTCCACGATACTGCCGGTATTCCTACTCTGCTACTGGGATAGAACTTATGGAAAGAACGCCACCTACTGCACATACCGCTGCCGTGGAAAGTATTTTTGTTGTATTGGCATTTCTGCTGTTTCTAATGACGCTTCCTTTTTCCCTTATTTTTTCACTGAAGGTTGTTTCTTAAACCCTTTATTATATTATGACATTATGTATGCTGGTCTCATTTTAAATGCCTGTTTGTGACATGTATGAATTTCTAACTTCAACATTTAATTAAGGCTATTTCGACCCGTTTAGTTCCGGATTTATATTTACTAGATCCAATGATGAAGTATGTTCAGTTTAAATAGTCCGATGGTTTTGGTTTCTGAAGAAACCGCTGAAAATGCCGAAAGGATAGTACATTTTACTTTTCAATTTAGTAAATTTCAGTTTGTTGGTGATTTTGAACAACTTGTTGTACTCCGGCTTGGTCGAGCACAAAAAATACGTGGGCCAGGTGCAACTGTAGTGCTACCATGTATAGATACGTTCACAAAAGTGGATCTTCGTGTGAATGCATTTAACGTACCGCCTATGCAAATAATAACTTTTGATCGGGGTCTAGTGGAGCTTGGAGCTACTGTTTTCTCGCAAGTAAAAGTTGATCTGCTTATCTTGAATCACTTTACTTTCAAGACCAAAATAGTGAAAAATAGCGAATAATATATCATAACTAATTGTCAGAAGTCTGCTTTGTGGATGATTCATGTGGGGTGGTTCCATCAGTAGCACTTTACATTTCATTTACGAGCAATTGCAGCATCTCTCCTGGATATGCTTCCCTTGACTAAATCTAAAGAGACGAAGTTATTGGGTGCCATATCTTCTTGGATTGCTTGAAATTTTCAGGACTTGTTCTCAGTAATTCTCTACTGTTATCACCATTATGCTTTATTTAGAATCATAAGAGGAGACAGAGGAGATTGTCGTTATTAGCTTTTGTCAAACTGTTTAGGTGAAAGACGCACTGGCAGCAGTTTGTGCAGTGCAAGAACGAAATCGATCAACCCGTGTCTTATCTGTTGCAACGCTGCATCGTTTGGTTTGTAAACGACGAGTTAATGATGTCACATCGAGCTTAGGTCGTAGACAGTTATGCGAGAACCTTCAGGTCCTTAAATTTTTAAAAATGTTTTCAGTCATCCTTAGCATAATGACAAGACAATTGCAAGGAAATAAGTTTTCAAGACCGAGTTTTTAGAGACGAACTGATTAGTTACTCGTATACTTTTTCTTCCAGATTCGTAACTAAATTAAATAAAAAAACTATTTTAAATGAGAGTTATGAAAGAAACGATTTAGAAATTTTAGAGTGCGTTCTGAAATAACTCTAACAGTTCAATCCGCCGTTTGCATGTGCCAATTATAACGATTTTTATGCAGGTTGAACTTGGCGTGCTCACGACTGCCTGGGGTGTTGAAATCACTAAAATAGAATTATCGGACGTTAAAGTGATTAAAGAAGGCGAGAACATGACTTTAGCTGCATTCAATAAAGTAGGTTGGTCATGTGTTGGCATTATCACTTACATTAGCTACAATCATAATTTTGCAACTTTGATTTAAACTCTCGAAGTATTTGCATTTTCTTTTTCGGATACAAAAATGAGAACCAAACTTTTATGATGCAACCATTAACTTTGTACAATAAACTAAAATCTGAAACTTGATGATTATGCTAATCCTGCAAGATCCATACAAACAGATAACAAGTTTGTGTTATTTGTGAGACAGACAGTAATTCGAATCTGAAGTTTAGGTATTGAAATCGGAACTAGGTTCTCGAATCATTGAAACGGTGAAAGGAGCAGCACAGGAATTTGTTGTACAACAAGAGCAAAAACGACAACCAGATCATCAGCAAATCGGAAGTGATACAGAAAAGGACAAAACTGATTTATTTGGAGCAGTGTTATGCGAAGAGGACGAATTAAGATACGTTTTAAATGATTCATTAGAAAATTTGGATATTGACCGTTTGCTCTGTTCTTTAACAATGGTTATCGATAAGCAATTGGTCGCCTCTGTAGGATATATCTTCCAAGTGAACTGTATTGGATTTGGTGAATTTTATGTGGATTTAAAAAACGGCTCTGGGAAGTGTTGCAAAGGTATCAATTCGACAGCTGATGTTGCTTTGTGCTTGAATCGTGAGCTGCTGTTTAGAATTTTAAAGAAAGAAGTAAGTCCAATGCAGGCTTATTTGAATGGTTCCTTACGAATACTGGGCTCAGTGAAAGCAGCTGTTAGACTAACCTTACTATCGGATCGTTTTAACTGTTTGCTGTAATGACTATGAAAAATTGTCTATCTGACCTATTGAAGGATTTTTCATTTGAAATGTTACTGTTGTAAATCTCCAAATTTTAGAGTTTTTCCTACGCTTTAAGCTCGTATGTTACTTAACGTCTTGAATGAATAGACCCCTTTTCCTGTATTTCGAGCAATTAGCTGCTTATTTTGGAAGCTTTTTATTTGATTATGAAGTGATATTTGGTGATTAAGATAAATTCTTATCTAATTCCTTTCCAAATAATGTATCCTATCGTCTGCTTTGCTCGGTCTATGTGAGTAATTAAACATACTACTTGAAATGGATTAAGCCTAACTGGATTTATTATATGACATTAAATGTTTAAGAAACGCGACCAACACTAAGCGAATTTTCAGTACTATACTGCCAAGTAACTGGAATGTGATTATACGTTGTGTGCAACTACTTCACTCTAAAATTACCTGCCACAGTATGCTTTTTCTAAGTATTATTGTGGCTGTGATATTTAAAAAAGTTAGCAAACTGAAAAAGTGGCTAAACCCATCTCAAGTTCTAAGGCAAAAGTTTTAGATTGTAGATTATATTGGTGAGGTCCAAGGGTTTTTTCTACGCAAGCTTAAATTTAAACTGCTTAGATCTGATTTCGTCATTTACCTCGCTCCCGTTCATATCAGAATCTATTTTTTCAACTATCCGAGTGGATACTTATTTAGGGAACCATGAATCCGAAGGTTTCAGCAAGCCCACCATTTCAGAGATTGCCAGTTCGATTTCGAAACGACGTTTCTGTTTTGTCTGTGGTTATCTTATGTCATCTCCCCTTGGAATTTACTGCACTGTTTAGTCTGATTGCTCAATGTTTGCGCAGTTTCATTTCCAAAATTCTTCATGAAGTCTGTTGAGTTTTATCAGCTGAAACAGTCATGTCTTCTTAGAAAATCCTAATTTTGCTCAGCAGTGAAATTTAATGGTACTACTAAATGTTGTCCTCTACAACATGTTTCGTCTTTGCTGGGAGCGCTAGGAAGAAAACAGTCATGACAACCGTGGTCTGAGCAGTTTCATAAAGGCTATTTGTGTCACGGTCGACGTGGGACTTCTTTATTATTGTATTTGGAGGAGTTACGTTGATTGGTCATATGGCGGGGTGGTGGGTTTCGCTTGACTGAATAACCAGAAGTTGGATGTTGGGTAGGGAGGACTTTTATTTTTGGCCTACTACGTAAATGGGGTTATGAGAACTTTCTAGTGTTTGTCGTTGAACTTTTGCAGATCGTTCAGTTAGGGTCATATCTAGCAGTGAATCGCGTTGTCTGCAGGAATATAATGTGGCGTATGATATCTTAGAACTTAAGAAATTGACAGTTTTGTCTCATAAAAATGGAATGGATTTTGTTTATTAAAAAAACTACCTTCCCAACTCAATGAGGCTAGCAAGGCAGAGTATAATGATTTGTCGCTTTATCTCCTCGCGATTTATTTGGTTGACAGTAAAAGCACTGAAGATTTGTAAGAAACGGAAGGGGACAGATCGTTTAGAAATATCTCGCTATTATACACTTGTTGATGAACTGGAAGTATTCGTTCACAAAAGGGAATTTAATCATTATCTATTTATAGCAGTCATATTTTTAATTACGGCTGTTATATACTCAAACCTATTGTCGTACAACCTGAATAGTGGGTTGTGCATTCTGGTTTTGAAACTCTAGACTAAGTCGTTCTCCAAGCGATATCGAACCACTAATAAAAGGTCGTTTTGTGTGTTTTGAATTGGGTTCTTTTGCTATTTTTATAGTTATCGAAATATTAGAATATATAAAACCTCTGAGCGAATGATTTATACTCCTGCTATATTTTTATTGATAACAAAATGATTTTCTGCGATTTTTAAACTTAACTCAGGATGCTTTTCAACCAAAAGATTTTTGCATTTGTTTTGTGTAAAGTTGTCTGTATTAATTCGTTTATTAAATAGAACGTTCATCGCTCCATTGTTCCCCAACACGATCGAGTGTGAAGTTATTGCAGACAATATTTGACCGGAGAAAAATTGGTTTATAATGGGGCTGACGATATCAGGCCTCTTTGGGCGTCTCTTTGGCAAGAAGCAGGTACGAATTTTGATGGTTGGTTTGGATGCTGCAGGGAAAACGACCATTTTGTATAAATTGAAGTTGGGTGAAATTGTTACTACTATTCCAACTATTGGTTTGTTTGTCTTCGTTTAATTAATAACTGTGAATGTTTTGAAGGCATCATAATTATTATTTTATACATATTTACGTATAAATCAAACAATGTTGGTGATGAGGCCGAGTAAAGTAACCGTTTATTTTGTTTTTGGTAACAAATGCTAGGGAAATGGAACATAAAAGAGACTAATAAATTGATTGCAGGATTTAATGTGGAAACAGTAGAGTATAAGAATATTTCTTTCACAGTTTGGGATGTTGGCGGTCAAGATAAAATCCGCCCACTTTGGAGACACTATTTCCAAAATACACAGGTGATTTTTCAACGAGACTGTTTTCAATTCTTTTTATTCATTGTATCTGCAAAGTTATTTTGTTATTACTACAGATTTTTCTCAGGTACAGTATACTTTTTAATTGATTTTGAAAATCTGATACTTCAACTAGGGGAGAGGTGGACATCCAGAACTGGCGCAATTTTAGGAAATATTCGATTAGGGCGAACTTGGCCTGCTGTGTTTCTGGCTGGGGTTTTCGTCACTAGGAATTTTAATAAATCGGAAAACTCCGGAAACGCAAGAATAAGTTATTCTAAGATGCAGTTAGAGATGACTGTACTAAATGGATAAAAGAGAAAAATCAATTAAGCTATGCATACTGATGTGTACCTACAAATCATTTTACAGGTACACATTTTATGTATATAAATTTGTAACTTTTTCAAATTCAGTTTAAAATTCGACTGATAGAAGTAACGTTTCAAGATCATCTCACAATAGTACGCCTTATTTCTCAGCTGATTTTTATTTCTCAAGCATCAATAATTCTATCAAGTTAGATTGGTTGACTTGGATTCTGATTGCACAGTCAGCACTTCATGTAATTTATCGATCCGGTTACAGATATCTTCCAGATTAAGAATTCGTTGTTGGTTAAAAGACATCAAAAAAATGTTTTACTGTGAATATCGGCTTGTCTAATTGGAATATGTTCTCAAATGAAAATTCGACTTGAGTGGTTATTGTTTCACAAAGGATTTGTCTTTTATTTGGGTTGTGGCAACGTGTATTGTTGCGTGTTGCAGGGCTTAATCTTTGTTGTCGATAGCAACGACAGAGAACGTATTGAAGAAAGCCGAGCTGAACTGCATAAGATGCTTTCGGAGGTTTCTACATTTTTACGTTTCTCATTGAATACGAAAATGCATTTTGTTGTGAGAAGTATCAGTAGTTCATTACTTATTTTTACAGATTTTACAAAGAGTTAGAGAATTTTATTCTTTGCCTGGTGCGACTACTTTGCTATTGAATAACTTTTTGAGCTAACTGGGATTTCATTTTTTTGAAGAAATTCTGCTTTGTTTGTTGTGCTATCAGAAAATTTGCATCAGTTCGTCTTTATTTTATTTTTTTTTTCGTGCTTCTGAGAAGTTCATCATTATTGGTTTTTTCAGGACGAACTTCGAGATGCTACTTTGCTTGTTTTTGCAAATAAGCAAGATTTGCCAAATGCTATGAGTGCCGCTGAATTAACTGATAAGCTTGGTCTTCATAATCTGCGATCACGACAGGTTGGGCTTTCTTTTATGGTTTTAAGAGTTTCCTTAGTTCTTCGGGAATTTTCATCTTTCTGTTACAGAGCACTTTTTAACAGTGTCGGCATGAAATAATGAGGTGAACTTAGTCAGTTTAAAGATCTGTATCAAAAGCAGTCTTTATATGCCATAATGTATTATTGGCATGTAGATTTAATGGTAGTAGTGTGAATCGTTAGAAATGTTTTTTTCGTAATGATAGTAGAGTATCTTAAATATTTTATAATAATGTGTCATTTGAGCTGCATAATTTTTTTTCCCGTTGCAGTGGTATATCCAAGCAACTTGTGCAACGCAAGGACATGGTCTATATGAAGGTTTGGATTGGCTTTCGAACCAACTTTCAAAAAGCTAAATCCATTGCCTTCCTTCACAGTGCTCTTTTCGATGTTACTAACGCGTTATTTTCAATTATTTATTCTTATGATTATCACTGCAGTCATTATCACAATTCTTTGTTATGACTGAGGGAATGAACAATAGAGACGTTCTGTTGTTTTTTCCATAGTAAAAATTGTTTTCTTTATTTTGTTTCATTCTTTTTGTTAAATTGGCATACAGAATATGTGTTTATCTGACAAAAGTGCTCCTAAACATTTTTTTTGAATGTTAGCAACGCATATGTTTTCTTTCCTCGTTTTATCACTTCCTTTTTTTCGTAGAAGGTGAGAAATATTTCAGTCTTCAGAAAATCTTATGAAAAATCCTCCATCTTATGGTATGAGAATCATCGCAGCACTACAGTATATTATTAATTTCACTAGTTTAAACTGATCCAACAATATTTCCTTTCACACTGTTGATTTTTATTGACGGTGCTTTTCTATAGCTACTTTGATTTCAATAAATCACTAATTCCATTTTTTTCCTTAATATCGAGTTCTTGCATTTCTTGGGAACACTTTTTCATGGTCCTGAATAAATTTATTACCGGTTTCTTACTACTCTGCGATATTTCACTGCGTCTCATAGTAATAGTAAGAATTTCCTAATGTTTGCCACTTCGGGATCCGAAGTTTTCTGTAAATATTTTATTCGTTATCTTCATGTTAAAATCTGGGGTGTCTTTGATTTAACTGTTACAAAACTATGGCATCCCTCTCGAGGTAATGTGTGGTTTTATGTGCATTGTGTACATAACTGGGCAATAAATCCACAATGTGAACGGTCACAAAGAACTACGGTTGTTATTAAGTGGACAAGTTTTTAAGGAATTTATTGGAAGAGCAGCTGTGAACTTTTGAACCAGTATTTGTAAACGAAGTAAACTCGAAATAGTGAAACTGTTTCGAATTCCTTATGTTTACATTCGTGAATTTCTAAGTTCCCATGCTGATAAATTTTCTTTCAAAAACATATCCTTGCATCACCGTACCCAGCAAAGAACGTTTGTGCAAACATATATATATGAATTTGTGTTGACAAATTATATATACAATTCATTTGCACAAATCCAATTCGATTCTTTGTTCTATCCGCTGCTCGTATGAGTAATATGTATAAAACTTGTGACAGTGACAGCTGGGCCTTGTCACCCATCTAAAGCTTTATGAGGGAAAACCATTATTTAAGCTCTTCCTAATTCAAAAACCTATCTCGATGAAAGTTGTCGTTAACACACAATTCCAGACATGTAGAGATAACCAAGCCAATTGTGGAAAAGGAACGGATTTACAATTTGAATTTGACGAAAGCGAAACTCCACCTTCAGAAAATTACGCTCTGAGAGGTGGGAGATAAAAATGTAAGCAAACCGATTCATCGCATCCTATCTGCATTAAGATTTAATCACGGTATCTACTAAAAACAATGATTGTTCCAACTAAGCACACTTCAATGTTTTATCCGCTTATACATCACCGCCAGCAAAAAGGACTAGACGTTTTAAGCTCAAATTCAAAACCATCCTCTCTAAGCAAGAGCACCACTACATTGACCATCTACTTCGCCTTGACCTGCATGACATGTCAACTAGCAGCAGCACCCATCAAAATGCTATTCAACTTGATAAATTCCACGCTACTGCACAATTACCACGTCCGATTTGTCTCACAGTACCGATACAAAGTGAACAGAATCAAAATGTATGCGTAACGATAGCGATGAATAACAGAGGTAATGCCTTTTACTGGTTTGGTGCTGGATGTGGTCGGCAGGAATGTTTTCAACATACTGCAGGTAAAAATGTTCCAAATTTGACACGTAACGTTCAACTGGATATGACACAAGAACATCAGTACTGCTACACGTATGTGTATGCACTTTCGACAGATGTAATACAGCGACAAGAACCACTATGAATTGATAAACCGTCACACATTGACATTCTAATCTGCTGATTTATCATTTTTTACATTTACAACAGTATCAACTAAACAGCACTATCTCTTATTTCACACTACTGAGACAGATACAGAACGTCATCTGGAACTATTTCTTACACAGAATGTTAAATATCGTTTTCACCCATAAATATTTTAACTGCTTTATAGAGCTGACACAAATTAACTACCTTAGCTTATACAGAAAAAAAAAAGTGTGAAATAATGAAATGAAGTAATAACTATGAAGAATCTATCTTCTCAGAAATTCTGTGCAACGAGTATAATATGTAATATAATTACCGACAAATGAAAGATTCGTGCTGAATCGTTAACGATCGATTTCCACATGCGACTACACAAGCTTCAGCGACCAGAGTACCAAAAAAATCATTGACTTTCGGTTCGTGGTGTCTTTCTGATTAATTCTGATTAATCCGGATACCTGGCTACTGGATATCACGGACATCTCGGCGGATATGATCCGTCCAATGAAGGTTATATTTCAGCATTAGAAACACAAACGAGATGTATCTTATTCTGATAAAGATTCATCATCATCCATCATCATTCGTTCATTCATACTCAGCGTTATGTGCTTATGAGCGGTCAGTTCTTTACGTTCTTTCTCCCGTTGTGCATTCCATGTTTCCGTCAGAAAACTCGGTGCATCCATTGCTATCGCCTTCAGCACCTGAGCAATTACACTTCCTTACATCTCAACTCAGCTTCAGATAATTGGCAAACAAGAAAGAAGGACAAGTGATCAAAAACTCTGACAGAAAAAAAAAAATCCAAGTTACTGTTTTATTTCCTTTTCCTCGCGTTAAAATCGCCATTCTCGTTTCTGTTCCCGGTTTTGATGCATCATCAGACTTAGTAGCGCTTGCATCTGAAATACTACAAATGTTAATCCAACGATATCATTCGTGCATATAACTATAAGAAGATATTAAAATTCCACAATGTAGTTCCAGACTCACACACAGAAAGGCATCCTATATTGTTACTTTAAGCTGTACATTATGAAAACTACCAAAATATTATAATTAATAAAAAACATACCAAATGCAATGCTTCTATGAAATTTTTGACGTGCAGATGTCGGTACTACTATTTCCGAAACTGGAACACTTACGGCATTTGCCCTACTCTGCAAAACTGTTATTCAGTTTGGCTTCGACAAATTTGAAGTGAAATGAACTGTTCTCGTTAAAGTCCCAAACTACAACATTCCCTGCGCAAATGAATCAGTAAAATGAATAAAAGCTCTCATTAGTGTCGATAAAAAGCTGGTTTGCATCACATATGTCATTTTAAAAGTGAGTTGGCGGGTATGTTGTCCCCCAAATGATAAAATACCGCTTCAGTGAATTAAACTAAATGAAATAGCCCAAATTGTATTCCAAACAAACTGAAACTAATTTTCCCCTCTGTATTTTTACAAAATATAACAAGAACTAAAAAAGAGGACACCATTTACGACAAACGTGTGAAAATAGTTTTGAGATAGAATCATATAAATATTGAGTTTTCCTAATATTACTTTCTACTTCAAACCATATCTTTCTTCCATTTCCCACTACATCACTAAGAACGACTTGTATTAATGCATCTTTTTTCACAATAACAAATCCTAGTTTGCATTATTCTAAATGCTAATAATGTCAAGCATTTCATAAAAAAAAATCACTACGGGTATTCATTAAGCAAAAACTCACTTATTTTAGAATTTACGTGTTTTGCTGCCGCTCCGAAATGTAAACCAAAAAACTTTATGAGGATAAAATGTAAGAAATGAGAATATGAAAAGCAACAAAATGAGTAAATATAGCTTACCTGCATTGTTTCTGCAATTATTTGCTCAAGTTGACGTACAAACAGTTCGTCTTCGGGTAGCATAACACGGTTTGTATGCACACGAACGCTTTCATTTTCATCATAAATTGATACAACAATCTCTTCACTGCAAAAGCACAAATTGTGAAAAACCTTTCTTCAATGAAACGTAATTTTTTAACACTGAATAACTTCGTACAAGAAAATTCATTTGGAATAATTTTCAACAAGGGAAAGGGACAGATTAAGCTTGTTTAATCGCCTTAATGATACCAATCTATTAAAAATGATTCTTGCTTCAAGTAATCTTTCATAGGCTTTAGGAATAACTTTGATTTGAATTAGTAAAACAATTCGTCCATGCTACGAAATGATCATTTTTTTTTGTTTAAACTGTTAGCAGATTCTTTGCTCATTTCCAGTTAGGTTATTTAAAAACCATTAGTACCTTGAAAACATCCAAATGTTACAAAACAGTGATTTTAATTAAATGCACATAGTGCAGTATAATGGGAATATGTTTTGTTCTTTCTCATTTACTTCATTGAGAGAGTTTGATCACACTTGTGGACTACCTTACGACTACATAAATCACTTTAGTATTATATAAATCCTTTTAAATCATTTCGAAATTTCTAACTATCCTTACTCATAATTTAGCAAAATAAAATTACTTCGATTCTCAGACTTCGAAACAATACGACTTTTTGACATTTTTTTTTACAGCAGCTCTTTCTACTTTTTCTCTGGCATCTTCTACTTCCTTCTCTATCACCGCAGCATATCCGATAGTTTTTTTTTTCTAACCATCTATATTATTATGAAGAATTCAGATTATGGTTTGAAAACTATAAATTTCATGGAAAATTTGTTTGAAAAACAGATCTAGTGAACCAACAACAACAGACATTAATGTACAGATGATTATGAATTGGTGCATTAGCCTAGATTTCGATTCTCAAATGCTATTATCCATCAAACTCAGTGTTGGAGTCTAAAATGTAGTCATCAAGGAGAATTCTCAATAAATTCCAGATCAAAGTCCTTTAGTAGCAATTATTTCAAATCCTTAGTTCCTACAACTTAATCGGTTTATAAGAGATGCACTGCACTAACTGAACACTTTATTTTTTGTCTGATCAAAATGAACTCACTGTTATTAAAATATCTAAGTTCTTTAAGATATGAGATATGCATATTTAAGATATGCATATTAGACAATAAGCGTAAGTGGTGCTTTAGGTAGCGTAATTTACACAAATTAATTAGACTGGAACACTTTTTTTCTTGTGGCACATAAATAATGTTTCACAAAGATGGGAAGTACCCTCCTGTTCTACTGAATAATCGTAAATGATGAAAATTTGAATTCAAGAGATTCATTATCAACTTCATTATTATCAATCCCAAGACTTGAACGCTAGCATTATATTTACTAAAATTTGCTATAAACCTGCTACTGATATTGTCTCTGCCGGTTTCAAGGGCACAGTCTATCTTTCGTGGTTCTTCTTCCTCTTCGTCTATTACTTCTTCTGTTTGGTGGTCTACTTTTCCTTCACGCGCTGCATCTACCTAAACATATAAATGAGATTAGATAGTCCTCATACATGCAAAGTTTCACTAATTGTCAATATCGTTTTATATCTGCAGTATTTACATTTCTACCTTCGCTATTTTCAGGCTTCCCTATACTGCACAAAACCTACATACTCAACCTATTGTGAAATGCGCAAGTTTAGATGCTATCTAGCACTATAATATGGACTTGAGAAATCGTAAAGAAATCATCAGTAAAAGACAAGACACACAATATTCATCTTTTTCATGTCAACAATCATCAAAAGTAAGGACATCTCGGATACTACTTTCGAAAATACGCCCAAACTACTATTTTGCATAGGAAATTTGATTATATACACCAATAAACTAATCAAATTTCATATTTCAAAAACCTTGTACAAAAAAAAAAAAAAAAAAAAAAAAAATGTAGATCCTGCGCTTCAGTTCGAGAACAGAGCTTACAAGTATATCTATTTGTCATGATAATTTTTTTAAAAGAATAACTAAAAGAAAAAAGCAAACATAGGGTCACTTTTGAAAACAGTAGTTTTGATAGTTAGAATTAATGCATCAAATAATCTACTATAATTTTTTGGAAATTGTAAGAGAAGGGTATGAATCCACTAACAAAAACGGTAGACCAGGATAAAAAATTATTTTCTTGCTACCGATAAACAGTAGTTCAACAAAAAAAAAAAAAAAAAAATGTTGCAAGATATGACTATTTCACTCTGCGAACGTATGTCTGTACTCATATTTTTCATTGTATTTTAATTTTTCCTCTTATCAGTACTTATAATGAATAATCTTCCCTAGAACAATATGAATTCTTCGTTAAAATGACTTTTTTTTTTGATTTTATGACAGCAACTAAAGGGCACCTGCAATTTTTCAATACTTTCACATCAGTATTCTGGAAACTAAAATCTCCAGTTTATGAAGCCTAAAAAATAAAGAATTTACAGAAAACTCGTTTTACCCAATATTTTTCGAGATAAGCAAAAATAAAACCATTTTTCCGTACTGCTGCTGAATTCCATCAACAATTCGTTGTGCTTCGTCGAAAGATTCCGGGATTTTAATGCCTTTTCGTACATAATCATTCATCTCGTCCACACGAAAACGCACCTTAAATGTCGAAATAACAGATGCATTCATGAATTATTAAGCGAAATGCAACGAAGTCTGAGGATTATACAAGTAAACGTTAGCAACGTACATTCTTGGGAAAAACAATATCGCGAGCTTTGAATGCTTCTTCTTTAGCCAGCAAATACCGGTAAAAATATGCTAAAAAGCAATCCAATTTTTTCTTAGCTGAACCAACATTAAAATATTCGCCACAAATTAGAAGCAATTCACAAACAAGACCAATTCGTGTCAGATCGCTCCAGTCATCTAGCAATGGATCGAAAGCACCAAAAGTGATCAGCTGATACAAAGTCTAAATTGTAAATTTTAAGTCAGTATAAACTCACTGATCTATTACCAAGAATAGACCGTCATTTGCTAATTTTCTTTTAGCTTGCATAGAAAATTTTAACAAATATACTCTTTGCTGTGCTTCACTCAATTCATCCATTAACAACCCAAAAGCAATAAGGGAATAACGTAGAACATTTTTAATGCATTCGTTGTCTCATCCATTATATTGACTGGAAATAATATCACTTTTCAGTAGTACCTTAAATATAACGGGAGAGTCACATACACTGTAATTATACAGTTGACCCAAAAATATCACTGAGAGCACTGTCCTCTGATGGAGAGATGGACTATTTACTTCCAGTGCGATGCGAATGTCTTCAAGTGTTTGGTCGAGTACTCGAATACCTTAAAAGTTTTGTTGGAACTGGCACTTGATGCAGTAAACACAAACTAAAATTCAGAGTGTCGATGGAGTCGAAAATCGAAAATATTCGGTTCAATCAAGTATGATGTTATATTCCTTGCGGTATAGCCTTTTTACAGAATAAAACTTACCAATCCAATCATGACATGATGAAAGCGCTGCTATAAGTGAAGCAAGATATGGCACATTATTGTACCGTGGTAGAGATGGATTACTGAGGCACTGAACTGCATAATCTAAATATGTCGTATATCATGAAGCAACATAAGTGTGAAATGTTCGGTCATTCGTCACCAATTTTAGTTTCTAATAGCCGATTCTTCCAGAATGAACTTCCTTCGATTTCAGTGTTGTTTCATCCCAAAAATTAATGACAGCATATTTTCTGAAGTCAAAACAACTAACTAGCATAAACAGGATCAGACCAGTCTAATTTCCTGAGACACCGTATAGTTATTTCCATCCGGTAACGTGACAAATTACTTATTAAGTAACGAATAAAATCTTGAAAAGGGTCGCTTGCAGATTTTGGTTTTTCTTCCACTGGTGGTGGTATGCAAGTGTAGAACGCATTATCTATCAGCATCTAAAAATACAAAAATACGAAAGTAAAGTCAGAAATTAATGACTTATTTGCATGTTTAACAAATACTGAAATTATGCCTTCCTCTTGAATATAAGTATAATAAAGACGCACACTACAATAATGAAAAAAATGATAAAACCTCATGAAAGGGTGAAAAGATCTTTAACAAGATTCAAAATCCCCCTAAAAAGATTACTTTTACCTGTTGTCGCGGATCACTGACACGATCTCGCTTCTTCATCATAACGCCAAGCAAGATTTTCATTTTTCCATGACTGTCCGTTGAACGATATAAAAACTGTCCCATTGCATCAATTATTGCACAGCACATATCGATATTATGACCACGGAAATCAAAAAGCACCATCCGCAAACAAGAAAGGCCTTCGCCTTTCGGTATTATGCCGAACTTCACCTTAAAAAAATGTAGGAAATTAAAAGTTTACTCCAAAGCACAAATCCATCGAATCACAAATTAGCAGAAGTCCACTGAACCTCAAGGTATTAAGATCACTTGTGAGCCGAAATATAAGAAATATATCATTGAACACAAACCAGTTCAGAAATGAATCGAGCACATCTTATTTTCCAGTCAACACGTTGTCTTTTCTTATTCTGTACAGCTGCCCGAAACTGTTGAAGTAATGCATGAGAAAGTTCAAGAGCCAAATCAGGCATAACTGGTTCCAGTGTTGCCACCAGACGACCATAGAATGGAAGCAAATCTAATCGATTTCGATACTGTTCCAGCATCACTGAACAATAATTAAGAAAAGAACGTGATAAATGAATTCAAGTGAATTACATTCCACTTAATATAAATTAAACCCCATGCGTAATATTGTTCACGTTAACACTGTGATCGTAGTCCTCAACAAAAAACGAGAATTTCTACAGAAATTCAATATTTTACTTTGGCAGAGTTTTTTCCTGTTGTTCCTGGTGTTCAGATTCGTAACGAAGTCAAGTGCAGCCTTGTCGATTAAATCCCGATTGATTAGCCATGGAAGCTGTTCCATAAATGCAAGCATCATAAGCTTTAAATCTTGTCCAGATATTTTTGGCGTTTCAATATGATTCACTGGAAGTGATGGATCCATTTCATTCAAATCCACTTTTGTTTCTTCATCATCGACACCTAATGCAATAAATCTTCACTATAATAAGTAATGATAATGCAATAACATGACCTAATTCCATGACCTCACAAGAATGATAACCATTTGTTTACCATTTACTCTCGCTTCATAACCAGAACTCCTTTTATGAAGGTCACAAAGATTAGAATAACTTAGTGTTACCATCTTCTAAGAAATCCGTTTGATTTCACAGCTAACACTAAAGCATAATAATTAGTTTAAGAAAATTTGGTACTTTGGTATGACAGAATTTCGGACACTTTTATAACATTTTATACCACAACTTGAATTGCTTATGTTTTAAATTTGCGACATGCATTAGAAGAACTCATAAGGGTATGCAAAAATAGGGGCATGCTATTTCTATTATAGTTATGTAATTAATAAAGCGGCTTGACAATGAATTCCTTGATAACAGAGTTCAAAAAGACATAAATTTGACAATTTTTATTTTTCGCATTATTTGGTATATTTTACCTTTCTTATATGTGTTACACATTTCTTACTCTAGATCTGCCATATTTAATAGGGAATATTTAATAAGAAATTTTTACGATAAAACATGACGAGTGTAAATACAAGATGGAAGAAGAGAATATACCACTATTCTTTATTTACATTCACCGTTAAACGTACTTCTGCTTCTGAACATCATAATTCCCATTCCGACAAGAAAAAAAATTTTAAAACAAACCTTCACTATGATCATCACCCTCATCTTCAGCTTCTTCAACAATTGCATCCAAACCGCTCAGATCAACATCTTCAATCCTCCCACCGACTAGATCTAAAGTTCGTCGTTCCGATTCCTAGAAAATCATAATATGACAGTACACAGTTTTAAAACGCACCGTGATTCTCAAAAATTATTAGCATTATGCACCTAATATTTTCTTCCTAGGAATATTCCTGCAATGTGAGGATAAAAGTAACGATTTTTTAAACGTTCTGTAGGAACTAAAATAACAAAAAAACAAGAAGTAATAACACCTGCTCAATATCTTATTTGTCCCAAACTAAAACATAACAATTAAAAGAAATACCTATTAAAATTATATAACAATACCACCTACTCAAACTCTAACATGACGATACCTCCCATAAATTAAACTCTTAAAAATATGAAAATAAATAAATAAATAAATATATATATATATATATTTATAAATAAATAAATAAATATATATTTATTTATTTATTTATTTATAGAAACACAATTAAAATGCATAATAGAATAAACCAATCTAAATTAATATTACATATTAAACTCGCCTAAAAGCATATAATAAAAAGTTAAAAAAAAAAACCAATACGGATTTGAGATATTAACATAATAATGTACTACCAAAATTTCACATATAACTCAAAGTAAAAGTAGCAGAAAGAAAAATCAAATAATTTAAAAAATCAACCAAAATTTTGGAAAAAATCTTTTAATCCAAAAAAAGAAAATTTTGTTAAACTAAATTCAAATAAAAATATAATTCTAGCTGAGCCGTATCAGATATAGTAAAATCAATTTAATATTTTATAAACCTAGTATAACGCTACTAGATCCCAAATTAATACTAATTAAATTTAATAAGAAAACAACTAAAATTACCAAAAAAATATAACAAAAAATAAAACTATAAGTTCAACATCACAAAAGCTATTACCTTTTGATTAGAACCAAAAAAAAGTACCTCACCAATTAAAAATCTTAACAGCGCTAAAAATAACAATAATCATAGTAGCAGTACTAAAATAAGTACGAGTATCAATATCCAGCTCAGTCATATATACATACATATGATGCCCCCAAACTGCACTGATTCATTCAGTGATTTAGTAGAATTTCCAGAGCCATCATTCATGCAAAAATACGTTAAATCACCTGGAAAAGAATTGCCGGGACAAGCTGTCGAAGCTCCATTCTTGTTTCATAAAACTGCCGAGTGTCTTCATCCGGCCATACAGTAATAGTTCCTTCATGTAATGCACGGCTAAGTGCTAGTGCGGAAACCTCCTCTTCTTCATCTTCGCTCTATATTTCACATCTATTATACGATAAGCATGACAATATCATGAAATACATAGTTAATACAAATTTTGCATGTGGATAGCAGTCCAATGAATAGAATAATTTTTTCTACCCTCAAATACACATTTTGACTGTTTATAAATTATAAACCAAATAAACGTTTATAAATTATATGCCAAAAAAACCAAAAGTATTAAAAAATAAGGATTAAAATGACCTGCTCTTCTTTCATCGTTTCCATCTCAACACCTAGGTATTCACTAAGCTGAATTCCACTCGTTAAAATCTTTTCATACCGTGCACGTATTTCTTCCAGATGATTTCGATCTTCCGCAGAAGCATCTCCCCGCGTTCGCGTCTGACGTTTTATCGAAAGCAGCAACTGGTTCATTTCAAACAAATCCTACAAAGACCACGGGTTAGCACGCATCTTACCAAAATCCATTTATCACGAAAAAAACATCGATGTCTTGCACAACTGAATGTGGTTAAGGAACAAAGTATTTACAACTCAGTAATATTTACTGGAGATAAAGTTAAGTGTTTTGAAAGATCATCACTTCATTTTGATAAAAATTTGATTAACCGTATCGACCGTAAATCTATCAGTATCAAAAGATGGATCAGTAAATAGAATATCGAACATAAATGCTGGGTAATAGTAAATGAAAAACTCATAAACAAATGATTAAACGGTTTCCTCAAATTCGCTCACCTGTTTTATATGCTCCACCAGTGATACACGATAATCCAGAAGAAGCTGTGCAAATGTTTTTTTATAATCAACAGATATTACTGACGTTTCCGGCAACTTAATATTTGCAGCTGATGCAACCTAAAAAAAGATATAGTCAGTAAAAAAAAACCAATTCCAATTATTCCGTGGTAACTAAGCAAGATTCAAATTCAAAATTATAAGCAATGCTAATATTACCATAATTAACCCAATAAAGAAGAATAGTCCTTATAGCCCAATAAAGAAGAATAGTCCTTATAAGACTAGCTGAAACAAAATGCCTGTAGATAGGGCATAACCAACTTATCATAGCAGCTTCATGTTTAAAGTGAAGATGTTGTTACTCCTATTCTAATAGGTTTAGCTGACAAAACTGATGGAATAATTTGTTTGCACAGACATCTCTTTTCAGTATCTACTGTGCGATGAACAAGAAATCCCAACTTATGCGCTATAATTTAATCTTTTCAATATAGTGAGTAGCATTAATGAACACCTGTTTCATTGAATAAGGGTGCAAACCAAGTAAATCAACATTCATGACTTTACAGAACGGCAATAAAATTGGAATGTTGATATGTTCAGTTCTGTCCGTGAGAGTAAGGAATGAAACTGCAGACCCCAAAAGTTGCACGCCTTCTTTTCCAAAAACACCGTGAAGACAGAGTTCAGCCAGCAATCTAAAACATGAATCATGAGAGAGATGCAAACCTATCATAGTGAATTGGTCGGTATGCATTATTTACACTACATTAATAAGGAAGCAAAAGAATTTAAGAAACAACAAACGTAGACAACAAGTTCAAGCACAGAGAGAACAGCAACCTTCTAAGTCTTGAGTCTATTAATAATTACACCTATGATTGAAGGAAATGAAACCTGATATCGACGCGCAACTTGGAAGGATTTTGAATTCTGTCACTTCGTTTTGATGGCAGCAGTTTGCGGAACTCCATAAACAAAAGGGAAGAGAATTCTGAATAATAACAAGATAAATGCACACAAACTGTTACGACGGACTGTACCTCGCTATATTTTATTTTTGCTTCAGCAATTGTCGTAGTCATTTCCTCAACAAACTTTGACAAATTAACCTGGAAAAAATTTTTAAAAAATCTCCTACACAAAAATTCTTGTAATTTATAAAATAAAGGAAAAAAACTCCAAACAAATCAACTGCTGCCGCCGCAAATCAACTGCTACAAGTTATCCAACTATTTAACATTCCATAAACTGGTCATTGCTGACTGATTCGATATCATCAGACAAATAAGTACGCAGATGAAACATAAGTAAACTGGTAGATAGATGCTAGTACACAAGTCAAGAAAAAATTGAACAGCCCACTTTATCCACATCTTGTAAAATCGATGCCAGTTGTATGCATCCAATATTTTTTAATTTTTTCATAAAAGCTGTCGTTCGCTTCAGCGCACTGTCCATTTTTCGAAGTTGCTCTTCAGACAACGGAATAGCATCTTTTAACTTTTTCCTATCATCAAGTTGACATTTCATTCGATTCTCCACTTCTTTTATATAGGTTCGTAAACGTTCTTCCATTACATCACCCATCCTAAATGCATATTCCATAAATGCTTGATCGAACAGCAAAATAACAAATGATAACTACCAAACACTTTCCCATATAGTCATTTCAATCAATACGATGACCAGAAAAACGTGTTACTTCCATTTCTCTGGCTGATTTTAGATAACCCAGCAATCCAATTTCTGTTTGATTCTGCTTCAGTTGCGGAATGAAGTGAAAAAGAAAACTGCGATATACAAACAATCTGAATAATCCAACAGCGGGAAGTATGCATACCAAAATAGGCTGAAGGTATATGACTAAACAAATTTAAGGATGGATCAGATACAACTGATTAAACTATGACCTGACCCTTCTACTTTCCTAGTCTACAGTGTAGGTAAAGTGACTCCGACGCCCAAAACACCCATAAGCCAGAATCCTATCCTCGTAGAGCGATCAGTAAAAACCATTTACCTGTCCGCAATAAAACAATGTCACGAACGTCTCAATTAACAGCAGCCTCTCTGTGCAATTTTATCATTCCACTTAGTGGACTGTATATTTTTCTTCATAGTTTTTCAACTTTTCAAATTTCTAATATGATGTGGAATTTGGAGGAAAGAGAGCATCAGGAGCACAGCAAAAATAGTCGAAGAAATCGCGTGGATACTTTAGTTTCCTGAAATTTGTTTGGGATATTTTGGCTTATCTTCACAGATTTTTTTCTCTTACTCATTTGGGTCTTCTCTTGGCTTTTTAGATGGACTTCCATATAGCCTGATCTGCGTCTGCAGGACTGGTGAAATTTAGGATTCAGTTTTACATTTTGTCATGCTCATTAAATTAAATCCTTTCAACGGGTTCTTCAATCCATAGGTGAATTTTCGAGAAAAATTTTTTCAACTTTTTAATCAAACCATCGAAGTTGTGAAGCATTGGGCCTACAATGTACAATTTGAGCAATCCATTCAAAATATTTTTTACAATTATGAGTGCCTTTTTTATTCAATTTTTTTCCCGAATATCGTCTCTTTCTTTGACAGTGCGCTTCTGTTCTTTATTAAGTTACAGCAAGTTATTTGATTTAAACATTTTTTGGAACACAGCACACTACTAGACATCAGCACAGTGAAAGAATGTGTTATTTATTGCAAAATGTGAAGCAGATAACATCTCCAAATGATTAAAATTTAGTTTGAGATTTAATTAATGATAAAATTCTGTTGCTATTGTAAATAAGGAGTATGCTGTTGAAGAAAGAAACAATTTTCTGGAAATTA
This sequence comes from Brugia malayi, assembly GCF_000002995.4. Taxonomy (NCBI): domain Eukaryota; kingdom Metazoa; phylum Nematoda; class Chromadorea; order Rhabditida; family Onchocercidae; genus Brugia; species Brugia malayi. The sequence goes on from NW_025062479.1 coordinate 6,000,065, forward strand.
TTGAAATTGAACATCTTAATTAGATCACTAAAGTCATTATAGCAATAATGCGATTTTTTTTAATCTACATAGGTACATATAGCCTATCTTTGTATCAATCAGTAAAGCTTATTCTCAATAATAAGAAAACGCATGTAAATATCTATGGTCTTTATACGCATGGTATTTTAGAACCTAAAACGCAATGTACCGAATTATGGAATAAGCAAGTGAAGTGCGTCATCGATTTCCCATGACAAAAATACTGAGTTGAAACTAGAAATTACTGAATTCCCAGTAGAGTTCGGATTTGATTGAAGTATCTTAAGCATCTTCAGTATGTTATTTTATTCTGGAAAATTAAGGTGATATTTGATTTCATTACTTTACTTTTCAAGTGAAATTTAATACTTGAATGAGTTCATTTTTGAATACGAGGAATAAAGATTCTTATTCCATTTACACAGTGACTTTTACTAACTGGTTCTTTAGATGAAGGAGACAGAGAAATCTTTTCAAATCGAAAATCCAACAACTACAGTGAAAACAAAGCAGAGTTTCATGAACTATGCTGTTTGTCTCTTTACAAATAAGGTGAGTGAGGAATTAGCGTTTCGCTGGCGCTTCTCATTGTTTCTTGAAAAGTGGACTAATTGTAATTCAAATTTAGGGTCATTATCATAAATTAAGCAAAACATGACAGCGATATATATCTTGTCCGTTTGACAGTTTCAAATCTTGCATGGAGATTTTAAAACTGTAAGTTCTGGAACTAGTTGCTTGATGTGGTGTCAGATAGAACAGTGACCAGAGCTTTACATCTTTGTAATAATGGTAGAATAGAAATACTCCGTGCTGGGAGTTGTGGGAAATAATCGTTTGCTTTTGTCTTTCTTAAGTTGGTGAATAATGTGAACTTATTACAATTTCAGACCTATTCATGTGTCTTTTAGAAGTAATTATAATAAAAATGCAAAATAATTTCTGGATCAATGTTTTTTCGGGAATTGTAGTGATTTACATTTGTGCCATGTAATGCAGTTACGCAAATTTAGTTTTCCCCAATTTCCACCAGTTAGAAAAAAAGAGGTGGTTTTCAGAAAAAAATAATGAATCGATTCGATTTTCATGCCAGTAGTCGCATTATGGTAGTTCCATTTATGTGAACTTGCGACCTTAGTTTAAAATTTTCTTTAATTTAATGTCTTTCGATTTTAGATCTTGAATCCATCTGTATTTAATTTAACTGAAAGAAGAATTCTAAGTGATATTTGAACCTTCTTGGATATAATTTTAATGAATACTTCCAGGCGATAAGTGTTAAAGCCAAAAGTGTTGTAAAACTTGAGCATCTGACTCTTGCAATTCAGAGTTGAATTGGACTTTCATGCGCTCAAAAGCCTTCCTTGTTTGTTATTGTGGTTAGCATAAAGAATTTGTTGAATGGTCTATTGTAAGGATTTTATTCGCTAGTAACCACGATACAAATCTATACCGAGAATATACTTGTAAGTTCGTAGTATTTGCCTGCGTGTATGAACTGAAGAAAATGAATGAATTGATGGGGAACTTAAGGGATTTAAATGAACTGAATTAAATGAGCGCGGGAGAGCAGTCGAACTATAACGTGTTGGTACAAAAAAACTATCTAGACAAGTTAATTCCATATGCAGTTAGCACTCACTTGCAACAAGCGCATGATTACATTGAGGTAAGAGCTAGCTATCAGATGATCTTTTCTCTTCATGTAGTAAGGGTTGGATTTTAACATTGTCAATTCCTCCAGGAATCACTATTAGCATGGAAAAGCTTTACAGTATTTCAACGTCGTAAGTAAATTTGAATTAGAACAAAGGAGTAGTTTTTAACATATTAAACAATGCACATACCCTTTGTTGACTGTTGAAATTTTCTAGATAAGCACATAAGCTCGGCTATAATGGGAAGATGAGTCTTGGCATAATGATTGCTTACATGGACTACAATTTGAAATAGTTTTGTATTTCTTTAAACAATGTTGAATTAAGACAAATTTTAATGCTATGGATTAATACAATTTTTTGTAAATTATTTGGAGGTTCGCAAAACTTATTTTGTGTTTCTCAACAAGAAGTACTATTGTTTTTATGGAATTCTGTCTTTCCTTTATTTGCATACAGGTAATAATTTTATCATTGATTGCGATGCATTCATTTCGATGAAATTAGCTTTTATTCTTTACGAAATATGTATGAAAATTGTGAAAGAACAAAATTAAAGACAGAACTTAGATTTGAAACTTCTTCGTACCGTTATTAATTAATATTAAGTGGTTTCCAAGTAAATGTATTCTACAAACACAGAAATTTTGTTACAGTATCGGTGAGATGCAAAATAATAAAGACGAATTATTGTTAATTCTTCCGAGATGTCGGTTTTCTATTTTCTTTCGCTTCTGCTGGTTAAATGATTTTCTAATTTTTCCTCGCATGATTTTTCAGTAAGGAAGCAAACTTCTTGCAGGTTTAATTGCATATGGATGTAGCCACCTAAAAATAGATAATGGTATTTCTTACCAGTTAAGCAACTGTCTTCAGTTAAAAATTTAGAAAACACCATAGGAAGAAATGATCAGCTACAGTAAGACTGCGGGTAGTTTTGAATCCAAAAATGGAGGAACATAACTTCGATACAAAGAAAGAAATGACAGTGAGAAATTTAAAAGGAGTTCATTAAAAAGCATATACGTTCCTTGATACCTAGAAACAAAAATATTTCATGAAATAAAAAGAAAATTGGACTGATTCAGCAAACATTGTTGACCATCAGTGATCAACTATGGGAAGGGAGAAAGTGATATTATTCCGAGACAATTACTGCGTCTAGTATACCTTTATGAATATACAAATGACTAAAGAGTAATAATGGATGAATGTCCAACGTGACTACGATTAGCAACTCAAATGAGCAAAAAAAGAAATTTTAATACCAAATGTTTTTTATTACACTTTGATTAATAATTTTTTTCCGTTTTTATAAGAATTTCAAAGAAAAACAAAATCCAAAACAAAGAAACAAAATTCAAAACAAGTAAGAAAAAATTTGGGGAATTTGAACTGCTCTCAATGAAACCGAAATATTTATTAAACAAGTTCAGGGAGATCGTTAGCTCTACAGTGAACAAGCAATATTATTGTCAACATCGGTAACAGTAATGTTTGTAATGGAAACACGGGCACTTCTAGAATTATCAGCTAGCTTTGCAACCATATAAAACTTTGTATCACTAGGTAATACTTCCATGAAATCATGATGCCAGCCATGTCCTGCACTGTCTCCTCTAACTTTGAAACAGCTCTCCAACTCTCGGCTAATGCTATCATGACATACAAAAACCACAGATGTATTCGCCTGGAAGCAGTTTTTGCGGGAATCTCGATAAATATCCAACTCATTCTTAATCGTTGTTGCATAAATTTGCTCAGATTTTATTTTGTGACCAATCAAACAGTTCAAAAATGTCTTGTCAAAACTACTCATGGATGTACCAGTCAATAATTAAATATAACTAACCTATCATAATTAAATATAACGAATTTTTTCAAAAAAAGTTTTGAAAATTTTCGTAGACTTTGAGACATATATGAAAAGAGAATTACATCGTTGCGATACAAGAAATGAATCCTCGCAGCAGCATTTAGACGGAAAGTTGGTGATTCGAGTACTGCTACTTTTCCTTTTTTAAATAAAAATGCAGTAACAGCGCCATCTCGTGCTTTGAAATTACTTTGAGACAAAGCAACTCGACCTGAACTGTATAAGCATGTTTGACCTGAAATTTTGAAATCTTGACAACTGCTCCACGCATTCATTTTCAGTATATAAGTCTAATCAATAAACAAACAAGACATGCTTTTACCTTCCATGAAGTTACAAGAAAGAAGTCGGCAAACATTTGGATCAGGTATTTGGGCTAGTCCAGAACCAAATAAACGCACACCGTGATGGCGTATTACTGATGGACATATGTCACCCTGAAATGGTCTGAAAATCTCATTTCATACCTTTAGAAAATAGAATACACCAATAAAGAAGTCTCGAGATATGTTCATTTAAATTATCTTTTCGCCCTTTTCTTCTTGCGCAAACAATCTTTTGTTTGGATTCAAACTCTTAATACAAAGATTAAAAAATGTTTCCAGTAAGCTAGCAAAATTTCCTGTGTTTTTCTCACTTCCAACTTGAAATCCCTTCAATAATTATATTTTTTACCATAACTACTAGATCATCAATTAGTGCCATTCCTTGAGAAGATGATTCCGCTTTCAAAGCAATCCGTACCGGATGATTCATTCCCGGTAAATCAACTAATGCAGGTCCTGGTTGTTTTAGGACTATTTGCTGGCAGTCAACCGCTTCCAAAATCTTATCTTCAAGCAAACAAACGTCCAAACGTGTGTTACCACTAAGCCAGAATCTGAAAATTTTTTTTTTATAAAAAAGTACCGCAAATGAATTTCTGCTCAGCAAATTGAAAAATTGAAGCCAGAAGACTTGAATTCCGTTTTAGAGTTCTATGAATTCTATAACAGTCAAGATCTCATTAATGTATCTGCAGTATCAATCCAATTTATTTCGATCACTGTGCAAAATTTAATTTTTATATAATTTTTGGGAAAAGTGAAGAATTGCTGTGAATTGCAAAAATAACTGTATCGTTTTACGATAAATGCAAACTAGCTTTTGTTCGTCAAAAAGTATCGATAGACACCTTATAGGATATCAACTACTTGTATCACTCATAAGTAGTCAGTTCATATAGACATATTTCAAATTCTTAAGTCAAACTTAATTAGTTTGTAAAATTAGATGTTAACAAAAACCTAAATGTAAGTGTAGCTTGACCGGAAATGCATCGGATTGGTTCAGTGATTAGCGTTGATGCTTGACCAGATTTCAAGTGAACAACAGCAAATTCACCATCTAAATGAAAGATTTTTGTTTGTTTTCGTGTTCTTCAGCAGTAATTGCATATTTATTTTATTATAAACGAAACTTTACCTGGCAATTCAGAAGTACCAGTAAGAGAAATAAATTTGTGCTTATTAAGTGGCGTGGTACCAATCTGCCATGCCGGTTCTGCTTGTTCATGATTTGCCCACATACAGTCTACAGCACGTCTTTCAAATGAACAGTCCAAATCCCAAAAATCAAACATTAATTATTTAATTTACGGGACTTGTTTTTACAAATGTCTTTAGTTCATGTAGATAGAAGTGCAAGAAGAGATTTAAAATAAAATGGGTTTTAGAAATATCTGAAATTCGAGTATTTGACACACACTTATAATGACATGATCGATCATATTTGTAAAAAGACAATGTCAGTATGATATTTTCTTACTTTGGTTGAAAATATTGGTTTTTGCATTAGTGCACTAAGCATGGATGTCGGATAAAAATTGCCACCGAGATCCCAAGCATTTACTGCTTCACTACAAAATGTCCCTTCATAGTTTATGTCATCGATTGCGATAAAGTTGTCGTAATCACTGTTGATACTTTTCACTTCAACTGTTAACTAAAAAAAAGCTTTAACTGAAATCTGACAAACTAATTAAAAATTGAAGATATATAAATTTACCATAAATTTGCCATTTCTGATGATAATTTTGTCCATTAGAGGAAATTTGTTAAGTTTCTAAAATCTGGTAAATCCATTAATAAATCACTAAATCTGATAAAAAAAAAAAAAACAAACACTGCCATAACAATTTATTAAATTGTCGTAAATGAGATTAATTCACGTTTAAACAAAAATTTCTAAAAATCACAGAAAATGTCGACAGTTTGTTGATTTTTATGCTAACAAGAGCAGGTGATAAAGCCATTGGTACCAAATGACATTCTGCAGCATTTAATGAACGATCTCGAGCACAAATTTCCAAAGCCACATTACGAGTTGTCCAGAATCTACTCTCATACTTCATTCATCAGTAAAAAGTTTAAAATAAGTAATAAATGGATGAAACGATAAGGATGAAAGATTTTACCTATTTGAAGCAGTTATGTCCTCGAGATTTGTTTTTGCCTCATATACGCTATACTATTTACAAAAAACCGTTCTAAACTAAATATGAGTAACCTGAAGCTAAATTTAGATGTGTTTTCTATTTGGCAATCAATTGGATCGGATTGTAAAACATTAAAAGGACCGTGACGATTCTGCTCAATGTACATGAACAAAAAGGGTGCTTCTGGTACTGGTAAAGCACCCGTTGCATTAAACATTAATTCATTGCTCGGTGATTCATCGGCTATCTGCCACATCTGTAGAAATTAAATCAATCAGTTTTCTTTTCTGTAAAAACAAAGTTGCCCATAACAAAAAAAAAAAAAAAAAAAACTTGAAATTCAGTTTAAATAGCACTGATGACCTCTAATCCATAACCGACCATGCGCCACCGACATCTTGAAGTAAAATTGTTGCAGTTTAGGTCATGAGCAGCTTTAACAAGACTTCCTTTACTGGATGTAATGAATGGTCGACCTCGAAAATTCTCGCCCAGATCAACTACAAACAAAAATATTCAAATCACATGTTGCAAATACTTATCATTCTCCAAACTGTGAAAAAGAATATTATATGGATAATAAAAACATAAAGTTATCTCATTGTGTTCAAAAATTCTAGCTTAAAAAATATCGTTTACTGAAAAATATTGGTAAGATTTAAAGTGAGTTTAAATTTAAAGATAAAAAGGGGAAAAGCTAGTAAGAAAAACATATTTGAAATTCTGCATAAAGAGGCTCGATAGACGATATTGTCGACCATGACAAATGAGCCTTCACGATTTGCTATATTATATGCCTTGATTCCAATGCTATATGGAAAAAAGTATCAAATCCTGACGAAATGATTGAAAAAATAGTTAAAAGTTCAAAATGTTGAAATATAGTGGTTTTCAAAATAATAAGTGCAAGAAAGATATAGTTGATTTCTTAATTCTGAGTTAAGTATGTAAAACAAATTGAATGAAATGTCAAAGCTATTTATACCTGAATTCTTCATCACGCGGCGGAATTTCAGCTGTACATTCAGTATTGAGCAAAACTGTACCACAGTCAACAAAAGGTTTTTCCGGCAAAATAACAAGCCGATCTTTTTTTTGTTTCAATAACAATACTTCCACTCGTGCACCATTGTACAACCAGAACCTGAAAGGAAAATCTATCTGGTAAAAACTAAATTTCGATAATGAATTGAAAATTATTCGAAATTTACACGATTTTTTGAATTAGTTATGAGTAAATTCTTTTATGTGAAAGGGAAACATACGTAAAAGTAAGGATTCCTGTGCTGTTTTGACAAAGAATTGGTGAACTCTTCAAGACAGCAGTTTGTTCCTCTTGTTTCCGATCTCCAGTAAACAAAAGTTTGTCACCTAAATGGGAAGCTTTGTCCGCTATTAATTTATTAAAGACTTTTTTTTCCATAATTTCCATAATTTAGAACATTATCTCCTATCTTTACTTGAGAGTTCATTTTTCTTAATTTTTCACCCAGGTTTTGATAACTTTCTCTGATTTTTGCCAGCGAAGCCATGGTTAATATCTCTAGCTTAATGAGAAATTCCATGAGTCTATTCCACCACTTTTCCCTTCTAATTAGTCATCACCTTACTGTCGTAAGGTGTTGGATCAGGTTTTGTTTGATTTTAAAAATAATAGGCCAAATGGCAAATGTAGCACACTAGGGAAAAAATTGATTAACGGCATTTTAGCAACACATTCCTTATGCATTCTTCAAATATAGCGATGTAATCATTTTAAATGCAATTTCGAACTTTTTATCTGAACCTCGAGCCAGTCGACTTGGTCCTGGCCGGACTTGTAACACAGGGAATTCCTTAAAATCAATTTTTTCAAATAAATGAAAGTCGAGGGAATCGAGTGCTTCTTTCTCTCTAACATTGCGCCATTGACATTTCTTTATATCATCAAATGTGCAGTCCAGATCATTGGCATGTCGTATCGATTTGTTGTCATGTTGGTCTAAAAGAAAGGCTTGGCATTAGTGATCCTCGGAAAAGAAGAAATAGATGTAAAAGAAATAGGAATTACTTTATTATTGCTATGATACCATCAAGGTGTCAGGAAAAAGTAACAACCAGTCCTATCTAAATGTTTTTGGTTGCCAGTTGCCGATCTATTTTTTAGCTTTTACTACTCCAACCTATGTCTTCATGTTGCCGCTAAAAAACACTCGGCATCAACAGCCGTTACGAAGCTGATGCACCTGATTCTTAATTTAAAAAGATATAACCACCACTGTTATTACCAGTTTCATCAAAACCGCCTTCTATCCATTCAATTCCAAGATATTCTTTCAATTTCATCCTCTCATATCCGTATCCCGCCATACATCCATTCCCTGCAACCGTTATTAATTCATGCAAATGAAGATGCACTTAATTAATTATTTGCTATAATAAATCAAATGAGTTCAATTATGGTAGATTAGATTCATTCAATTGTTAATTTTGGTAAGTCGTATGATTTAAAAGATTTTACTGCACTAAGCTTCATTTCTTAATTATTGGATAAATTTTACACAAAATAATAAGTAAATTGTGGCAAGCATTTAAAGTTCCAAACAAATGACCAGTAAAATATACTGTTTCTATTCTCGTAATAATGAATCCGGAAAAAAAGATTTAAAACTGAATCACTGAAATTAAAATCTTCAACAAAAAAGATAATAATACCTGAGGGGAAGAGAAGGAACAGGAGTATTAAGGAGGAGCACATTATGAACATTTTTGGTAATGTGGTTCATGAATTTGCGAAGAATGCCTTACTGCTGTTGCTCAACAAAATCCCTTTTCATCCTTCTTTGTTTCTCATAACTTTCCGTTTCTATCCCACTTTCCTTTCATATTATGACATCGCCAACTCACTCTCGCCTATTCCCGATTCTCATACGTGAATGCAGTAACTGTGCTGCATCCAGAAACTGACTGTTATTCGATACGCGCACAAATCAAGATACCCTACCAATTTCGTGCTACTGCTGCTACTGCCACTGCTTTTGCTCACTATTCTTCTCTCTATCATCATAAAGACAAAAAACTCGTTCCATGACCCACAATTACTTCAAAATGTTGAAACTTTATTCTTAAAGATTCTTTCACAGATGTTTCGTTAATGAGATTTTCAACTGAATTTTAGTCTATAACACTGATGTGTTTTCAACAATTTCAGCTTTTAAATATGTCATTAAACAGCCATCAGTGTTAAGTACATCTGTATCGTAAAAGGAAACTGAAAATATTAAGTCACACACTTCAAATTTGATTTGTTTAATTACATCATTAAATGTAATGTTGATAGTGTAGCTGTGTAGTTTAAGCTTATGACTTCTAAAAGCATGGTAAAGTATTTCAGGATAGAATCTGCACTGACGTTTTCAATTATTACGTGTCACTATAAAAAACTTTATGAGTTAATATATCTATAACTAAACACTGAATATAACCATTTGGTGCAAACGTTTGAGATATTCCAACAAGGTTGCCAGAGAAAGCTTTTCGACTTATTTGTTTAATTTTCCTATGGAATATCTATCGCAGATATTTTCTTCCCATAAGAAATTAAAATGGTCGGATAATAATGAAGGTTTCACTTTTAACTGAATGTTATCAACGTTTTCATCCTCCTAGATGTACTATCCTTGAAATCCCTAACCATTCACAATCAGACTTGCGCGTCAAAGAAGGTTGCATCTTCCTTGTTTTCTTCTGTTTGCAAATCTAGTCAATAAATAGCCATATTTTCAGAAACTTAATAGAATTATTGAAATTTTTTAGCTTCAAAAATCCAGAGCATAAATCAATGCCGTCAAGATTTTATAAGCGTACTTTCGCCTAAGAAATTAAATGCATTTTTTCTTAACTTAAGAGTTAAATTCAAAAACATTTTGTTACAATCATTGCTTTAGCTTATCATATTTGTTAAACTAATAAAATTGACTATAATCTTAATATAATCTTGTTACCTAGCTTGTCATATCTCCTAGGTTCATTTGTAACTCTGTAATTAATGCTTTGTATTTTTTTTTCTTTCTTTTATTGTCAAACACGGAATGCAATAACTTTTTCTTTTTTTCTATTTTGCTTTTAACATAGAACTAAGTTTCAAAATCTATTCAAGGAAAAAGATGCAGACTGATTCTTTTGTAGTTGTGTTACTGATGACAATGGCTTAATCGGCAATGTTACTAACTGTAAATTACGAATGCTATAGTTTTTTCCAGAGTCTTGGTTTGCAGTTTCTTCGTACACTCACTGTGCGACTTTTAGAAAAAACGAGCCAGATTAAAATTCCAAATTTTTTTAAAAATATAGCTACATAAGATAATCTAATAATCTAGCCCGATTAAAAAAAAAAATAGTAGATTGTGTTTAATTTCTTATACTTCAAATTCGACCTGGTAATATCATTTTAACGGGAGTGGATACTCAAATTATACTAGAATATGAAAATATTCTAGGTACTACAAGAAGCTACCACTTCTTCGAAAAAGATTTAGTGATTCAAATCATGATACCAAACTGATGAATATATAAATAGAATGGCTTAAATTTTGATGTCATAAACCTATTTAATATAGGATACAACTATAGGTGTAGGGCAATTAGATTAGGGTTTACTAAGCAACCAAAAATTCAAGGCATTGCTTGGAATTTACTCCATTCTAACTAGCTCTTTTTTAGCTTGATTTTGATGAAAAAAACAACTTAAATTATTTATGGCTTTCCTGTACAAATGCTGTTTGACAGCATCTAATTGGTTTGCTTACGCCACCGGTCCCAGCAGTTCCAGTACATATAAATAATTCATTGAAAAGCTGGATTAACAAAATTTTAAATTCCATTGCTTCCTGCATGCAGGAGTGTGCAGAACAATCAGTACTTCAGTCACAAGATTCAAAACGTTCACTTTTTAATCACTACACTTCTGAGTCTTTTCATAAAATAAAAAAAATAAAGAAATTTCTGAATTGTAACAGATTTAAAGAGGAAAACGATATTTTGAAAGAAAAAAGAATTTAGTAAAAAAAAATAATTTTGAATTAGACAGTATTTCGTCCTTTAAATTGCATTTACAAATATGAATTTGATAAAGACAGAGGATTAGGTGAAATCCTTTTAAAAGAAAGGAAATATTGGTGAGACAAATTGACGAAAACCAATCCTTGAACCAGAAATTTTCCTGATATCACATTATTCATAAAACAAATTGCTGTGAAACTGACATCGTGGAAGCTGGGTGACATGGCGCAGTGTATGCTTAGGGACGATATATTTTTATTTGTTCGGTGCCTGGCGCCGAAAGTGTGTGCTCACTTTCCATTGTGGAGCATCTCCTATAAGCGTCCCTCTTCTGCTCTCCCTTCACCTCCAACTTCAAGGTTCGCTTCTACGATTATCATTTCTTGTGCGTAGTTTCTCAAAAGAGGAAAAAAGTCGACCATCAATTTGAATTTGTACATTTTAGCGTCGTGTGGAAGCAGGCAGACATTTTTTGGTCCCTGTTTTATATCATTGCCCATTTGCATATCTATTCCCATTTAATTTTGCTCTTTTCTATTGGCTTCAGTTTGCAACTTTCTTCATTCCAGCCACATTGATTGCTCAAAACTACTTGAAATTTTGAATTTCGGAGTTACTGACACTCTTTGTATTGCCTAGAACGATGAAAAATACGTGAACCTACTCGTCTTGTTTTCAGTGCTGTACTATAGCACATAATGAGACGAAAACAACTTCCACCTATATTTGCATTGCGTTACTCCCTTCAGTTTACCTCCACAGTCTGTTACTTCATATTACGACTTCTTTCTGCTTCGTATATTATAAGACACACATATTATCCACGCCACTTCAAATTATTCGCTTTCATTTTCGTTCGTACAAACATATCTTCATTCATATATGATCAAATTAATAGGACATTTGTATCCATAACTTCACTGGAGTCATCCAAATATGTCGCTGTAACATGTAATCGTAGACCACATAAGCTTGAACCATATTCCATCTATATTAACCGTATTTATTCTTACTTTATCGACTAATGTAGTCGCTGTCCTTCCTTAGTTTTATAGTCACATGTTATGTGATCATAATTCTTTCACGTTATTAACGTAGTTTTTTGCTTACACAACTGTTGGATTCAAAGAAAGAACAATAAAATCTTTACTATATCGTTGCAGGAAAGTATTTAGTGAAATAGGGTCTGATTCAAGCAGATCGTAGAACCGAGGGAATGCTTTGCAGAGAATACGATGTTGACCAATATTTTATTGAGATAAAGATTATGATAATATCAGGAAATAGTTGTAAGAAAGCAGTGAATGTCAGATTGTTATCTAGAAAATCTAACCCAGATAAAAAGTATAACTCTTTATATAGTAAGCATTAACTAACAAGCATGATTTACAATTCTGTAAAGAAGGTCAGCTAAATGAAAAATTAACCTTGTCAAATTCGAACATAATTTAGAGTTGGCTGAGGAGCCGATGAACAACAAAAGAGGTCAACTAAATAAGGAACTGATAATTGTAAACCACCCAGTTGGGGACAAATATCAACACAGCTCAGCTACATGGAAGATAAATATTGGATGAATGAATTTCTTATGTGAAATTGGAACATTTCTCTAAAGAATGTTCAGATAACAATATTTAGTTCTATGGATCTGATACAATCTTACTTCTTTGTAATTCGGTTTTTTCGACACTGCTTGTCAATCATCATTAACTTCCTTTTCGCTTTCTCGTTCAGAGCTGTGTCATCTAGAGATGCAGTTAATCGATTTCTACAAGTACATCTCTCAGTCCTCCTTGACATAGTCATGAGATCAACTTGTGACCGTCTTAACTGTGTGGACTAATCATGACGGTATGGTATTTTTTGGAGTTAGCTGTGTGCAGGAGATTGAAAAACATGCTATGGTACATTGAGCATATCTGCAAATATCGTAAAATGAGCACCTTTGCCATTAACTTTATGATTAGCTAATTAGCTATCTTCCTGAATAGGTTGTTCAGAGATGCAATTTACTGACGCTTCTTACTTGGACCGTCGCGTTGTTGCCTTGCAGAACTGTCGCTTTCTATGCCCTACCTGTGTGTCACCCATGGGTCATCACTTATTCTGCCCATAATTAGCATTAAAAACTCGTCCTTCTTGCTCAACGGATACAACATGAGGTCTATCACAATAAACACGATACCGTCAGCGAACGCAAGCTCCGAAATTATTCTCCTTTTTGTTGCTCGTGACTGCAAATACTTGCAAGACCTGGATTGTATTTCATGCATATTTCATGCGTTAAGAATTGTAGAAGTGCTTGAATTTTATCAGTTAAAATATCTGAAACTGAACTGGGAGCTAGATCAAATTCATGAAGTATTTGAGCTACTTTAATGTAAAAGGAATGAAATATTGCTGTCGAACTGTTGCTAACAATCGTACTAAAAATTGAATTATGAGTTAGAAAGGCCGGACTGAAGTGACCATACGCAACAAAATATGACCCGCTTAAGCTTATATAGGATGGTTCTGGTTCTGTTTGAAATACATTTATTTCTACTTTAAAAAACATAAATTAATGTACGAGTGATTGAATTCAACCACGTCGTCATCCCAAGTGTTACATTGAGGAAATTGGACGATGTAGGATGGTTCTGGTTCTGTATGAAATGCTCTAATTATTTCTCAGAAAATCTTCCAATATTTATTATTGTTCAGTCAGAAAATAAATTTGGTCTTCACAGTAAAAATTTGATTTTGCTTTCTCAATTCGTAAGATAATTTCACGCCTACTGTGAATTTGTTTTCAGATTCTTCATATGACAAACACCTATCTATGAGCGCAAATTTGAAATTTCTCTACCCATTTGTAGTTCTCTTAATTTCAAAATGTTTACCAGTAGTCCCATTGCTGGAAATAAAAGGAAACATACAAATGACGACCAAGGAGTACAATGCTTGCTTTTTGTTAGTCTCTGCAGTTCTAAACTAAGCTATCGCGATGTTGAAACGTTGACTGTATATGAATTGAAGGAATGACACACTATGAAATAGTAAAATTTTAAATGCTTAGGTCTCATTTTAATTATTTTAATTTTTTTTTTCTAGTTACTATTTTAACATGCTACCAAATATTTTTTTGGCAACTCAAGCGACGGCCATTTAAAAAAAATAAAACAATTAAATCAATCCAGGGAGTATGAAGATAACAGAGAAGACAAGTTTTTCCCAGTGAATTGGAACAGTCATCTTTTCTTGTTCCTTTTTTCTCGTCTCCATCCTAAGCATTATTAGACCAGCGGGAATGCCTTACACCTGTGTAGACAACATAAGTATACTGTTCAAATTAGAATATCGATAGCCATAGCTGACCTAGCTACGTCTCATTTCATGTTGATGTGTTCTTTCTTCCTTCCTTTGCACCTCTTCATAATTTGTGAAAATATGACTCGTGTCACCTAGATAACTTTTGTAACTTCCGCGTCATCTTAGGGAATGCTTTGGAGAACAATGCAATATCCTAACAACACATCCATCCCGAGTCGCTCAACTCCACATTGATTTTTCATGCTGTCTTTAAAATAAGTGCAACTATGGTATACACACATACCCACACACATATACACAACACAGGCACATACGTACATATATATGTACACTGTACATGCATGAGCATGCATGTACGTCCATATATTTCCGGGGAGGGTTCTGTCGAATGCACGCACACGGATTCTTCATACAGCTGGGAATTGCTGAGCAGTATTTTGCCCCACTCCGTGTGAGATACGTTTTTTATAAATTGCTCGAGTATTGATGCTGATTAGAGCACAGATGTGTTCGACGTAGATCGATCAATTTAGTATCACTTCTCTCCTCCTAGTGTTTGTCGTAACTTCATCCTAGCTGGACCTTGATCTTCTACTTTACTATGCATTATTGAGTTGCACGTAGCTCTTTGAAATAGGATGTCGAATGGACAATGTGTTTGTCTGGATGTAATTTGATGTCACATTACAGTTACGGTTACCTCAATTAATTCATTAATCTTTAAAGTAGACTGTAAAAGAATGCGTGCAGTATTTATTCATATTGTAATGTTTAGTGAAAGTATGTCACATAATTTATCAGATTTGGATCGATAGCGCTTCTTGTGATGTTCTAAAGCAGTGAATATGGCTTCTGAAGAGTGCTTGAAAAATGACCAAACTGTTAAAAAATTAAAACCGATACCATTACAAAAAGATATCTCGGATGGTTTTACTAAAAACTTTGCTTTATTGTCCATTGGAGTTAAACAGTCAATCCCTGACATTTCTCATCCTTGCATCAAAACTAGCAGAAACGACAGCTGTCATCCTGAAAGAATATCACCTTCGGAATTCGTCACCTTACAAAGGTTACGTTCAAATACACTGGCATGCAGAACAAGCACGACAATCAAAACCAGTCGACACAATAGCACTCTTTTCGATGACCTCATAAATAGCGATACTGCGAAGAAAAATAAGGTGAGTCGTCCTTTCCTTTCCTCTTGCCGACCATTCGGTAGGAACATTGCGATCAGGAAAAGAGTAGCTACCAAGACACATTCCGTTTGCCACGTGACTCTGCTTATCAAGTTTGCCATTTACTGCTAAATAGGCTTTTTTATTTCTCATTATTTCAGTTGTCTGGATTTGGCGTCTATAGGACATTTCAGGAACAACTGAAACCCTTCCAGTATGAATGGAATTAGAGTGATGTCAATTTTTCCTTATCCCCTTATTCAGTACACTGTTCGATTGAAAAAATTTCATTTAAACGTAGGAATATGAAACACTACTCTTCATCTAGATTATTTTATAATATTGCATAAATATGTTATGTATATTTCCGTCATTTCTAGGGAAAATATGGAAAGGATGAAAAAAATGTTGGTGATGTTGACGTCATTTTATCCGAAAAAGCTATTACCGCAAGTCCTTCGAGGTTTGCTGCAAAGAATGATGGAAAACAAGCAGAACCTGTGCTGGAAAAAGCGAAAGAACCATCAGTTGAAAAATCTGTGGTATTACTCGCTAGAGGACCTGTTCGTAATTTGCGCAACACTGTTGTTGGTTATGCTCCATACACTTCAAGAAATAGCTGTGTTACAGAGCCACAAAATTTCGACGGAAATACTGAAAACTATAACAGAGGTCAGTATGGCTTTGAAAATCCCATGTTTTCAACGGTTGGACCAGATCCTATACAATTTGCATCAACCAGTTGTTCGACTCCGGATACAGTTCAGTCAGGTCTTCGCTGTGGTCCATCAGACACACTGCATCAGGTTTCACTAAGTTTAGAACAAACTATTTCATATCCTGGAGATGTAGTGGATAATACTCAACTTCCTGAAGACCTCTCTGATTTTATTTTGAAATATTCCCAAGAATATACAACAAAAGTACAGTCACCGAAAAGTAGCATATCAGTAAGATCCAGGAACAACAGCATTAGTGATAGTAGCAATCAGACAAATTTCGATAGTCCTTTGTATCGGATTCTTGTTGAAGACAATTGCGTTTCACCACTTTCGGCTAAAAGTGCACCACAATGTTCCCCTGTGTTGCCACGAACGGCCGCACAGATCCCAGTTATTTTCGAAGAAAAGAATTTGGCAGCTCCTGAGTTCTTAACCAACCAGAGTAGAAGAGAAGTGACAACATCACGTTTAGCAAAAAGTCGCTTAAGGGCTCTTATTAGTGACAATGAAATGGTTGAAGCTTGGGCATGGTCATGTAAATGTATGCAGGTCAGTTTTAATTTTAATCTAAAAACCAAATATGCTGGCGCATAACTTTTATAAACTTACTGTTAATGGGAGCAATTGCAAACGCAGAGCATGCTCATATATCCTTAGCTTATCTATAAGTTATTTGTCGCTGCTTGAATAATTGATCTTCTGGAACTTAATTAACCAGTATTCTTAAACGCAATTTTTGGAACGTACTTGTGCAGTCCAGCTATTTTTTACTCATGTTAGTGTCTAGATTTTATGCAGAAAAGGAGGTGGAACAATAGAATAATTTGGGAAGTGAAAAAAGAAAATGGCAAAGTGATTAAATCTTGGAGCCAGTCGAAAGTGAGTGTTGACCAAAAAAGTTAATACATATGTGAAGTTAAAGCCTTGGTGTAGCTAATTAAATTAACCTTTGGAGAATTACTTGCTGTTTTTATTGAGTGCAGGCGACAGCATACGTGATGAATGAATACACATCTATATTATGTAAATCCAGTGATAGTTGCATACGCCTTGTTAAGAACTGTATTGTAGGAATTGGAAGGTTCACTGTGCTATCAGGATCAAGATGGCGATAGTCTTTTGCATATTGTTATTTTGCATATGGATCTCCCGAAAATTTATGCTCTTGTAGAGCAGATGTTAAAGGCTGAAGATATTTGTACACAGCGAGCCTTCGATTTGCCAAATGCGATCTTCGAAACACCTCTCTATTTGGCTGTACAGAAGAATAATTCTGAAGTTGTGGCATACCTGTTGGAAGCCGGAGCTAATCCAAATCATCAGACGGCATCGTCAGAACAGCAGACATCTTTGCATTATGCTGCGTCAAATGGAATGACTGAAATTGTTGAAGTGATTTCGTTTGCATTTATCGTAGTGAAGGATTATGCATTTATCGTAGTTTGTTATACATTTCAAACGGATATTGATTCCTGATCTTAGCTTTTATTTTATGGCTCATTTCGATCATTATGAAGCTATTATAGCTGCTTCATAATTTCGAAGATACGACGTCATATTTTAGATTCTGTGCGCTAGTGGGAAGGCTGATATTAACATGCCAAATGGAATGGGACAAACTCCACTTTTATGTGCAGTTAAGAAGCATGGTATACGCACGAGAAAGACTGAGCCGTGTGTTGATAACAGTTTAACGATCCTGTGTCTTTTGAGATATGGAGCTAACCCTATGAACACAGTATGCGCAAATTTCAAACCTCTTTTCTATAAAACAATAAGCAAAACTTTATTCCTTCCCTTTAAAAAGTTGGATTGAATACGCTCTTTTACCCACGAGTTCTGATCTGTTGCCTTTACACTTACAGATCTAAGTTCCTTGATTAGAATTAAGATCTAATGGTAATCATTAAGCCGGCAAGCACTTTTTCATCACGCGGTCGGTAGGTTCTCTTTTTATCACTTTTATTAATCAAATGCTGTTACAGCATTACTTATTTTTAGGATTTATGCGGCAACAATATTCTTCATTATGCAGTAAACAGTCTAGATGCTGATCTTATTGAGGTACTTTGCATTTTTCAATCTGTCTGGTTTCTCTAGTTCTCAATACATAAAAAAGACCTATTTGAACCTATCTGGAACGATAACTGTTATTTAATAAGTATGAAGGGAATTTAAACATTCTTTTAATATTTGAAAACATTTGAGTTGACCGTATTTCTTCAGCCTATAAGCACTGAGATAGTTCCATTATACTAATGGTTTATAAATACATTTACCGATTCAATTAGATGTTCAAGTCGTGTGTAGATGAGGAAACGATTACAAAATTGGCAAATAAAGAAAACATATGTGGTGAGACGCCGCTGGAAAGATTGCGCTGTGAATCAGAACGACACGATGAAGAACTTCGCTCCAATGTTTTCATAAGCCTGTTAAGATGCGGTGCCACTGTTAAATCTCGTTGAATTTCAATTTGTCATGTTGCTGGCGTTAACGTCACCATGAAGAGAAGATGAATTGGTAGTTTTGCGCTCTTAACCTTATCGGATAATACTTTCAAATTTACTCATGTTCCTGAAGTATTTCTAACTTGTTTTTTTTTTTTCAATTTAAGACACTGAAATTAAACGCCAATGCCTTCAGCTCTGATATATTATTTCAGACTGCATTTTTTTTTATTGCAAATCTCTGTAATCATCGAGTCTTGCCAGTTTCCTGGTCTCGGTGGTAAACTTTTTTTCACGTATGAAGTCGTAATTTGTGCTTATCAGCTTGTGAATTCTGTTGCCGATGGAAGAGATATGTATATATAACATTTATAACTGAATATCTAATTGCTATCATACCTCAGTCATTTGTTTCATATCCGGTGATCCCTGTATTCATTTTTCTTTTCTTTGCAAACATCATCACTGTGTTCAAACACCTGATAATATTGTTATATAAAAATTGTTCCATATTTCTACAGTATTTCCATTATATGTATAACTTTCGTCGTTGTTTTAATATTAGATAATTGACATTTGTGTAAAATCTTAGTAGTTGTTGCTACTGCTGAAATCTTGGATGTGAAAATCTTCAGACGCAGTGTCTGGATGTTTGAATGTTGTAAAGATACTAAATGATTCTGTCAGCTGATAAACTTTTGATAGTCTTCTAATGTTAGGAGCAACACTTTCTAAAATAGTGCTTTATCGTACATTTAATTTTAAGGTGATAGTTAAAAGTAATACACGGAAACCATGCTTTATATGACTTCTGGTAACCTTACATTATTTACTAGAGCTATTTCAGGCTTCAAGTCCAGGCGGAACCGTAAATTTAAGACGACACGGTCCATTCTACTTGCTGTATAATTGTTCCGTATCAGCGAAAGAAAGAAATTTGTTTTTTACTCGATAATGATTCTTCGGATTCACCTATGGAAACCTTGTTACGACTTTGTATGGTTCATACTATGATTGAAGCAGTCTCCAACAAAGAATTTTCACCTTGAAAAATATTGAAACAATAGTCTCGGCTTATCTCGGGACAGCTTAAGTTAATGTAAGCTTATTTACTACTTGCGACAAACAAGCCATAAAAAACGTAGGGAGATCTTGGAATAACAAAAGCTGCGTATTTGTTAGGGAAACCTGTGCTGGACTACACACGCTAATCTCGATTACAATGGATGATTTCTGGTGGCTTATAAGTTTTTCCTTAGCAAACTTCTCATTGTTTTAAACATGATATTTGTAGCGACATAAATCAGATTCAATCTCATGCATAAATGTCGTCAGTGTTAGCTTAATTAGTTTCACTCTTGAAGCGATCACATAATTATGTAATTTTCAAATGCAGAATGTTTGAAATCATTCCATAAGAGTCAGGATTCATAGCTTTGGAATTAGAGCTGAATTAATGTAGCTCAATATATGAATAAGATAAGTACACAAAAACAAACTCGGAATTTAATGGCACTTGACCAAAAAGACAAATTTTATTGTCGTACGAAAGATCAGTACCAAAGATCATGGCACATAAACATGGCAACATTGGTAATGATAAGGAAAAGATAAGTGGTAAGCGAAATGTTCTCCAACCTTCTGATAATCCTTTTCCAGTAAGCCGGTAAGCAATGCTTTCTTTGAGCTTCTTCTTTCAGCTGTATAAATTGTCTCATCAAATTAACGAGTAATTCGATCCGTTGCGTATTTATGGGTGGTGGTGCATCGGCAACTGCTTCCGATACTGCTGTTTCTTGGTGACATTCCGTCATGTTTACCTTCAAAAAATTAGGAACCTTCTATTCAAAATAAGAAGGGCTAGATATGTTTTCTAAGTAAATGACAATTTTGGTTTTCTAAGTAAATGGCCTAAAACTGCAAGAGCATTCTGCTCAAATTAATCCGACTTAGATACAAAATAAAGGAAATTTTTCAGATGGAATGCTTTACTGCCAGATAATTTAAGTTTGGTAAGACAGTAAGATCTTAATGTCCATCATTTGAGCTGGGAAATTTCTTACCTTCCCTTAGTAATAACCGCTGTAGTTTAGAGCTAGTTGAAACATCTCTTTTATTAGATTTACCAGATTTCAAATCACATCGCATCATCTAGCGTCAAAACCCTAGTGACTGTGAAGTCAATCTTTTACCATTATTTGTTAGCACAAAAGGCTGACAAAAAGCAATGTTCAATATGATGCGAAATAGCATGGGAGAGGTGAAATTGAGAAAGGCTGTTTCTTCATCCTTATTTTATTTTAGAAAGGAACTACTGCTCGTCATTATTAAATACTTGCCTCGGCAGGAATTATATCCCGAAACGTGAAGCTATCAGAAGCTGAACTGACAAAACGTGTTGTAACATCTTGATTTCGCTTGATCTCTTCACTGCTTGCTATTCGAAATCTTTTCGGCACATAACAGCAAAACAGTCTCTTAGCAGATAAAAATCGTAACCACCACGGGATTGCCTTAATTATGATTAAAAGGTCATACAAACTTCTACTGAATGGGATAAATAACGCGCAAAAGATTATTTTATTAAATACAAATATTAGAGAATAAGGCTGAAAACATTTACTACCTCAATGTATTGGTTTCGTAAGGCATATTTCTCTAAATAAACAAATACTGAACTGGTGCAAGTAGCGACACTTATAATAAGCATCTGTACCATATGAAACACTGCTGAAACATTGATATTGTAGCAGAAGCTGACAATTATCTTCATTTGAATTGTCTTAAATTTTTGCGTAAATGAAAAAACAAACCAAGCAAAGGCACATTGTAGAATGATTCTCTCTGACCAGGAACTGATTTCAATACAAATTTCATTTCATCAACCAGCACCAAAAGCATGACAGACATACTTAGTAACGTCATGATTCCCAAACGAAATTTATTTTCGTGTCTACCAGTAGCATTTATCGGAGCATGAAAACCAATAACTGCTACAATGCTTACCTAAATGGAACAGTGAAGCATTTCCTTTTATTTTGTCGCTTTTTTCAAACCGTCATTAATTATTTAGTAATTTTCTTTTAAAATAAGATTAATGCATGATCAAACGATAAAAAACATTTAATGGAGTTTCCAGACAACTAGATCTAAATCTCCAGACGATTCCCCAGATAATTTGAAAAAACAAGCAATCGTTCATTCCTCGAAACAATGCCTCATTAAAGAAGGAAAAAAATACATTTTACAAGACGACTTACCAAAGTAGTCGGAAAAACGAAGTTAAAAACGTAATAAAACGATTCTCGTCGAAGAATCAAGACCATATAAACAGTCGAGAAAGATTCCTGTTCAAGATATTCTACTGTGCCTTCAATTGTCATGCAGTTACAGAAAAAGTAGTTGATTTGACTTTATTTTAAAAAGAAATCAATATTGAAATTTTAATAACTTTGAGACTTATCTAACAATTCGGCATCTAGTCTATCAACATAATGAGGTGCAAAAATATCATCAATCAAATAACACTATCATAGAATATAACCATTGCTTATTGTAGCATTTTCTAGTAGCCACTCTTGACTGTTGTAAAAATCGTTGAGGAATACTTCTTGTTGATCAACAACCAAACTTACATATTCATATTGATATGACCATGAACCACACTGCAAATGATTCTTTTCGTCAGCAAATTCATTAGTTGTCAACCCTTTTTTGTAGCCAGATAAGTGAAACGGATATGGATCACTCCTAACTGAAGTTATGGGAAAGGTGAAATAACGGATAAGGGCTTTAGCCAAAAAAGAATAGAGAAGTTGGATTTAGTATAAATAGAATAAAATGTTTTGGGATAACAATAACGATATGGATCTATATTTCGTCGTAATAATTGTTTTATATTAAAAAAAAAATTAGTGTAACGGAACCAATTTGATTAAACAAATAGGGAAGCTAAAACTATAAGATATGTAGGAGTAATAATCAAATCATTATCTTTGGAAAAGGATTAAAAAAGATATGAAACGATCAGCCTTAGGACCAGATAAATTTCAAAAACTAAAATTTTCTTTAAATTAAAAAGTCAAGAGTCTTAATAGCTCAAGCTTTATTTTAATGAAGCAACATAAGACTGAAACATGATAAGTTTCTAGCAAATGTCGGCTGTACCATTCATTTATCCTTCATTAATCATGGATCAGTTACCAATGGGAGTATCTACCGTGTACTGAATACAAATATTGATTGCAGCTACGAACTATTCATTAGGCTCCAACTTTTATTACCAGCACGAAGATGTAAGAACAAATGTCAAATTAATCTATACTGCTATATACAAGATAATGGAATTGATTAAAAACAGCAAGAAAGTATTATGAAGCACTATCTAAAGTTCTAGGGTCCTAAGAAAAGTAGGTAATATTTATTGCAGTAGTGATATATGCAATATCAAGAAGTATGGAAAACAACTGGAGACGATCGGAATAAGCAAATAATTAATCGAGCAACACCAAGTTTATATTTCAATCTTACTGATTTCATCTTTATATTTTGATGAAATTCACAGTAATGACTGCCATAACCTCAGTCCAAAATAACGAATGATCGTACAAATAATCTTCATTACTAAAATGAGAAACTATTTTGCTACTTCTGAAATACTCTAGAATTGATGAGTAGAGGTGAAAATATATTCATTTAATTAATAAATCGCCATAAATCCCCATCATACAAAATCCAAAGACTGAGTTATAGTTTTGCATAAATGCAACAAAAAGAATGAGTGCTTATTTCATATATGAAATACACTGTGTAGTTGCAGCGGTTGAAGAGAAACTTCTTCCATTACCGCAAAAAGGGAATACTGATTAAGTTTAAAACTTAAGTATGTTCTTTGACAAATACAGCCATTTCTATTTAAGTTTATTAAAAAAAGAAGAATGAGTCCCACAAATATGTTGTTCATTTCGCATGGTAACTGATTTGATATGTTCTTCTATTATTTTATTCTTCCAATCCTTAACTTTTAATCAAATTTGAAATCGACTTGCCGCAAATGTACAATTCTGTATATCGAAGGGGAAATGTTTCACATTGATGGGACATAGGGTACGCACAGTAATGGGAATGAAAACACGCAAACGACCATTGGCACTAATTTCTGCTACTGCATCTGGCGCATAATCCATAACTCTATCTTGTGCGCTGAAAATTATCAGTTTTGCAATATGTGTGATGTGAGATCACTAACATCATTTAAGAGATTTACTCAGATCTCTCATTCTCAAAATCCGAGATATCCCTAATATTTCTCTCCATCTTTTTAAATAAATATCGGTTTAAAAAATTTTAGTCCATTTTTTCGTTTTTACTTTCAACTTTCTACATTTCCCATACTAGTATTACTAATTAAATCGAAGTGTTTGTCTATTCTTCTCTCATGGTTATTTTTGTTCATCCATTTCTTGCAGAACACTGTGTTTGCACAGTCTTCCATGATATAACCGATGATGTAAGGAAGCGAGACTGTCACGTTTTAAAATACTCGGTCTGTCCTATAGGTCTGTAAATGCCGTTTGAAGTTTACCCGGCAGACGCAATGTTTTAATCAGTATTTTTTGTACTTACGAGATCCATTCTTTCAAACCTTTGGGGAAAAGGTTTTTAAAATCCTTTTAGCACTGAAACAGGTAGTCAAGATATACCTGTGATACAAGTACAGCTCAGGTTTCCAGAACCATTTTGATGGTATGAATGTTCTTGTTATATTATTAAATTCACTAGCATTCCATCTTAATGAAGGATCAATCCACCACAGATGAAAATAGCCTGATATTGTCACTATATTGTTTCGATAATCCTGAATTACTAGTACAAATAGTTTTCAAACACTAAGATTATTTTCTTTGAAAAAATGAATTGTTTTTAAAAGCGTCGTTTCATAAGTACGCATATTTATAAATTCCTTAAGTTGCTTTATTTTTCTAATTCATGCTGTCACCATTTCCAGCTTTTCTATATAAATTATTTTAATGGGTCCTTGATGAAGTTTTAGGTAATAAAAGACGAACTAAGTCAAAAATTTGATACAGTGCAGCTCGGACATGAATTTCGGTGGGAGTGTGAAAGTTTAGAGCAGGTCGTTGGAAAGGTCGTGCTGCAGTCTTAATCTGATTCAAAAGACGCGTATGCGCATTTGCAGCCTTTCTTTCATCAGAATAGTCTTGGTTGCCAATACTTTGCCCATTAGCTAACATATTCGATTTTCCAAAGGTATCAAACAGAACTTCATTCTGTTTCGATCCGATTCGCGCCTTTGATGTAACACCATGACTTACTGTAAATTCTTCTGGAAATTAATTTTAAAGAAATCCCGATTTTTTTAGCGAAGTAAGCTACTTATCTTGCTTATTTTCTTTTTTGTTTTGATACAAAATAACGGATGTTTTTGCACATCCTATGTTCAGATTTTAAACCTGGGACAGGCGGAAATGAACTGACTTTGCACTGCAATAATTTGTAAGAAGTTCTGCGTGATGACATATTCGAGGAGCATGAAGAGGCCGACAAAGCCGAATTTCAGAATAATTGATGTCCACTATTGATGTTGAGAACAATAAATTGTGATAAATCCATAATCAATATTTGGATTGCGGTACTATAAATTTTCCAAACTAATGAAAATCACTTGACCGTTTTTCGGTTTTTATCCTATATTGAAAAATTGTAGAATTCTTCAGATTAATATGCATTCGGCTTACTGTGGAACACACATGTCGTACTAACTTATAACCAGTCCGGTAAATCCACATGAAAGTAGTAAAACGCATTGTGTTTATTATGATATATTTAACAACTTCAAATATATCCTTTGCAGGGGTTACAAAACGGCATGTTGTAAGGTGAGAAAAACACTGTTTCGACGACTGCAATCCTAAGCAGGAATCCTGAATAATTTTTTGAGTAAATCAGAATGCAGTGAGCTATTAGTTTTTGAAATTAAAGAAAAGTTTGTTATATCGTGAAAAATCAACAGAGTGACAAAAATAAATGCAAAGGATTCAGGCTTATAATACAATTAACTATGTACCTTAATTTATAAAAATTTCCTAACGAAAGTACTAAAATTACATTATGCAAGGAAATAAAAAGTAATAACATATAAAAAAAGCAAATTCCAATTGAAAATGGTATAATGAATGCATATAATTCTACATGGTTGTGGAGTAACTTTAATTGAAATAATAATTGAATATGAAATAATAAAAAGTGTGATAGCTTCTGTTTATGCAAGCGTTGTTAAGAAGAAATAAAATGAGTTTGTTTAAAATTTTGTCTAATATTTTTTAGAGCAGTCAGTAGGGGAGAGGGAGAAAGGAAGAACATCTTTTTCGGTCTTTAACCCTTTCATATAAGTAATTGAAACAAGCTTTAAGTCACTTGAGCATTTATAGTTGTACTCAAAAACATTAAAGCGGAAATAAGAACAATAATTTCAAGTTAGCTAACAATCTTCTAAATTTCCGGCAAGATTAACTACTTCCTGTCAAAGCCAGTTTTTTTTCTGAAAATTTTGTCTACATCCTTTTCTTTTATTGGACGGATCAGATAAGTATCTTATGTGATCAATTTTTGATTTAATCAGTTTGATTCAATTGGAAAAATATTTAACTCAAAGCAAACAATACATACATATATATATTGGAAAACGGGTAAATTTAACAATAAAAATAAGACGATCAAAAATTTAAGCTTCTTGTTCATTACCGACATTATGAATTTCCTTTTAATTTGACAATTTATTATGCTCATTTTTCAAGTGGTTCTATTAAGTGGTTTTTTTGAAAATTATGGTGTCTCACTGTTATTTTTTCATTAGTTATTCTTTTTTTCTTGTAATTGTATGTTAAATTGATTTGTCAGTATTTCAAAAGTGAAAAAAAGCATGCGCTTCAAGACTAAAAAAAGAAGATGAATATAGTTAGTCTCCAATGTACATTTTATTCGAAATGTGAAGTGAGCAACATTTCAAACCAAACTAATTGCATTAATGATGCGAACTCAAGACAAAACAACTTTGGTCAATAAATCTCCAAGTGACTGAACGTCACATACACACACACACAATCTAGATCATAAATATGATGATTTCAATCCACTACTTTCAAATGTAAAAGGGTTTGCAAAAACATAACAGAATGAATTTACATAAAAGATAAAAGAAATGACTCACCAGCAGTTTTTAGACATTTCAGCTCTTGAAAATTACAGCAGACAATTATACAGTAAAAATACAAATCTTGTCCAAATATTAGTAAATTCTATAAATTTCTAAATTTTATTTTCCACTGTAATGTATGAAAAGCAGGATATCATTGAAATTATCCTAGCTATATGAAATCTTCAAGCTTATCAGAATGCTTCTTAAAAAGCCATGAAAAATAAAAAGAAACTAAAGAGATTGCGAAAGTGTACAATATGTATGCGGTACAATCATTGTTAGCCATCTCTTGACTGCCAAATTTATGAATGCTTTTTACTCCAGAGAATACTTCAAATGCCAATAAACTCAATGCATATAAGTTTCGAGATACGTAGTGACATGTATTGTGCATCTTCGGTTATAACCAATAAATAAGAGCTAGTGCGCTTGCATTCTAAGACTCATTGCTTTATTTAAATGCATGAATGGATACTGATACCCAGATAAATTGGAAACTCTTCAGTATTTGAACTCTTTTCAATTCGCGTATTACATTACAAATCTTAAATTATTTCTCAGCTATTTAGAAATTTTATAGAAGAATTTTGCATCTCACTGTAAAGTGGTAAAAATTTTAAAATTAGACGAATTAATATAACAATGTTAAACCAATTCAAGTGATTTTATTGTTCCCACTTAATATTTAAGTTATTTTAGTTAAATTTCACAACAATGCTCAGCACCTGAATTATATTTATATAACAGTTAAGAATTTGCTTACAAAGAATTGTACTTTTAAGGTTATTTCATTCAGTTCATGTCATATTAAAAAAAAGAAAAAAAAAATAGACAACGATAAGCCAGAAGAATTCAAAATAATTGGCAGCATTTTTCTTTGAGGCAAATAAGAATGTAATGTGGGCAAGGGATGATTTATGAAGCAACTTCCATTTCCTCAGCGGACACCGATTGTTGGCTTGCTAAGTGAGCTTTCAATTCACTGAGTCCTTGTTTTGACAACAAAGACAACACCAGCTTAATCAACTTATGAAACTGATTTACAAATGCTCAGAATAATTTTTTCAAATAAAAAATTCCATTTCTTATTGATTTCGGTTTCAGCACTTTTAGGAAACCACAGATTTTATTTTATGTAAAAGTTGCTACTAATTCTGATGCTACTATATCCTTTTTTAGAAAAGAGTGGTTTTTTTAGATTTTAAACCGATATTTTTTTTTCAAAAGGGTACAAAATAAATTTCATGAAAATTTTTGGTACTAAAATTTATTATTAAAACCACAAAATTTTAATTGAAAACAATTTTTGAGAATTGGTACGAAAGTAGAAAAGCAATATTCAGTTAATTGGCTTAACCAGAATTGAAAATTAACTTCCACAACTCAAGAATCCTCAGCTTTTTATACTTGGAATCTTTCCCAAAATTAATTTGATACCATAAGTGAAAACGTAGATAAAACGATAAGCCAATTATTGATTTTTATCCTTATAATATTTATGAATTAGTCTTGGGCTTTTAATTCTTGACTTGCAAATAGTCCAATAGGTGGAGAAAAAAGATGTATCCATATATTAACCAAACATTTTAATATCATTAGCTAATAAAGCATTGAAATAAGATATGAAAAACGCTTATAGGATGTTTTCATCAGCAATGTTGAGAGCTATTTGGCGCGACATTGACTTTCGACCGCTATCCTTCTTCGGCACGTGTTATCATATGTGTAATTTAAATCTTATGTAGTGATCTAAAATAAATTTTCTATGCTATTCATAGTGTAAGTGTAAGTAAAGCATCATTTATTTCCTATAAATCCTCAGTAATTTGGTTTGTTTCGAGCATTTTCGAATATGCTGTTCACACTATGGATAGCCAAAATCCTTCCAAATACATCACAAAACAATAGAACGATGAGGAAACCAGGGTCCCTTTCAGATTCATCCTACTTGACTCACCATGCACAACTTAACAGTGTTACTACTATGTCTATTTGTTTCTTATAGATAATAGCATGACTAAAGAGCACTTTTTTAATTTCGAATTGCCATAGAATTCAGGTCATTCTCCATAACGTTGAATTTTATTGAAATGGGGATTAATGAATTTTTGATTTCTACTACTAGCTATCGAATTTAAATTTAAGTGGGACTAATGCATACAACTGAAAATACTAAAATGATAAACATTCCCTTTATGCATATTACAAAGCCGTTCAATTCGTTAAGTGGCTGTACTTTTTTTAATTTACAATTTACAACAAACCAAATCTTTCTCAATCTTTAAATCAATATATTTCTATTAAATTAAATAAACTATTGTAATTATGCTTGGAGCTACTCAGAGATTTATCATCTATTTATTAATGAAATCTAAATGGGATTTATTTTCATAGCCACTTTAATAGCCTCCTTTTAGACGAATACCTCACTCGCAGCAATTTCAGGTCTAGTTCCATTCAAAACGAGCACGCGTCAGATGTAAATCTACAGAACTGTATTAATATATTCACATTATTCTTGGGGTATTTGTACCCCAAGAAATTTAATATCTCTTTTTGTGAATCGCCTACGGCCAAATAGATTTGATTCATTTGCATCTCGCAAGTTCATTTGTAGATCATCAAAAGTAGTAAGTTGTAGCCGACAGATGAAATACATCAAATTATTAGGTTATTAAAGTCATTTATTAAGAGCTTGTACGACAATTAGAGCTGAACTTTTACCAACACTTTTTATTGATGAGGAAAGCGAAAAAAAGAAGTGTGGAGAAGCATGAATTTTAAGATCTTGGATTTATCACAGAAAGGTTTAAAATGATAATTAAGTCATCAAAAAAAAAATCAAGAAATAACTGATTAGTGTTTGCCATCAGAACAACATTTAACTGTATTTCACAGCCTAAGAGTAGTGTGGTTGCATCATCAGTTTAACAAACTTTTTCATACTCTATGAAGAATCTTAGTCTCATAAGCTGATAAATTAGTATTGTTCCTCCGTTTTACGACGATTCAGTGTATTGGATGTCAACCGCATTGTTAGATCAAAATTATTCTATATTTCATGATTTAAAACTAGTTCCTTGAAATTGCAGGATTATAATCCTTGTAAAAGATTTCATGTGCAATATTCCATATCACAATTCTTGCTTTTATGCTATTAATTTCGATTCTTAGGAAAATGGAATGTTTCAAGCGTATACAATCAAGTGAGATTAAAATTCTTACAAGCAAATTTGGATCGAAAAGCAGAAGCGGCATAGCCAGTAAATTTCTATTTGTAAAAACTTTAACGAGTCAAGATCAAGCGTATATATAAGGTCATTAATTTTGGGTGCATGAAACTAGGAAATAGTTTATCGAATACGTAAATATAAATACATAAGAGATGACAAAGAACGCGCTTATCCTATAATTATTTTATTTCATTATTTTCTGATGAAATCAAGGGATGAAAAAATTAATAAATCTCTGCATTACTGAAAGATGATACCAGTAGAAAATTAAATGGAAATAAATTTTGCATTGTTTATTGAAGCTACTCACTTACAATAAAATTGGCCAAGTATGTTGCAGGAATGAAAGTGCAGACGAATCATATAGAGACAATTCTATTTCTAAAAGATGACTGGTTTTCAATTGCAGATTTCTATTTAAAACGCGAATTTTCATACAGAAATTGTAGTTCTTCAGAGTGATGTACGCAGTATCAACCTTATGTGCTCATTTTTTCCTCTTCCTCCGACCCTGTTCAATGAATTTCATAAATATCGCATTAAAAGGCTTTAATTTTTTTCTCTATCAACAACGACCTCAATCATATTTGGATTTATCATTTTCATTATAATTTCAATTACAATTTCATTATAATTTCAACGTGTGTCTATGTGTGACTACATCCCATTTTGTCAACAGATCCTCTCTCTATGAAACATCGCACTTTCCAGATCAGTGCACCGAAACGACCTAATAGCAGCAATATGTTTGCCACACGGATTTCCGGCCTCACCGCTACCATTGTTTCAGTTGGAACTATTATCGTGGCATTCTTGTATATTCCGCTGATTATCATGAAAATAACCGAAATGAACGAGAGGGTAAATTCGTTATTATGTCATATAGTCTTCACTGTTTCCTGCACTCAGCTCATAGAAAATTTGTTACAGTTGCAAAAGTCATCAAATAGTAAGATCACATTGTTCGTTTCCATTTGATTGAAAAAAAAATTTCATCTCAAAGATTTTGTATGAAAGGTTTTGCACTTCAAAAAATAGATTGTTTATTGTGACTGAAAAATGTGGTTTGCAAATTATTACTTGAATTCCCTTCATTTAATCTGAAATTAAAAAAGCACGAAAAAGTACTTTGGTTGAAACTGAACTCTGATGAATTCCGTATGATTGCGAATGAAGCTTAGGAACAACTGTTTGAAACGCGCGTACTAAACAGAGAAAAAAGACAGGTAGTTCTTCATTTTAAACGATTAGTAAGTTCACTTTTCAAGTCCATTACATTTCTCAATGACCCCTTCAGAATAAAATGTTCCCATTATTGAAACAACTGCCTGCCATTCATCTCACCGTCAAAAAAATTTTATTATCATGGGTATCTATTTAACCTCGTCATCTTTAACATAAGACATAATCAACTGCAGTATGATTCGGAACAAAACGTTAATCCATTCCATAACGAATATTCCAAACCGGAAAATTCTGCACAACAATCAATCTGCGATACATCATTTTTACATATGATTATATAGTTCTCATTTTCCAAATTACAGGATTTATACTAATTCAATGAAGTACAAAAAATAAGTATAAACTCATCAAGATTATTTTCTTCAGTCCTCGCATCTGATAAGAATTTCAGAATGTCAAAGATCGAATCCCTGTTCTTCACCAGGACTGCCAGGAAAACCTGTTAGTTATCCAAACTGTTAGTAAGAAGTATTAAAAAATGAGTCCTCTTTAGTGATTATCAGAAAGCTTTGTTTTCCAGTCCAATAATTTCACTACTATAATTTCAGTCTCTTCTCGTGCATTTCTTTCATGCAAAATTTACAGGGCGAAGATGAAATGCCTGGTAAACCAGGAATATCTGGAACTCTAGGACTATCTGGAAATGCCATTCCAGTCACAGCCAATTATGTAACCTTTTATTATTATGTGATACCCATGAAGATGTTCCTAATCTATTAAATAGAATTATTATCTGCTGTTCACAAACATATCCCTGAAAGTTTATATGATTGTAGAGCAGCAACTGTCGACTATGTTCCCGAGGACAGCAAGGTTCTCCTAGCCTACAGGGACAAGAAGGCACTTCAGGACCAGGACGTATTGGTGAACCAGGAAGAACTGGTTATGCAGGTGAAACATGTCTCTAGTTAATTTCATGCTAGAAATTTAATGGGATTAAGAAAAATGTGGGATTCAGCTGCAGGTGTTCCTGGAGTAACTGGAGAAATGGGTGCACGCGGTAAATCTGGTGAGCCAGGATCCGTTGGATTAAATGGGACATGTGGTCAAAAAGGTCTACCTGGGAAAAAAGGCGAGCCAGGTTCATTTGGAATAAGAGGTCTCGAAGGGTATCGCGGACGAGCAGGATAGAGAGGAAAGGATGGTTTGTTATTTATAACATTCACAAAGGAATGAAATGACAGGCATGTGTGCTAAACTACTAAATCAATGTTTAGGTGAAACAGGATCGCAAGATCCAGCAGGAATACGAGGTCCTCTTGGGCAAAACGGAGCAGCAGGTAGATCTAGGTATGCCAAGTGAAGATGCACAATACTGCTCATGTCCACCACGCACGGGCAGCAGAAAATCATCGTATAGGGAAGTCGATATTCAAAGCCGAATGCCTTCAGTGTATACTGAGCTATCCATAAATGATTTAAGTAGTGCTCGCTATATGAAGAGAAGCAGAAAAGTTTGAAAAACTCTTTAAATCCACTAAGCTGTAATAAATTTGTTCATCTCAATATTTCGTATTCTAAGCACATCGCATATCTACGAAATCATAAGAGAACAAAGAAATGATTGTCGTGGAAGATTTGATAGTTTAATTATTAATTTTGGGAGAGGTTTTTGGTCGCAGGGAGATTGGTTGGATGTAGGTGTAAATATGTGGGGTAAACAGAGAAATAAACCAATTTTTTTATTAGCAGAAGAATAGCACAATACGTTGATAAAGAATAATTGAAATTGAACTCTTAGTAAAAAATACACATACTGAAACTTTCAACAAGGGTGATCCTTATATAGCAATTATATCTAACATTATATATATTAAGATGTGGGAGTGGTTTATAATCAGACATTTTTGTACAAAGGATAAATTGTCTAAACATGATAATGAGTTACTTTAATAATAAGTTACAATGAATATCACAAAGGAAAGTACAATGGGTTGTCTAGACATTATGATGGTGGCTACTATAATGGGTTACAATAGACATTACATGATGGGTGCTCATAGTACCTGAATTGATATAGGATCAAAGGTCAGTTAAACGATTACGATGATTTGTAAAAGACATCAGTGGATTGATATATTAAGCATTATTAACATTTATTTAATGCTTCGCGATGTTAAAATCCGCAACAATGAAAATGAATAAATAAGCGACATATTTTGCATTCATTTTCATAAACCAAATGGCGGAATAAAATTAGTTCCTAAATACTTTGGGATAAGAAAAGATAAGTGATATTTCTGCGGACTTTGCAACGTTCAAACAGCTTAGCACATTCAATTCCATAACTCTTACTTATAGGAAGATAACTGTTAATCAAATAAATCATAACCAAATAAAGTGCAAAGAAATTCAGTCCCGACTCTTTTCCTGACTTCCAAGTTCACTGCATAAGTATTGAAAAAGCTGCAGCAAAAAAATAATTCCTCCTCTTCCTTAACGTAAGTAGTGCTGCCTACGATACACTCAACCCAAAATTCAATACCGCACAAAAAAGAGCACTCGCTAAAAAAGTGCCTTAAACCTTTTGTGGTGGAGTATCACGGATGGACGTTGTTTGTGGAAAATTGTTAAGTGAGCGTTCAGCCACTGGTGGGGTGGCGTAGATTTTCTCGTACATCTGGGTGTTGGAAATGAGGGTATATAAGTGGATATGCAATAAGTTTACCAAATAAAAAATGGGCGCAAGCAACAGCATTGAAAACTCTCGAATATTTTCCCTCCCTGTGTGAGTACAAGATCTCCGTGTTTACGTTTTAGCATGCTATAATTTACGATAAATGAGGTAAGTTCCGATTTCATTGTGTCCTCGCAGTGCCATTACATTAAAATGTATATTTTTAGTTATAGACAGCTTGGTCACTGCAGTGAATCTTTCGTTCTCGCATCTGAAAGTATGTGTTCGTCCAGGATGTAGATAGGTGCGTGCTTTCCACGTTTTTTTTTTTTTTCCTGTTTCGAAGAAAATAATTCAGGATACAAAAAGTCGAGTATGCGGTTTACTCATTTCATCAGTACTATCACTGATTTTCTGCTGTCAGTTCTTTATGGTTTGCAAGAGACGAGTTATTTTGCTTGGTGACAACGTATTTATTGTTATAGGTTATTACTGTCATAACAGTTTTATTTTTCAGATGTGATGTCATCGAACTTCAGTCCGGTATCAACCCTAGGTTTGCCAACGAAACATGTGGGTGCGGTTAGTGGTGCTGATGTGGGTGCGTCAGTTCTTCCACAATTTCGTTGTAGTCCAAGTAGCCAAACTCGATCGCAATCGTCAAGTACTAGTACACAGTTGCTTAGTCCAAATAGCCAAATCAGGTCGCAGTTGCAACAAGTTACACAATCTGCACAACGTCCGACAAGTTCTGACGCATGCTCTACAATCACACAGTATCTGATGATGTATCATACGGTAGTTACATTACTATTTCGAAACTATCTGGAAGTAGTTATTTCTGAATCTCTGAGTATTTTCACTTTTTTTTTAGACATATTCC
Organism: Brugia malayi; assembly: GCF_000002995.4. Classification (NCBI taxonomy): domain Eukaryota; kingdom Metazoa; phylum Nematoda; class Chromadorea; order Rhabditida; family Onchocercidae; genus Brugia; species Brugia malayi. The sequence goes on from NW_025062479.1 coordinate 6,034,994, forward strand.
AAGGAAAAAATTATGTCTTTGTCTCATTTGTTGTTGATGGTGTATAAATTGATTAAACCAGGTTTTCTCGATTGTAATTAAGCTATGCGTAAAATTGAATATGGAAGAATATATGAAGTTCAGCATCACAACCAATTATAGTGTGTACTTTTTAGGGACGAGATGAGGAGTTCAGTCGCAAAGCTATTGAAAGTCTGATTAAGAAATTGAAGGATAAGCATGATGAATTAGATGCACTAATCACCACTATAACATCACATGGGAAGATTTCTCCGAAATGTATCACGATTCAGCGTACTTTGGATGGACGACTACAGGTAACAAAATTAAAGTTTTCGTTCCATTCATCTAGTTAGTCTTGGTTTTATATGATAATTTGGTTTGCTGTAGATGTATCTTTTTTTATTTCAGTGCTTTGTGTCCGTTTCTCATCGCTTTTCCTTTTCAATGTTTTATTATAATCTGACAGGAAAGTATTAAATATGAATCTGTTATGTTATAGTCATTTTTTGTTTTCCTCTTTCATCTTATGTGGCTAAAAATCAAAATTTATAATCAGTAACATAAGGAATTTAACTAATTCAAATTTCCTTATTTCTTGTAGGTAGCTGGAAGAAAAGGTTTTCCGCACGTCGTTTATGCACGTATTTGGAGATGGCCTGATTTACATAAAAATGAACTGAAACACTTACCAATTTGTCAATGTGCATTTGACCTGAAATGTGACCTTGTAAGATTTTTTGGCATTTAATGTATCCAAATATCTAAAAGCGAACATTGATTTTTTTCCTTCAAAATTTCTTTCCAAATCATAGTTGATGAGTTCGTGTTGTAGGTTTGCGTTAATCCATACCACTACGAACGTGTTGTTCCACCAGGTATCGGCACTATTGATTTGTCAAATTTAAAAATTGAACATCGTTGTGCATCGCAAGACGATTCAAACACGTTGTCTCCAGGAAGTACAGGAACTAGCGATGATCTGTCAAAGTAATTTTTTAAATTTTATGACAATCTGTAGGCGTTTTTTTTTTCCTTTTAATATATTAATGTCAATTTCGGTTTAAGTGAGAATATATATTTATTTAATATGTATGGTTTACCAATCTTAGTACAGAATCTCTATTCTAATCACGAAGTGGCGATTCCTGCGGAATGCTAGATATCAATAAAATTTTATAATTACTTATCGAAACTCTGTGAAGTTTTTATACAATTCAGTGCAGTTGATATGGCTTAACGCGCCGTGTTTGGCATTTTGACTGGAGATTAAATCAAATATAATATTACAGGAACTCAGCGCTTAATGATAATGACGGCTGGACTACAAAGACACTTGCATATGCGTCAACATTGCGTACTTCTAATGTTGTCAAAACAGGTGTTGTTGCAAAGAAATTATTTGTTCTGTTTCATTGTATTAGATGATGTTAATTGATTCACTGTTGGAATTCATTTACACTGCAGATTATTGCAGAGACAAGGAAATTGTCTGCTAGTGAGCAGGATCTATTTAACGGCTCCAATGTGTGTATGTTACCAAATCAATCTACTTGGAATAACGGTGAGCAAAAAGCAGTTGTTGCAGCAGTCACAATCCCATCAGAGATTCGTAAGTCCGGTTCAATTTATTTTCATAACGTAAAATTGTATTTTGTTTCATTCTAACTTTCCACTGCTTATGATTTGAAATTTCATGACAGGTCTCTGTTTTTATAGCAGCAGTGATAAATCCAATTCCACTTTCATCTAGCTCCATGCATTCACAAAACAGTTTTCCTACTATGGCGTTAAATCCATCCTTACAAGTATCTTCCTCATCAGCATTCACTTACTCGCGTGAGTGACATCATAACACTTTTTTATATTTAGCTCCCGTGACTGTTCTTTAGTCAGTAATGTTTAATATAAGATTGCTATATTATATTTTGTTTTTAGAAGTTTTTTGGATGTTTTTACTGAAAATTTCCTTCTATATTATGATTAGTGGGGCTATAATTTTTTTTTTCTGGAAGTGGAATCTGTAGGAACCAACTAAAGTAAGTTCCTATCAGTGTTTGGTCAGTATAGATCACCTAAAACTGATTTCAAATTGTTATTTAGAGGAAATTCAGCATCACGTAGAATCTAGAGTTCGTGACAAAACGGAACCTATGTCGCTGAGTCCACGTAAGGATTCCAATTTTATTTGCTGTTTTTTATAATCATATACTAATCAAATTTAGAAGTATCCATTACAACAGCTTCTCATTGATGGAAAACTGATAATTACAGCCACTTTTCATTCGTTATTGATCTGTTTTTGTTCAAGAACCGGCAAATTGGTGCGTCATTTCTTATTATGAGTTCAATACAAAAGTTGGTGAAACATTTTCTGTAAGTGCACCTGCGGTCTACATTGATGGAGGAGTTGATCCATCTGCTCCCGGTCGTTTTTGTTTAGGATCTCTTTCCAATGTTCAGCGTACCGATGAAAGTGAACGGTGCAGGTTAGTTAATGCATTGTTTACTTTGTTATGTGAATTGTATTACAAATTTCTTGAATATACTTCTTCGAAAATGTATTGCAAGTATTGAAATGGAGCTTTTTTTTGTTTATGCGACTCTTAGCGATAAATGTTGTATTTATCGATAGGAAGCATATTGGTCGTGGGATTCGACTGGACGTGAAAGGAGAGGGTGACGTTTGGTTGACATGCTTGTCGGATCGACCAGTTTTTGTTCAAAGTTCATATCTGGATCGTGAAGCCGGACGAGTTCCAGGCGATGCTGTACACAAGATTTATTCTCAGGCAACACTGAAGGTTTATGTTTTTGAAATAATTGCCATGATTCATTCTGAATAGCTTTTCCAGGAAGTGTTAGTAGTTGTCATCCAATAAAATTGTGTACTTTAAAACACTGTGTATGAAGCTGCAGATTTTATGGATATTTACTTACTGATTCTAGGTTTTTGATTTACGTCAATGTTACCATCAGCTGCGACAGCAAAATATGTACCAGCTGATAGCGGCAGAAATACTGAATAACTCATCCGACAGTTCAAGAAACCCATTGTTTGGAATGGACAGAAAATCAGCGGAATTTGCCGGCCGTTTAAATCAGGTTACCGTTTTGTTATTCTCCGGCTGATATTTTAGTGATGTTTTATGCAAATTTCAGCAATAACCTCATAACTTTTGAAATTTCTCTACATTCATCAGTTTCCCTTAATTCTAAAATGTAGCGAAGACTACAATTTCAAAAATCAAGACGGAGAGTAAATGATAAGTGCATATGTGGTACTTCATGTACCAGCCGAATATTTAACATTCGGATATTAGTACTTGTTTTGTTTACTATTAATACTTATATCATTATTGGTTGAAAAAGAGGACCTGGTTGAATCTATAGTTTAATTCTTCAGAAAACACTGATGTATCTCACTATTGCATTACTGTTGTTATTCATGCATTTACTGTTTCTTTATCATTTTAAAATAATATTGATGTTTGTTTAGGCTGCAAATGTTGGTGTCGACGAATTACGCAACTTGTGTTCACTGGCGGTATCTTTTGTGAAAGGATGGGGACCAGATTATGATCGTAAATCAATCAAAGAAACACCATGTTGGATTGAGGTCCAGATAAATAGAGCTCTTCAGCTGCTTGATGAAGTCCTTCATAATCCAACTTTAAGTAGTTTTTCTTCATCTCAATTGTAAAATCTATCCGGCATCAATATAATGTGATTTTGTCGCCAAACCAGCTATTGCTTTCATCAGTTTATTCAATCTCATTTTGTATTCATTTGATAATGTTAAATTTCGCATTGCTTTGTGGATTTGTTATCATTTCGAAGGAAACGAAGGAATAATTATGATGTACTATCTCCTACGGTAATATAAAATTTTATTAAATACCATTTTCTAGATGTTATATTTCATGTAACAAATCCGTAAAATGTTTTTGCAGATATTTCTTTTTTTTTGTATCTTGTTACCAATGTGAATGCATATTCGGATTTCAGGTTTTCCCTTCGTTTCCCTTTGTTTTAGTGTTTTCTTTGTTTTTTATCCGGTGCTCAGAAATCTTCTCTTTATATTTTAAATGAAAAAGGTTAATAAAGAAATCATTTCATCGCTTTCTTTAACCATAGAGCTCGATGGAGCTGCAAAATTTCTCTGCATATTCGTTGGATTTTATAGACGTAACATACGTAAGCTGATACATATTTAAATAATTATGCAAATATTTCTGCTTTATTAATAAATAGGAATATAAATTGCAAGTCAGGATACAACTGCTTGACTCTAGATACTTCTTGAATAGTCCGTAGGCGCAACAATCACACGTTTTTTGAAGTAATTGAAAGTGTACACGGAAGTTACGTTGTTAAGTCAATTTGCAGTATCACTTTATTTGTTATTTTTTCATTTATGTTACCTATTTTGAAGCGCTGCTCTTAACACATCATATTTAAAATTTGACTAAAAGTTGTGTATTAAATAAATGGCTTATACTGTTAACGTAAAAACAAATACTTGCCTTTTTTCTTCCATCAAAATTTGAAATTTTGGAAGCAAAGAAAGAAAAGCTAGAAATTTCAAAGACTCTTCACCTTCCTGTTCGTTTCAAATAAGAAACAGATAGTAGAGTTTCCCTTTGCTATCGAAATAAATATATTTCTACAGATGAATTGCAGTCTTGTATGAATTCTTTCGAGGTTAAAGATTATTTAGCGACACTATTGCTATTCGTCACCATTTACTGATGAGGAAATATACAGCTGAAAACGCTAAGCTCTTCATTCCATCTATTTTTAAGCTTTGGTTTAATTCCCGGAAAAATCTGGAAGTTTTATTTTCAAATGAATATCGATACTAACAGCTAACATGAACGGCCAACAGAAATCGTCGCTTAAAAAATGAAGCTTTATTGGTTAAATAACAGAACAAACTCTTGATAATTATAGTTCCAAGCTTTATATTATAGTTTCAAAACGGTTATGACACATTACCAGTATTCTTTATCTGGCTTTATTTATGATATTCATCGTTGAATATGTCCTCCTGTTCCTCACTATCACTCTTACAATCTGTTTGAGGTTAGTGCGAGTCGTCCTCTCTTTCCATTTCGCAAAACTTTGGCGATATTCTTTTTCAATTGTTCTTTGGTTCTTCGATAAGCTATTAATCTTTTCATTGTTGATCAGCTATTACTATACAAACAATTTCAGTGAAATTAATTGTACAAATAACGATGGAAGCGGAAGGTTTTTTTGTGCAGGCCAAAATTAAAATAATGAATACAACATCAAGCAATGAATTCAGTGCTCCTCATATTACAGTAATGAAACCGTCCTTTATTCAACACATCACCAGTAGAACTTTTAGTGTATTATTAAATGTTAATGAATCATCCAGTCTGACTTTCATTTATATCTTGAAAGCGTTTATTTAGTTTTATTTGCAAGGATTTTAGAACAGAATAATAAGTGCAGCATATGAGAAGGAGCTACCAGGTCTATTAATTCAAAAAAATATGACGTGATTACTTTTGGCATCGTTTTGGCACAATATAATCGCAGAAATCCTTTTAAATCGTAGTTTGAACGTTTTCTTATCAGGTTGATCATCAAAAAACAACTGTGAGGTTTCACGTTACTTTCAAAATATGTACAATTTGCAATATTTGTCTAGTTATTTTTGCTCACGATGAGAAGCTTTTAGCAGCTGGAAAAGCTTTTTCTGGTTAACTGCTAGTCTATTCAGACTTCATTACATTAACTTATTTTAAAATATGAATTGAAGTAAAGAAAAAAAATGAAAGGAATCACGAACAGAAGAAAAAAAAAAAAGAATCTACGAGTATATTTCTTCATTATGGCAAATAATTCATCAAATCATTACTTTAGTCCTGCACTTCTCAAAACAGGATTAAAATCTTATGACATTTATTTTTGCTACGGCCTTGGAGTCGAAAATTGTAAAGCAATTATATACAGAAAACTATAGTACCGATACAAGAACATCACAAATGATGAAGAAAGCAGTTTAATTGTAAAGCTATTGATTCATTTTTGAAAGCAACAAATAGGCCACAACAGAGATGAAATAAAACGAAGATATGGCAATACGGGAAAACAACTTGTTGCGAAAACCATATTACAGAGAGCTTTTTCAGAAACGAAAGTATTCACTTCCAAATCGGTTCTCTTTCGTATTGCCAGCTCAGTTCAGCCAGCAATACGAAAGATATGCAAAATGAAGTTGTCACATGGAATTGTCATAGCAGCAGCAGCATTGGCCTAGCAACTGTCTAGAATGCTTTGCAATAAATCGATGAAACATTTAATGTGTTTATCACCCACACAGCCTCTCTCCCTTCTTTATCTTATTAGCGTTGCATACCCCCCATTATTTCTCTGCCAATTGTTTGGTACTAAGTGCAGTAACTCTTGACATCAGGAAACATTTTTCAGTGAAAAAAAAAAAAAAAACGTATACTGTCACCACTTTTCTATTAAAATTAAATGCTTACTGAAACTGTGAAAATACATCGGTCAATGGAAAAAGTTCTGCGATTTTATGGAGCAAATTTTGCGGAATTTAACGTTTTGGATAAATCGCTAAGGCCATCTTGCCATCATACAACTTGTCGCTTTGAAATGTAACAGTGCAACGCGTCGACGTGTAGTTAAACGAGTACTGAGGCAAAGCTGCCTAACTTAACTAAGTTGTTCCTGAGGTTTTCATTAATTTCAACTGTGGACTTACATGCTAGCACGTAATATGTAAATTTAGATTGTTGCTATACGTTTATCAATTTCTTTAAGTCGCCACCGCTCACGGAAATAATTTTCAAGTGCACATAAAGTCATTTTTTCTACGAACTGGTTTTCGTCCAGTGAACTCATAATTTGTGGTTATTAACATGCCGATTACCAGATTGATTTATTGCACCAAAAAATACCGTAGTAATCAAAGATCTGTACGTCTGTTCCGAAAATGGGAAACGTAGCAGGTTGTATCGCATTTTAAATATTCATCAGTTCTTTTAATCTCCCAAATGTGTTGACAAAACAGTTTTTCCCTTTACAAAAAGATAAATAATATGCACTCTGATTTTCACAACATCATCTGATCAGTAGCATGTTGAGAATCTGTTAAATGTGGTTATCATCTTCCAATACTATTTTTTAACTTTATCACTTTCATTAACGGTAATAACAAAAATATCTTCTAGCATTTTTCTCTTAGTCATATATGCTAATTTATTTATGGTTCAAATGTCCTATTCACTATTTTTAACTTTGTGCTTTTTACAGACATAGAAGGATGGTACTAGCCGATGTCGCGTTCCATGATTCCGGTGAGTAAATGAATTACAGCTTTCAGAATAGAAAGTTAGGAACCTACTTTCCTTTCTTTCTAATTTTCTGGTTGCACATTGGAGAAGCAATAACTATCAATTAGTGGAGAATAAATTATATTAAAGTTTTATGTTCTTCTGGTCAATCCTCCTATTTCTGTCGGATTTTTAATATATATTTTTTGTTTCCTTTTCATACTTTGACATTGCGAATTCCTTATGTTTCATAAACAGAAAACATCTACCAATTGGTTTCGAGGTACTCTTTCAACGTACTGTTTCTGTATTCGAAATTTCTCATGAAAGATTTGAGGACAATTTTCCGAAGATTGCATTGATTCAGTTTAGAAAGAATTATTTGAAACTCGCTTAGCACGACTCTCTTGGGTTTTTCTGTGGTTTACTTTTCTGGGTGGTGCATTTATACACACTGAAGGCGCTGTATAAAAAGAACTTTATGGGGAGCACTAGCGGTGCAAGCCGACTGAAAGTGTTCAGAGCGGTCTCCTTCATCATTCATGACACTGTCCCCTATTTTCGACTAACGTTTCATTTTTGTCAAACATGAGTGTTTCAAGAAAGCATTTGGTGAATTACCGTAATGGATGCTTTGGAGTGAAAAAGTTCATTAAACAGCCTGAGCAAAATGTTCAGCATATTAATAGCGACCATTTCAGGAAGCATAGAGCTAATAGACGATGATCTGAACTGTAAATTGAAATGACCTAAATTTGCTGCTGTAAATAAAATCGATAATAATGAGCATTAGAATAACACTTTCACTTTGCTAACAGTTCTAATACAGTGTAAAGACATACAGAGGAGAGTAGAAAACAACAAAAGAGAATTTAATTGATTGGAGCCATCTAGTTCTGTGGTTTATGTTGGACATAAGCATATCTTTAGTTTCTTCTTCTGTTTCCCGCTCGATCTTTTTCCCTCCCTCTTCGTTGACATGTGCAGGTTGGCTAACAGTGAGGCATTATATCTGTCAGTGCAATTTAAACCGACTCCTCTCTTTCTCCCTCTCAAGTCGTCATTCTGGAAAGATTTGGCGTAAGTCGATATTTTTGAACTAATAATCATTTCCTTTCAAATTCAAGTAAAATTTGTTAATCAAGAAGAACTTGCCGCGTTTAAATTACTCCTACTGTTATTGTTACTGTTGCATTATAGCGATGATCGATCTTATATTATCTCTTTTACTTAATTCTAAGTTCTTTTACTTAATTCTAAGTTTCCATATATTTTCTTGATTGACCTAGTTTTTCGTTGAATTTGTGCTGAAATGAGTTTTCCCTACCATCATTGTTCTCATACCGGTTGTACTTATCCATTTTTTCTTTCATGTTATCTTTCACGTTATCTATTCTCACTTTTGCTCGCATATCCCATTACTCTCTTCATGGTTACCTTTGACACTTTGTTTTGAAACCTATAATTTTCAGTATTTCACCATTAAAATATTTTAAATTTTAGCATTTTTTTAATTTGATTTCGATATGTTGCTTGATAGGAATGTTGCCAATGAATTAAAGAATAAGAGTCGGAAACTTTTTCCTATCTTGAAATTTGGTGAATTCTGAAATATGGCAAGGATTTGTGCTATATGACTGCTGCGCTAGTTGGAGGTTCTCTTTTAACATGTTATCTTAGATGATCATGTTATCTAAAACAGTGATATTTCTCCAAAATATGAGGAAGAAATATATAGAAGATATCAGATACCACATAATTTGCTTTATTTGCGTCGAGTTTTGAATATGTAAGTTTTATTTTCATGTCGCATTTCAAGCCAGATAATTCAAACAAACCTGTCGTAAATTATGGATCCAATATAAAAGTCACTTGAACCGATTCTAACCCAATGAATCACTTTTTGATAATGGAATGTCGAAATTAATCTGAGACTAACGCCAAAGTGTTTTTAAGTACTTTGTCTTTTAGGAAGTAAAACATAACTTCTACATGATATTGTTTCCGGATATTATTGTGTATTATAGTTTTCTTTCCTAAGTGACCGAATTTTTCTATATGAAGCAATAAGTTCTGAATTAACCGTACATACTTCTTGCTTAAAAATAAATGAAGATTGCCTACAACCTTTATATAGATACTTTATATCGTCTTGATATCTCCCTCTAGTTTGTACTACTTTTTTCACACTAATTTGAATTCAAAAGCCAAACATCTTTTTTTTTTTTTTCGTTGACTCCATTAAAATATGTAATGCTGAAATAAGTCGATTTCTGATCAGATATGATAATGACTTATGGAAAGATTATTTATAATACAGAGTGAAGGATTCGATGTCAATCACAGTTAAAGAATATATATATATATATATATATCAACATTAATTAATGCTTGAGAATGAGAAATGAGAGTGTAATCATGGATGAGGTTTTGCAATGTTCCAAGATGGTCACCAATGTCAATACCTTATGTTGATCGATGAGCGTGTTTTATTTGTTCAATAAGACTAGTCACTATGTAGTTTGCTACGCTAATCCATTTGTTGAATTTGGATATTTCCGGTGTGCTCAGAATTGGTTATTTAATAAGAGCTGTTTTACTAATTGTTTGTTTTCCTCATTCATAATGAATTCCGGTACAGTTTCTAGTGTTATACTTTACGGTGTCTTTATTTCTTCTAAGAACAAATATTCTTTAAATTGCTTTCATAATTGTTGGTAACAATGAAGCTGCTGGTACTTTCACAAGTTATCTATACTGAAATGAAATTGTTAATTAGTGAATGTCGCTTCTCGTTTTGCACAACATTTCTTAATATTGCTGTGTATGACAGTGGTATGATATTTTTTCAAAGACAATTTTTTTATGCCATATTTTACGTGAACGCTTCGGAGTTGATTGGTATGATATTGGATAAACCTCCTAAAGACAAATATAATGCTGTCTATTTCATTTTACTACTTCACGGGATAGGTGTTTTGATGCCATGGAACATGTTCATCACAATTGCTCCCTCTGTAAGTTTGCATAGTTAAGTCGTTAATTTGTTTCAAACTGAAATTTAGTGAAGAGTTTAAAATAATTGGAGGATTAAAGGAGATTATAAGTGATTTACTGCATAAGGAATAGAGGATCACGATCGATGTTTCTTACGAATGTTGTTTTACATTTTTTAATGTAACATAAATCACCAGTGTAGTTAAAAACTTAGCAGCAAGTTTTTCGCAGCAGGTGGTCTTAGCACTTAGTGGAAGCAAAACCAAAATCTAAGCAAATTCACTTGTAAAGAAAAGTTAGAGAAACTTAATGCATTATAATATAATCATTCCAGATTCTAAGCCACTTAAATTTTTTGATGAATGGTCCGCTTTGAAGACCTCAAAATTCAGTGTTACATAATTTGATTTGAAAGATATCCCGTTACCGTTGTGGAATTATCATTCAAAATCTGTGAAGTCCTTGCCTCACAATCATATTCCAAAAAATTATTTTAAGTAAAACACTCTGCAGAATCTAACAGCTTGAACATGGTTAATTTATTTTCCTGCATTAGACAATGATTCGCAATCTAAAGACGGAGCTGAAGAAGCCTCTTGTCAGTACTTATGTTAATAATACTGAAATTGCTGGCTTTACAAACTAGTTTTAGTACTACGTGGATTATAAATTTGTGGAGGTGAGCGCCGATGGTATGGTGCACAAGAGTGATTATGCACTTCATTTTTTGAGTTATCTTGGTCTTGCTTCGCAAATACCGACTTTGCTACTTAATCTGATCAACTTATTCGTCCAGATCAAGTTTGTACTATCTCAGAATATCGATTTTATACTTGAGTGTTCCACAGAGATTACAAAGAAAAAATTAACTATTAGAAACTGTTTATTTTAACCAGAGAGATGATTTAATCGGCTGCTTTTCATATCCTTGTTGCATTGCTGACCAGATAGATGGTCTTGGATTTCGTTAATAATGGTTGTAAGTGGTGAATATATTGCGCATAAGATAGATATCAATAAAACGAAACAAATCAGAATGAAAATGCATTGAAAGTATCTAATTTTAGTCATCTGATGATAGCATTTAGTTTTCACTGAATTTTCATTTTTTTTTTTTTTTTTTTCGCCAATAAATTTGTCCGCAGCAATTTACAGAGGTGATCTCAGACGACGAATTAGCTTTTCACTTCTTATTTTAGCGATTATTATTCTGGTAACGCTGATATTCACCCTTATTAACACTTCTCACAGTAAGTTTTCATTTCCTTAACCAAGGTTAAACTCTGTTCCTGATGACTTATTTCTGCAATTTTTTTTTCCTATAAGTGGAGTAATTTTCAATTTTCTTCATTATTCAATTCATTCTTTTCAGTGATTAGTGCATTTTTCTTCATTACTATGACTACAGTGGTATTATTAAATGCAGCTAATGGTGTTTATCAAAGTTCACTTTATGGTTTAACTGCCAACTTTCCGCCTCAATATACCAATGCACTGATACTGGGCAACAACATATGCGGTACATTTGTATCTGTCGTAAATATTGTAACGCTGGTTGGTGAGTTACATTTTATACTTAGATTCTTCTATGACTAAATGAATATTAATGGGGAAAGTTTTTAATTTTGAACTTATTTTTATCCTTTCATATTTCTGCTCTACATTCATTCTTATTATCACTTCAAAGTTGAATATCCAAAAATGGATGTTCATCTCTATTTTAAATCTTAGTACAGAAATACAGCGCTTACTTTCATACTTGAAACTTAATTTCATTATCACCCTTATTTTATAATAATGATATCGTCTATCAACAAATATTAAAACCAAAAACAAAAAAGTTATAGTATATGGAGACAGAAATGTGCATATTCGTTCCCAGCAATTTTCAAATAGTTCAAGTTGCTGCAAACTAATGTCATGTCTATATAATTTTGATTTGCGCTTATTCAAGACACATTTCTTGATTAGTGATTTTAAAAAAAATTTTATTAAAATTATTTCCGGTAGTTCACAGAAAATTTTCCAATAATTCACAGATTAATAAACTGTAACTGGTGTTATTGCCGTTATGAAGTGATGATATCGCAACAAACTATTCTTTTAATGACGATCGAGGTGTTTCAGTTGCAAAAAGTGTATGGATGGCGGCTTTCTTCTATTTTTTGATGTCCTTGTTGACGGTGTCTGCTTGTTTTGGATCAATATTCTTGCTAGAAAAACTTGTATGTGTGCAATTTGACCTTATCTTTATTTTCATTGTTGTAAGGGTTTAAAAAAAAAAAAAAAACTAAACATTTCATTATTTTAAAGCAATTTTTTTAGGAGTTTTACGAATACCATATGAGAAAAACACAAAAACACGGTGATAAGAACGAACATGAGGAAGGCCAACATTTAGAAAGGATCAACACTGTAGATGGAGCAACCATGGATGGAACCGAAATGATTGGAGTTGTGCCTAAAGCAGGCTTGAAAGCAAAATTAAAGTTATACTTCCAGGTTTTCAAAAAGGTTGGTATCTTTTACACTTATTTCAATTTTTAAGAAATTTAAGTCAATTGTATACTTTCCTGATGGTATCGACTTCCGAAAATACTACCTGGACGATTTTTTTTTTTTTCCACTCGAAACTTAGCTCTTGGTAAAGATTTCATTGGAACATATTTGGTTCGTAGATGTTAGCCATAAGCTGGCTTTTACTCAATGACAAACTGATTTCAAAATAAGGCACATCAATAAATTGGGAGATATCACGTTTTTATTGAAACTAATAAAAGATGCTTGCTTCTACTGGAATTGCTAAGCAATGTTAAGCACAGTTGGGTATAAGTTCTTTTAAAAAATTTTTCGACATTCTCTCGAGATTTTTTGTTAGTTAGCAGATTCATCTTCGTGAACTTGTTGCCATGTTTGGGATAAAATTTGTAATGTGCTGTTGTGAAATAAACATATTTTCAGATTTGGATTCAGTGTTTTAATGTGTGGTGTGTGTTTTTCGTCACATTAGCAGTATTTCCTGTAGTAATGGCTGACATCAAATACTACAGTAAAAGTGGAAAATATGATTTCTTTATAGCAGGTGCTTTTTTACATTCGTTCTAATCTTTTGCCATCTTTTGGCAGATGAGCGGAATCGTAACAGTGATGGAAATTAAATTAATAAGTTAATTTCGGTAATCATAAAAAATCTTAATTTACAAAAAACTTAGTGAGAATTAGATTAATGGTAGTTTGAACCCTTACAAAAGAGAAGATTCATATTGATTGGCAGTAAAAAATGGATTTCCTTGAATTACTAAACGTTTTTTAAATGCATTTCCATTATCAAATGTTTTTCGATTTGTCATCAAATAACCTAATCTATTTTTTGTCTGAACTGTCTAAGAAAATTTCTTTGGAATTCACTGCGCTGAATCCAACACTATGAATGTTCAATTAGCAAATTTGTAGAGAAACTGTTCACTCCAGTCACAACATACTTGCTGTTCAATTTCTTTGCTGCTGCTGGATCATTTCTGGCTAATTTTGTACAGTGGGTATGTGGGTTATTTGTTTTTGAAGTTTTTTGAGTTGTTTGGGATTGTAAAATAAAATTTTTGATTAAAATTTTAGCCATCACCAAAATGGCTGATTGTTCCGGTAACAGCGCGCATTGCACTTATTCCACTGTTAATGTTTTGTTACTTCCGTCCTGAATACCGAACCTGGAATGTATGGTTTTACAGTGTATGGATTTATATCATTTTTGCAGTTATCATGTCCATCACCAGTGGGTATTTCAGCTCTATAATAATGATGTACATTCCAAGGTAAGTATAACTTCGTTTTCACATACCCTAACAATAATGCTTGCTGCGTATTATATCCCTTATTTATTGTTTCAAAAGTTCTGATTATTTCATTTAGGATAGTGGAACCATCCAAGTCAACAGTTGCAAGCATGATAGCAGCGTTCTTCCTGATTTTCGGTATTCATTATTTTTCTTTAATATACTGACTTCTGAATTTATATAGTGAAAAAAAAAGCAGTAATATTCTTCTCAGTTAACCGGATTTTCTATAGGAGTTCTAAAGAACTATAGAATTATGAATCATGTTAGAGAATTGTAAACTAGGCGTGGGATATACATTCTCGTCATTGATCTTTGTTGGAAAATTTATAACTGGCTTCATAAGCTGCGTGGGTGAACCATGAAATAGGGCCGTATAATTTTATTTATACTTGATGTAATAGTATGTTGTACAATTTTAGTGAGAGATAATTTTAGTTTTTTGTCTCACAAGGAGTTACGAGATTTTCTAATTCTGCTACTTCACTTTACTTTCGAGTTTGAAATGTGAGAAGTGCGTCTTACTTTAGAATTGCAAATATGAAAAGTGAAGTTTGGAAATTACCCAGATCAAGAAAGTTTTAAATGAATATACTTCATATTTCCTCTGTTACACTTGTAAATTACCAGAATACGAAAATCAGGAATGTCCAAAATTACCGTTTCAAATATTACATTTGTTGCAGGCATAACATGTGGAATAATGTTTACATTTTTCGTTTCTTGGTTTATCGATAACGCAGGAGTACATAACCCAGGAGGTTTTGACACAGTAATGTGAAGATTTACTTAATGCCCTTATTTGTTTAAAAATAAATTTTGTTGATTTCGAATTTGTTCAACTCTAAAACAGTCAAAAAAATTCTACTCAAATGAAGTTTTCATTGCATCTTTGAGCTAATAATCACTAAAACTGGATAAATTATGTTAGCCAGAGGTTAAGAAATAGGAAAGTAAATACATAGTGTAACAAACGCAACATTATTACCACATGAACAGTACACGATGCGGTTGCTGTCCAAGGATAAAGCAAGAAAGTGAATCGCCAGGAAATCATGACCCTTACCATCCTAGATTCTAGACGTAAATGGGTAGCGAAAGGAAACAATGGGAAGAACTAGTTTTGTTTTTTTTTTTCTTGGCACTCGAGAAGCCAACACTTGTTTGCGCATTGTTTACTACAATTCGAATGGTAACAGCAGACAACATTCCTAGCATGCATGAACAAGTCAAATTTATTTTAGCGGATTTGGTAATGCTTACTGTAGAAGCCTCTTTTTCGCTATATCTCAGAAAACAATCGAACTGGACTACGACACAGTGACTTAATCGTCGCCTCGATACTTGCTTGGTGAATCCAATGCGTCCTTTATTAATACCTTATAGAGTGAGTTGATAGTTGAAAGATTTTAAAAAGCTAAGTCTTCCACCGACTACGGTAGCAAAGAAGTGGGAACGAGCGTCCTAACTAATTTAACCTCCACCAACGTATTTGTCTACAGACAGGTCGAGCTCCCCTGGTATTTAGCGGTCGGCCAACGATGCTTTTGTTGCTGTGTTTGTGTGACAGTCGTTTGCGCGTACGTATTCTCGGAATATTCCTTATACGTTAGCGCTTGTTTTCGTTTGCTGTTAACCATTTCTAGGGATGCAGTGATTGATGCTAATGACGTTGTATTACGTTTCTTTTACATGCCAGTTGCAATCGTTTGGCTCTTATTCTGTCATTGAAATATACTAAATCCTTCTTCATGCTTATATTTGATTTGATTGCTAGCACATTTGCTTGCTTTTTTTGGTGAAAAAACCACTATTATGAATGTTGATTTGACAGAGTGACGTCACTAGTTAGTGGATCCACAAATTTGTCGTTATCTTTTTGTCTCAGTTGTATATCGTCCTGTAAAGCTATATCCGCTTGTATACTGACCTAGATGTTATGTTTTAAATGAAATGCTATCATTACCGTTGTCGTTTGGAATTTAATATGCAAACTTTTAACTTATGAACTTAAATCCTTTCCGTTCGTTATGTGAAACTGAGCAATATTGTTGAAATATGGGTTCCCTAATTGTGTATTCGTATAAAGTTATGTACTTTGTCGTGGTTCATTTATCTCATTTCTTAACCGGTACCGGTAACTATTCTCTGTTGCCGTTCTCAATCCCTTTCACCAATTTTTTTTTTTTTTTTTTTTTTTCACACTTTTCTATCTTATTCACTTTTCCTTAATTACAAGATTTTTTCAACCATTCGTTCTCTCTCCCTCTCCCTGCCTTTATTTATTACTTTTCTTGAGTCTTTTCAATTTCATTTCCATTTTGAAAACAAGAAAATATTGAGTAAGAAATAAGTTACAAAACCTTAAACGGAATGCCTTAGAAATCCATTTCCACATAACTGTCACATCGAACATTGAACTGAATGGGTTAACAGTGGTAGTCGGTCTCTTCTGGATATTGGATACTATGTATGATAGTATTCGTACATCACACTACTGCTGTAGGATTGGTTGATGGAGCAGACCTCGCCGTAGGAAAAAGAATTCATTCTATTTCGTTGTCCTACCATTTTTTATCCTGTCAGCTTATGTCATAAGAAATGAGTTTTTTTTTGCATTTTTTGAAGTCCTTATGTTGATTTGAAGTAGTTTCTTTTTCTTCTTAGTTTCTGAAATTAGTTTCAAAAATTTATTAAAAGAGATGGAGAAAATTTTTATTTAGTCCAGATTTGAGGACGTTATATATCTTTGTATATGGCAGACAGGCAGTCGTTCTTTGTTGGAGATTTGTACTTTTGGTTTTAAATTCACTTTTTTAAAATGTTTTTATCTTATTAGAATTATTGGTATTCAAAAGTGACAAAAATGACTTTTGTTATGGGAATTAGATCTTATTATATTCACAGTAAATGCAGACTATCAACTTTCAATACTCTAGTTGTGTTCATCACTTTGTGAACTGTGTTAGATGGATTATAGTAAAGGACAGAATACGTTCTGTTTCCTCTTTGAAAGTGGGACTTTCGAAAGAAGAAATTGGTGTAATTATATAAGGACTTACCTTTGTTTCTGCTGTTTTATTCCTTTCTTGTCAAAGTCAAAGACTTTCACTGTCTAATAAAGAACGAATTGGTCTGAGATGTTATAATTCACTTTACATTCTGACATCTGTGGGAATTTTTTTGACTAAGCATAGTGATGGGTAGGAAATTCAATAGGGGAACGATCACTACAGGAAGTGGTAACAATATTCTTCTACCCTTCACATTAGTGGCTGTACAACGTGACTTTAGAAGTTTTATAACCAGAAAATTGACCATTTGATTAATTTAATAATGACTATCGTTTTTTAATGATTTCAATCTAATTTTTTATTTTAGTAAACGCAATCTTATTGATTAAACATAACTCGACTTGTTCCAGCTTACTTGCAAGGAGGGAAATGATATATTTCAATAAGTAATCTGTTTATTCAGGTGATGTGCTGCATCAAAATTAATTTTGCGTTGTTTCGGATTTGCTAGAAATTTGAAAGTTGTTACAATTCAAATGCGATAGTCAATGTTGCGTTTTCTCCGGAGTCATATACATCCTGCCGGGGATTTCAGGAACGCCGATATTCATGATTTTTTTGAGTATACCCCTGTTAGTGATTAATCATTTCTTTTAGTCAGCCGCCTTTTATAAAATACCATATTTTTATTAGAAGCCCGATGCTGGTAGGTTTTACGGTTTTAAAACCTTTTTTCTTCCTATTTGACTTTCTTTTTATTCTGTTTGACCCAGCAAGTTTCAGAAACTTTGTGAATTGAAATTTAAAACGAATAATATTTTCCGTTTAAAGGATTTGTTATATGTATATAATTTTCCAATAAGTGAGTAAGATTCGGAACTTTCTTTCAATTTTTGTTTGATAGAAAAAGGAGTGGACAGTACAGTGTTTTAATTACTACATTTTGAAAGGAAACGGAACTACACTTGCAGAGTTTGCGACATGGATTCCCACAATTGGTATCGTCCTTGGCGTACGACTACATACTAGGTCTTATGGCAGTAGGTACCAGTGATGGACAAGTTCGAATGTAAGTTTATTATTCTAGACATCCATTATTTAGGATCTTAAATATTAGGTTACTCGCAGTCATAATCGACTGTAGGGTTATATAAAAAAATCAGGATCAAGTAAAACCTGGTATAGTGGGAGCTGTCACATTGATTTTAACTTCTCATTTCATGCTCATAAGTGTTTCCAATTAGTATATACTGTTTATTAGGTTAAGGTTAAGTTGGTAGTTTCGAACTGCATGATATGTTATTATCTTATTGTAATAAGTAGCATAATTACAGATTTGGAGCAGAAAACGTGGAATGGAGTTCCACGACACCTCGAAATACCCCCATTGCCCATATGTACTTTGCTGCAGGACTGGGCTCCCTTATTGTGCTTTGCTCGGATCAGTCTTTTCATAAATTTCAAGTTGCTGGTGACATAATTGAGCGTACTACCGCTACTACTGAGGACAGGTAGTTACTAATACCATGGTAAACAGAGATTCTTTTCATTTAGTTTTAAAGAAATTTTTTTCAAAAATCACCCTTGAAGAGTTTCAGAAAAACCAAGTCATTCATTTTTGAATGGCACATCTTGCTAATAGCAGGAAATTTCCAATAGTTTTATCATTATACTTTTAGATTGAAACGGATAACATGCTGTGAAATGCATAATGTGCAAGATCCAACGAATGCCCGTCTGTTCATTGGTACTATCACGGGTAATTTATTTGGATTATGCGCTGTTTCGCTCGAGTTCTCTGAAGTATTGCTTTTTGAGGAGACAATTGTGAAAAGGTTGATATTTCTAATTTCGAACAGCAGTGCTCCCTTTTTTAGCTTCAAAATCAAATTTTAAGATTTATGAAACTCGATATTCTTCAATGCACCTTTTAAAACTGTTGTACATTCAGCATTAACCCTTCAAAAGACATTGGAAGATCGGCTAATCAGATTATGGTGAATCCGACTGATGTTAATCAAGTTCTGATTGCATTCGATAACCATATCATTGTCCATTACAATTTACTGAGCAACGAGGTGCTGCATCATTGGATTGTTCAGCAAGCAGTTACTGTATGTCATTTATCTTCGTTACTCTTTGGTTTTGTTATGAGCTTCAAATAGGTAGTTGAACAATGTTACAGTGTTCATGCATCAAATAATTTATCTTGCTTCTGAATCCAAGTCGCTTATCAGTACTATTACTCGACTGGTTAATTTTCTATGCGTGCATGTGCATTTGTTTTACATGATGTTGAAATTGACGAGATCGCTTTATGCACAACGTAATTATATTATTTCGGACACATTTTGGTATGGTTTATTAACATTTTGACTCAGAAGCAAACATAAAGCATAGCTTCAACTCGTTTGTCACCAGTCATTGCGAAATTAATGTGACAAGCTTGTTATTCGTATAACTGTCGACCTGTTCTCACATTTGCGCTCTGCAATTTTTGTACCATTTTTAACTTTTCAAATTTTTTAATTTATGCTGTTTTAGAGTTTAGCGTGGCATGTTGATGGAGAATATTTCATTTGTTCGCATAGTGACGGCTCCTTAGGAACATGGAAAATTCAGTGTATGGAACCTATGGAGCCATCGGTCATACCATTTGGCCCATTTCCATGTACTTCAATCAACAAAGTGCAATGGATCTGTGCATCCAGGTGTAGTATAAATCATGTTTTTGCTTGAAAATATTACCTTTTTTTCAGCTCTAACAAATACATGGACGAATTTTTTTTGATATATTTGTAATACTTTATTGACCGAGCTTAAATTTGAATTTCTTAGTAGACCACCAATGATAAGAATAATGTATTGGGATTTCACGTTTTAATGTATTGCAGCATATATTTATATATCTCAAGGCGTAGAAAATCTGATTTTCCCTCATGTGAAACAAGTGGAAATAACCAATTTAGAAATTTTCAAAATTAAGTTTGTTTTTTTGCAGCCTACAGATAAAACGTGAGATTTTAGATGCCCTCTGAATCTTTGGTACAACTCACAAGCGGCATAAGCTTAAATGTTTGATGATAGAGATTTTTCATAATTTACGGGCTTTCAATGCCTTACCAAATATGTGTTGTTATTTAGCCACTCGTTACCGATTAAGTTATTCACCGGCGGAATGCCGCGTGCTTCCTATGGTGATCGCTACACGTTAACAGCAGTACGAGGAGGTAAAATGGTAGTATTCGACTTTGGCAGCGCAATTGTGGACTTCATTGTTGTGCCTTCACTACAAAATCACAAACGTAAGACATAATATATATTATCCCTATTTTCTTAATATTTAGAGTTCCAAACTTTTCAATACAGTAACAAGCAAAATACACTGTGACTCTTAAGTACTGAAAATCGTTTTTGTGACTAACTTATGGTTATAAACATAATAATAATAGGTTATAACAATAAGTAATGCCATTTGTACTCGCAGATGCGGATTATAAAAATTGCTTGGCGTTGTTGATACTTTGTGAACAAGAACTCGTTTGTATCGATTTGACCGATGGAAGTTGGCCACTTGTTAATTTGCCGTATTTGCAGCCGATTCATTCATCTCAAATTACATGTGTTATACACTACTCCAATATTGAAGAGCATGTATGGAAGGTAAACTAACAAGTTTTTCTCCGTTTCATATTTCGTATATTTTTTATTTCAGAGATGAAAAGTTTATTTATAATAATTACTAGAAATACTCAATCAGTGTTTTAAGCTTGATTTATAGGGATTAATTAAAGCAAGCGAAGTCCAAAATAAATTATCATCTAAATGTAAGTGGCCTATTCATGGTGGTGCTGATGCTCAGACACCTGCTCCTTGTGCTGCAACGAATGCGGAAAAACGACAGCTTTTAATCACAGGGCAAGTTTTCTGTGACAATTGCCGGAGATACCCTTTATCCAGTAAATCTGTAGTGAATATTTAGTAATGAATTTCCTTTGTCTATCAGTAGAATTTGTTTATGTTCGCACTTTCACACAGTTGCATTTGTTCATTTGATTTCTTATTTACGTTTATTGTCATTTAAGTTTTGAAACTTTCGGGTGAGATTATGATGTATTATTGCTCATATATTTTTTGAAGACACGAAGACGGTACTGTGAAGTTCTGGTCGACTGGTTCTATCAGTTTGCATTATTTGCTAAAAATTAATACAGCAAAAGAATTTGAAGGCTTCTTTTCAGTAGATGCTGACAGTGATAGAACAGAATGTGAATCTGGAAGTTAGTTGTTTCCTGTATTTATTTTAAATCTAGGGTTAATCAGTACAAACATATCCTTTTTTTAATGCTACTTTGTTAGGGTATAACGAAAATATAAAGTGCAGAATTTTCAGGTAGTTCAGTTGAAGTTTCCAATAACGAAGCGTCTGATGAAGATTCCAATGAAATTACCGATTGGCCTCCTTTTCGCAAGGTCGTTTTGTTCTGTGTGTTACAGTAGAGATCATTCGACCAAGATATATATTGAGTGCAACGCAATTAATTTTAAGGTTGGAACATACGATCCATTTTGCGATGATCCACGTTTAGCCATACAGAAGGTGTATTTCGATGTGACCAACGGACGGTTGGTAGTAGGTGGTCGTGCCGGTCATGTTATCGTATATGATTTGGATGACGAGTCATCGGTAAGATCTTTAAGTAAATTTTAGTCATATTTAAACTATTATATACGTTGGTTTGCGATGTAAGTGTATGAACACTGTTAAGGTAGCATTGACCGTAATAAAAACAGAATATGAGGTTGCGGAAAAATCGAAGTTACCAACAAATATCAGTCAGCAAGCTTTACCTCCTCGGCAAGCTCCATTGTCATATGCGATTGGATATCAGCCTTTCAAAACTGATCAGAACCGAAGGTATATTATTAAAATTAATTTAAATGTGCTGTTTACTGATTTATTTACATATTATAGACCCAGAAAAAGTTTGGGACGCAGTGTTTTGTGTTTTTAATGGCATTAAGTAAACAATCATCTTTAAATTTGGATGAATTAGCAACTGGAACCAATAAATAATGCGACGGGCTTTGAAAGCGATTTTTATATAATTAATATTTTACTTGAAACTAATTACACTTATCTTTAGCTTACACTTACATAATGTTTTTAGCTATCTTATTCAGTTGCGTCCGTCAGTTGCAATAACAGCAGTAGCATCTCTTCGATCACGCAATCTTTTAGCATTTGGGTGCGAGTATGGCTTTGTGATGTGTGATTTAAAAAGCCGGGAAACTCTTATATCCAGATGTCTTATTACTTTAAAAGGTCTTTTTGTGCAGCAGTAAATTTATTTAAATTATTTTCTCTAGTCTTAAAGATCACAGCCATAGGTCTCTCGAGCTAATATTTCGTCGGACTTTTCAGATAAGAAGGTTTAGGATATAGGAATACACTTATTATTTAATTTCGTCCTTTCATCAAAAGACTGTGACTATAAGATTTTAAGATTATGTTGATTTGTCAGCTTTTACAGAAATCGGTCGTTGACCTCCTATCCTAATGCTCTTTCAATTTGTTCGTTGATTTTTTGTCCTAATGCTCTTTCAATTATATATGCTCACGAAGCTGATATGTTAAGTGTTCAGTTGAAAGTGCCAATGAATTATTCATCAAGAGGTGGAATGCATTACACCTTGCATATAACCGGAATGCTTAAAATCATGTTTATATGATTAATATTACATTCATTGCAGAATTAGGAGACGTAAGTACATTATCAAGGTTTAAAAGTATGAAAAAGTCAATCCGTCAGTCGTTTCGTCGCAAGAAAAAAGTTCCACAGGTGTTCTCTTAAAATGCCTTATAAAGTTTGAGCTGGGGCTTTATAATGGCACCGCATAAATTCCGAAATTTTCTGTGCTGTACTTATGTTTATTCAATCAAATTTTGTCAATTTCATTTTAAATAAGAAAATATCGTCGGTTTAGACTGGAAATAACTGCACTGGAGCTGCATGTTCAACTAATAATGATGACCTCGATGAACTGAGACCTGTCGAACGCCAAATTATTTCACGAAACGAGGCACCTTTCAACGGTTGTTTTTTCCTACATTTTTCATTATTTGAAAAAATAATACAGTATTTACATAATGTGAATGACGTTAGTCAGCGACTCATATATGCTACTTTTTAGTTGGTGATCCTCCTATTTCTGCGGTGCGAGTACTTAGATTCTTCCATACAAGCATTCTTTCCATTACTTCCCGCACTGATAGTCTTTGGATTGGAACAAATGGTGGTATGTTTACTCATAATTTTTTTAATAAGCTTCTTTGTGTTCTTCCATAGGGTTAAAAATAATAGGTAACGTTTTTCATCACTTCCATGCAGATATTATAAAAATATGCACATATAAAAAAAATATGCATTATTCAGGAGTGATATTTGCTTATGCAATATTGGATGATGCACTAAAACCGGAAGATGTTTGTATTCTCGTGAAGGAAGTACATTTGCAACATCGGGCTCCAGTTATTGATTTCACCTGCGCAACTGTTGATGGGTTTCAGCTTATAAAAGTGCGGTGAAAAAATCTTCACACATTAAAACTTTTAGAGTATTTGCTTCGTTTCCATATTTACTTTCGAACTGAGACACTTCAGGGCTTGACAGGAACAGAAAGACTGATCGTTTATACCGAAGAACAAATCAAAACGTTTGCGCTTCCGACAATGAAACCAACCAGATTTCGGTATAAATTTACGGGTGTGGAAGGTTCGCGAATTAGAAAGGCTCAGCTTCTTACATTACGATCAACTGCAAGTACATCACTTAATACCTTCAAAATGTTTTTTTTTTTTTGATCGATTAGAACGTTGATCAGGTACAAAAAAATAAAAAATAAAAATAAATCGAATAAAGTCAATCGTTTTTGTGAATAGTAATGTAATTACGAGAAGTCGTCATTTTTCATTTCGATGAAAACTCTGTTTCTCATTTGTAGTTATTTTTCATCTTATTCGTCAAGCTCCATATTAAATTCCATTTGGCTCCTACATTTGGTTCTTTCAGATCGAAAATTGTATGAAAAATTCATTGTTATCATCACGAACCAAGGCGAATTGTTTTTGTTTTCTGCGCTAACTATTAAGCAATTCTTGAAGATTCACTTTACAAAGGTATTTTTATTTATTGTTTTGAGGTTCCCCTCCAGTAACTTTATTTTCTTCATAAAACAATATCTGTTTCTTGCGTTGGATGTTTTGAAATCAAATAGTTATTTGATCAAGGTTTTTATTAAAATTCAAGTTTCTAAGCTTCAGTACATTTTATACATCGTTTCACGTTTCACTTTGTGAATACATTTTCATTTTGACGGTGGGTCTAAAACATAATGTAGGAGTTATGACGTTTAAAAAATTAGAACTTATTATGGAAGCAAAATAAGTAGAATTCTAATATCTCCATACTGAAGTGGTTGCAAAGATTGTCTGCCTATTGCAGTAGATTTTCAGGCTTCTGACGTTGAGGGAATCGCTTCAGCTGTTTTATCTGAAAACGGTGAAATATTTTTTCTACGTCCAGGGGCCAGTGAATTTCAGCGCGCTTCTGTTGCAGCTATGCAACATAATAATTTAATATCGCCTCTCAAGGACAGTGATTTCCCCAAAGTTTAATTATTAGTGCTCTTTGAAAATTTCGAATTTGTTGCATTGTTTATGTTTATCATTTTCTATTGTTTAGGATCAAAATGTACACTTTTTGTTTTGTTAGCTATGTGCATTTTTACGGTATGAAAATTCAATATTTGGAAACCTTTGGTAACTAAAATCCAATGGTTAAATTTCTGTGCTGATCGTATCCGTTTTTCCTTTTTCTTTGCAAGCTGTTCATGAGAATAGTAGTACATTAATTTATGTGTTTGTAATGTCTCTTCGGTAAAATCTGCCGTTCAGTTTTTTAGATAAAAAAGCAGGGAAGTATGCATGCTTATTTTCGTGTATTTGTTAGTTTCCTATATTTGTAATTTAAAATGTTACTTGTGATTTATCATTTGTATCTCTAACTGTACCGCCTTTTTTGATAACAGGTAAAAATTTTTCAATGATCATATCTGTCTTTATTTTGCATTTTGAAATCGCATGAGATTACTATTTCTTCCCTTCAAGCAGTCGTATTTCTTGCTTAACAATGCTGCACCATGATGTGAACTGCACGACTTTTAAGAACCAGCCACTGAGGATGTTAATCGTGTTTCAGATGGCTTTTAATTATGCTGCTTTTTTCAAAGTTCAGGTTGTTCCGTTTGTTTAAAGAACATAAGAGTTGTGTTAACTGTTTAGTTATAACCAAGTTTGACTCATTCAGTAAACTACCTGGACTTCCAACAATTCGTATGTCCAACAAATTTGTGATTTTATTGCTTTGATCGTGCCAATCAAAAATTATGAAAATTATTGTTAAGGAATATCCAAGTACTGGTAGAAAAATCCTACTTAAGCACTAGCAGATTCCATTCTCGAAGGATTAGGGTAGGGGTAAAGTCCTATTTTTCATTTTGGTGTTCTGAATCTAAAAGTGAAGGTAGGACTGGCTAATATCTTATAGTTGCCGGGGAACTCCGAAAAAAATTCGCTTGATAAGGATGGTGTGGATTTTAACATAACGGGTGGTCTATTATAAGAGGAAGTTTGTGATTTGAAAGTGGTCGCTTTTTTTTTACATAACACCAAATATCCGAACAGTCAGTAATGGAAGACTGACTTCTGATTCGTTCAGGGAAGGGCATCGAAGAAGTTATGCACGGAAAAGTCTCATGTAACTTGAATCTGGTCGTTATTTCTAGTAACTGTAGTTCAGTTCGTAAGGTTTTATATACATAAATAGTTACAGGATGAAAGTTGTGAAATAACAGATGGTGAATAAAAATATAACTGGTAAACTTGTTTGGATAGATATGATACCATTACAAAAATCGTTAAAGCAGCGACAGGTGACAATTCGGTAGCCGAATAACGAGAATTGCTGACACATATCAGAGCCTGCCACGGGTAACGCGATGCATCCTCGGTATATTCCGATCACTCTATTTCCTTGGTTCTCGTAGTTGCCAACTGTAGTCAATGATTTTATCGAGGCAGCTCTTTGTACTATATAAAAAGTAAAAATTTGTTAAGTATTAGTAAAAAGCTAACATTTATCAATACCACCAGAGTAAATCGTTGTTTTCATGCAGCCAAAAAGACCATAAATGCAAGGAACGCTTGCTTTTAGGCAGTCGTCAGAGGCGCCGGACGAACATTCGTAGCATGTTATACCATATGCATAGGTGGAATACAGCAGTGTGATTTGCGTGATCACAGAGCTGTTCATCTGCAACATGAGTAAGTGATTGTTAAGCCTGTTTGAGTAATAAACGCAATAGAATGGGTACGAAAACCGGACGTTGCAGTTTTTCAATTGTTATTTTATTAATCGGTATTTTGCACTGTGAAACGAGTGAGAGCGTGAAACTACGTAATTCTTGTCCACTTCGAATCAGTTACCTTGAGTGCTGAGAATAAAAAAGTTGGTAAGAAGGCTTATTAAAATTTCTAACCCATCTCACAACCATGAAAACGTAGGCATAAGCAAATGAAAACAATATTTAGTTTTATATTAAATATAGGATCGAAACTTAGTTACGAGTATTCTGCTGTTAAATGTCAAATGTAAAGAAATGAAAGCAGAGCTTGACTGGTAATAATACACACTAAAGCCTGAAATGAAAGCTAAGATGGCTGTCAGTGGTGAGACATCAAATAAAATCATTGTAGTGGCAGCGATGGCCAACATTTGCTATTGTACTAACCTATAAATATTGTCATACAATAATACATTTATCCAATGCTTTATTTCGCGTAAACAATTTTTTAATCATAAGCTTTGTTTTGCTCTTTCGAAATTTATATAATAACTATGTAACATAAGTGTCGCCATCCTGAAGTACTCTGATGCACTCGAATTCTTGTTCTTCCTTTATCCTTTTTAAACCTTTAAACATTATCAGTGATTCCAAGTTTTCCGGTAATACCATGACAGTATTTATAAACAAAAAGGGCAAAGAATCGGAGTCTGATCTTGACAAAAAAGTGTACTTGATTTTCTTTCTTCAATTATTACATGTTATAGAAATTATTGTTTCACAAAATGTGATACTTCAGATATTATTTCCCAGTGGTGAATAAACTTCTTCGAGGTGATCATTTCAGCTAGTTGTATTCTCCAGCAAAGGAAGGGAAAGAAAAAAATTTTTGGGCCTGCTGTTGTTTTGTAGTCTTCGTAATGCTGTTCAAATATGATTTTATCTACAAATAGAATCGATCGTAATACATATAGTTTAGTCTACTGTTGTTGGCGAGGATACATGATTATAATAAGATTGATTGTTAAAGTAACCCGTTTTACTTTGCTAACTAGCAACATTATGTTCGATAAAGGTTCGTGATGTGGAGTTCAGTAACACAGTGTATTCTTGCTTGTTGAATATGTTGAGTTTGAATTTTGTTTTACTTAGTTTTTTGTTTATAAATACTTGATTCCTGCTACACATTAATAATTTAAAATCTTGTATTGATATTTCCTTTTGTACTGATATTTTCAAAAAATTTTTGGAATTTTTCACTTTATTCTGGAAACTTCAACCCTCTAAAAAAATGAATTTTGACCGTAGGTTTGAACACTACCTTTTTATGGCTTTATCGAAAAAAATAAATAATATAATTGTTGTTTTGTATGGCTCAGCACAGCTTGGCAATGAAAGGAGGACTATTGTCGGTGGACCTAAAGTTACACATATTGGTGTGTTAATGTGTGAGTGTCCTCCCATACGTACTCGTATTTGGACCTCCTCAAGTCATTTCTTTCATCGATGATCATTTAGGTAGACTCAAAGTGAAGGAAAAAGACCTTGGGATTGAGTGCATCAGTGTCTAAAGAAGGCTTTTAGTAGAAATTGTCCAATAGCAGAGAGAACAGCGAAGACAGTACAAAGGCGAGATAGCAGCATATCGGTCGCTTGTTCCGCTCGGATATGTGACATTTCTCAATGGGGTAGATATACTCAAGGGCAGGGGATAATTCAGAATTCACATTTAACTGTCTTCTGGTCTTCCTTACTTTCCCTATGTTTTGTCGAGGTTATTGCACTGTAGCAAAAGCGGTGCCATTCTAACATACATACATGCATGCAAACATTTTCACAATACTTTATGTCAAGAAGAGTGAGCTTGACTTGTAGTTTCAAAGGTCGCGTTTACAAGGAGTAAATGCAGTGCTCTGCTACTGACACAAATGCAATGTCAACAATTCGCTGCATTGATCTTGTCTGCTATTATTTGTTAGCAACTTATGGTGGGCACACTTCTGCATCACATGGCCTTTTGTGAAGGATGTTTGGTTGACGATCTGCTCTGTACACTCTCTATTGACAACTTTTTCTATATCTTTTCACAAGTAATAAAGCAAAGCCTCAAAATTAATCATCATGTAAAGTGTGCGAAAAGTAGAAAAAAGCTTGAAAATTACGCAATTATCAATAACTGATAACCATAAAAAACACGTATCACGCTATTTCAGTGACAAATGCGAAAATGTTCCGTTAAAATTTCATATAAAAGTCTAGAATATGGAGAAAACAATGAACCTTATAGAAAGGAAAAAAGTGACAAAGTAAAGAAAATCACATAGAATGAAAAGTTCAAAGCCATTCACCATTCTTATTCTTCTCGTGCGGCGATCTTGGCGCTTTTTCATTAATCTGCGTTTGGTGACACTTTTTTGAGATATCAACTTTACAAAAGTTGTTTTGTGAAAATAAGGGAAAGATGTAAAGCATGGACTTTTATAATTCCAAATGCATTCTCATGCAGTTTCGCAATATATCCCAATCAGTTTTTTTCCCACACTAAAATTGATTCTGAGGTCATATGCTACTGTGAAAAATCAAGCTTAAAATAAGTTTATAAGTCCACATTTAGTGACCGGACTGTTTTCAGATATGCATCACTTATCGTTGCAGAATTTATCCTAACGCCAAATATTAAAATATGATCAGTTTCGATCATATGACCCTAAAAATGTTAATTGTTAGTTGTTAGCTTGACTAGAACATTGATAATTGCATGTTTCGAAATATTGAAATTAGAAGCAAAATGAAGGAATTAGAAAGCTATGTATTTGGAATAATTTTCTCATTTGAAAGTTTGAGATTACGAAAGTTCTCATTACTAGAATGTTTATATAACATCACAACTGACAAATTGTTAAAACTCTTTTAGCAGGGAATCGAGATTAGATTTTAGAGCTAATAATGTTTTAGGGACGGTAAGAAATCTTCAAGTTCAGATAAGTAACATTATTGATCAAAATTTTTTCTGGTGTCGTACTGCCACCCAAAATTAATTTTTACTTGAGATCTAAGAAGTCACATGTCGTGGTATCCATTAGTTAACGATAGATTTTGCATAAGAATTATGATAAAATACTATGATTGATAGATGTGGTCATTTAAGATCACACTCTTAATATACAGTAACACCTTCTTACTTCCTTTCCCTTCTTATCACTGAATGAATAAAAATATTTCGTAAACAACTCCAACAAAAATTCTGTTTATATTTGGAGAAAAGTTGTGTTTTAGCTCATTAATTAATATGATCCCATTATTTTTATGAAGAGAAAGATTAGTATTAATGTAAAATATCTGTTGGCTGTTTCAAAATATCTGTCTAAAAATTTGAATGCAGTAATAAAATATCCAGTCTACAACTCTCTCAATAGATTTTAATTATTACAGTTGACGATCTCTTTTTCGACTTGAAAAAATGGCGCTTCTGAATCTGTACAGTTGAATATAATTTCATTTATATTTCCTTCGAAAAAAAAAAAAAAAAAACTGCTTCATTGAATACGAATTTCGTAATAAACATAACATTTACTCTTAATAACACTATTTCCTTAGTATTAATGATGATTTCTAAACAGTTTTTAAGAGTTTTTCATTTTTATTTCATTTGTTTTGCTAACATCATATGCAAGATAAGCTTTAGCTGAAAATGTTTAATTGATTCTTCTCTTCCTGATATGCAAAACAACACTTACTTTTCAAGAACAGAACATTTTGTTCGATTGGCGAATGTTAGAACATGTTCTGCTCTGAAACAAATAAAAAGAAAAAGAAAAAAAAAAGTTCTCAGAAAAAATCCTGATACGTTTTATCTTACCAAGTAAATTTGCACAAGGCATTTTAACAAAAATTTGAATATTATTAGGTACAGCAGTGGAAAAACAGAAAGATAAAAGAATTGTAGTAAGAATGTGTACAGTTAAAATGCATCTCATTTCATTTTATTTCAGGGGTCACTTTAGAAAACGGCAGTATTGCTGGTTTCTTGCCCTGGTTCCGAACTCCAACTAACCAACTGATCCATGAAACTCCCGGTTTTCTGCTGTCCTTCTTGTCCCATCCAAAGATAATCATCGTTGGTCACAAGATGCATGCTCATTCATGGTGACATATAGAAACGCCATACTATACACACTTCACATCGAAGAGATCTGTTGGTCAGATTTGAGCGACGCAGCAATGCCTGACATTTTGGTAGCACAACATAGCACCAGTGAAATTGAATGCATGTTTATTATGTGTTTTGCCAGCAGGAGCGCTGATTGTGGGATCCGGCGAATTGATGTACAAGAGCGACACCTTGCCTGTTGTTCATCTTACTTTGTCGAAAACAAATTAGGCTGCCATGCTGTCGCGGGTGTCAACCAGACCTCCTCCGAGAAGCATCGCATATCTGTTACTTCTGTGAGCACTACCAAACGAATTTGTTTGAGATAGCGTTGCCTACCAGCCATCTTACCATCATTTAAATTAGAAACAAAGCAATGTTAAGTAACACTCACTGATGAAACAAGAAATTGTTGATCAGTGATCAACAGTGGTAAAGCAGAGGAAGTTTCAAAATGCCTTGAATTTATAGGACATAAATTCTACACCGCTAGTCTCAATATTTTTTTAAAATTTTATTTTGGTCCTCATGCTTTCTCCTTTCTTTAGAAAGCAATTTTTTATTCCAAGCAAACACTGGATTTGAATAAAACATGCAGGTATTTTGTTGTCTCGGAGTTTATGGAATTCAATGAAGCAATTGTTTGGTTTGGTAAAGTTTCTTGGTACAGTCAATACCAATAATCGGAAGAACCACCAGCTGGTTTAATAATTTTCATAGCAAATGTTAGATAAACAAATTTCATCGGATTATTAATTCATAGTTATGTGTGACTATTCCTAGATTTGATTAATAGTCGTGAATTGAAGTTTTACAGGAAAATATTCAAAAGAAAATTGGTAATATTTCGAAGGCTTGTCAAGACAGCACAGCGAAATGAATGTCTGTACTGAAAGAGTAATCAGTGCAGGAATACCAACCAACCCCGTTCAAAGTTGTTATGTGAACTTAAGTATTGTTGTTTAAATGATAGCCTTATCTGCTTGAATTGCGAAAAAGATTAAGAATTGTAAGAAAGAATTTGGGAGAAAGCAAAATTTAGTGCAAACACTTACTTAACAATACAAAAATCAAAATTAACAGTCGCTACTTAAAATGCAACTTAAATTATTTTAAAATTGTGTGAAATAAAACAATAATAAAGAAACAAAATATTTGAATTTATTTATGCGCTTTGTTTTCCTTGGAATTCAAGAATTTGTCGATAATTTAATGAAGCATTGCTTCCTTTGAAACAATTGTTATTTAAAAGCAGTAACAGCTGTAATGTGGCCGTCTTAATATTGAATGAAAATGTGTCTGCTTGATAAGATGATAACTAGTCTGTGCAATTCAAGCGGCTTGTGGTATTTTTAGTAATATTTTTGAAATCTATGCAATTCAAGCAGCTTGTTAGAAATAATATCTAACTACATAAATTGACGATTTCTTCACACAAAATTATTTCGAAATGATTTATTTAAATTTTTTTTTCTATTTCTCTATTTTTTTTTCAAAAAGATGACACATTGTATTGCATGATCTTGCAAATATTTGAAGATGCTTCAGTGAAGCTGTCATTTTGCAATATTGTTATGGACTGAACAATAAGTCTGTATAAATGTAGTAACTTCCGCGATGGTTGCCACTCCAGAAGAAAATTTAGTGAATGGAAGAGAAATGGGATGTAGGCTGCTGTGCATGGAAGGATCAGTTGATGCCCGGAGCGATGGTATTTTGGAGGAGGATTCGGTTCACAGAGTGGATCACTGCATACATGCACACATACATTTTAAAAGAAATTTTCGGGTGCTGCTGCTGCTGCTGATGCTGCCGTTCTTTGTAAACTGACAAGTAAGGAGAAGTAGGAAAGGGAAAAAGGAAGAAAGAGTAGCGCAAATATTTCAGTGGCTGTTTAAGGTCAGCTTGTAGGTCGTCGACATTTGCTGTAATGCTCCAAGCAGAGAGCCAGCCAGCATTTAACCGTAATTGTGTGCATAGCCTCTGTCTACCTCTCCAATTTCTAATGACATTATCCTGACTGTATCTGGTGTTGTGGTACTCACTATTATTTCTTCTCCTGAAATATTTTAATGTCGCATGGCTTCTCAGACTTCTTCGTTCCCAACTGAATCAGGTAGTTCAGCTCAGTTATTGCTGTGACGTATGCACTAAGGAAGTTGTATATTGACTGATATGGTGGAATGGGGAGGTGTGCCTTTTCCCTAGCACCGGCTGTCATCAGACTGCTGTTGCTGCTCTCCTCAACATGGTCACTGACCTGCATTACTTAATATTCTTTCTCCTTTTTCTCCTTATTTCTAACCATATTCAAACATTACTGCTAGTAACTGCTTATATTACGATATCTATAAGCTAGCTTCCTTATGCTCTACCGTACTCTTTATATCCAGTGGTTGTCTTGCAGTTGTTTCTTTCCCAATATGCACCTACCTATATTAGCATTATGTTTGATGAAATAGTCGTACATAAAGTTAAAATTTAACTGTTTCCAAAATTTGAGTGGTCTGTTGGCAGTGGTATACTAATGTCGGAATTTTTGGTTATTCATTTCAGGAATTGCCTAAAAATGCTTTTTTGGTACGGCAGCAGCTAAATATTACGCTCCAAGAATACACTGAGGTACTTAATGTAGTGAATATGCATTTTGGAATGACCTTCAGTTACAGCGTTATCGTAATATCGCTGTGATGCTGTTGTAGCCTTTGCTATTGCTACTTCTATTGCTGCTGAAAATCTTTTTCATTTCTACGCCCCAATACTTCCCCGATTTTCCGATCTCATCATACGACCTTGTTTGTATTGTCACTATGCTGCACATTACCTTTTAGAACGTCTCTTATTTCTGACAAATTATGCCAGCTGCAAGCATAAGTTCAAATGCTTCATTTTTTTAATTCATGACTTTAAATCATTTACTTGCTACCCGTATTTTTAGGCCATAAATCCCACTATATATCAAAAATCTTTTTAAACTAAGGTAGTTATCTATTTGAAGTGTTAATGCTTTTCTTAATTAAGTAAGCATCTATAATATTTGTGAAGTTTGTTGATCAACAGCTTCTTCTATTAAGTTGAGCGAATTCAGTAACAAATAATTAAATCAGCAAAAACAGTAAGAGTTACAGCCTAAATGCACGTGTATGGACCCATAGATTTCAAACTGAAATCAGGTATTGTGTTACATAACGTAGATAGTCAGGAATACCAATCCACACATGCATACACACACATACACACAACATATATATGCACACACACATACACACAACATATATATGCACACACACATATATATATATATGTAGAAATACATATCGCACATGGCCCACTTCAAAAGCAAATTTTAATGATGCCACAAATCGGTCGGCCATTATATCTCATGCTAAATCTAACCCACTTTTATAAAACGATGCCAAAATTTCGCTACATCCATGCTACCCTTTCCTTCTCTTCCAATAACACATTTTGTTTACCACTCCCATTTACTTTCCATCATTTCTTTTATCCTTCCAGATAATTCATCTACTTTTCTCATTTTTTTCTATCTTACAACTGAAAGAAATCATTTCAGATCAGAGAATCGGATAAAGAATTTTACAAGTCCAGAATGACCTTGCATATCTCCCACACATTCCCTGCTTTTATACCAAAAACACGACTAAAAGTTAAAGAAAATGATACAAAATAGCTTTGAGACAACATTATACCAATTGGGGTATATCATAGCACCTCTACTTAGAAAATGAAAAATGTGACACAGTCACTCAGATTAAATCTCTTGTTAGCCGACAAACATGGATTGAGTTGAAAAATTAAATCTCATTAAAATTAAATCTCATTAAAATTAAAATTTAGTAGTATATGACATTGGGAGGGAAAAAAGAAAATGAAATGAGTGTGAGAGGGGCAGGAGTATGTTAAGTGAAGTGAGTGATACCTCTATTCTGATCAGCGCATGCTCCATGTGCTTTTTTTTGACTCATCATGCTTTTGAATGCATTTTAGCTACTGCAATATAGTTGCATCATATCTTACTGAAATCCAATACAGTCAACAAAAGCTCGAGAATGATACATTTTGGGATAAAGCTGAGAATAAAGAAGCAATAAAACGACAGTTTTGAGGGCGGTTACTGTAGCTTTTCCTAGACAAGCTTCTAATGTGATGTTTACCTTACCGTAAGCCGACAATAATGCGTAGTGATTTGCAATCTAAGCCAAAAGGAATTAGCACTTGAAGGGAACGAGAGGTGCAGACTTGCCCACAATGACACTCTTGCCCTTTGTTACATCCTATCATCCTCTCTGACAGAGTTTATTCTCTGACAGAGTTTATTCAACCTGGCTGTTGCCTCTCTGCTCTTCATATTTTCAGCTACTCTTTTGCTCTTCAGTTTCTGACACCTCCCGCTCCTTTCCTTATTTTCAGTTCCTGTTATCAAAAACTCTAAGAAACGTCTCTTCCCGCTTCTCTATCTCTTTTTCCCTCTGTACAGATGCTGCACCTTGGACATACACGTTTTTGCTATCCATCGGTGTCGATCTCGGTACGCTGGTGTTGGTATGAGAGGGAGGAGGACACAGGGAAACACACGATGTCTCATTAGAATAGATGATGCCTCCGTGTCCTCCCTTCCTATTCATGTCAGCTTGTCACGAGCTATTTCTTTTCCTTTGTCGTATATTATTGCAATGTATGAGGCATACCATTACCATTATCATTATTATCAACAGCAACATTTAGTAATGAGTCAAATGTCGCTGTATGACTTTCCAAAATGCTTGTCCGTGCATTTTTCTATTCTTTAAATATAAACTGCCTTTTTTACAAAATGAGCCAGGCTAATGAGCAAGTTCCTTAATTGAAGCAGTAGTCATCTTCAAAATATGTAATGCTGAAATTTGGAAGAAAAACTTAGGAATTAAGTAAATTTCGAATGATTTACTGAAACAAAAAACAAAACAGTGATAAAGTTGCATCAAATGAAAACTAGCACATTCTATTTTTCAACCTCTATTTTTTAATCTAAATCATTGTAAAAGCGAAAATCCATTTCTCCTAGAGCTCATCAAACATTAAACTGTTCATATATTTCATCCCAAATCATTACACACTATGGTCGGTAAGTTATACTCTTGGACAATGTTTGATTCCTGTTGATCAAATAATTAGAATTCTCAGTAATTAAATTGAGACAAGACTGAAGTCATTAAAGACACAAATTAAAATTTAATAACAGTGGAATCCAAAAATTTTTAAGTAACCTTGAAGATTTGTTTCAAATTTAGATACTGATGCCGTAAAATAATTTAACCTTTCAAAAATTTGATAGAAGAATTTTTTCAGACAAAAATTTCAGATCAGTTCCTTCCATACTCTTCAGAAAGCCACCAATTAGACGATGTTTTTAGCATCACCGGTATAGGAAATTTCTGGAGTTATTTTAGTGCTTATTAAGGTGTGGAAAATGTAATATAAAAAGAGAGTTGGCATTTATTGATGAAAATACCGGTGCTGCATTGTTTATGTAACTTGGAATGGTTTGATGATGAGCATCTAGCAGATTATTCATGCTAAATATTTGTTTCATGAAACATTTGCATACTGAACAACAGGGCGGAGAAACTAAATGTCACTTATTATGACCACGTAATTACAATGCAATCCCATAGACTGGATAATTCCTTTAAGATCTTAAATATATCAGAATCCTAGATACCTGGTTAATTGTTCAAAGTATGCATTAGCTTTGCTTCTCTCTCAATCCACCTTTGAATTTTATGATTGCTTTGAAAGATGATACTGAAGAAGACAAGCATATATATATAAGCAATATTTCACACAGTACAACATTCATAATTTCCTTTCAGTGTTCCCTACCATTACTTATCGTATTTATTGGTAGCTGAAATATTTGATTGCGAGAACATTCACCAAACACAAGATTCTTAATAACGATAACACGAAAAAATACAGATTACTAGAAGCTTTCACGAAATGAAGACTGAACTTATTTATAAGTTGCCAAACTCACAAACGATTATGTTGTTTATTTTGAGTCGGTCATATGCTTCTGAAGCATTACCCCATTGACTCTACTATTATGTTTCTCTGCACTATTATATTCAAGTATATTTGGATATACTTTATCAGCGACATTTTCAACCGTTACTGAATTTTCAGGCAAGCTCATTTCATGTATCTGATGAGGTAGAAGAGAGAAAGGAGACATTAATTTAATCAGACACCAATAAGGACATCATTTAGTATTTAAACGGACTTCACATATACTGACTGTTACAGTAAGGTAGCTATGTTACTGTTGCTGGTAACTAAGCATAACTCTCGCGACAAAAGTAGCAGCAGCGGTTCACTTTATCGCCCTTGTTCACCGTCGTCCCTGAAAATTGGAGCCTTTATATTGCGCCCCTACTGACATTATCAACTCACTTCCCTTCTCCCTACCCTTACCGCCTGCTACACCCTACTTTGGCTTGCTTATTTGACAGTACGCAGCACACAAATGCGACCAACAGCACCAGAGAAAAGGTTGTTGTTGCTTCATGCTCAACTCCCAACTGCTTTCACCGCTTCCTCTATCATAGAAAATCTTTTATATCTCAACCCATCTAATTATGGATAGATTTGTTGATATGATGTCATTCTTATCAAATTATCTCTTGTGATATGCACTCACTTTTTAATCATTTTTACTGACTTTTTCTGGATAGACAATCCATAACGCTCTTTTTTCTGAATCCAGATATTTGCAGAAAATTAATAGTAAATTCACATCGGTTAAATTACAAGATTATTGAACAAAGAAAATCAGAAATATGTTTCTTGAATTTATATAGTCAGCCCATATAAAAACTGTAAACAACTGAGCCGATAACCCTGATAAAATCCGCTTGCTATAGCGAGGAAGCTTATTGAGGTCAGTTTTCAAGCAAACTTAATAACCGAAAAGATTCAGT
The DNA here is from genome assembly GCF_000002995.4 of Brugia malayi. Classification (NCBI taxonomy): domain Eukaryota; kingdom Metazoa; phylum Nematoda; class Chromadorea; order Rhabditida; family Onchocercidae; genus Brugia; species Brugia malayi. Next base: position 6,072,701 of record NW_025062479.1, read on the forward strand.
AAAATTACTTTATCGAAGTTAATGCTGTTTCTGAGAAGGATGTAATAAGCTTATGAAAACAAGTCCAATTGGTTCAATGAAATCTACTTTTCGCTAGCGGAAATTCCTTGCTTTAAAGACTATTATAATGCTATTTCATTTTTGCAATTTCAACTCAATCGAATTGCTATAGCTATACTTTATTTTGCATCTCGTTGAGAATAATATTACCAACAAACAAAATGTTGTTAGAACTAAATGCAAAATATAAGCTTTGAAACGAATATTAATAATTTCATAATGATAAGTTTAGTAAGTTAACCAAATTTGTCGATAATGAAGTCAGAACTAATAACCGCCTTATCATAAACTTATTGTATTTCCTCACTTCACTAGAATAATAAGTTCGAGGTATAAGCTTATAGTATAATTCTTGTTTATAAAAGCTATCTGGATCAGTAGGGTCTTGGCGCTGCTTGCTGCATCCACAGCATTGTTAACAACATCGCTTCCTCCCTCCAGCTCAAGGTCACAGTTTTTGATGGTATAATGCATAATGATTTGACATGCACACTCACATGCATGTACCTACACGCATATACACACATGCACTCATACATATATATATATATATATATATATATATATATATATATATGCAGAGAAGAAAGTCAAAGATAGACGACAATACGTAACCGCCCAATATCTTATGTTCTGGCATTCGACCGCATGCTTTCGGTCAACCACCGACCTTCACCTAACAACTACTACTACAATTACTACTACTACTACTACTACAACTACCACTATTACTAATAGTGGTCGTAGTAGTAGTACTCGATATTTAGCTTTATGATGCAGTTCTGCAAGCTTGACATGATTTCAGTTCTCCCAACCTTAATTTTTCTTTTCTGAAGAATAAGAGCAAAATTAAGAAATATCTTATTTGTTGAAAAACTATGGTCATTAGGAAAAGGTATTTGCTGTCTTTTACACAGTTCGTTTAGAATGTCAACTGAGTTTTGCTTGTAAGTGATGTTTTTGAACATAGGAAGTCATTTCATATGGAGTTGATTTAATCACATGAAGAAAAGCATGAAGCTTGGATTATTTTATCATAACATTACAGTGAGAGCGACGATGAGGGGTGTCAAAATGTTCTAATACTTGTGCCTTAAAAAATAGTTCTGATAAAAGGACTTCAGGTCTAATTATAAAACTGGCCATAAAATACTTCTTTCGAAAGTCTGATGTGTTGTTCTGTAAGACAAGCATTCGTGTCATTAGTAGACGTCGAGTGCACTGGATACTTGAAGCGATTTTGGAAACTTACGCTAAACAATCTATTTATTTAACTTATCAAAAACAATTTCAATCCTACTGCGACAAGACACTTTGTAAAGCAAAATGTTGTGATGATTTGTGATATTTATTGCTTGGTTTGTTCACGATTGTTCCTTTTTATTTTCCTTTGATTTTTCGTCATGAATCAGAGCATCCAGGTTGGTAGACTTCAATATTAAGTGCTCTTCATGCCCCTCTTTCGTCCGTTACTTTGTAACGAGTTTTATTTGTTTTCTCTAAAATGATGTGTGATTTTTTTGTTGAAAGCCATACAACTTATATCCATTTTCTACACAAGATTGTTTTACCAGAATGTGCTTCTGACTTTCACTTTTTACTTATCCAAATTTAAAGTATCCAAATGTAAGTACACGGAGTTCATTTTAAGATTTTATCCATTTTTTATTTGGGAGGAAGTAATAATGGCATGAATTAGAATACAACAAAAATGTTTCAATTTAACCAGTTTTCGTTTAAGACACATTAGTTTGAAAGTATTTATATCACTCAAGTGAAGACAAAAAAATGTTTCAAATGTGTTACATTATTATTATTGTTCTCTTGACCTTTATGAAATGCAGTTAAATTAGTAAAATTTGCTGTCTTGGAAGTAATATTGATTTTAGAATTTCTGACTGTCACCTAAAATCTATTACCCAAAATGCTAACATAAAGAGATAATTCGAATTGTAGCAAAAATTTGTTGACTTAATACTGAAAGGAATTTTAAGTCATGATTCACTGTGAAGTATAACTAGGTACTATAAATTGCTTTCTTTCCATATCTGTTAGGAAATAACAGCTTGGCATGAAATAAAAGAGCGTTATCATATCTGTAAAGTTTTGTAAGTTAGCTTATCCGACAAAATCATTGTTGTTATTTTTATTACACTATTAAACTCAAGTAAGCCATCGTATCAACAATATGTTGATTGTTTCAGCATTAGTAGTTGCAGCAGTGTTTGGCTCAAATCAACAGAGCAGCATTAGCAGTTCTACTGATTGCTCATTGGCTGCTATTTGATTCGCATCTTTCGTCTACATTCTCACTGATACCAGCTATTTCTCTGTTACTGCTTGTTTCCATCCTTATAGTTCATTTGCTGCAGACGTATTGGTTCAGGCTTAGGCTTACGGTAGCATGTCATCGTACTGATTAGCTTAATCGTTGCACTCCACTTCTAGTACAATTATATCTTTAAATACTTCCTCAGTAATTTATTAAAAGTTCAACTATTCTGCTTAAATTCAAATAGTCCATTTTTCGGATCGAATATTTTGTCTTTTTTTTTTTTCAAGTCAATGACAGAGAGAATAACTGGTGCAAAAAATCAAATTAGAAGTAGTAGCAAGTGAAGTTTGACGTTACAATAGCTTTTTCAAACTATGACAAATTTCTCAAATTAAATTTATTCTTGGTATACAGTCTTCACAATATTATTGTTGTACCTATTCAACTGAAGCTGATTCCATGATTCATATAATACTTTTTTTATTGCAGAAGATGATGGGAAAATTGCTTAAGAATAAGACAATAAAGGAGAAAGTAGGAATCAATGAAAGAGAGACTTATTGATTTCTTACTTTTGCTGATCGCTTATTCTTTCTGTAATGTTAAAAAAGTTACCGATGCTAGAACTTGCTAAAAAATCTTGTCGAAGAATGAAAATTATTCATTATCCATAAGAAGAGGAAAATAATTGAGATTAAAGAAATGACCAATGAGGACAAAATGGAGCTGTTAGTTATAAATATAAAAGTATAGAAAAGCTGAGAAAAGCTTCGCTCTATGAAAAGAACTAACTGAATTTTGTTTCTTTCTTTCTATCCCTCTGTTGTTGCACCTATTTCGGCATGAAAAAGAACGAAAAACTTGTTTCTAGTCGGAAGTGGAAACAATTAGCTGAACAATGCTCACCTATTTCACTTTTGCCGATCATCATCGTCATCATAATCACTACTTTTTAACAGCTTTCACTTCCTCTTTTCCCTTTTGCTCCCTATACTGATAAGTTGCTGATAAGATGCTTATTGTTTTGAAGTTGTTTAGAAGTCAGGGATTCATTATTCATTTTTTTGCTCTACTAATAATTTCTATTGTATTTTTTTATTCAAAGATTGGTAGTGATTCAAAAGCATAATGCTCTACACAACGTTTGAAGCGTTACATAAATACAACCATTTGAATGTACACAACTGTTATCTTGCAGATCGAAATCTATCATTTGAAAGGAGATAAATAAGTGATTCGACAGATATGGAATTAAAATCAACATTAACAGTGAAGAAAGCTGCCAAATATTCGCATTATATTGAAGTGTAGATGATGAAGATGACGACGCCAGAAGTATAGCTTGATAGTTAGGTAGCTGCTGCGTTATAGAGAAGTAGCAGAGATGTTGAACTCGTTTCCTGACAAATAGCATGTGATCGCTCATTAACCACCAAAGTACGCAACACATTCAACATGCGCCCATACACATACACATCAACTGTAAGGTGCTGTGTATTAAAAAACAACAGTTAGTGCAATCCCTGAAGCATAATGCGCACTGCTACCTTTCCTTCTTCACCGCTTCAGTATTAAAAGGATCTTGTGGGTGCAATTACAATTGCAGTTACAGTTAAAGCAACAACTATACCAATGATTACAAGAGTGGTTTCAGCAATTCTTGTTAGCATGACAATGAGCAAAATTGATTTCATAAATATGAGCAGTGGCACAGGAAAAGGTGGAAGTTGAAGTTGAAGTGATCAATCAATCATGAGTAGATACTGCAAAGAGGAAAAAAGCTTCCCGCTTGTCTTGCCCTCCGCCTCGTTTTTCATTTTTGTCTTTCTCCGCTATCGTATCAAGTGCTATACGTCATTAGCATTCTTCTTTCTTATGCTCAATATTCAGTTCAAACTAAGGCACTGCACACTTATTGAATTATATTTTACTGTACTGTCTTACCTTTTGCTTATATCTGGTTAAAAGCTTCCCCAATTTCCTCATGTCATTGCAGAAGGAAAAGTACAAAAAGAGAAAACGTTTTAAATGATTTAAATATTTTCAAATTCAATCTGACTCTCGTTTCATTTCGCTAACTTTACTAGAAACGTCTATTCATCTATTTCACAGAATTATTTTATTAGCCTAATTTCTATATTTTGATTTCTTATATATTTTTTTAATTCGAAATTACTGAGTTCACTTTTCTGCTAGGATAACGTGTCTTTTTAATGTTCATCAACCTATAGGATTATGCGGTAATTTATGATTATTCCAAGACCCCTTACATCAGTTCCAGTTTTTTATTATCCATTTCACTAAAAACTATGACAATATAATGTAAGAAATCAAATGTTTCCAAGCAGTGAAACTAAGAAAACCTAATTGCTACATGAAAAACTCTAAATATCTCACAACTTAGCCATGAAAATAACCAGGCAATAATAACAGACCTGAACTTATTACTTTTTATGTTTATATGTTATACCATCTTTTTTTCTTTTTTTTCTGAATGTTTCTTGCTGGTTTATCTTTTACCCCATTAACAGCGTAGCTAATGTTTCAGATGAATAATATGTCATTATAACTGCTTGTTTTATAATAAGCAAACAAAGTGGTTCCTGAGATCTGAGTAATACCTTTGATGATGTGAAGCAGAAGCATTATTAACCCGGTATGTATTAATGATTATGATTTTACTATACAATATGATATTTATGGAGAGGAGAAAAGTACCGATAAAGGATTTCAAGGGGTTGATGCTAAAATAATAGAGGTAATTCTGAATCCGCTAAGCTATTATTAATCACAAAGTGTTCTCGATCTAAAGAGGACTACCAGGTGTATGCAGTACGATTTTAACTTGTTATTATATTGGCTGAACTCACATCACTTCATACTACTTACAAATTTAGATTTATCCACGAGTTTCTCAGTACCGCCACCAGAAGTCGCGTATGTAGTGTGGGAAAATTTGTACTGTTACTGATTAGGTTAGGTCCTTGTCATTTTTCTTTTCTTTGTTATTCAAATTCTAACTGACAAATTAATCCTAACCGATGATAAACTTGGATCAATTCGATGACGTCATTATTTTATTAAATGCTTCCAATGACACAACTTAAAGAATAAGTACATAAAGTAAATTAGAAGAGTTTCCCTTCAGAAATTTACAATAACTTATGAATTATTCCTTAAAAAATATGTAAGAAAATTGAAAAGAATGGAAGATAATTGTAGCAGTGATAGCAACTTCTTTCTTAATTTTTCTTGCCATTCCTATACTTCCATACTGAGCTACTCTTTTCCAGTGCCTACTTCTTCTTGTTAAAACATGGTAAGAAATTGACATTTTTGAACAATATTAATGATTTTGGGGAATTTGGCAAGTAACTGGTGAAAAACTAGTGTTCTCCTCTTCGGTATATCTAAGCATAGAAAGATACTATTGCTATGAAAGCAGAAAGGAATATGCAAATTAGTAAGTTCATTATTCCTTGCTAGGAAGCAGGATAGAACATTGAATGATGAGTGAACAGATGGATAATAAATACTTTGTACTTTTCGTCTCATCGCACGTATTACTCCATCGCTTTGATATAGTTGTACGTGGATTATTGAACGTTACGCTCAGCTTATACTAAAGTATGGTTCAGCAGTAGTAATACAGCTTAAAGAGAATAGCATTCGATATGCTCTACCGGAATCTATGCTCACATCGATCGTTTTTCTTCCTTAGAGTAAGCTACTGCTTGAATGTCTTTGGTTGTCAGCGGTACCTATTTCTGCCCTTTTCATTTCCTTGTTATTTTTCATTTTCTAATTTGAACTCTTTGATAATAAATTATGAATCATTCTTCAAAAAAGATGATGAGAAAATTGAAAGAATGGAAGACAATTGTAGCAGTAACAGTAGCTTGTTTTATTGATTTGCTCTTTCTTTGAAATGATGGATGAATAGCAATGGACGGGATTAGTACTTTTTTGAAGAATAGTTCTTTTCCATATGGTAGCTTTATACTTTCTTCATTTAGGAATAAGGGAGATGGAAGAATAGGGAAAAGGTTAAGGAAGCCAGTCAAAATGATTTTATGCTTTCATGTCTACTGTCGAAAGAGAGGATAGGAAGAAGCAACAGTCGAGACCTCGGTCGGGTACTGATGCCATCGGAGATTAGCCAAATGAGAAGGGTACAACATACTGTTAGGGATATGAAGTGACATTATTCATGGTAAAGGTCATCAACGTATCCCTTCTCTTTCTCTCCACAAGCATTTCAACCTCAATAATTTGAGATGCTACTACTTCTCTTCAATACATTGTTATAATTCAAATCTACATTATGAGGGTATGACTTGCCACTTCATTTAATTAACAGTTTCCTTACCATTTTGTTCTACTTATAAATGCAATATAATGCGAAAAGCATGATACATGAAATACACCCTGCATCTCATTGCTCATTCTATTCCCTATTTGCCGTTTTTTTACTAGAGAAACAGTTAAAACTATCTTCAGTTGTATTTAATTAATTGCTCCATATTGTTTTAAAATGAACGTCACATCTATAGCTTGCTCTCCGACTTTTATTTTAGCAATGGTCGATGTCGTGCAGCATGCATTGTTTTATTTAGTTTAAGAGTAAATTCAACCCAAATTTTTTCAGATAAGCGAAAATAGATCGTTCGCCGCAAAGATTTTCAAAAAAACCGGAGTTATATTTTTCTCATCGCTAATATAAATTTCCTTCAGCATATCTGAAATCTGTTTATTCCTAAGATTTTCACTGTTTCAATTAAATTTGCTGAAGAAAAGTCAGCAGAATGCCATATCGTTCGGAGTTGAAAAGACCTGATTTGAAAGGTTTAGTTTTTTTTTCAACAGATTCTTTCAAATTTTAACATTTCGAAATGAAATTCACTTGCAGATTGGTAAATGACTACTAGCATCTCTTTTATTTTTGCTACAAATAATCAGAATATATCAAATGTAAGGAGTATAACGCTGATCCAAAGCTTGCAACATTGTTTTTCTAAACATCCACTTCCCAACACTTACAAATTAATATTGTAGTTGATTACATATTTGACAAATTCAGAAATTGTATATGTACATAAAATTGTATATGTATATGTACAAGCAAGAATTTCGAACACAAGTTTGATAAAACATAGAATTTAGACGTGTGACAGGTTTCGGGTGGAATGAATTTTTGTGCATACATTTGAAGTGTGAGATGAAATGTAATAGTAGCGATATGGCATAATTCAAGCACATTGGCATTTTTTGCATGACTGGTGACACCTCATGGAAGGACAAAGCTGGCAGTGTATTATTTAAATGTATTTATACAAAATTAGTAATTATTGTTAATAATTCAAAAAAATTTTAGAGCTAACGAATAATATTCAGAGTTTCCTTTATTTCACATTTTAGCTCATTTTTCCTAATTTCTTCACAACGAACTTTATTGATTAAACACAGTCTAGATTTTCACTCATTTTTAACTCATCAAATTAGTTAACACGAAGATACTTGGTGGCAGTTGACACAAAACTTTATAATACATCATATATCCATAAATAAAATAATGGTGGTATTCGTGATACTTTGATACTACATAATAATGTAAAATGTAATGATCTAAATTTCACTCATACGAAATTGGTTAGTTACATGGTTAGTTTATGTAGTCTATTTAATTTTTAGGACTCCGTTAAATTTAACAAGAAATTGCAAATTTTCAGGTACATTCCCATGTTCAGTTTGTGGTAAAGTATTTTGTCATTCGTCATCATTAAGTCGGCATCGTATGCAAGCTCATTTCAAAAGCTACACTTGTACACAATGCAATCAGGAAATTTCTAGTGAGTTTTATTTTTTGCTTCATTTCAAAGCTTTGATTAGTTTCTGTCATGTTTTTAGTCACGATTTTGAAAGTTTATGTCCGCAGATATATCTATAGGCAATTTGCCTTTCATTTCTTTCCCTTTAATTAAAAATTTACCTTTTTTTTTTTTTTAATTAAAGGGAGAAAAATCATATATGAAGACCGTTTGATATGTTTGATCTAAATCATGCCAAAATTTGACTCACCTATTAACTATAATATTATATCACATTTCACTAATGAAGCATGAATAAATTCAAATTATAGAAACATTTTAAAATTTCTCTTTTTTGGTTGAAAAATGTAGTCAGCTGTTTAGGATCGTTATCAGTATTTCAAACTTCGTATTAAGTATGAGATGAATGGCAGACTGCTGTTAGGCATGTCTGATGAAAATTACTTGTTGGCAGTGTGTCACCCTGTATGCTTCCTTTTACTGCCCTAAATTTGAGCAAAAATGAATGCAGCTTTCTCATAACGCTTAGATGCCAGTGATCACATGGTATCGCTACCAATATGATAATATAAAATGTAAATAGCAACTGTCTGAGAAAATTTGGCTGGAAATGAGGATAGCTCAAAGTATATTGCGTTCCAAATTAGTATTAAGTAGAGATTTGAATCTGTTACTCATTAGTTTACAGACGATGAAGCATAAAATCGATAGAGTAGACTTTCACCTTTTCTTAAATGGATGTTCTGAAAAAGTATATTAATATTCATTCAACTGCTGCTCAATAATGCCTTTAACACCAATCTTGACCAATTATAAAATTTATAAAATTATTCATTTGTTTTTCACTGCTTTTGCCATCTTTTTAAATAACTTGATAAATAAATGAATTTTTCATATAGCATAATATTTAAATTGCTTGTAAGATTTGAAAAAAAATTCATTTAATAAACAGTTTATGACTAATGCCTTCAACGAATTTCTTTAAAAATCTTCCTTTTCTACGAAATGTGATTAAGTGTAAAAATGTACTCACCCTGTTTAAAACTTCATCACTTCCTACAGGAATATACAGAAATATGTTAAAGGGCATAAGATAATTCTTTTGCTAGAAAAATATCAACTTTACTTCGAATCTAAATTGTGCAATAACCAATATATAAATTAGAAATTTTAAATATGGCAAAAGATAGTTACATTCTAAGAAGTGCTGACATTTCTTAAAATCATGGGAACATTAATTATCAATCTTAGAAGGATTTAGAAATTAGTGAGTTAAAAAGAGGGCCGGTAACAGTGTGGTCGATTATACAGTATGGTACGAAGCCAAAAAGTTATAAAAATGGATTGCTGTTGATCGGCGAAGTGCACAAAGCGTACATGACACACTTTTTGCTTAATTGAATTTACATTCTCTTTTCTTCTTAGGTTCCCTGTTGGTTATCCTTTATTCCGAAGAATACGGACAGGTTGTAAAATTACATGAAGAATGGAATGATAAGTGGTTGATGTCCATCTTCGAAGAGAGATGGAGAACTGCTTGGTCGCTTTAAACATCTCTTATCAATTTTATAGGAAACAAAGCACAGTTAAACCAATCGACTGTAAAAAAAAATAATCCAGAACCCAAGAATCTTCAGTTTTAATATCTAATTTTCTTCTCATCTCATTATTTCTATATTTGCATTCAGTTAATTCATATGTGCTTATTTTGTTCACTTCTGTAACTTTTTACGTTTGTTAATTTCGAAATCCTATAAATTTCATATGCGTAAAACGAAACAAAACTTTATATTCATTTGATACGGTTTTGATTTTAATTTTTGCACTCTTAACATTCAAGTTAAAGCATCATTGTGAAATTTCTTAGACAATGAATATATAAATTAAAAAGACAAAATTCTGCATATATTTTTTACTCCTTTCATAGAAAGTAATGTAAAAACTACTCTTTTATTATCATTAACGATAACAGGCTGCTCTGGAAATGAAACGCTCCGGTCGCATATGTTCCGGATACATTCTATTTCACGAATGTTTATGTGTCGGTGCTGTAATTGGGCATATCCTGACAAGACAAGCTTGCATATACATATGCAGAGTATGTTGCGGAATGGTACTCCCGGTGACGTTTCTGTTCTTGCGAGAAGTTCTAATGATGGTCCAGGAATGGCTGGTGGTTGGTTCTTTTTTTAAGTATTAAAAAAATTTTCTAATTACTTCTAGCATACTCATGTATTATCATTTGTTACTACATATTTGTCAGGTCCTCTTCTACATTGAGAGTTACTATTTAAACTTATTTTTTAATAAGGAAATCCGGTGTTCATTTATTGGTTCGCAAATCAAATAAAACAAAATGTCACTTTTATGCTCCAAATTATTGCCACCTCTATCTTTTTACAGTCGTAGGAGAAATGTCACCAAGAGAGCTTGAAGAAAGTCCATCAGTAAGCCCCCAAGATGGATGTGGAAATGAATCACCACGAGGCGAACAAACACATATTAAAAGTTCCTTATTTGGTAATGGTAATGGTTTACTGGACGGATCCATATTTCCAGCGACGCTCAGCAATACCGATAGTTTATTTCGATTTACGGCTAAGGTAAATATCTCCCATTTCTAAAAATCGGTTTCATAATTTCATTAACTCTCTTCACTTTCCAAACTTCATACGGATTGAGGCGGATTTTCATGCGTTTCTTGATGTTGACTCGGATTGTACGCTGAGCAAGCTTTTTTGAAAGATGTTCTAGGTGTCAATTGCCAAATACCATTTAATGTTTGTCAAGTTATCGATTTTTCCGAAATACTGGATGTTTAAAAGTAGTCTTTTGTTATTAATCTAGTCCCTTTCATTAAAATATACTCGCTGTCTTCAACTATTTTTGTAAAAATGTACAGTACCACTGAGTAATTTTTGCAGCCGGATAATTTGCTGACACCAATTAGTACGGATGCCAGTGGTCAGAACAGCTGGTTAACAGCATGGTTGGCAAATAATGCTTTTACTGTGGCGCCTTTTAATTCTACCAATTTGTTGACAGGTCTTTTTTAACAGCAGTTAAAGAACACAGGACAGAATTCACTTTACAATGGTTTATCGTGGATAATGTTTGATATTGCTTTAAGTGTTTCCAGTGATTTAGTTATAGATTTGAGTTGCACTTATTTCGAGAAAAATTAAAATGTAACTTATGATTACTTTGCTCAAATCACACCACTTCAAATAGAGTTTGGATGGTTATTGTTGAAATTTATTTATTTATTTTTCTTCGGAATGTTTAGGCTTATTTTGTGGCTTGACAATCTTTAAATTCTAGTGACAAACAGTGCAGAAGTTATAAATGTACAAAAAGATGGAGCAACAGCAATAAATATAGGTTTAAAAGTGGAGTCGAAGGAGGATGAACAAATTTCAAATAGCATTGATACCAACGCTGTTAAAAGTACCTCTCTTGCATCTCCAAGTAAAACACCAAATTCCACCTCTTCACAGGTACAGTTTTTCTTCTTATTGGTCCATGTTCTACCTGTACTAGATTTGTCATTTTTTTTAAAGAATACTCAAAATATCTGACGGTTATTCGTAGAGCAATCTTACACTTTCAGTACATCATATATAATATACTGAAAGACTTTCTTCTGCGATAATGAAAATTTCGATATTTGTGCTTTGTATGGTAATGATGTTTAAATCGTCTGCAATAGACATTACGAATTAACACGACTACCATTTGTAAACATATATTTCATAAAAACATTTATTGTAAGAACAAATCTACAAATAATAAAAAAGTTAAGCAAGCAAAAAATGATTGGACGAGAAAATAAGAATTGAGGAATGGTGAACCAAGTAAAGAAATCAAAGTGGTAACAAAGAGATAATAGTTCACGAAGTAGATAAGAGAAATAAAATGCTAGTTCAAGGATGTTTATTGAGTTAGCGATTGCAACTACTTTATTTTTACCAGTCTGTGATTGAAGTTTCTGACTGTAGTGAGTGCTATTGACAACATCAAGAGAAGAATGTTATATTTATGCGCTTAAAAGTATATTTTTTGCGAGGTACATGTTCGACTGCAATAATGTAGGCAGAAACAGAAATTCTATTAAATACAAATGTTGAGAAAGAAAGCAGGAAAGTATACAGTCCGTTGCATTGCTCTCTACATCTCCTTCATTTTGTTGAATTTGTTATTTTCCCTTAGTTTGTTGTTTCAGGTTTTCCGGTTTTTCGTTCCAATTCTTTATTTGGGTAGTCATTTCTTATCAAAGTTTCTAATGATTAATTTGTGTCTAATAACTCGAGCCTTATTGATTTTTAGTATTTTTCAAACATGCCTGCTTAATAATTCTGTTCCAAAAAGAAAACATAACAAAAATTAATAGAAGTTTAGCATAAATTAAATAAAACTGGATATTAAATACCATATTTAAAAGTTTAAATTACTTATGAAATTAATGAACTTAGTCAAGAGTACACAATGATCCTGGAAGTACTGTGTACTGTGTAGGTATTTGCATGCTTATGTTTGTTCTACAAAATTTTAGGAATATAAGCGGTCGGTCAATGCGAGTTCACTGGATGATTTACTGGAAAGGAAAGGCTTAAGTGTTACTCGAAATCATCGAAATAAACGGAAAGCTAGCAATCCTCAGCAACTACTGGCTTCAACAGCATTTGTCGGTGCAGATGATGAAGATGATGAAGTGAAATCTCTACACTTTTTTTTTTTTAAACTGCTTTAATAGTAGAAAAACCGTTGAATAAAATCGTGAAACTAAATTCCATAATGTCTGTACATCTCAAACAAAGAGCAATCTTTTTGTTTGCTTCATTTTTTTTGTCTTTTATTTTTTGCAAATGAAGAATTAAAAGTCAAACAGTGTGAAGTTCTCTCGTTTCCCAAACTTGCATGCATGTATGTATTTATTTACTGGAAAACCAAGCTATATTAGTAAAAATCAATTCTTTGAATTTATTCAATTTGGATAGATAAAATGGGTATTTTTGATCAAATGATAGCAATATATCTACAATGTAAATAATCTGTCTATCAGCAAGGGATTTACAGGGATTTGCTGCACTACCACGAAAACAGAACATCATAGATACAAATACCAAAATAAACGATCGTGGTAAATCAGCCAACGGTGACCTTCCTCCTCAAACAACAACAGTGAGCAGAACAACCCCGAATGGTGTCACACTGGTTGATGCTTCTACTAGTCCTATTAAGAGATGTGACTGCACGGTAATATTTTACTTATCTTTGTGGTCTTATTTAATATCAGCCAATGATAGGTGCTTCAAAACGACTGCATTTTTCACTCCGATGATCTAATTCTTTTGTCGCCTTTATTATACTGTTACATGTTGAAATTTTCATACCCTACAATTAAACATGGATTTTTCGTTATCTATGGCATTGATGAATACGAAGTTTTATCTAATATTTTATTAAATCTTGATATCTAATTTATCTGTCTGCCTATATATGAGATAGATAGATATTCACATATTTAGATGGATAAATAGATTCCCTTTATTATATATTTACATCCAAACCTCTCCCAAAATAATTAAATTTTCACATCTTCCACTATATATATATATATAACTTTCTGCGTAACGTTTAGGTGATGAATGAACATTTACAGAAAATTAGTTAAGAATTCAGTGGTTAAGTATGTCACGTACCTCACTTTTTAAATTCACAGCGTTTGGCAATGTTAGGTTAGACATGTCATACCAAAAATGCACGACGAAATTTTTTGTTATGTTTATGTTGTAAATTTATATTTAACAAAAATATTTTTTTCGCTTGGAGGTACTAAAAATCAAATGTGGTGTAACAGAAACGAGAAATCAGTCTCCTGAAACGAAAATTTTGAATTATGGAGGGAAAACTGACCACCTGGATATTCAGCTAACAGGACTGGACACAACACTGCGACAATTTGAACATGAAAAAGAAGAACTCAGACATCAAATTGAAATATTTGAGGAGATTTTAATTGGTTACCAGGTAATCAAAATGCAAATAATGGATCAATGCAGAGTTGGGTCCGGAAAACCACCGACTTTCTATAGTTGCTCTGGAGATGGGCATCAATGTCAGTTAATCAATGTCACTTTGACAGATTCCTTTATTCTATTCGATAAGTTCCAAATTGGAAATGTACACTTTTCTCAAATTTGATGTACAGAAATCAGCCCGCTATAGTGTGGAATTATTTCAGCAAAGCGCACTAGCAGCTTTGGCACTACTACAAAGTGGCGGTCCAGATGCAATCCCAGCGATCAAGAAATTGATGGAAAATTTGCTACAGTGAACAATGGACGAAACTAAAAGTGTCATCAACCAGTATTAGTGCATGTAAATTTTTTGTTTCTTGCAAATATTACTGATCAAATGACGTGACCTCATCGAAGTAAGCAAAGTCAAAAGAAATGACTTGTTTTCCAAAATGTCTGGTTTTCTCTAAAAGACAAACGAGAGGTGGAATCGAAATTAATTGATTAAATTGTCATGGCTTTGCTTCGATAATGTTCTGTGTGATTTAGCAACACTATTGATTCGTTTTAATCACATTCGATTGCAGTGTTGTTATATGCATACGGAATGTTTTTTGATTTTCTAATTTAAGACCAGATCTTGATAGTAACACTTCTATTCTACAGCCTGCCTTTGAAACATTTGACGATTTATGTCTTTATTGTTTAAAATTAGGACTCGTCAGGAAGATCAGCACCATTCATCCTAAATTGTTCTGTCTTATTTATCTGAGCTTCGTTGGAACGACACATTTCATAACCAAAAAATAAATTTCGATCCATTATATTCAAGTTAAGTGTACTGAGATTTTCCCATCTCTTACCCACATTCGCAACAGCAACAAACAAAGAAATCATTATAAATTACCTGAAAAGTTCCGCATGATTTTTGTTACCAATCTAAAATTTTATTGCTGGGAAGATCCACAAATCATACTCTGTTCATTCTTTTAACTTTTCTATATTAAGACATGTCGAAAATTCTCGTCCAGCGTAGTGCAATGAAAACTATCTACAAAGTAGTGCTCAGTAGTAATGATGAGGACACGATAAGACAAAGTAATAATTGTCATGTATATTATAAACCGTATGTGCTGAGAATGCAGAAATTTATTTCAATATGAATACTTGTCCTTGTGATTTTGACGAAAACCCTGCCTTCGTTTTGTCCTGAATTTAAAATTTGATGCTGTTTTGATTTTGATATGTTTACATTCGTGCTAATAAGAAATGTTCAGGTTCATAAGTTATATTGCATTTTTAAGAATATTTTTTAACATTGCAAACTCATTTTCTTTTGTATAACTTTAAAGATATTAATTTCTACTTCTCCATAGCAAGTACATCTTGACACTTCATACTAGACCAAGGAGTAACATGTGTGTTCATATTGGTGACTGATACCACTGCAAATTGAGTTACAAATAAATTGGCGACAGAGACTAGAACTCGACAACATCAATAACCACAACTACATTATTAAGAGTTGGGATAATGCTACTGTAATCACTGTTGTTTCAAGGAAGAAAAAGTATGACAGAAGACAAGCTTCGATGAAGCTTGTCTTCTGTCATACTATACAAGTACTAAAGGAGGGACAGAGCAGCATTTTTGTTGACTTAGTAAAGAGAATGTTTAAGAAAAGCTACTGTCAGCAACTCCACCGGAATGAGAGGATACCATTCTGTAAAACCCAGCACTCCTGTCGACGCGATGCAGCTGTAACAGATATTGCGAGAATTGTCAGCGACGACAAATCAAAGAAAAACAAAAACTGCAGTGATGAGGTGATGGGAAGATATATGACTTAACTTCTGAAAGTGTACACGAAAACAACTCTCTTCTACAGTTAAGCGCGATTGTCAATGCTGGTAAAGATACAAATATTTAAGATAGAGAATGTTTCTATTGAGCATTCCCCTCAAATCTCACTTCATTTTTAAATGATTAACCAAACGATTTCTTCCCAAAAAATTTGTTCATTTAAAACTTGAATGTCTATAACATCCGACCTCGTAAAATGGATGTCTTTATACTCTAAAGGATTCGAAATATGGAGAAGAAATAGGAATAAAAGATTCTGTATATAGGAAAAGTATAAGTCAAAGCAAGTCAATAATTCAACAATGTTGAAGCTAACACCTAGAAAAGAAAGTAGTCGCCGTTGTTTCCACTGGAAAAGGACATGACTGTACAGCATAACAATCAGACCCTATATACCATTCAAATATTAATTCTGTCAGACTATATGACTTGTTCCATTTGCTCCCAGTAATGTCTACAGTGAAAATTTCCAGAGATCTCCCATTCAGAATTATAATTTCCCGAACCGGATTTTATATTTCCTCGACAACAATGAAAAAATAAAATAAAATGAAACGCTTGCTCATGTCTGAACACAATAAGTATTCAAATATTCAGTATAAAAAAAGATGCAATAGAAACTCGTCTACTGTGGAAAAAATAAAACCATACGTCCTGTTACTATAACCCACAGAAATATTAATTTCACAATAAATACACATGCGCTTGCTTGAATTGTTACTAGCTTATGTTTCATAAGTTATACTTCCACTTAATAAACTGAACAGAAACCTTCGGAATACGATGGTAGAAATTTCGATAAAATATTGATATTCGAAAACTGTAATGAATATAGAATTGATTTAGAACTCACCACTCAAAATTATTGCAAAGACTGAAGATTATACCATCGTCCACGCTTCAGTGTATTCAAAAATTTGAGATATCGCCTGTAGCAAAGTGCTATCCCATATAACATTTACTCTCAGCATTTAAAAAAATTTATTTTCCATTAGTGGTGACACTTATTACCTTAGTTATCTGGATCAACGTAATGAATAAATAAAGTTATACATCCCAATCAGGAACAATAATAAAAACTTTAGGATGCAATGAACATCAGACTTGATTCCGTTATTTTTGAATCTCAGTTTGAATCTTCTAGAAGCTGTTGAAGCAAATGCTTATTTTTATAATACAAACCTAGCCGATCGCGCCCATACTCCTGAAATCCTCTGGATGAAATCTGAAGATAAATACGAAGATAATAACACAAGCTTAGTTCTATTTCGCTAAAAACTAGTGAAATTTCATATGTATAATTAAATATGAAAAACGTACAGCGAATCCAAAATCAACAGGAGACACTTCAACTTGCAGCAAACCCCAAACGCCCCAAAAAAAGTGAGACACCGGAATAAATGGTCTCGTTTCCTGCAAAAGTACTGATTAAATGGCATGTATCAAGATGATGGATTAATATCCACAAATTTTAAATTTTGTGAAGACTAAAAGTTCTAAGAAGCTTCAAGTAAAATTTGTAGAAAACACTTACTGCTAAAATTGTCCACTGTTTATCTGACAGTATAAAAGCTTGAAACTTAATCTCGGCAAAACCGTTAGCAGTTACGACAGTGAAATAACCTCAATCATAGCTCTTGCTTTTTTATCGCACTCGGCCATCGAAGAGAATGGCTCAAGTTCATTCAAATAGGAAACAAAAAAATCATATTGCAATTCATCGCTTGGAAACTGGTATTCATCTATCTCGTAAAAAGGAGCTTTGTCAACATCATAGTTGATTGAATATTCCACGAAATGATTTGCGAAATCGAATCCTCTGGAAGATGAGATGAAAAATCATATCATATCATGCATTGATTAATAACATCAAAAAAATGATTGCCGAAAGTGTTTTATTCTGTTAGGTCGTCGCATTACCAAAAAACTTAACAGAAGACCGGTTATAAAATTGTAAGCTTCTTTAATACAAATAATAAATCTATAGGACTGCATACAAACAACGTATCCATTAGCTAATTCAATGAATGAATAATAATAATACACCTATGAATATGATCATGGCATGGTGAGTGTAGGAGTGCTTATTAACCAGATTCACAACCCAAATAGCTACTGCAGATATAAATGTGAAATACAATCTTAAACCTAATCTTTCACTAATCTATATTTCGAATATAAAAGTACAAATTTAACAGTCGAATAAAGAAAAAATCATAGCTTTCAGTAGGGCAAGAATCTGCCCAGCAAAAAGCAAATACTACTGCAGAAAATTTCGCATTAAAGTAATCAACTAATAACATTAAGAACTATCATGTTGCACTGGTTAATGCTTATCTATTAGGAATCTATTAACTATTAGGAAGTGAATACACATATCAATTAAAACCTAGCGCACCGGTGATTGTAACTTGCGTATTCAAAATCAATAATCACAAGACGTGATGCGTTTGTTGCCGACGGAGAATCCCGCTGCGTAATCGATGGAGTAATAATATTACCAGAACTTGATCGTGGAAGTAATATATTACCTATAAAAGTTTGTTCTACTCAAGTTTGCTAATCAAAACTTTTAATTCTTTTGGGAATTTAGGGTTTAATAAACCTTTCATCTTTAACAGTTCAAGTTAGTTAACTCACAAATAAAATCTTCTAACGAACGAATAAACGTGTTTGTTTCGGTAGGGATATCTCAGGGTTATATATTTAGTGATATACAATAAAGTATAACTCATACAGTCACGGTTCTACAAAAAACTGATATTACCTTCCTGAAGATCATTATGGCAAAATGTGACGATGCTTTTACTTTTGCTGACGCATTTCCTGCAAGCTGAATTCATGTTCAACAGCCATTTCTAAATGCCTTGAATCGTTATGATCATTCGAACACAAATTCCTCTGATTACTCACATATATATATATATGAGTAGTTAATAAAGCATACCAAAAAAATTTTACTTCAGAAAGTCAAGCTCGTTAGCAATATCTTCACAAGTGATGATTTGAGGAGCAGAATCTGAATAACAGCTAGGAATCACAAATTCTCGTGCACCACTTGGTGTCTGCATAAGCTGTTTCAGCCATCTAAACATTATATTCTTAAATTACTGTATCAGTCAAGAGAGTATTTAAAAAAAAAAGAAATCGTGCCCACTTAGGGAAAAAATCAAAATGGCATTTTACCTGCTCAGTGCGCCGCACAAGTAATCAGGTTCTTTCCAAATCGGCACTTCCAGCTGATGCACTCGAACCAGTCGCTGTGCTATTTTACAGGACATTTCCGGAAGGGCAAGCTCTTTCCATGAAAGTGGTCGAGACTAAAACATCAAAAAAGAGCACGTGCAAGCTCAAGCAGGAAAATGACACTATTCACTATTAACTATCAACGATCAAAATTTTTTGAGTATTTTTGAGTAAACTATTAACAATCAAAATTTAAATACCGGAATATACTCTTCCAGCCGCCCACCGCTAAATACTCCGTACAGTTTCGGACCGAGGTGGCGTTCTGATAATAAAGTGAAGATAACCGATTCCGATACAAGGTGACTTTCGGTTTCTGGATTAAAATAAATTCGCAAAAGTACTTTGTCCGGTTCGTTTGTGAGTGGTGGACATGCGCCCGGAAGGCGACACAAAAACAGCATATTACTCATACCACCTCTGAAATGTCGTTTAATAATACCAAGATTTCTTTACATTTAATAAGTTAGTTTCTAGCCAAATAAACGGAAAAGTTCAGATCATAAGAATTACTTCAATCGTTCCAATTGAAGTTCTCCAATTCCAACAACCTTCCAAGCGCCACCAAGAAATCGAGCACAAAACATATGCGCGCGTTCCTTTAATTCAAATATAGTATTTGCGTCTGTGTCCGGTTCTAATTCAGATAGAATCTGCTTCATACCTCTAAAAACCAAATGGAAAAAAATGTCAAGAATAATGCACATACAGTATAGAAAGTAGTTCCCAATAATATTGAAATTCTATTCAGAGTAGCAATCTACCCTCAGAATTTTTAACATAAAAAGATAACCTGAAACTATTTTCTGCTGCACTACACATCATCACAGTGAAGAAAATGCTGAACTGCACTTTCCTATCTAAAAAAAAGTTGTGAAACCCGGAAAGCACTTTTGAAAATAACATTATTTTTACAAAATAAAGTGAAGCACTCATTACTATTATTGCAAATATCTCTTCATTACCATTACGAAATATTTCTAATTCTGCAAACACCAAATATCTAGTATCTAAACAAAAAGAGCTTCCATAAAAAATTTAGACATAATAAAGAAAAAGATTTCAATAAAACCTACTTGTTCACCTACATACATGTTGCAAGTTGTACTTCTTCTTCATTGATCACAATACATCAAAAGCACAACTTACAATATCTGCATGTAAGATAAACGAATAAGTTTTAGCGAAATTCATACCTACTTCTTTTAAGGTCCGTAAACCGCGGAAGGGAATCATTCAGTAATACAAAAAAACTAGAATTAAAAAAATACACTATGTTAGGAAAGGTTGGCGGTCTATATCTGCCCCAAATTTGGTTCAGATCTAAATGAAAACCTGCGATCGTTATCAACATCACGATCCAGATAAATTTGGAATCAATTTCAATGCATGATATGAGTATTACTAGGAATATAGTGGGACTAAATTGAGATGGGCAAGGAAGAATTTACTGATGATCCGACTTTAACAGAATCAATCATTATTGCACCAGTACAACTGATGCTATGTATGCAGCCTAACTGATTTTTTAATATGCTGTTAGATGTTAAATATTTGTCATTACTGATTTCTCTCTTTCCATTGTGTTTTTTAACAGAAAAAAGAATGTCAGTTTGTAGATTTTTTGTAGATACTGTAATGAACTTTTTTTTTTAACATTTCACAGAAATCCATTGGATTTGGAAAACTCAATTTTTACTGACCGCTTTACAGGACTCCACAATGAGCTTAAATTGATAAAGCAATAAATCTCACTAAAATGAATTTCAAAAAGCGGCGTTTTAAAGACCCAGTAAAGAAGGTCGATCTGGAAACCGATTAAAATATTAGTATAAAGGTTAAATTCATCTTCATAAATCTCGAGTGTCAATTAAATTAGCTGTAAATACATCCTGGCAACACAAAGTTTTCAATAATTGAAAATTTGTTAAGAAAGTGGCAAAACTACTCGCTGCATGTCTGTCTCTTCGACTCTATCTACTTCCTTTTGTCTTTCTCTCTAAACTACTTAACAATTCCTAAGTCATATGACCCCTGTTATCACATTTCAAAACCTCTCTTCAGGTTCTGGCATAATGTGTTTCCATAAGATGTACCTGCTGAAATCATGTAGTGTGAACAAACGACGTCACAACGAAATAAAGAAATTGGTAAAAAAAGTGAAGTTTCCAATTAAACCTAACAAAGCACCACAGCTAGTTTTTTCAGCTGATTTTTAGTGCTGGACGATGCGATAGTTTTGAGCCAGGAACTGCAACCGGCAAGGAAAAGTAGAGGGAATTATGGATATCAACAACTGCGAAGATCTGGTCTCGCTATCTAACTCATCCAAGAGTACCATCCAGTCAAAAACATATACACCCTTCACATCATCCACTTAGCACTCACCCAAAGCAAATATTGATTGCGATGTACGTGCTATCATAATTGCACACAATTCCTGCCAAGTTAATTCAGTCCACGACGCTCACCAGCCACTCAATTAATAAATAAAAAGATTTGTAGCTTTTGTATGAATTTAGAAGCAAATCAGCGTTGTTGGAATATGCTACGACAAACCTAAGTTTATTTGAACAAACGTATTATATGATGCAATTTTTCATACAGAAATGAAAAAGACGTGGTTATGGGGAGAAATGATACGATGAAGTGATTACAACTAGTGGCATCGCGGCTGAATTATTCTGAAGAATTTACCGTAGGCATAAGATGCTCGTCTACTAGTATTCAAAAAGAAGCGTAGGCGCTGGATGCACACATGCTGGTAATCAATCAATTTATCAGATACAACACAAAAATATAACAATTAATTCTTAGGCTTCTAACAAAATGTTATTTGCTGAATGTCAATTTTGGAATATAAAATCACAAGGCGCTCACCGTAACCTCAAGTTTTACTCCAATCCTCTCACTTGCCAATCTCCTTGATGGGGAAAGTGCCGGGGATGCCATTTTCATTGCGACCCGTTATGGTCGATGTATTGAGCACGGAGCTGATTGCTGAAGCGACTGTCCAGTGATGGATTGGGAGATGTGTTGTAATTGTTGGGGTTGTGGACTCAAACTATATCCTGGAAGAAGGGAGGAGAGGGCGGAATGCTTCTATGTTGTACTCCGCATTGAACTGCCAGCTTTTCATCTGCTGAGTTAATCACAAACACATTTTGTTATTTACGATCCTTTCCCAACAAATATATGAAACCGAAGCAGGGGAGTCAAAAAGTCTTCGAATATTATTTTCTTTTGCATTTTTACTGATATCCTGATATGTTCTGCTCGGTAATCACGTCCTTTTAATAAAAGTGTCGGAAGACAACTGAAAAGTCGGAAAAAAAGTAGAAGAGGAAATGTTATAACAGTAAAAACATATGCACTCTTACGTGTTTTTACATTAGCAAAATGCCAACGTAGGAAAAGCAAGCAGTAGCTGGTACAAAATTTTGCCATCGTGTATAATGCATAATCACTTATACTGCAAAAAGGGTTATTCTCAGTTTAGTCGTGATTTGCACAGTTTGAATGAGTTTATATCCAAAAAATATACTGGTTTAGGGAAAACAATGCAGTGTTTGAAGGTAAATTTCATATGCTGTCGTAATAAACTAATTTATGTTATTAGGTATAAATCCGTGTTTTCATGCTACTGACTCAATGAAATGGAATAGTCAGGACCGTTGGTTGACCATCTTGTTTAGAGTCCTGACTTCCAGGATTATTTATTATTATAGTGTTTCTAAGCTGATAATTGGGAGTTAAATAGTCGCCGTTGACATGTGGAACTCTGGAATGGGACATTTGATTTGGGTTTTCGGGAATTCATGGTTGAAGTTGGTTCCAGTCTATAAGATGAAAACTGATCCAAAGACCTTATTGTATGTTTTAGTATATTGCAGTATAGGCGCGGAGATAATGAAAAGTTTGTATTGCGTCCATGGGCTTTCCCCCAAGCAAAAAAGCTATCTATGAAAAGGTGGGTCTATACAAGTGAAGTAAGTACATAGTGTGACTCCTCTGATTATCTCACTTCCGTTTCTTTCGTTAACCTTACATCCGCATGTATATTATCTATAAAACATTGCAGTGATCTTTGCAATAAATGCAATATTATGCATTATTTATCGTTGTTTAGAAGGTATACACTGGGTTGTGAGGTATGGTCACTTATATTCATTTTTTTTATGTGTTCTTATATTTTTTTCTTTTTTTCAGAAAACATAGGAGCCATTGGTTGTCGAGTGAAAATTATTGCATGGGGAATAATCTGAGAGGAGGTTGGTCTCATTTTTGACTAGATTTCGTTGTTTTCTGAATTTTCTCAAATTAACTGTCTGATTTTCTGAAACGATCTAACACACACATATATTTATATATATATATATATATATATATACATGACTTGAGGCAGTTTAAAGACTGAATTAAAGTAGTAACTTTTTTATGCGTAGAGAGATTCATGAATAGACTCTTCCTATTTCTAAACATTTTCTGTTTTTCTAAGAACACTTTTTTCCAATTTTTTTTTTTCACTTGGAGCTATTTTGGAAAATAATGAGCTGCTTCATGATATCACTGTTGAAAAGCTATTTTTTCCGATAGTTACTTTATGCATGCATCAGTAATCTGTTACATATATGGGCGAAGGCCAGTTACACCAGTAGAAACCGTAAGAATTTTATACAAGTTTAACAACTGTTTTTAACCACATATTTTATTTATTTATTTTTTTCAAGAATATATAAAATTGAAATTTAGACCCATTTAGACCCAATCGTATTAAGCCATTTTTTGTTGCATTTCTAATGTGTTTATTAATTATGCAGGTACAAGGAGTTCTTCAAATATTTTTTTACCACAATATGTTGAGGAAAATAAGATAATTTCATCCTTATTGTCATTTTTATAAGCTAGAAGTTGAAGCAAATTTTCACTGTCGTATTTCTTTCTGAATTTCCCGATTCTTTTTTTCCAAATGGCCGGGTTTAAGACTAAAGTTACTAATTGTTACTAATTGAAAGATAGTTATCAAAGTTGTTAAAAACGTTGCAGTTATAATAGCGAAGTTGGGTGGAAATGGAAGCGAGATTTTCCATTGGTTTGCTTAGTTTCTTTTCTGTCTTGGCAAGAAAACTTATATTCTTAATACTCATACTTTGATGCACTCGAGTCACTACTAACTTTGGTGATGATAAGTAGAGACGTAGATTTTTGTGTCTATCGGTTTTTCAAAAAAAAAAAAACTAAATATATCGTTTTTGAAATTTTATCTAATAACTGCAACTCTTACAATAATCTTTCCCGACTTTCACGAGGATCTATTTTGTAGAAAGAATTTTCAGTGCTTATAGCGCAAATTGGGATACTAACAGCGATTGCAAGACTTTTCGTTGTAGATGTGGCATTTAATGTTGTAAAATTAGTTGGTCGTAGACCCGAGTCGTATTGTTTGTGAAAGTAATGGAGATCCTTCTTACAGACGTCTACTGAAGTTTTAAGCCTTTCTCTCACTGTACAATCCATTATTTCCGTATTCCCTTTATGGTTTTCCTTCAATATCTGTATTTATTTACTTTTTTTTATCATTTTTATCTGTCTGTCGTCAAAAGTAAGCAGGAAATAACATCAGGCTGTTCTAGAAGGTTTTTTTTTTTTTTGCTTGGAAACTGATTTACTTGATTATAGGTAACTGTCGCTAGTAAGCAAAGCTCAAGAAGGTGTGAAGTAGAGACCTTATTCATCATATTAGAAGAAATGTTATTTAAATATTTTTTGCTAACAGTCCTATTCTTTACTGTCGTTCTTATCCACTTTGTCATCGTTATCAGAGAAAGTAGGTCAGGTTGATGCAAGTTGTCAGAGTAGCAGAGGTGGTTGTGGGCGTTTGAGTGAAATAACAGAATGAGGAGTGCGTTCTCCTAGTGAACCACTTTCCTCATTTCGTTTTCTTTGTTGTCTTCATTGTTAGAAGTGTAAATCTCTCTAATAAAAGCTTTTCGTGCTGCTCAAAATGATCTAGAAGCTAATTGAAATGGGTCTCCCTGCTAACGTCGTCTCATTCAGTCCGTTTTTATGCCAGCTTAGCTTCTTTTTACTGAGGCTTATGTTTCTGTTTTTTTTTTTTGTTCTGTTTATGTACCGCTATTTATCTATTGCTGTAGCACTTATTTATTCCTGCATCAGTTGTATCAAACTTTAAGTGTATTGCTTTACTTGCATATGACTTAACATGTAATCAGTAGGTGGTATCACATCGACAGTAACTTTTCTGAAATCTCTTCAGAGGTTTTCCTAATTGTCTTTACAACGATATAGATTGAAGATAGAGTTGTCTCACTGAATGATAAACATTCCAGATTTGTCTGTTCTTTGAACATTCTTTGAATACGCTGATTTTGAAGTAATGTGTTAGCTTTCTATTTTATGGACTTTTCGTATCGTATAAAAATTTGCGGTTGCTAGGAGTTTTGAAAATCCTTATCGTGAAAGTCGATTATGTAATATGGTCATTGTTTTAGGCGTATTCGGAAAAAATAATTTTTATAATTTTGTTCTTGTCTAAATAATTAAGCAAATTCTAATTGCTCATCACTGGATATGTTCTAAGTGATAAGTGGCGAGAATGTTAGCAAACATACCCGTTGTCTTGTTTAAGTCCATTTAATTTAATTTTTTTTTCTTTTTTTTGAGAATTTAAAAAATTTAGGATTGGCGTAGAAATTAATCATTAAGAAACTTTTTTTAAGAACTACGTTGATTCAAGTCTGGCTTGAAGTTGACATATATATAGAACAAAGCATATTAAGCCATTTCCTTCTGAATTATCAGTAGTTATTCATTATAGTTTTATGAAATATATTTAATCTGTACATCTTTTTAAAATAGGGTGTTGCGACATTTCATGGAAAGAATGATGTTAAAACACTAGAAATTCCACTTGCAAAGTGGGAAACGGTTAGAATTGCATTTATTTATCATGGGAAGTAGTTTATTTTCGTGCTTATTTTCATCTCTCTTTGTGCGGGTAATATTTCTGTAAAGTGTTAAATCTCTTGCTACTTTTTTTTCGGAGCACAAATGACTTCTGATGGAGATAGTTTGCTTAAAAATGCATCCAGTGATACGATATCCAGTGCTGGATCATCTGAGATCGTTGTATCAGAATCATTAGACGATACGACTCCAAGTGAATCTAATGAATTTGGAGACTGTGGAACTTTGAAAAGACTCTTTAAAAAGAGTGCTGACATTCGAAATAAATTCAAAGGTGTGTCCTGTTGTACAATTCAGCAATCAGATCTCACATGTGTTTTCACTGTTTCTTCCTTGTTCGCTGGCACTTAACACATTCTGTTGTTGGAAGATCTACGAAACTTAATAGTTTCTACAAATGTATATTGAATTTACGAACTTACGAACTTGTTGGTCTATTATGTTAACTACGTTATTTTTTGTGGAAGATCTTGAGAGAAAGGTATTGTCTTCTTCAGCTTTCTTAAACTCGACATATGTGTGATAAAGGTTTGACTTCAAAATTGTGTTGCTTATAAGTTATTCTACTCTGCAGATTTCGGATGAAATATTTTCTGCGATTTTGGTATTTTCTATATGCAGTTTTATTTAGTGTTAGTATGTGAAATGAATAAAGGGACTGGATTTTTTTTACCAGAATATTCTTATGTATGCGACATATGTATCCTTATATACATTTCTTTCTGTTCCTGTACCAAATTTTTCGCTGTTGGAAAATGTTGCCAATAACCTCAAACATGATTGAGAGAGGTACGATTTGTGTTGTGGAAATAAGAGAAGTTAAGTTTAGGACTATGCTTTGAGGACTAGGTTAATAAGAATGATGTGGAGGATGGGATCGGAGGATTGACTTCCAGTAGCTGTTTTTTTATCCTAAATGCTCTGCCATATAAATACTTAGCGGATTGAGTGATGCTGTTATATTTGCTGTAATTACTCGTTGTGTATCTCATTTTCTGAATAATAAATTTCTTGTGTTATCATTAAAGTCCAAATTGTGAACAATGGTTTTCACACATCCACCATGTTGCTGAAGCTTATTTGCTGTTTGGTATTGTCGCAGGAGATATTTTCATACGCAGAAAAAGGACGTTATTTTTTTTTTTTGTGAGATTGTATATCATAAGATTTGGCTTGATTTGTAATGCTAGTATGCTCTCTAATGCAAGTATTTATCCCATCATGAGACGCAATCCTTGTTATGCAGGGTGACCATCGGTAGCTTTCAGATTATTGGACTATTGAGTTACGACAATTATCACGGCTTAGGAAAATTTTCATGAAATTGGAATTAGTTTCTTGTATTTTATAGCATATTCCAGTCAGAAATTTTGTTTACGAAATTCATATATTCAGTGAGGCGTTAAGCATTTTGAATATCCGTAGAACTAAAATATATTACAAAAAGCTAGGTGTTCGGTATACTGCACTTACATACAAGCAACTGATGTCTACTGTGTACGGGGAAGAGTTAAACTAAATATTTTACTTTCTACTGATTGCTTGAAAACCAATTTTAATTTTTTCTTTTCAGAATCAGTTCCTGATGACGGACTACAAATTGCGAATTACGATGAAAATACGGTGGTAAATCAGGGCACATCGGAATGGCCTCTGCCGCAGCTTACTTTTCACCATGTGCATGGTTCTAACATACAGATTTTACGAGGAGGACGAGTCGCGAGACGAAGGGAATCTTTCTGTAAAGGACTTGCATTCAGCAGTCGGTAAGTTTCCAACTATTCATTCACTAATTTTACGGAAAAACTCATAAGTTTAAGCTATGAACTCTTTACATGGTGTTGATTGTTATTTTCTAAAATTGACATGTTTAGCTCTAATAGAGTGGAAGTAGGAGGACGAAAAAAAGAATAATTTGTTTTCTAAAACACCTTTTTGTGTAAAAAATACCTCTTTTTTATATACAATACGTGGGGGCTTGTTTTCAAATCAAAATAATATCTTTTTTGAGATTTGCAAATTTTGTCATTTTAAAAATATTTCGTATGAAATTTCATATTCATGAGACTTTTTTCTTCATTTTTTTAAAATGTTTCAGCCAGTTTTTGTTCAGGATCAACAGTAATCGAATCTAGAAGTTTTGCAGACCGATACAAATAGATGAGAATGTTTGCATTCGATTTGCCGAAGTGGTTTCAAATTGGTCTGGTGTTTTACGCTTCGGTGTTACAAATGTTGATCCTGAAACTTTCCGCGGTATCGAACTACCGAAGTAAGGATTTTCTATGGTTTTGTTGACACCTTAACTCCATTTTTCAGTGTCTGTTGTCGTTTGCAATGTATAATATTCTAATATTCAATTTTCTAGATTTGCATGTCCGGATTTAACGAGTAAAGAAGGCTATTGGGCAAAAGCATTACCAGAGCGTTACTCTGTCGCCGGTTCAATTTTGCATTTTTATGTGAACGCTGAGGGCGAACTTTATTACGGAATAAATGGTGTTTTAAAAGGACAGTTTCTGAATGGAATCAATGTGTTTTCGCCCTTATGGGTTATTGTTGATATATATGGGAATAGTTCCTCACTTGAATTCATTGGTAAATACTTTTTCCTAGTTGATTGCCGTACAAAGTTTTTTTCAAACCGGTATTCGTAGAAAGTCACTCATTTCCATGATGAACTTGGCCATGATTCAATTAGCTCGGCGAATCAGTGAGCCGTTACGTCTCCGAATATCTAACAGTAAAAGTGGATTTTTCATGATCTCGATTATCTTGATATGTATTTTGATTTAGTTTGAGCGCTGTGTGGATTGTTTATTAATTTTTTGCAGTGTAATGCGAATCACGTTTCGATGTTATATCGATACTTACTCTGTTCGGTTAATTTGCAGATCCGAATGAAGTGAGGTTTCGGTCAGCACGGTCAGCAGTGAGTAGGAATCGTGCAAGCAGTCGACCTCTTTCAGCAACATCAGTTTCACAAACACAAATTGCAACGACGAGCACTACGACGCATCACCGACATCCTAGAAATAGTTCAAATACGCGGCCAGATTTTCCTCCTTTGAAATATCATACAGGTATGATGTGTATCATTTCAAATTAATTTATAAAAGTTTCCCACTTCGTTACCTTAGTATCAAAATAGATTTTTCAGGCGCACAGTTTACACCGTTAACTTTCCATACTGTCCGTGGAAAGCATGTTGCTTTGACTCACGCTTATACTGTTGCTGAAAGACATGCTGGTGAATATGCCTGTGGTTACGTTTTCACATCCAGACCTCTTGCACTAAATGAAAAAATCGTGATTCAGGTTGCGTTTGAAATGTAAAATTTATAATTTTTGTCGTATGTGAACAATACTTTCAGAGTATATGTGAAAAAAAATCTAGTTTGTGAGTGATTTTATGCATATTTTGGGACTCTTTTTCACAATCACACTTTGTTTTTAGGTATTGGATATAGAATCAGCTTATACGGGTAGTATGGCGTTCGGATTGACCTGCTGTGATCCGGTTAATTTGCAAGGGTCGACACTTCCCGTGGATAGTGATGATCTTTTAGAAAGACCGGAATATTGGGTTGGCATAAAAGATGTAGCTGCACAACCTAAAATTAGTGATGAACTATCGTTTTGGATCACCGAAAAAGGTGTTTCTCGTTTTCATCAAGAAATTTTCTCAGAACATTTTGTAGAGTTCTCATTTCATTATGTCATTTTTAAGGTGAGGTTTATTTTGCGAAGAACAACCTCACGCCTCGAGTCATCATTCATGTGGATACGTCTGTGAAGCTGTGGGCATATTTCGATGTTTACGGCACGACTCAGAAAATACGTGTACTAGGTAATTTTGAATCTGATAAAGATACTGGGAAGATTCAATGCGATGTCATCAAGATTTTGTTTGATTTGATAGAAGTTACATATTAATATCATTAACGAGTTATGATCTCAAATAACATGTATAAACATGTATACATGATTGATAGCTAAAGCTTGGTCGTGACGAATACTGAGACCGTCTGCATTACGCCAAAATTCACGCTAAAAATTGCAAGATTTCAAAATAATACAATATAAAGTTATTTGTTTTTGTATAGGAAGTATTAAAATAGTAGCAGCGTATCAAATGGCAGTGCGTTTGCCGCCAGTTCCAGCAATCACAAGAACTTCTCGTAGTTTGCTTGACTTATCTCCTGAAATACGAACGGATGCTGGAAGATCAAGTAGCGAATTGTAAGTTTTATCGTTTTTGTGGATTTTTTCTTATCAGCTATTTCGAATCACCGAAGAAGCACTTGTGGCTTCCGTCGTGGGTTCTGACAGCTCCTTTTAGATGTGCTTTTCCAACAACGAGTGCTCATCTTACGCATGGCAGTCGTGAGAACTGTTCTCCTTTTTTATCCAGACGAACGCAGTCGGAAACTGGTGACAGTTTGAGCGGAGTGTTTTTACGTCTACCATGTTCTTCACGTAATTTTTTTTTTTTTTTTGTGTTCTTTATCAAGCTTTTCAACAGCCAAATATTTTAAATATTGATCAAGGGGAATGGATAAGTTGGTATCAGTATAAATTTATTCCTGTTCAGAAGCAGAAAGGAGAGTACCTACTTCAGCACCTACCGTAGCTATGCCTTCGAGGCCGGTATTCATGAGTGGGGAACATTTCATCGACTTCCTGGAAAATTTAGATAACATTCATGGACTTCATGGTAACGAACCCAACATATCTCATCGATCGCAATTCCCATCACCTCTGGTTCCAGCCAGGTAAAAATTTGATTAATGTAGAACTGTACTTTACATGTCATTTGTAAGTATGTCGAAGTTAACAGTCAGAATTTTATGTGTACATTGAAGATCATCTCCTGTGCGGCTTCTGCCAGGAAGGCCACCTTTACATCCTTCACTACGTCCACCATTATTCGCACAGACGGAAAGCCACCAGCAACGGTACGGTGATGATGAGGGTGAAGTTGGCGATGAATGTAGGATTTGTATGAACTCTAAAGTAAATTTTCTCTTCTGTAGAATGACTGAAAAGAATCTTAAAAACGTATACTAAAGAAAAGTGATTTTACCGTTGCAATGAATGCAGGGACTGGTTTGACATTTATCTGGGTTGAACAATTTCCAGTAATTTGTTTTGCATTTGAATTTGAAGGTTTGGTTAATAAATCAGCAGTTATGTGCTGGAGTCATTCATAATTTATTTGATTTTAGGTAAACTGTGTAATCTACACATGTGGACATATGTCGATGTGTTTCGAATGTGCCACAGAAACATGGCACTTGAATGGAGAATGCCCCATATGTCGTAAAAAGATCGAGGATGTCATCAAAATTTACAAATCATAACTTCGTCTATATCATATGGCTATCTCTTTTCTTAAATTTTTAGCTACTGTTACTTCTCTTCTATTAAATCACTCACCCACTGGATCTTTCTAAAAACTTGTCAGTATCTTTTCTCAGTTTTGTATAAGAACTGGTCGTTTTCTTCTATTTAAACGCCTCCTTGCACAAAATGCAACACGCATCAAGATTTCAGGAACTGAATATGAAGAAATCTAATTTTGTCCACTGTTTCAGAAATAGTTCCTTCTCGCATACTTTATATCCTTCGCTTTTTTTCATTTTCTAAGTTTTCGAAATATAATAAATTTATCTATTAATTTATGTTGAACGGTAGTTTTTCATAATTGATGAATATACTTGTTTTATGGCATCATTTCGTTAACTTTGATTTCATGATGGTAGTCGTTATTCTCAAATTAACCGGTTCATCTTTTGCTAGAACTTTTTGTTGGACTCTTTAATTTTTTGACCACCTGTTTATGAAATGCCAGTTACGTAATAAATCTTCCAACATAATATCTAAGCGAAATGTTACTTGTGATTTGTAAATTTATTTTGTGGTTACTTCTAACATTTTAATATTTTACTGTGCGAGTTATAATGAACTGTGCAGAATGTGCAAGAGTGCTGAGAATTGCCTTTATGATTTCACCGTGTTCTAGATGGTTCTTAATCAGATGTTTAAGTTATCCGGTATGCTGTTCATTTCTTTGTCATGGATTTCTTGAAGTCATAATACAATATTACAGTCAAATCCCGGTATATTCATTCTTTCGTAGACATTGTTTTGGTTTTTATAGATTGTATAATTAAATTTCCTGCCGTGTATATCCATAATTTTTGCGCATCGCTTGTTGCACAAACATAGTTCGTCTTTACTTGCACTATGATTTTAGTTACTTATCGTCATTAATTGGAATTTATAGTTTATTAATGTTATTGTGATGTTCTAAAGCTTAGTGATGTTCCACTGGTATGTTGACACTTGGCTTCATTGTTAAGAAGTTTGAAGTTCACAAGTCAGAATTATTTGTGGATATAATAGATGTGCCTGCTTTATTTACCTTATTTTGATCTGTGTATTATCATTTACTGCGCTGATGGATGTTTGTGGAAGCCCGCCTTCTGGTCTAATTTTTGCATATTTTTTTGGTCTGAATTGTAAATTGTTTCAGACGTTGCTTTCATGCTTGTGCTGGATCTTTCAGTTGAAAGTCTGTCTTTTATTCAACGGCTTTCTACTGGGTTGATAGTTCACTTTCATTTGAGTGTCTATCCTTTGGTGCTAAATTTTCTAATTTGCCTTTAGCTGTTTAAGTTTTCTCACAAGTATGCCTCTTCATGTACTCTAGTGGCCCGTGGCCGTTTTACAGTGACTTTTGCAGTACACGAAATTGTTGGTTCTGCTGTGTCATAACTACTCATCATTACCCCAAACCTACTTCTACCATTACAAAAAAAAAAAAAAAAAAAAAACATTTGGATAATATGTGTTTTGTATAAATGTGAAGTTCCTTCACTTCATGCTTGTTTTAAAATTTCACTGTACCAATAACGCATTGTCATTATCACATTATTTTCCTTCGCTGTCTGGGACGCATCATCCCAGCTGGATAAAAATGTTATTCAAAATGCATTATTATTATCGCGATATAAGAGAAATATTCCTCAATTTCATGAAAACCACATTTTCCTCCAAATTATTCTAATAAACATCCAATGTGCAAGTTGTTTACAGTTTGACGTTTATGATTAAATTTTCATAAATCATTCCGCATCTGGGATTATTGCACATGAGTCTCTTCCTCTCTTTCGTTTGCATTAAATAACGTGATTACCATACGATGATTTTTGAAACCTAACAGATGGCTTATGTTGACTCCCATTTTGACAAGAATACATCTACGTTATGTAAACGCGTCAAATAATTCTCCCGGTTCGGTAATAATCATATTCTTTATTGATGAACTGTTATACTACTATATTGTCAAATTATGTGGAAACAATTTACTCCAAGATCAAGAAATAAAGGAGCTTCTCCTAAAGATGATTATTGACTCTTATCAAATTCCGACACTGCCAAATCTCCTGAACTAGTAAATTCTCTACAAATATTTTAGTGTTACAAGCCGGGATTGTCAGCTATTATAGTCGAAAGTGCACAAACGGCAAAAGAGAAACTAGAATTTCTTAATGAGGTCAAAAGGATGAATCTAACACCATTAGATAAAGTGCTTACAAAGAAGAAAATCGTCAACAGCACGAGGCCAGAAAAAGAATTAGGGCGAGTTAATGCACCTCAAGCTGTACTTTCACACTCTCGAAGTCGCAAAGTGGATGGAATGTATTTGTCGCTACAAATGCGAAGCTATAATGTAGTGAACAAAGAGTATTGTTTTAAGTGATTTTAATCTACTTTGTAACCTTAACACCCATAAAATCCCTCCCAATTTTCTTCCTTGCAAAGCCATTCATTATAGTTCCTTGTTTGGTAGGGCTCGGTTGCGAGGTGTCTAGTTTGCTTGTATCTTTAAAAGATTTATAATTAAGTTACATTTGTGTGTTATGTATCAATTCATTATTGTAATGCTGTATAATATTTAATGTTAATCTGTGGTTTAATTACTCAAGTTTGAGGTTTGAATAATAAACTATTTCAGGAAGTACAGGTAAACAGTACAGATTTGAGAATCTACCAGTATCGAAGACAAAGAAATCAACGATCTGAACTATCAAGAAAGGAAAATGACTTTGTTTCACAAGGAAACAGGGCAGTAAGAAAGATACTAAATTTGTCTTTACACTTCCAGAAAGAAGACAAATGCACATAAATGGTCGAGAACAAAAGATAAACGAAGGTAAAGAAATTTTTATAGCTTTAACCAAGTACAAGAAGGATTCCGACCCAGTAATCTAATCCTAAACCAAAATGAAAAGAAAGAGAGACTTGCTTACCAGCAGAAGTGCATCACTCAACAGTGAATTTGCCTAACTACCGATGTTTAGTGGTAATCTAAAATTATGGAAAGCAGTTTTAAAGTATAATCTCCAAAATATCCCAGACATCCAAAAATTGAATTATTTTATGTCTTGTTTCAAAGACAGGCTCTACCAAACTGTGAAATATCTTACCTGAGAATTACAATGTTATAAGAAAGGTCGTGAAGGAAAAATATGGCAAATCCTTTGTTATAAAAAAACCACTATCAATGAATTGCACTCAGTCAAAAAAAAATGATCGAGAGTGGAGGATAACTACTGAGACAATGGAATGAAATTTGTGACAAAACATGTGGAAATTCAAAACATTGACGTACAGCAATTCTTACTGAGAGTAAATTGCTGGCATGTATATTAGATAATGTTATCAATTGAAGGACGTCAATTGAAGCATGTATTAGATATATCAATAAGGTAAGAAAAATTTTTGATAGAACTAGCACAACGAAATGAAGACATCACTAGAAGGCAAATTCTTCGTATTATGAAGAATCAAACCATAAGATTGAAGTCATACCCACGATATACCACAAAAGAAACCATATGTCTAGGTGTAACGACATCGCCAGCACTTAATGTCTTGAAAGTTATTTGATTTGGGCAATCTGATGTTTCACAGGCAGGAATTGTTGTAAAGGTTCATGGAAGATTGCTGGTAATATTTATGACAGTTATTAGTCAATAAAGAATATTAATAACTCAAAGAAATTGTTTTGAAGTTTGAATGAGAATTGGTAATGAACTCATTATCAATTGAGTTGCAATTTAAGAGAGTTATCAAAATGTCGAAATGAAGATTTTCCGTACAGCGTGAACAAGTAAGTAATGGCATAGAAGCCAAAAGGAGAAGACCTGGATAATGAATTCATATTCTATATTGAGTGATTTACAAAGGCATATTGCAATACTCATTGAATACTCCTTGAACATAGGATTAATTATCAGAATGGAAAAAAAAAATGAAAAAATTTATCAAGAAAAGAAGAAAGAATCATAGTCAGTGACCAAATTCCAGTAATTGTTTGGAGAATTAATGGAATTTAAGCTAAAACATACGCCAATAAGGGAAAAACTTCAGCCTTAATCACAACGGAACAACCCGAATTAAGTGGTTCTGAATCAACTACAAATTCAAAGAAAATTACTAAAGATTATAAAAAGAAAAGAAATGTACACTCAGAAACAAGGGCCATTGGGATAACAAGTCGGACTTATGCTGTCTTGGAGCTGATCTTGCAGCAAACAGTATTGTACCAGAAGAAACATTTATTTTTTTTAAAAAAACATTTATGTTTACAATGCTGTACTGTTATACTGCTGGATCAAACAAGGAGGAAACTAATTCAACATTCATAACTAATTAAGCGACTCGACTAACGTATCAACAAGACAAGGAAGTTTCAAAAAGAAGTCTTAGATTTAGTTGACATTGACCTACAGTTATCCTTTATATCGAAGTAAGTAGCAAATCCATTAAAGTTAGAAGAAATCAAAAGAAAAAACTAGTCATCTTCTCGATTTATGTTTTAAACCAAATTTAGGACTTTTTTTCTTAAATTTAATAATACAATTAAAAAAGCAGAAAGCATCTCTCACCTACTTTTAATTTTTTGGAAATATGAGATGACAGAAGAAATAATGGAATATAAACTCATAATAATGACACTGTTCCATCTTTATCTTCACTTGTATGTTAAGAACTCAATAGTTACGCAGTTTTTCATCACAAAATATTTCGCATCACGAAATACATTTTACGATCCTTGGAGTCAAGTCGTAGATATTGGTAGTGGTGTAAATATATAGTACAAGAGATATGATAATAAGAGAAACGTTCATTACGTAGCAATCAATTAATAAGGTCCAACCCTTATCTAATCCTGCCAGTAGAAATGAATTAATCAAATTTTGGAAAGCGGGAAATAATGTAAATGGTGTTAGATTGTAGAGCATTAATGTTATGCTTTAGGATGATCCAATATATGGTGTATAAACAAGATGTCGTTCTGTCAACCTATGCATATATAGCATAGCACAACAAACAAACGTTTACTGTTGCGATACCTCTGTTCGTGTCCTCCCTTCTTTGATTCATATGTTTACGTTACAGCAGTATCAAGTTTGTTTAAGCTTTTATAATCTCACATTTTAAAGACTGCTAGATTAATGGTAAACTGCTGGTTGAAATTCAAAGTATCTCTTTTCGTTACAGAAGCCGCTTCAATTGTTAGTTTTCACATTTTCACACAATGAGCAGGAAAGAGAATACCCTGAAGCACTTGCGCTTTGGCTTATATCGTACATCAACAAGAACTATTCTTTATGGGTTCAGCTTACTTAGTGCAAATAATTCAGCAAACAGTAATGATGGTGATGCAGTCCTGTTGAACGTTCGCTTTATTCCAAGCACTGAAAATCTCCACTCGGAATTTTGCAAGTCAACTTAATCCGAATTATATGATTTGCTTTCTTGTCATCTACATTCTTCTCATCTTCAGCTACTCGCTGGAGCTAAATTATCAGAAATTGTCTGATTGACTTATAAAAAATTGGAAAAGGATCAGTAAATAATAAAAAAAGAATGTAAAGGACTAGAAACCGTTTTCAGAATTTAAAGAGGCGAATAAGTAACCTATCATTAAGAATAATGACGCATCTTCGGGTTATATTCCCATATTTTTTGCGCGTTTGTTTTAGAGTTCCTAAACTAACTGATGAAGATTTGCCAACAACCATTAATCAAGGAAGTTCAACTAATGTGAGTTAGTTTTTTGGGATTTTTTATTGAAGTTCTTTGCTTGTTCAAATTTAAAAATTCTTTGATCATTGACATCGAGCATTGAAATAAGAAACAATAGTATGTTATTGAACATTTATTTTTGTGAGGATGCGGTATTTTTTTTTTTTTTTTTTTTTTTTTTTTTTTTTTTTTTACAGAAATGTTGCGAATATCGTTCCCAGATTTACTTTAAGACATATCTTAAAAAAATATTGATAATAGGTTAAGAGTTTTCAGCAGCATTCGGTTATCAAAGACAATATACAAATAAAAGACGGTGAAAGCATTCAAGGACAATCTGTTATGATTCAGTCGAATTCTTATAATTTTAACTCACTTCACATTGATATTGATGTTTGTTGGTTAATATCAATAGGAACGATATATTTATAACATGTTATGAAATTCCATGAGAAACAGGCGTTTTGTTCTCTTTTGTACAGTGTGCTTGTCGGTTTTAGATAATTATAAAATAATTTTATGCTTTGTATCTTAATTAATCCTTATAAAGCAAATTTCAATATGCTGTATATTATTCTACAACATGATTATAGTAAGGTAATAGGTACAGAAGATGGAATTCAGGCAAAAATGATCAGACAGAAAGTTGTGCCCTGGAAATTTCAGAATTATTTGCTCGCAGTACGTGCAGCAGTCACTGGTGATGCACTCCATTTGTTATACCTGACCAATGTTTTGAAAGTGTCTGTTAATGCAGCGAATTTGCAAGGAATGACTTTACTTCACTGGGCTACTGCAAATGATCACGTCGATATTGTTCAACTATTATTGAGGTACTTACTGATGCTTAATTTCTTATTTTTTTTGGTTTCAAATTAAAACGTTATTTTATGTCTGTTTAAGAGTGCTGAAGTCTTTGAATTATTCTTAATATGTCTCGATCATAATTTTTATAGTCTTGGCGCCAATTCCCGACTTATTACCAAAAAAGGTCGTTCTGTACTCCACACCGCTACTTATAATGATGCCGCACGTTGCTTAAAACTGTTTCTAAAAATTTTTTTTGAACAAGAAAAGATGGTATGCATTTCACTTTCAATTTATTTATTTTTTTTCTTTGTACCTTTAGGTAGCTTTGGCCTCCAAATTTCCAGAATATGCTACTTAAACACTTGTTTTCAGTTTAGTATGAAGAACAGTTATGGAATGTCATACAAATTTATATTGCAGCGTGACTTTAACGGCGATAATTTATTGCATTTGGCATGCAGACTGCGCAAAAAACGTTGTTTAAAAGTTGGTGGCGCATATTTTGTTTGCAAATTTTTGATGAAAGGTGCCTCATATCATATTCCATTCTTTTTCTT
Source organism: Brugia malayi (assembly GCF_000002995.4). Taxonomy (NCBI): domain Eukaryota; kingdom Metazoa; phylum Nematoda; class Chromadorea; order Rhabditida; family Onchocercidae; genus Brugia; species Brugia malayi. Next base: position 6,111,450 of record NW_025062479.1, read on the forward strand.
CTATCGTTGAAAAATGAGTAAGGTCTCATATTATAGATTATAATAAGTTTCATCATAAAATATTTGGGATGGATACTAGTGGAAGAGATGCTGCAACAGTGCAATCAAGACAATCAAACACCAGTACATGTGGCGTGTCTTTGGAATAGTGTAGAAGCTGCAACTTTGTTACTTACTGATAATCTTAATAAAATCGTTCGCAAAGTCTATAATTCCGTGAAAGGATCTGTCGCTGTAGTTGCTCTTAAAATGGCATCAAAACGAACGCTGTTCTGGCGAATTGAACGGTTAGAAAGCAGAAATGTACTTTTGAGAAATATTTTTTACTGTTATTATGCAGCTGCATGATATTAGCAAAGAGAGGTGTTGTTTGTTTCACTTTAGTTATTGTTTATTTAGAGGCACAGTGCTGCACGAAATGGCGACAATGAAGTGCGGTTTTGCTTGTTTCACTAAAAATTCTTCATCTTTATTGGAATATGATAATAAACTGGCAGCATGTACGATGACTGAAATTTTCGAAAAAAGATGTCCTGAATGTGAAAAAGGTTGAATTTCTTTGTTGACTCATCATGTCGGTTCTTCACCTGTTATATTACAGAAGTACTTGCTCTAATTTATGTCATATAGCTTCTTCAGCGGAGTGTATCAGAAAGAAATCAGATTCCTCGTTTGGTAAACCAAATTATCATTATCACTTGTTTTTGAACATATTATTACGATAATCAGTTGACCTGTAACTCACTTGTTAAATGATTTAGCACGGTTGGAGGTAATTAAGATAATTATGAGGTGCTGTCCTGAGCTTGTCCTCTTGCGAGATGTGTTTGGACAAACAGCGTTGATGTGTTCAGTAATCAGTGATGCAGTTTCACTTACTAAAGCTCTTTTGGTTTATAAAGGTGGAAGAAAGGTCTGTACATATGTTAGTTTGTCGTTTTCTCCCAAATAAATTACCATGTCCCAGCTGACGTTATCTTCATTCGTTTCACGAATTAGTTATTCACAAATTATGAAAATCACGGTAGAAAATCTGTTTGTACATTTTTATTTATAGTAAGAAACAGAGTACTGATATAGTAATTTTTTAAGCAATGGTTAAGTAAGCAATTGAAGTCTGTAGATCCGGATTTTCGCACAGCACTGCATCATGCAGCGGCGGGAGGTAGAGTGCTTCAAGTGGTGCTACTTTTGGAATGTGGTGCGACAGTAAAAGGACAAGACAGTTATGGTGCAACTCCGATGCACTATGCTGCTGTCCGTGGATTCTGTGCTACACTTAAGCTCTTGTATAAAGCTAATAAATATGCTGATGTAAGTTCACAAAATACAAAGCTCAGAAAGGGATTTTTTGTCTAGAAGTCTCAACTTTCAATCGCATTTGCGTTAATCACTAAGTCAACCATTTATGAAAATTTCTTCAGGAAATCCGTACAAATGATGGTCACAGCGCATTTATGTGGGCAGCAAAGCATGGTGTCAGTATCTCGATACATACTATGATCGACGCAAATCCAGTAGTAAATCAGGAGGACTGTGACAGTTATGGTTGCACTGCACTTCATTTAGCTGCAGCAGGCGACCATGTTGAGGTCATCAACACGTTACTCTTGCTTAAATGGAATGCTGAGGTGCGTTCACTTTAGAGCTGATAAGAACTGTGGAAAAGCTTCGGTAATGAAATATTCTTCCGTTATTCTGCATATAGCTATATCATTGCATTACAAACAATGCATGGGTAAGAAATGAAGTTAAAACCGTTGCAGCTAATATTCCACTTGCTATAACCGTTGAAATATCAACCCCACTGGCTTAACAGTGCATCGTATATGCTTTGCAAAACAAAAAAATCGATGTTCGCAATCTATCGCTTCAAACTCCTAGATGTAGATTTACTATAATATACTCAGACTATTACATATTTGCTAGCAATAAGGCTTCATTCAAAAGTTTTAGAAGCGAAACAAACTTGGTGAGACTCCTCTTGCAGTAGCGGCAAAAAATGGTAGTGCAGGAGCTGTACTATGTTTTCTTCACGCTGGTGTTGACTTCTTCAGTCAAGACAAGGTGGATTTTCAAAATTCACGGAAAATTATTATTACGATATAACAGAATTTCTGATTTAGTTCAACAACACAGTTCTTCATATGGCGGCAAATTCAGATAGCAAGAAGGAAACCCTCCATCAGCTTCTTCATTATCTAAAGGATTCATCTTTGTTAAACATGCGAAATAATATGGGCCAAACTCCACTACATTGCGCTACTGAACATAATGCCCTGCAATGCGTACGATATTTGTTAGAAGTACTTTTTTCATTCCTAACAAATTCTCTTTAAGAGAATTCGTTATCTCTCTGATCAATCTTTTTTTGAAAGTTTAATTTGGCAATGACATTCAATTTGAAGTGTGGGGCAGATCCTCTGATAAGGGATAATCGTGGATGGGATCCTCTAATGGTTGCAGTACGACAAGGTTGCTGGTCTACAATCATTTTAATGTTGAAGTCAGTCGTCTTTCTTTCACTGTACTTTCATTCTTAATTGCAGCCTATGATCGTTTCACACGGAAAGAAAACGAAAAAACTTTACAACAAATGAAACTTATTTATCTTATACCTAAGGAAAAGTCGATATCATTTAAAAAATAGAAGTGTTACGTACGCTTTTATTACAGGAATTCATCAAATATCAATTGCTATTCGGCTGCTGACAATCAAACAACGTTATCACTAGCTCTAGAAAGGAAAAACTATATTCTCGCCTCATTTTTAGAAAAAAATGGCGCACTGTTGGCTAGTGAAATACAGGATACGGCTGCACGAATGTACGACTTATTTCTAGCGGATTTTTACGCAGACTCATATCCTTATTTTAATTCGGTTCATCAAAACTATCAACTACCACTTAATGAAAAGCCACACGGTTTGGTTCACTGAGTTGTATTTCAATTTAGTATAATGTATATCCCAGAGTATTAGTAATTCCTGGAATACTAATTCAAAGAGTTTGTGTGAACTAGGTTTTTCGGTGTATTCCGATATATAAAAATTCCATCAAATGAAATTCTCACTCATATAGAAAAATGTTCTCAGAATTCAACGTTGGTATCGCGGCCGAGTCACCTCTCGATGTCACCGACATTCAACACAAACACACACACTTGATGGAATCGCCTTTTCTTCATTATCACAATAACATTCACCTTATAGTTGCAGATATTTGCTTTCATGATATTTCCGGACGGATCTATAATGTTTATCACATTTCCATACTAGTTCTCTACAAACCACGTAATACATTAGCTATCTCCTAGTGAACTAGGCTCATGACGTTTTCATCATTCATTTCTTGTATGATTAGATAGTTTTTACAAAAATTTATGACCTACACCGACGATCAATTACGGTACGAAGGATAGTTAATATAATAAATCAAAATCGCATATTTTTAGCATGGAAAATGAGCACTTATTATATTTGTATATGTTTGTCGCAAAAGCATACATCTCTTTGTTTTGCTATATAATTTTTAAAAATAAAAATACTCACTTTAGAAGGCATGTCTAGTTACTATACATTCATCGCAAAAAATAGAAATGAAATGAAAAATGTTCTCGAATAAAATTAACAGTACTTTATCTGATTCATTATTACTCAACATTTATTATATAAAAATAACATCGAAGCTTTGTAATGTGATTGCTATCAGAGAGTTTCCAACAGCTTGCGGACTTGTTCCCTCGTGTCTTTAGGATCTTTGACGGTATATCCAGTAGTTCTAGGATCAATAAACAGATCATAGTCATTACCTCCCTAAACAAGGAAAATATATGCATAGAAACGTACAATTTATCGCATATTAACTGTACAAACATAACAAAACGATGTGTATCTTATTGAGACGAACATGAAATAATGACAAACCGGTGCAGTTTTATCGCCAAAAAAGTGAATGGTGTGGAAATCATCCAGAAACTGTAAACAATACCTTTTGTCCCAACCATACGGAAATACGTCGATACTGATCTGGCCACCTATGAGATGAATTGTTCAAATGTGCATTGAAAGAAAAAAAATGAAATGAGCCTTGTTTACCTATACGAATATTGAGATTCCATCCTTCCGTGAAATTTTCAAGTTTCCTAACAAATTCTTTACGCACACCATGTTTTTCATCATATACTACAAATTGCAGTCGCTCTTCTTGGGTACAACTTCGGCCTATTGGTGAGAGATTTAACATTCCCTAAATTCAAATTTTCGTATGATTGGTGTGAGGATATGTACTTTCATATGTTAAATACAAATCGATGAAATCCTTCAGGATTTTTGATACTGTCATATACTAAAACATCCACACTTATTGCCAACATAAAACTATCATTCCAGAAATCTTTAACCGCACTGCATAAGATAAAAGACGATGTTACCACATTTTGTGATTGAAATTCCCTTTATTCTATATCTTCTGTCGTGAATCCTTTTTTTCTACTTCCCTTTTCACTTTAGAGGATTCAAAAGTTTAAAAAACGAGTAGACGGAACTTGCATTTCGAAATTCAATAAAATTTCCACGTTTAATAGGCAAATCAATTTTTGAAAATTCTCGTAACGTGAAATTGATGAGTTCTTTCAGTCGCTTTTCACCAAGAAGATGTTTTATTGACTGTAAGTATTTCAATTCCAATTTGCAAAAAGAAAAACGAACAGCAGTCAAATTTCAGTTAAGTAAAGCTCATCTGTGCTAATAAAAGCAACCAATTATAAAAACGGAAGTATGGAATCATCGTTTAAAACTTGAAAAAGTGTAACCAATTTCTGAAAAATAAATTAAACAAAGCAAGAAAATTAAGATGTCTGTAGTATGAGAATATGACAAAATAAAAAAACCTGCACGGGAAATGTAGTCCCTCTACTGACACTTACAAGCCCATTTTCGCTGAACACATAATCAAAACGGTTCAGAACTATAACAAATTCTGTGGAGTCAGTTGACGCAGAAATAATGAAAGCGGCCATGTTAAACCAAAGCACAATGGTGAAAATACATCAAAATACTACCGAGCCCATTTAATCAGGCTGTACGAAAACATTCTGTATGAATTAACATTATCAATAGACGCCGAACTTTTTACTTGTACATAACAAATATTTACCATCCTCCAGGCTTTCTCCCAACTGCTCGACTACTTTTGGTAGATCAGAACCGCTCACTACTGCTAAAGGTACTGCTTTGTGCACTTCCATCATGAAATTGCTCATTTCTTGATCCAACTTCTGGAGAACGGCACAAAAAAAAAATCAGTACACCCTCAATGGCCAAGAAATATGTAAAATATACAGAGCAAACAACTGTAACAACTTTGGCGTCCGGACATGCATAAAACATGCAAATCCATAGTATCTTCATTCATAATGTTCATAACTCATAATGTAACATACCTGACGTGGTAATGTTAGAGTACCATCAACATCAAAAAGAAGAATTGTGGTTCCTTTCGATTCATTCATTCTAAAAAAGTTAGGTGAACCGAAATACACTTCCAGTGCAGTGCATGTCCAAAGCGACAGATGAATATCTGTAGATGCAGTAATGCTTCTCAGCACCACCACTGCTTAAATAGCACAAATATGGAAATACTTGCGCTTGAGAGCAAAAACTCAATGTCTCTGCCTGCATCATAAAATAAACCGTTAGCAAAATTTACTCCTTTAAAAAAAAAGAGTTGTTAAAATTAAAGTTACAGGGTAGAACAAAGAATTGTGCTAAAATGAATAAAGAAACGGATCAATCATAAAAAATGACTATTACTAATACAATTCAGTCAAAAACTGCTAACCGAGGTATAGTTCTAATATTATTTCATTAACAGGAATTAATCTACAATTACACCAACGTAAACTTAACCAAACGAACAATGCAGTATATCAAAAGAGTTCACGTAATCAGTTCCAGGACACCACAACACATCTGTAAGTACTAAAATTAACGAAGCACCAGGTAGAAACTTACATATTCAAACTGGAACAATATAGGAATCTGACTGAACGACAAGAAAATAATGTTTCCTATCTGTTTGCTTAAGAAAACCTAAAACTCGAATTTTGTGCCGCTAAGAAGTGGATTTTATTGCTACCATAATGCAGCACATAGAAATCACAAACGACAACGGGACAGTGCACAACAAATGGGGTTATCTTTTTGAGAATTCTGAAAATATTTGTTTGTTTTTTTCGCCGATCACATGTCTACCAAGACAATGAGACAACAACTATACCCTTTAAAAATCATTTTTTATATAAGTTTTGTGTACATGAGTAAAGAGATGAACATATGGGCTTGTTCCAAATAAATGTTCGTAAACGAACGAAAAAACATAAAGATTTTATTAGAAGCTATTACTGCATGAGGTCTGAAAGTAATTTTTTCATTGAGATTCTCGAATAAGAGTCGAACTGTAATATACACCTAGTAATTTCAAAGTTCTAGATCAGTACTTCACGATTACTATACGACAGCACTTCCAACGAATAGTAATAAATAAATTAAGAAAATAAAACGCATATCCAAAGATCGATGACTTCTCAAGTAATCATAAATAATGAAAGCTGACAAACCCTATGCTGCAGTATGACCATACATAATCCTACTCTTATTCTATTTACCTGTAATGTTTTTAAAGTGTACTTGCATAATACCGTCACAAACATCACTGCAATCAGTGTAATCTGCGCCCTTTATTTTTGCCATAGTTGCATTCATAAACTGCTCTGCATTCTGGTATTGCATATCATCAGCCAGACCGGAATCACTGGAAGTGCAGACCAGGATGGAATTATCTTTATCCACTGATGTGTTAGAGCGAACTGTTTTATCGCAAAAAAGTGAAAGCACATCACCACGCATGGTTTCTGAGACTTGAAGTGTTCTTTTTTTCTCGAACCACTCGTCTAATTTGATTAAAAGATTAAGGAGTTCCACGTCGATCAAACCCATTGCATTCTAAATTTGATTATTTAGATTTAAGAATTGAAAGTGTAAAATCTAAAACAACGTTTCACACAGACCTGAACCCAATTATGGTGCTGAAGACAGTTTTTCCGTGGGCAATGACAAAAGCCTTCTTGAAGGAGGGCTTGCATGTCGTCAAACGTTTTGATAACAGGTCGAAATTTGTTTTTGTTCCATGCAAAAGGATAACCACACACCTAAATATGGTTTCATTTATGAACAATAAGTACTAGTTCCAGAGACAATCAAACAATAGAATTGAAGAAAAAAAAAAAAACCATTTGATAACCATTTGATGTTCCATGGGTTGTCGATAAAACCATCACAAAAAATGTAACTTAAGTAGATTCATTTCTCACAAGAAAATTTCATCAATGAAGTGGTAGCAGTTTTAGCATGCCAAAGACAATAATTGTGAATGGATAGAAAGGATTGATTTCTAGAACAAAGAATGTATTTCTTCACGTCAGTATCATTATACCTTTGTAGCATTCTCTGTAGACTTGTAATGTTCACTACACAACACACGAAGACGTTTGCAAAACGTATTATTGGCCTTGTTAAATTGCTCGCAGAAAATATTATACGGATTGACTTGCGACTAAAAGAAACTTGAAATTAAGGGAACACGTAATAACGATTACACCAGCTTTGGAAGCATGATAGACAAAGATTATTGCATATTGTAAAGAACCTTCAAACAAAATTCACGCACACAGCAAATGTGTGTAGTATTTATTGAAAATTACTCACAGTACCTCAACTCCTAATTTTATTTAATATTGAAAAAACGAACTTTATTCGGAGTGCCATAGCAACTCTGTTTTTCATTACGCACGAAGCAACGCTCCATATGTTTTACAATGAGTTTGGCTGGAAATTCCAAAGCGCATACAGAACAATGTAGCACCTTAACAAGTACATCTTGTCAACTATAATAAATTTCCTCTGAAAGAATTCAAACCAAAACAATGCAGACAATTCCAAAATCAAAAACCAGTTACTTACGAAATCCATGTCCGGTGAATTATTGACAGTTATTTCGCTCACAGATTCGATCTTTTCAGTAACCTAGATAAGATTTGAACAACAACCCGTTAGAAGATTTAAAAAAAAAAAGTGGAATGAACTTTATCTGCGACACAACACAAAAAAACTTCAAATAAGTTCTCATAAACAAATTGCATGATCATAATTTACTCTTTACAGAAGATTAAACGTTCGGTCTACATTTTAAGTGTAAGGGCAGTTTATATAACTATATTATCTTCAAATGCAATATAATACAAAACACACCGAAATCCATTTTTGCAATTCGTCCTGAAAATCTGCGAATATGCGCACTTTATTCTGCAAAGAAAACAATGAAACCCATGATATCGCAGACTGAGAAGCAGACAATTTAAACAGTAAAGCAAACGAAACTTCTTACTTCTTTTCTACCACTAACATGTCTGTTTTTTTCTGAAAGACTTCACCGACTCAAAAACCACGTACAAGCAGATAAATTTACAAGCTGTGACTGAGAAGGGAAACTTTCAAGTGAAAAGTAAATCCAAATAAAAGCAATCAATATCGTGAGAAAAATATTTCCAGAAGTAGAAGAAAAGTTACAAGTAATCTAGAATCCAGAAAGCATTATTTCATAGAATCTCTTTGAGATATAAACCAATCAACGACCTTAACAGCAACATCCAACAAAAGGAAAATGCTAGGATGACCGCACTTAATCTGTTAGAAAGACCACTGCATTAATAAGTCCCTGAAGTTCCGACGGTTTCCTAGTCGATATTTAAGTTGTTGTGAAAAACTGAGCAAATCACGCTGTTGTCATGATATTTAGCTTAAGAAGTTTGAAATCTTTGGTATAAGAAATTTCGCCAAAGGCTTTAATTCAAATGCATGAGAGAAATACTAATCGCTCGAAATAATATAACCCAATATATAGTAAGGATATCATAATCAAAAATTTGAGATATAAGATGCAGAAGTGGAAATATGCGAGTAAAACATGATTACTGCGTGTCATTTATTACAGTAATAAATTTATCAAAAATTTATTTCAGTCAAAGAAAACTAAATATTTACTGATTCGCCGAGAAAAAAACACTGAAACGGGAAATTATAACTTTCCATTCCTTAACCTATCTGAAACTGCCCCTTTCGTACCTCAGAAAAAAAAAAAAAATGAAACTATATCAAATAGAAGTGAGATGATGTATGAAGGTTACATACTGCCATTAGGACCATCTAAAACTATTGGTTATAACTTCCCCGAACCAGCGATACAAAAACCAGCCGAGGTAACTTCCAGTAAATTTGAAGTTATTTCAATTACTCAAAGCGATATAATACCGTGAAAAATTGAATCTGCTCTTCCGCTGTATCTCGTAAATGCTGTGAATGTTCCATAGAATATGACATATTATCCCAAAATGAATGAACACGGTTCGGCAAGATGACACGTAAACGATCCTGGAAATAACTCGGCAATTTTGAAATAAGGACTTCGGCAGAAACTAAGCAGTATTTATCATAAGTGGTTTAACAAATATTTTAAACAACTTAAAATCATCCAGCGAACAATTAATTCCTTTCAATAGCGTTAAGACTATTGAAAGTAGTCAACGACATTGCTAACTAAAATTAGAGTAACGTACACGTGCCAAATTCATTCCGCATTCTTCGCAACAGAATTTCGACTGTGCACGTGTGGAATTCGTGCAGTTGGGTCCCTCACAATGCTTTAATTTTTCCTACAAAGATTACTCACCTGAGAATTATTAAGTTGTCAACATAATAAATTTAAATATCTGTAAAAATAAACATAGTACTGATTACAGTTAATAACAATGCTGCTTAAGACTATTAACTAATGTGATTACTGGAATTTAACAATTATTGAATAATAATTGGAAATTATATATATAAAAGATGCTTTACAATTGTTAAAGACGCCCCTGAAAAGACATATGTGTATTAGACTTCAAACCTTATTCGGATTATGGCGATGTGAGCGGCGATTATAAATGGCCGATGCAATTTTTTGGCGCTGCTCTGTAAGACACAATAAATTAAGCAAAATATATCTAAAGAGCTCCTTTTTCATTTCATTGTCAGACGAAAAATATCTCCCATAACCGGTACTAACTCATCCAACACTCAACGTAATCAATTTTCATGATTACCAAGAGAATACTTACTTGCATAAGTTCATTTTTCAATGCAAAATTTTCTGCTGAAACAGTGATACAAAATAAAATGCAGTGAAATAAGAACTGAAACATTTACCAGCGTAAATGAAAATAAAAGCTGACTGCTTGAGAATAACAATAATAATAAGAATGACTTGTCTCCATACCTGTTGTAAATGAAAAATCGCTGGTTTTTAACTTCTTTGTTCTTCCCCCTGCTGCATTTGTTTGACGCTTCTAAAAACATTAAATAAATTATTGTCCCGTCATTCTGTGTATAATACTACTGTATGATGCGACAGGTATAAGAAAACAAAATTATCTTCATTTTAATGCTGAAGGTCTGAAATAAATTTACGGTACAAAACTGCCTAAAAAATTTTGGATTATAAAACCTGATTAGACCATATCAATGATGATTATGAGCAAATATGTAGTTCCTCATATAATAAAAATTAGGACGTTGGTCAAGAATGCGAAGAAATAGACGTAACAAAGGTATAACACCTCACATGGCATACATATATTAAACATCAAATTGCATTTAGACATCGAAAAGTTCTTTCAGTGTTATTTCTCTGTATTTTGTTTGCTTCTTTTACAGAAGCTTATAATAAACAAATAAGATACAAAGCATTTGCCACCTACCAAAAGTTAGTAATAACCTGATATGCTGCGGTTTTCTTTTTTTTTGTTACTTTTCTTTGAGCTTTTTTGGCAACACTTGCGGCCGAGCCAAAACGTGTCGAACCAGCTTCTCGTTTAAAAGTTCCCATGTTATCATCATCGTCATCATCTGTTGTGCTAAAAACTATAAAACTATTGCTAAGTTCAACGAGAAATAAGACAGTAAGCAATTTATAATGAAGTAACATAACAACTCACTAAGGATACTTCATTCGTTCTTTCTTGCCTTTGGCTAGGAATGAGTGCATGTTGGAATGAATTGCTGAAAGTAAAACTTTGTCTTAATTCATCGCTAAATTTAACAGTGAAGGTATTCTTCAAATATTCAATATTACAGTCTTTAACATAACTCTACTCCCTGTCGTTCTTTAAAAGATTAATTTACGTAAATGATTGAAAATGCATTGGACTACGGTAATAAGGTTACTGAAATTCGGATAGAATCAATAATGGAAACATATTTTCAAGCTCTTACGAATGATTTGACAGCGATTTGTCCAGTAAAAAAAAAAAAAAAAAAAAAAAAAAAAAAAAAAAACAAAATCCTTCCGTTTTATTTCAACAAAATTAAAAACAAAATCACTTTCTCTGCCAGAAACTTTAAACTGTTGCTGTTTTTTCTTGTATTTATTCCACCATTCTGACTGCAAACAAATGCGCTTTAAGCATGGTTCTACAGAAGTAATACAGTTTGCACATTTACTACAATCTGTCGATCGAAAGCAGTTAATGCAGTTGTTGCAACCTTCACCACGCTTTTCTTCTGCAAGAGTTCCACATAATCAGTATCAATACAGTCCACAAATTTAGAAATAATGCATGTAAAATTTCTTATGCTGATGATGAGCAGTTACGTTATCTTCACAGTGAAAAAATCGATCTACATGACTGGTAACAATCAGACCATGGTCATCTTTTGAAGAACGTCTCAATCTGCTTTGAATTTTAATATTGTTTCTAGATCCCTTTGATTTGTATTGCTTCTCACAATGAATGCTCTTTTCTCGTTCCCTCTTCTGGAAAATAAATGAAAAAAACTAAGGATATTTAAAAAGAATGATCTCGTATTTAAAAAAAAACACCACTGCTCATTTCAAAAAAAAAAAAAAAAAATGTGAGCTCATTTGCAAGCTACTGAAAAAACTCACTGCAACGCGGTACATGATTTTTAAACTGCTGTCTTTGCTAATACAAGGAGGGCACGCATACGTTTCGATACGATTTGCTTGGGTTCGAGTAACCTTAAACATAAATATAAAACGATAACTTGGACGGATGTGCTAAGTCATGGAAATTGTTAACACTGTACGGTAGAAAGGACTGCTAAATAACTTTGGCATAAATATGAATTGATTTACCAGTTATACGTTAATATCCAGTGAATTATTTCTTAATTTATATAAACTATCATGCATTATGAGAATAATGCAACTATATTAAGAAAAAAAATGCAAGTATTTCCTATTTACAAACTGCATCCATCCTTTTCTGTACAGGGCGGATTTTTTGCAATTAAGTGGAGACTTGGAGGCATTACTTGCAAACAAGCTCCGTGGTACCAGACACCGCAATGATCACAGCATATCATGAATGACGACTCATCACTACTTCCACACAAACAATGTGTTTGCTGCCCAGCTTTGATTTTTTCTGCAACAATCGACATTACACATAGCAGTATTCTAGTTTGAAATTAGAACTTAGTATAGAATTATTAGTATAAGCAATGAACATAAAGTACTGATCCACCTTCCGAGAAAAGATACAACGCTAGCAATTCAAACCTATATGAGCAATATATATACTAAATCTAAATATCCTCCAATTCCGCTTCTCAACTACAAATACTTCCCACTCATGCAGTGGGTGAGTCCTTACAAATCCATATCCAGCATAACGCGTCTTCAAACAGTAAGTGAATGACAGACACGACAATATGTAAGCTTTGTGGTTCGACATGGTTCTTAACAAGAAAAAAAAAAACACATTTATCTGCAAAAGTTATGCCACTGTTTTGATATAACTCTTGACTAGAAAGTACCTTCTTCTTCGGTATTTACCGTTCCTTCCAGATTTTGTTGACCCTGTGCACAAATATCCATATCCTTCGCTACTGCTATAAAATAAATCGCTTTACCAATAAACCGTAAACCACAACTTGAAATATGACCATTACGTTATTTAAAGATAAATAGAATAAATAGTGGTACTGTTTTGACTTAATTAGCAAGGAACTCAACATACAGAAAAACACAAGACATGCGCAAGAAACTATCTCAAGACTAACACAAAACAACAAGAAAGTTGCATATCCCACATTGACTACATCATAGCCTATTCTAAACAGCCATTGTTGAGATGTGGATCTGAGTTATTCAGGGTCCATTCTTCAACAATGATTACCCAACTGGTTTCTTTTTCTTAGCTTGAAGAAATTAAGATCAAGCCTAACAGCGTGAAACTCGAGTCCGAACTTAATTCCCTGTCTCTTCAGCAGAACTTGTCCTTGGGCTAGATAATTTTAAATACCATAACAGTGAATAGTCTACTAGATTCCACATATATTAATGGAATATGATTGAAAGCTGAGAAACCTCTAGTGAATACAGACAGTTCAGACGATGTAGTTGAAGCATATTTATTGAACATCACTATCACCAAGCAATGAAGATTTCAAAATACGAAAACAACCCGTTAGTTATGCTATGTAGAATGCAGAAACAGATATGTTACGTCGAAAAAACAAAATATAAATTTTTCATTAACTGACTAAAAGAACCAATATCCCAAAACAAAAGTGTACATTTCATGTCATTGGGCTAAAAAACAAGCTAATCATTTGGCTCATGTTCATACAAATACATAGTTAAGCATTTTAAAGCAACCATTAAGCTTACAAGAAATATTCCTATTAATCAACTTCAATCATAAAAAGAGAAATAGACTTTCAAATACCTTTTGTCCCTTCAATTTAATAAGCTTGTTATAAGTAGTTCATCTATGTTATCACTTCAAGACACATATATGTTCAGCAGAAGCAAAGAAATTTCAGATTTCATTGCTTCCGCTTTGAAACCACTGTGGTAGGATAATCTGGGGTAATTTTGAATGGATGCATAACTCTACTGCGGAATTATACTCTACAGATCTAAACATATCCCATAAAGCTGCCACCAAATAACGGAAATGGTGCTAGGACTGCCACATATTGTATCACCGGCAACCAACCACAAAGTAACATAAGGTACAACTGTTAGAAATCAAACATGTTCATAAACGGTCACCCAAAATGGGCAATCTTTTTTAAAATTAATGGAAGCGCTAAACACACGATCCGTTCATCAAGAAGAAACTGAAGACGCTACATAACTGTAATGGAATTGAAACTAACACCGCAAGAGGCAATATTCCACGGCTTATAATTGCAGATATTACATATAGCAGCTATCATGTGAAAAAAAAAAGTACATTAAAAAAAGGAGTTCTTTAATAGATTTTAGTTATGCCTAACATTTGATAAATCTTAGGATATTGCTTGCATCTATGCAGTTGACCACATAATATGATACTACCTTTTGATGACCGCGCTGGGAAGCTTACATAAATAGAACTAGTAAGACTTAATCCAAATTTTAAGATGTTAAATGCGGGACCCATATAAATATAACTTATTCTCACAAACATAAAATAATGTTGTGAATTTAAAACAAGGAAGCAAAATCTACAAAAGTTAAGTCCATGAAATGTAAGTCTTACCATAGCTACAAATAATGCATGAAAGTTGGAATACAAAATTGATCTGAAAACAAATCGCTTCAATACAATGAGTACGAAACAAAACTGTACAATAAATAACTAGCATAAATTTAAAAAAGATGGTTCAATATAGATTTGTAGTAATCATAATGGAATAAAAGAAAACCCAAAGTGGTAGTCTGATTCACCAAAGAAATTCAATTGCTTACAGGAGTATTATCACACTGGAAATAAACATCGACAAGGAGAGAAACCATAACAGTTTCAGTGAGGCCAGCAAAGAATACAATTAGTCGAATATTAAACTGCAGCTTTTAAATAGGAATATTTTAAAATTTTAAATTTTAAAATTTAAATAGGAATATTTTAAAAAATTTTAAATAGGAGGTATGTAACTGCAATGTATTAAACTCTTGCATTTTTTCCATGTTTGCGCTTATATTTTCGCTCCACTGTGTTCATTAACTTTCTCAACTTATCTTTCAGATGGCTGATATTTATTTTACATTTCATGATAACCAAAAAATTCTTAATATGTATATGATAACTGCATTTAAGATTAACCGGAATTCCTGTCATACATCTGGTAGAAAACCTATGCTTCGAGAAGAAATATATTTCAACACTGCAGCTACTTCATCTCTTTTTGCAGCAACAAAAAAGAATTACCAGGTTTTCTCAAACTTTCAGACGAAATATAATTTAACACAAGTGGTATCACCAAATAAATGAAACAAATCTCTAAGAAATATGGAATCTCTCCACAGCACCAACTTACAAATTTTATTATAATTAAAGACCACTGCATCTTAAAAGAAGATCACTGCATGTAGAAACAATACAAAACATATTAAACAAATTTTTTCCTAAACTTATGCTCATGCGATAACTTCAAAAAAGGAAATATCATTAACTGTATTTGGGTATAAGTAAGCAAACTTGTAAGACTTTAAATGACCAAAGACAGGCGGGTTACTTGCCTACTTCCATATATTACGAACAGTTCTCTTTAACGCATTTTAAGTACTGTCTCTAATAGCTAACCAAATAACAACTTCAACTTTGACAATCTTGCCCGACGCATTTCTCAAAGCAATTTTATCACAACATGGTGATGCAACAATGTGATGTGAATTTCCATAATAATCTAAGAGTAGCATAGATCGTATTGATACCTAACCAAAAATCTCATTTTGATATTAACAAATGGGGACCTGGATTGTGCAGTATTGCTTCCTGGTAACTGCAACGGTCCGTGCTTGTGCCTGACCCACCGGATTCTGGATCGGAATCTTCCTCTTCTGCTTTTTCAGCCCTTGCTTCTGCCTCTGGTTCCTCTTTCACTATGCTTGTACAAGCGAACATTTTGCTTTGGGTAGAAGTGGACAACTTACTTGTATCTCCCACTCGATAAATTCCTATGACGGGTTCTACACGTATTGCCGTGGAATGTGATGGTGAGAGTACACTAAGGTTTTCACGCAGAACCTCGACATAACGCTGGTAACGTTCTCTCTGCAAAGAGAATCAGAATATGCTATTGATTAATACCCAAATTAATTTCCCAACACAATCATGAATGAAACGCTAGAAAAAATCAAGTAGTTTCTCTAATCACTGCATTAACTGAATTTTCTAACTGAAACATGTTTTGAACACATTAAATAGTTATCACACGAGGATAATTAAATGAAATAAACAAGTTACTTCTTGGTACAGAAAACGTTCTTTGTAAAAAAAGTCTTGCACAATATGGCCTTTAGCATTCAAAGATGGCGCTGTTCTCATAAGTTCTGCAAGCTTCAATCCCATTTCTTCTTCTTTTTTCTCGTGTACTCTTAGTTGCTCCACCTGTAACCAATTTTAATTGCTTAAATGTCATTTTGAAAATTATTATTAATGCGATCACAAAAGCGTACTATTGCACAAAAATGTAAGTGTACTATTGCAGTATGCACTTATCTTATATTTTTATTACTGGTACGGTTTTTTAATCCTTACATAACTATTCGAAAGTAATTGCTCAAACAAATGGGCAATGCGGAAAAAACTTAAAATGCAATGGATGGTAAAGATAATTTCTCTCAATAATTAATTTTTTCAGATTTACAGCTGTAAATATAAATCTATGCAAAGTAAAGTTGCAATCCTAGTTTTTATATGAGAAAATACTTACTATTGACAGACCTGACGGCGCACTAGGTAGTAGCGGTTTGTGGAAAACTTCAACCTGATTTGAAACAGATGCCGGTAATGCTGGTGAAGAAAAAGCTGCAGCAACGTAATTAATTGTATCAATCCATTGCTGCACTTCGCTCGGATCACTGAAAAACCATCTTTTTTCCAGAGCTTTATTATATAACGCATAAATTATATAGCGTCCAAAAAAAATTAATCAATTAATAATGTAGAATATTTCACTTATTTCGAATTAAAGGAATATTTGACCTAATGATTTTTCAGTATAAAACATATGGTAATGAGCATGTGGTAATAATCACCTCGTTTGAAAAAGTGTTTCACCGAGATTAGCTGTCCGTAATTTGAATACATGCTGCCTCTTGCTATAATCTTCAGGCTTTTCAGCCAGTGCATGATGCAGAAGGATAACATTATTGAATGTCTGGAAACGGCCACGCCGGAAGCCGCTCTCATCTTTATGCAAATAAAGAACCATGCCACGAAGTCGAGCATAAACCATCTTCCAGCCGCGCCGACCAAACGGAGCTATATGAAACAAAGAAAATACCCCTTACCATTTTTCTTTCAAATACTAAAACATGATTGCGGTAGGTGATTCCAAAGAAATCTTTTTTAAAATCCATTTCAATGAAGGTCAGAGTCGACCATACAACAAAATTTGATTAACTGAATCTTCAATGCCAACATCTATTGCTGAAAACACTGAATGAATTACTTCGCTTTCCATCTCTATCAAAAAGATACTTCCTCACAACCCAACCAGCTTTATACTCAATCTGATCATCACTACTTATTGTCGATCGTGATTTTGATAGGGTCTTTTTTTTCTTTGTTTCATGAAACTGTGTAGTAGTACCATCCGCTCCTGATATGTCATTAGGCGACATCTTTTCCAGCTCACTGCAATAGTATTTTTAAAAAAGCAGGAAGACAACGATTCTTCAAATTTGAGGCTGATTGTTCTTAATCAATAAAAAAATCTTACCCAACCCATTTGATAGGCTGCTCCTTGATAGCTACATATAAAGTCTTCAACAGAGAGCAATCGAAAATATGTTCTGTGTAGCTCAGATTATCTACGAAATCACGACTAGACATCCGTCTTCCAACATTCTGCAGAAATGAAATTTTGAAATGGAGCTATTGAAATGTAGAACACCTAAGCTGAAATGAATAATGAGAAGTATAAAACCATTTTTGATCAAAACGCTATAAAATAGCGGTGTTTTTGGCTAAATATATAAACATTCAGGAAAAATAACTCTATATAAATAAGACAATTACAGTAATCCCATACCGGACCATGTAAATCCGAGTTCAGCATCAGCAAAGCACAGGTAAGTGCATGAACTTGGTCTAAAATTCAAAATCTTGAGCAATCCAACATCAGTGAACATTAGCACATATTCAGAGCACCTTATACTTATTCTTATCTCTAGAAAGTCAATATCATGTAACTGCATTTCAGTTATGGAAGACTAGTTCAGTCCATTGTCTACAAAGATATCTTGGTCCACTGTCTATAAAAATATCTTGCTAAATCTAAAGTAACCGTTCCTATCCAAGAAAAAAAAAATATAATGAACCGCAACCTACTAATATTCTAGTGACTTACCTGCACTTTTGAACAATGTTGGATTGCATTCATAATAACGCTTCGCGAAATGCTCGGTAACACGAGTTCTTTCCTGAGTTTCACCCGTAAGACAAAATCTTGAAAGGAAATCCCGTAGTGCTGCATCCAAACGAATGCCAGAGAAATTGAACAAGGCACAATATTCTTCGGCAACGGATATACCAAATTCATTTCTAAATTCATCATAAATGAAAAATGTATTATGTTCTTGCTGCTGTTTTACCGCTTATTTCATAAATAATACAAAAGCTATATTCATATTAGCCTAAAATTTGTTCTTTATAAAAATGTAGGAACAAGAAAATTCCTTATGAGCAAATATCTTTTTAGTGAGTGTCCTTTCCCTGTAAATCTATTCAGAAGTTTCTTGATACTCATTGTTTTTTCCTTCATATATTTTTCAGAAGTTTTACATTTTTGAGCCTCTGCTGCAATCTGTAAAAAATAAACACATCCCGAAATCTGAACAAAACCTGACAGGCATTCATGCCAGTGGATATACAATTCTTATTCTTCAAAGCAATCAGATCAAAAAAAAAAAAAATACGTTTTTGACAAATGGACCACAACATCTTCCCTTCTGAAACCATCTAATATAAAAAGTCGTTTAGCAAGACGCACAGGTGCCTCAGCATCGAATTCCGTCCTCCTATCGTAATCTAAACAAGTTTACTGAACAAAACTAGCCATATTTTTATTAATCACAAAAAAAAAAAAAAAAAAAAATTTGCCTGAAGGAGATGGACATCTGATTGTTGATACAAAATTGTTCATAACGGGAGCAGACGATTTTGAAGGGCTATTTGGTTCACTTCGACTAGTTTCCAACGATTTTGTCACAGCCACATTTTCAACTTTCGGACTACGTGGAGTTACTGCAGAATTACTGCACGACAAAGAACTAGAAACAGTTGCAATAGATCCACTCGCTTCTGCTGTACAACTTAAGTTATTCCTATCCATATTTACCGTCACTGATGAATTCTTCTCTTCGATCCCGATATCCTGAAACAACCGAATGATCCTTATTTCTGGTCGATTGATTTCCCGCTGCGGTCGATATTGCAGTGATAGAACACCCCATTTTACTATCTCTCAGCCTTCTGCTTCCTAATGATTTTCAATTACAATCATCCAACAAAAAGGAATATTAAAGAAAACCTGGAGATACTGCTTCTCGTGGAGTCCATTTTCAGATTGTGATGCAGGAACCGCAGATTCTGGATTAAATCTCCTACTTCTCGATTTTTCTTGCATTGTTGACGGAAAATCGTCAAATGGTTTTCTAGGTGCGGGTAAGTCTGCCTTTTCAGTTGTTGGTGGCAGCTGTTCGAAATGCATCTATAAACAAGTCTAATGTAAACTTAATCCAAAAAAAAACTGGGAAAAGACGTTCTGCTATATAACAGCTTACAACAAACATTGCTAAAGACTTACAATCTTTAAATGACGATCTGAAAAGACAAAAATCGGATAAAATATTCTTAGGGATAGACTTTAACAAATTTTTATACTATTTTTAATGCACCTGATTATTTATTCCTTGTAATAAATTTTTACAGAACAATTCTAAAGCAGCATTTCACTAGCAAATAACCTCGGCGTATCGAGGAGATATTTTATGGTTCAAACTGATCATTTTATCACCGGTCATCAAAAAGAATTCAGAACGTGGTGCTCCATTCTTTAGCGAATTCTCCGACATCTTTTTCGGGTCGAGTGGAGACCTTATTAAATCATGTCCAAGGAGCACCTCTGTCATACCTACAAAAGTCCTCATTAATAAACATACAACATCGGTTAAAAATTGTACCTTTAATAGGCTACAGGAGCAAATTTTACACATAAATCAGAATTTAAGATTTATTCAAACATGCACAAGATGCTTGAAAAACTGAAAAGCGTTAAGAAAAGAATTCAGATTCCAATGTACAGTTTGATGGTTCTTTACGGTAAAAAATGGAAGTGGAGAATAACGATAGAATATAATAGCATATAAGGCACATTTCAGCTCTCTCCACAAAATAATGAATAAGTTCTGTAGAAAAATTTTTGAAATTGAGCAGAAAAGAGTGAAATTACAATAACAAGCACGGCTGACGAAACGGCTGACGAATGGACAAATCTAGTCAGGAGACGACATAAGTCTCGTACAACACTTTTAGCCCCTAATATTAACTATTCAACTATACAACTACAAAACTCTAACCAGGGACCGAAAATCTTAACAGTAAACATTGTTAGTCTCTTCCAACCAACTCAGAAAATTACAAGAAACGTTATGCCAAACGCGGAAAGCACCCAATAATCTATAGATATCTCTGTAAGATTTCATAAAACCTTACACGGATGTCTTTACGTAATGCAGGTTTTCAACAAGCGGCATATATGAAATGTGGATCTGAAATATGTCTTTATTTTTTCGAAAACACTGTAGATCACAACTCCTGAAACAGTAAGTTTTCATCCAGAAAAATTTACATTTCTCAACAGTAATAGAGAAGCCTGCAAGTGTAGCTCAGCCAACTACATTAAATCAATAAGTTTACGCAACCAGGTGAAGTTTTAATTTATGCTATAAATAATTGTTAGCAATCTCACTGGTACATAAACTGCATAGTAAACAAAGTCCTAGATCTACTACTTGAAAGTTTTAGGTTACAAGTTTAGGGATGATGGAAATCATAAGAGCAAATGAAAATGTGATCTTCAGAAAAAGTGAAGGAGTAATCTTAAATGATACGCAATAGTACGTAGCACAAAAGAATATGCAATCAAAAGAATGAAGCGATGATTTACAGATTCAGTTTGCATTTGTCAAAAAATCCACTACAATGAGAATCGAATGTTTTATGGTCTCACACTGCTCGTCAAAACAAGCAAATTACTACACCAACATCTTCTCTCACCCACAAGCAGTCGTTGTTAAGCCTTATCAGTTGCAAAGGAGCCCTATTAAAGAGACCCGTGCTGTAACGCAGCACTCTCACCGACTGCTGTCATCCAATGGGCAATGTTTCTTGCTGAAGTTACATTTCTAATCACTTTTGTAATACTATTTCACATTCAACAGCAAAGAAGGCATTTTCATCCCATCATTTGTTGTTCACAACTTCCGTCAAGCCTTTAGGATTTTCATCGTGGCTGTACGAGTGAACTTCATAACATGTAAACTTTCCCTTAGCTTAACTTTACGTCAGACATATTTTTATGTCATGGTCTTAAAAAAATTATAACATAACTCAAAGCAAGTTTTGTTGCCAAATACCGAATGGTCAAGAAGTCCACTGAGAAGTCAACAAATTGATACGATTTTATATGCTCGAAATGTAATCAGTCTTTTGCGACCTTTTCAAAGTGGTCAGTTAACTGATGATGATTCAAAAGCTACTGCATCCTTGTGTCATGTTAAGTGAATTACACAAAAGAATGAAATCCAATACATATGCACATCTTGCAGATATGATGACCAAGAACATAACGTACAAGAACATCTGCATTCTGAATTTGATCTGTTAGCACCTCTGACCATCTAACCTCATAAAATACTTCGTGAACGTGTAAGACTTATTCCATACAATATATTCTGTCGTTTTTATCAGCTTTTCAAACAAACTCACAATTCGATCTGTGTTGAAAATGCTAAATGCTATATTTAATTTTTCTTATCTAGTGCACCTTCTCCCAAGTTATACTCTCTCCTTCTGCAATTGTGTTAATTGAGTTTTACTCCAATCTTCCGGTTAATTGAAAATTCCTTGTTTCAATGTATTTGTTTGCACATAACACCCAAATGTGCATTTATCGATAATATATGCTTAATTTCTATATTTAATTTTTCTTATCTTGTTCACCTTCTTCCAAGTTATACTATCTCCTCGTGTCCGTTGTCTCAGAAAGCATTGCACTGTGGCGTGTATGTATGTGTATGCCGTTCTCTGATTCCTGATTTGATAGCCACTTTGGTATAAATGATCTGATTTCATGGTGTCTTACCTACCCTTGCCTGCTGAACTGCATTGTGATACACATCGTCAGCGCGAAACTCTAGCATTCAACTAATAAATATGGATAAGTGCAGCATGCTGCATTCATTCACTTAGTTTTTTTTTTTCTTTTTTCACATTTCATAATCGACAAACATTAATGCACCAAATATAAAAAACAAAAATCACTTCATTTTGTTAAGACTGATGGATCCGGTTAAATTTATTTATAATAACTACCTTCGGATTTCAAAAATTTCGTTGCTGTATGTTTTGATGGTCAGCAACGGGGCTCACATAAGTTATTAAACTGAAAGGAACTGAATGCAAATGTGGATGGAAAAAAATCTCTTCCCTCTTGTATTAATCGCGCACTAGTAAAAGAAAAACGGAGAATTGGTCAGAATATCTGGCAAATATTAGAATGCTTCTACTAAGGAATAGAAAAGCAGGGACTGCATTACCGGATTTATGGAAAGCAAGTTGCAAAGTGGGGATGGATTGCTGACATTACTTGAAAAAATCTAATTCATGAGATTAAGGAACGGAATAGAAGCGAGAACAAATCAGTTTTTTTTTTCCGCAGCAAATCACCTCACATCAATTTTGGATTAATTTTATGTTTGAATGCTATGTTTGGATTAATTCTGGATGGGAACCGTTATCCCTAAATTCTTTTCAAAACTTCTGTTAAGAATCTTCTGCCAGGATGAAACTGATTCCTGCAGGAACCATAGTAGAAGGTTGAAATGATTAGGATCCTAGCAGTGTTACAATAACAGGAAGGTTCAGGAATGAGAAGAGGGAGGAGAAGAGAATAAAGTTATCTGAATTAAAAAACTAAAAGCAGGCAAATCTAGAAAAGGAGAAAAAGTTAAAGTTAAAATTTTAAAGTTTTTAAAATTAAAGTTAAAATTGAAATTTAAAAGTTTTTAAACCTCCAAAGGTTAAGGAATTTTTCAAATTGATTTTGTATATACAATATCTTGAGTATCAGATTGAATAAATTGAAATTATTCTCTCGTTCGCTTTGCTCACGATTTTCCGCCAACTTAAGTGAGCTGCAGAGTTTATTGGTACACTGGATGTTTAGAGAAATAGGTAGATGCCGAACTGCAGCCAGGTAATAGTAGATAAAATAGTTCAAAGCATTTTACACATACACACATAAAATACCATACACAAACATATTCATATTTTAACCACTGACCAATCTGTAAGATAGCAGAGACAAACTTCCTTTGCAAATGTAATATCAGTGAGTGGATTCCTGATGCTCCAGTTAAAACACTCCTCCCAGATGTCGTTTTTACTGCTTAAATCCCATTAAAATACTAGATTAATCAAGGAAAAAGGAATTTCTTGTTAGACGACATATATTTTTCACATTACTAATCGGATGAATTCAGACCAATTCCTTAAATTATTGTTAGTAACAACTTCAATCAGTTCATGGCGTTCACGAAAAAATAACAACCAACAAAACCGCCCCCAGGTCGCTTGGTGTTAAGCTTCATTACTTTCTTTTTAGACTTTAGTTTCCTGAAATAGTAACATTTAAAATCAGATGGACGCTGTAATGCTCCTAAAAAATATCTTGTTTCCTCGTGAGCTCTCCTCCATCCTAAAATCCGGTCTTCAATGTAGTATAGTATTTCCTCATTTTTCGGAACAAGAAGTATTTTAGAAAGAAAACATTAAAAGATTACAGAAGTCACTTACACCATAGTCCAACTAAAGCCTTTTGGGACAGACAATTCCTTTTAAAACGCTTTGTTTTGTTGAACAAAAATAAAGAAACGCTATAACAAATCTAATGACAGTGAGGGTAGGTCGACTCCCCAGATGATTTGAGCAAGCTGAGAATATGTCGCATATTAAAACTGGCTACGACCAAAATGCCCAGGCTAATGTATTATTGGATTTCGGATTATTTAGGAATGTATTCTTGATGATAACATGAAAACACTGCATTATAGAAGTGAACGTGCAATGTATAACTTTCACCACGAATCCATGATACTGGTAACAAGATTTCAGTTCTCATTAAAGATGCAACTGCATATTCGTATCTTCTTGTGAAAAGGACACGGAAATAGTATAAATGCGAACATAGCATCGGTAGTTTCAAACTTCACTTCTAAACATACGACAGGGAACTTTTTAGAATCCACAAAGCAAAACGATAAAGAAGAGATCTGAAACTTTTGTGCACTAAAATCCGAATTTCTAAAGAATTAAAAAAAAAAAGAAAGATATATTAATATCAAGAAATAGAGGAAATACAAAGTGACATCAGATACAAATATAATTTTGAAATCGCCGTGTAGTTCACAATTTTACGTCATACTACTATTTAATCATACTTTTGCAAGCTGTAAAGCTACATAATCTCTCCTATAAGTGATGAGACGATTACGTCAAACATTTACATCGCCAAATTATTCGTGCGATGTGATAAAAACGACACAGTGATATGAGTGCAAATGAAAAAAGATGGAGTAAAATATGACTGAAATGTGGTACTTGAAATACAATATAACCAGCGTAAACTGACAACTTTAAAGCAAAATATGAAAATAATTAAAACCATAAATAGCCAAATGCATAAGAGATGGTTAGCTCAGGCTGGACCCTGTTTCTGAGCTGGAGTCGGCTGTCCTTTCTTGCTCATTAGGT
The DNA here is from genome assembly GCF_000002995.4 of Brugia malayi. Taxonomy (NCBI): domain Eukaryota; kingdom Metazoa; phylum Nematoda; class Chromadorea; order Rhabditida; family Onchocercidae; genus Brugia; species Brugia malayi. The sequence goes on from NW_025062479.1 coordinate 6,136,602, forward strand.
AACGATGAATATGCGGAATCACACCTAAAATAAGTAGACACTGCAATGAATAACAAATATAATATGCGAAATCATTTAAACCGACCAAAGTAGTATTAAATTTCAAAAAATTTCGCCCTTCATCCTTCCAGTTTCTTTTTGTTTCTACCGACAGATGTGACAGTTTTAGAGGAAAAACACCCGACCTCCACCAGCAATAGTGGCTTTTATCAGTGTGTCTAGTTCCTCATCGCCTCGTATTGCCAGATGCAAGTGCCTCGGTGTGATCCTTTTCACTTTCAAATCTTTGGAAGCATTGCCTGCCAGTTCCAGTACTTCAGCAGTTAGATATTCCAGGATTGCTGCACTGTAAACAGCTGCTGTAGCACCAACACGTCCGTGTGATGTGGTTCTGCAATTCGACTTAGATTTCTAAAAGTACTGTAAAAGTGTAAGTGAGGAAAATCTAGTACGAACATGACCAGAAAGTTGTAGAATTGCAACAAATCAGTTGGTAAGAGAATGAGAAACTTCACAGCAGATATTCCAACAGACATGAAAACTTAATATAATTAAAGAAAGAGAAAGTAACTGCTTCGCTTTTAAATCTTTGGAAGCACTGTCCATCAAAAAATATACCTCTGTTTTAGGAAGCGATGAATACGTCCAACAGGGAACTGCAAGCCAGAACGTGCACTTCGCGATATGACTTTACCCTTAGATTTGCCAGAATCCTTGCCTGCTTTGCCTTTACCTCCAGCCATAACGTAGGTACTGTAAAACCGTTTAGATTATCAAGCACCACATAGTATACTGCTCTTTACACGCAACAATTATGATTTTAATATCGGGTAGTTCATTAGTTACCCGATATTAAAGCCGAAAACAAAACAAAGGAAACTAATGAATTATTTGAATGACCGGAAGATAGCTCATGATTTTTCACTTTACTGTTGAACATAATGTAATCATAATACGGAGTGCGCGTTGTTAAGCTGCGGGTAAATCGTCAGGATTTTACCATCAGGAAATACTGTACAGTGGGAAGGCTGGAAGCCCCTAATGATTTTCGAACTCAACACTTGAGATGAGACATGAGAAAGTAAGCATGTGGAGCACACGAACGAGAAGTTTGGCAACCACCCTTACTTAATCGGAGTGTAACACCGAAATCAACCAATTTATGCAGTTTCTGTGATCTATGCTAGATTCATAACGGACAAACTCTTGAAAAAATTATTTGTGATCTGCGTCTCAATATGACCGAAATTAAGGAAAGATCAACTGAAATTTCAAACAAAACGAATTTATCACTTTCTTATCAGTAGAGTTTGCCCTCATACACTGCACAGAAGCTAGTATTAAAAATGACAATCGACCTGAAATGAACTTCTAACGACAACAAATATTGCAAATCACATACAAGGTAGACACAGCACTGTCCACATTATTTCACAACCGCGCCGGAGATGGCTTAGCATGCTGTTTATGTCTCCGTTGTAGACGAAATGCACGGAGAAAACGGAGAAGCTGAGAAGAAGAGAGGAACTGGGAGAGGGAGAGGGAAGATGAGGAGAAAAGGAAAGAGTAAGGGAGAAACAGATGGGTGAGCGTGTTCCCGCCATGACTTTGTACGAACGACGTTAGATCGATATTTGCGTACTGGGAGATGCCGGGAAGGTGGGACAGTAATGGAGCAGTGAATGCTGACTGTAAGTGTCAGTCATCGGGGTTTTTTGCAACAGTCAGTGATCACTCTTTTTAGTCCATCTGTTGAAGAGAGCAAATATCTTTCAAGCTAATAAAGTGAAGTGCTAAAATAGTAAATGAGTCGTTAGATTTCTTTAGAACTGACGTTCAGTAGGGGCAACTCAACTCATGCACTTGTAGAAGATGAGAAGCTCAGATACTGAAAAGAGGTGGACACAACGGGTCAACATTCAAACAAAGAAATGAGTGATGCAAGGGTCATCTGTGTGCAAATGACCCTCTATCGAGTGAGAAGTGACCTCGATCCTATTTTCTTCTACCTGTTGCACTGTTAACCCGTTCTGCCCGTCTTCTTTTCAGTATCGAAGCTTCTGTCGTTATAAGTTTTTTGTTTTTTCATCTTGTTTTATTCGTAAACAAATTTGTTTCCTTCACAGTTGCATATTTCCGTTTAGCGATGTCCCTTCAGATGTATTTTACAAATTACTAACCTCTAATTAACTCACTCTCTTTGAAATATATTCCAAGAAGAGTAAGTCGAATTTCATGCTTAAAAACTTTTTCAGTGGCACATTTCAAGCTAATTTATGTTATGGAAAAAATGACATCTTCTGCGGATATGATAGCTTGAAACAAGCTTTCTCGTCAACACAAAGTCAAATCACTCTTTCGGAAGAGCATCTAATAACGACAAGCACTATCTGGAAACAACCATTCCTTCATTTGACACAATATCAGATTGCTGCGGATATCTGCAGATTGAAAGCAGTAGAACAAAAAGGGGAAAAATCTTCTTAATGGATTAGTCCACCAATTCATTGACAGTTGACATTATGTCGATAGCACTACCTTCTTGGGTACTAATACATGTTTTTGCAGTTTCCAAACAATAACCCTAGAAATGAGCTCATCAGAAATTCGTGTCAGAAAAGTATGGTTTTAAAGCCAATCTTCAAAAACATCTTTTTCATAAGGGAGAGATGCTCTTTCTAGCTCTGAATAGACTATCAACCTGCATGTGCTCGTTCTTCCAAGTATATTCGCCGGATTAAGTAATCTAACACTATCGTTCAGTGATCAGCAATCTAAAACTCCTCGCATACACATTGCCTCGAAGGTAACAGAAAAAAAATAATTGCCAATTAATGGCTTCTCATAGCAAATAGATCAGTTTGACTGACTTTCAGGTTTTGTTTTGTCTCCTGTTGTTTTCTTCTAATGTTTGAAAATTTTTGATGCGGTGTACAGTGCCCAAAAATTTGGACGATGATGTCACAAAGGGTGGTAGGTATGGCGATTTGCACTGCTATGAAATTTCTGATTAAAAGCTAATCATGGCTTACACAATTATTTTATGATCTCAACTTTGCTCATTAAGTAAGAATAAAAACAACTGCAAATAAAGAGTGGAAAGAGCAACTCTTGACCAGACATTTTCAATCAAAAAATCACAAAATTAATGAGTAAAGTCTCCTGTTTCCTGTTACGGTTTCAGGAACATAGGCGCAAATTCGAGGCAATCTGCGTACCTCATCAATTTGTGAAAATTTTGCACTGGAATTTAACGGCAGGCAAATTCTAATCACTTTTACTCACTTATTCTAATCACTTAAATCACTTATCACTTATTCTAATCACTTAAAATCATTTATTCACTTATTCTAATCACTTAAAGATTTTCGACATTTTTTGACAAATATAAAGTCTCAACTAGCAGCACCAGCATACTAGTACTTTAATGGTTTTATACAAGAAAGAATAATCAATATTATTTGACATGCATTTTTTAATGGGGAGTTACGAAAAAACGCTTTTCTCGGTTCGCAATTAGCAAATTTATTTTTTATTAGTTTTTCAACACACTTTTTCCGTTTCCTCCTTCGGCGCCATAATAATTATTCCATCTTCTGGGTAAAATAACTAAAGTGTTTATAGTAAAATGTTCTTTATATTAATAGAATGATGCCTATTGAAAACCCTTTTTAAAAAGTAAATATAAGGCTGAATGTTTTAACCAATGCTTGAAAACTAATACGAAACTAATTACTGAGCATAATGGGCAACTTATGACAAGCTCAGCGAACTACCATCTGTTCCATGAAGCACATTTTGGGGCACAAGGATGTAACATTAGATCCCGCGTAAAACTGACAGGCCTTCAGGAACTGGTGAGCTTACAACAGCAATATTTCGTCCTAAAAGCAACTAAAGTCAGATATTTGCTTAATGTCGCAATAAATTCATGAATTCGGAACCCCTTAACTTACGACTTGCGTAGTAAGATGGTTCTCTGTCAAAAGCAAACTGTGAACTGTGAACGGAGTTTTTCCCCACACCACTGCTAGCATGTTCTTTATTAACAAAAGAAGAGGTGGTGATAAACTGTTGAGGACAACGGACATTCAACACACTGGGTCGAAAATTTCCTCATTTCTGTGTAGACAGTGCAAAATGTGTAGACACCAGACCAATTTGCAATATAAAATGTCGCTCACCTGGCAATTCTAACGGTGAGGTTTTTAATTCGTAGTAACATTTTCAGCTACAACTCACATAATCATAGAACGACCTGACCCCACCTAATCACATCATGCTCCAACCACCATAAGTACTACCTGAACTCTTATTGAACAATGAATTATGTTATATCCTTTTCTATTATACCCTCTTCTATCCTTTTCTATCCATATTGCCTTTCCTTCTTAATCTTTCCCTTTAAATTAGCAAAATGTCATAACGCAACATTACAGATGGAAAAAAAAAACGTCCACAAAAAGCTAGCATAAGCCATACTTTGCGAATGACAAGTGCAAACATAGACTGAACTTTTCGTATCGTTTATTGTTAACGAAACAGATAAGACATTTCTGCTTAATGAATAAACAGAAAATTATTCTTGGTACGGAAATAAAATTCAAATGAAAAGGATCAAAAAGAAACAAGCAACAAAATGCCACGACTTGTTGTAAACAATTTCTACTGAAAATCAGTACTCTTCGCCTTCGCCTTCACCTTCCAACGAATCAATTCCCACCTTCAAAAAAGAAATAAGTACTTTTCTAAGAAAGCTTACTAAAAAAATATTTAAATACGAAAGCAGAGACTTCAAAGGCATCAAGAAAATGCTTTTAAAAATAACTTTTAATTTCAAAGGCAGATTATAATGCTTAAACCTCTTCATAGTCCTTCTCGAGAGCTGCCAAATCCTCTCGCGCTTCTGAAAACTCTCCCTCTTCCATGCCTTCTCCGACATACCAATGCACGAAAGCCCTCTTTGCATACATCAAATCAAATTTGTTATCAAGTCTTGCCCACGCTTCCGCTATTGCCGTCGTATTCGCAAGCATACAAACAGCACGAGGTACCTTTGCCAGATCACCACCAGGAACAACTGTAGGTGGCTGATAATTTATGCCAACCTAAAAGAACTAGGATTCCCATATATATATATATATATATATATATATATCAATTAAGATAATTTGAGACTCAACAGCATAGTCTAAAACATACTTTGAAACCTGTTGGACACCAGTCAACAAACTGAATGGTACGCTTCGTCTTAATACTAGCGATGGAAGCATTCACATCCTTCGGTACAACATCACCACGATAAAGAAGGCATACCGCCATATACTTCCCATGTCGAGGATCGCACTGAAAGATTGGCGTTTCCAAACCTTATTGAATTTGACAGCGCTCTTTCTCCCCGTGCCACACAGACAGACAAAATATACACTTTTTTAATCTTCAAGTACAGTGGAATCAGTCAAATACCATCAGCTACGTCTTACAAATCCCCTGAAGTCAAATTCTAAGGCTGCAAAAATAAGCATATCGCTTTTATTATATATATATATAATAATCAGAGAAAGCACTAACCCAATACTCAAAAAAAAAAAATGACACTATAAACGTCATCAGGTCACTTTACCAGTTGCGAACACCCCTTTCGTGTTATTTCCGTTTTTTTTTTCCCTCCCCGCCCCCTTCTTGTTTACCCTATCCTCATTGCTTCTATAAGTACACGTTACAAGACCAACCAACTTTTAAGCGAGATGTGTGGCACAAAGTTCATCATAAACATTTTCTAGCTTAAAACGCTGAAGGCATTTCTTTCCGTAACACACACTCCTCTAATACCGATAAAAATGCAGCAACGATTTCTTTCATCTACGGTAAGGAAATATTCTTACTTTAACCATCTGATTAGCTGGTTCAAAGCATGCATTTGTGATGTCTGCTACTGAGAGAGATTCATGATATGCTTTCTCCGCAGATATAACAGGTGCATAAGTAGCCAAAGGGAAATGAATACGAGGATAAGGTACCAAATTTGTTTGGAACTCCGTAAGATCCACATTCAGGGCACCATCAAACCGAAGGGAGGCAGTTATTGACGACACAACCTGCAATACTTCGATTTCTTAATTATGAATGTATATGAAACTCGCTAATAACTTACTCCACAAAAGTCTTTAACCATATTCTCCACTGAACTCATAACATCACACACTTTTCTTGAAATGCTATTGGTCGACTACAATGTGAACAACAGATCAGAACTACATTTTGTGTTATTGTAAAACCACCATACATTATAATTACAGCGAGAGCTTCATTGTAAACTACAAATCTCAGTAGACCTGCGAAATGAGCCGATTAAGATTTGTGTACGATGGTCTCTCAACATCCAAATTGCGACGGCAAATATCATAAATAGCTTCGTTATCAACCATAAACGCGCAATCAGAATGTTCAAGAGTAGTATGGGTCGTAAGTATAGAATTGTATGGTTCTACAACAGCGGTAGAAACTTGCGGAGCTGGATATATCGAAAATTCCAATTTACTCTTTTTACCGTAGTCAACAGATAATCGTTCCATCAACAGTGACGTAAAACCCGAACCAGTTCCGCCACCAAACGAGTGGAAAATCAAGAAACCTGAAAATAAATACAACACGGATAGAAAATCATTCAAATACAATGTACTTTGTAAACTCATATATGCTTATCATAAACAATATATAGACAAAGTGTATTAATCGCACCCTGTAAACCAGTACAATTCTCAGCCAAACGTCGGATGCGGTCAAGTACCAAATCAATCACTTCTTTCCCAATTGTGTAATGTCCTCGTGCATAATTATTCGCAGCATCTTCTTTACCGGTGACCATCTGCTCAGGATGAAAAAGCTGCTTGTATGTTCCGGTTCTGATCTCATCTAAAGTTCATATTTCATTCACAGATATTCTATTAGACATTTAAAACTTCTAATGTAAACTGTTATGCCACATACTTACCTACTACTGTTGGTTCCAGATCAACCATAATTGCTCGCGGGACATGACGACCAGTCCCCGTCTCTGAGAAGAATGTTGAGAACGAGTCGTCAATTTGGCTCTGTTTATCTGATGGCATACGTCCATCAGGTTGAATCCCGTGCTCCAAACAAAACAATTCCCAGCAAGCATTTCCAATTTGAACACCAGCTTGGCCCACGTGTACTGATATCACTTCGCGCTAAAATAACTACGACTGATTCCCCTTTTCAGACATTGCAACAACTGCGACATAGTACAACAGTTACTGAAGTATGCTAGGAATGAAGCTTCCGTAATACTTCAACTGTCAAGTATAAAGCAGCAAATTATCATGCATGAGAAAATATACTTCAATTTTCTGTATATCTGGAAAGACACAAACATGCTACATTCTAAACGAGATAAAAAAGGAAAGAACTTACCATGGCTGTATTAAAACTCGGAAGTGTTAAGAATAATCGAGTTGAAATAGATGCAATGAATTCTGAAAACGACAAGATAATGTGAATATTCAGGACAGCAAAAACAAAAAAATTCTCTAAATTTCATGCTTTGGAATAATTTCCACTGAAATGGTTAGACTTTCAAGGATGTGAGAGATCCATATCAATTTGCAGCAATTCTTAAAAGTCTCATCCCGATTCTCGTTCTCATCCTTCTATCAAAAACAAAAGAATCAAGAAAACTCTCCTCTACGTACTTCGTTTAACGGATTATGAATGCTGCTTGGCTCTCCTCTTATGACTAAAAAATGTCTTCCAACTTAAATGCTCAGAAATTGTCTATGTAAATTTTCTAGTCCAAATATTTCTAACATTCCTTCCCGGCTACTTTAATTTTTTAACACTATATACCAACATAAATGACTAGTCCATGTTTTTAACACTGTTTTCGCCAAAATTTTTTCTTTACAGTGGGACCAGAAAACGTTGCCGTGTTTATTGCTTATCAACATTTCTATTCAAAACTTCCCATATGACGAAATTAATCCGTATGGAAATGACAACTTCAAAAAGATCAAGCTGACATTGATCAAAACTAGTCCAACCTTAACAACCAGTAACAGTAGTGCTACAGTTCATCCTCAACACAGTTGAGACAATGTAGTACTATCATAAAACAGTTTCATAGGCAGTACTGTTTCACCTTTTTGTATTTCGACAAAAGAAAATTTAGGTATCTGCAAAAACCTAGACTGTAGCACCCACACAAAAAAGATGTTAAGGACCACGATTCAAGTTTTCCTCATCACTCGCATATTATAAAATAGGGGAACAATATTTACAAAGCAATGACTCCTAAAAAAAGAGCAACTACACGGTGGATAGTGAGTTTCCTTCTACAGCTCAGTACTACCATATCCCAACCATCACCTCATCAAGCACCGCACCCAATGCCATCTCCATCCTCTCCGACCGACTCCCAACACCACACTATTGATGTCCGACCTATACTGCCAACACTGACGACAGAAAACACCTCTCTCTGTCCGCCTCGCTCCCTTGCCGTAACGATCAATGAATAGATGAGTCACAAAGAGAGATAAGGAGATGTCATGGTGACCACAAAAAGAACAACCAACCCGCCTTCCTTTGCCTGCCTGTCTGGACAGCAAAGGTTCATCATATAGCTTCTAACAAGTTTTAGAAAACGATCCGGGCCAACGGACGAACGCAAGAAAAAGGAAGCAGAGAGGCAGGGTACAAATGCCATATCCCGCCAACAGTTATATATCTAACCTTCACACGTGCGTTGCAACTCGTTCCACTATCGCTAACATGTGCTCACGGTTGTATGCGTATTTCTTTCATACAAGTATTATGTTACGGGAGAATGAGACAGGGAGTCACAGGATAAGTATTCTCTTTTGGCTAGTCCTCATCAGTGCACAGGTAAAAGGATTAATGCTGATTAATGTTAATGGAGAATAAGTGATGATCCATGGGTGAAAGTGGAGTAAGGGCGACAGTTCTGCAAGGCAACAACGCGACGGTCCAAGTAAGAAGCGTCAGTAAATTGCATCTCTGAACAACCTATTCAGGAAGATAGCTAATTAGCTAATCATAAAGTTAATGGCAAAGGTGCTCATTTTACGATATTTGCAGATATGCTCAATGTACCATAGCATGTTTTTCAATCTCCTGCACACAGCTAACTCCAAAAAATACCATACCGTCATGATTAGTCCACACAGTTAAGACGGTCACAAGTTGATCTCATGACTATGTCAAGGAGGACTGAGAGATGTACTTGTAGAAATCGATTAACTGCATCTCTAGATGACACAGCTCTGGTCAGAAACTGATATGAGTGGCTGGAGACAATGCTACAGTGGTTTCAAAAATCCAGTGACGTCAGCGAAGAACCAGAAAGACGAAACAAGAACACCTCCAAAATTACTGTGAACCCAACAGTATCACAATATGACTTACAACCAATGTTCCGGTATCCCCCTGAATTCAATTCAAAAATGAATGCAGTGCTGAAGTGGCAGATTTCCGACCGAGAAATACAAATGACCAGGAAAAATGGCTTCTTATCTGTTGACCATTTCCGATCCAAAATCCGTATATTCCAATGGTCCCCATGCTAGTAAAATGGAATATCGCACATTACGAACACACACCATTGTTGGTGCAGTCTCAATTGTCAATACAAAGAAATACAACCTCTAGCAACAATTTCAATTTAAACGACAACGGGTGGCACATGATCATAACAGAGAAGTGAAAGTATATCGAAAGACCATGCCCAAACCATAACCATTGAAAGTATAACCGAAAACCTGCACAGATACGCTACTAAATATGACATATCAATAATGTTTATTTCCCAGATCACAAAGTCTCAAAATTGAAGTCTACTCCAATTAGTATTATAACTGAATTACAACTGTTCCCTATGTAGGATCGCTGAACATTGGCATATCAAAAGAAAACCACTGAAAATTTCACATAGGAAATTCTCATATGGAACTAACTTAAACAAGACATCTAAAAGAACAAATAAGACAATCAGACACATATCCAACGAAATGCCTTTTCTTTTTCAAAATACAAAATATTGCAAAAAAGCTCGCTTCTTGAAACGGAACATGAATGAACACATATGTATGTACGTAAATATGCGCATTCGCATATGCAATAATTCCAAATAAAAATCAAAAATTCTCAAGACTAGAGCAGTCCTGCTCACATTATTACATAGTAAACAAACAATAAAATGCCTGCCATCTCAAGACGGTTTCTTATGGCCCGAGAAGCAAGAAACTATTAGCTAATAAGAATCTGCTGCTAAAAGAGTTCATAATAAAACTATCGATAGAGACCATATGATTAACAACGACGCTGCTTATAATGTATAAAAATATAAGACGAGCACTAAGCTACAAATTTGCTGGAACCATGCACCTGACGATAGAACTAATAGTTTAGAGTAAGCAGTTAGATATTAGGCTAACTCCAATACAATAGCATGAATTTATAAACTAACGAAAACTCACTCCAGTAAAATTTTATGACGTAGCAAAACGGCAAATTCAAGTTTATTATTGAGGTACTTTATAATGATTGACATCTGCAAGCAAAAATGAAACAAAAATAAGAATTAGGAATGAGTGGAGGATGGGATTATTAACATCAACCCAAAATAATAATGGATGCCTCACTTTAGCACACAAGAAATCTGTGTGGTATAAGACTAACAGATCTTTAAGGAAAATAGCACTTCTACTATTCCTAAGCTGCGTATGAGGAACACAATAATTGCGGTACAAAATAATTCCGAAAGAGCTCAACAATTCAACATTACAAACTTTGTCAAAATAACATGATAATCATTCTTTATTATGCTCCAACTTAATATCCGACTTGATCGTCCGTTCAGTATCATTTTCGACTCCTTTTGTAGCCATCATTTTTTCTTGCAGTTCCGCTAGAACATCTCGAAAAGCTCCCCAAGAGCTCATCGGCACTGCAATTGAAGAACGACTTCCAGAAATCTGCTTAACCTAAAAATTGAAGTAATAAGGCACGATAAGACAGGAGGGTTGAGCATGTTTGAACAGAAAGACTGATAATGACTAAATTCAAAAAATAAAAAAAAAACACCTCGGATATACGTACAAACGTGCCACGCTCATTATGCCCAACATCGAAATAAAAAATTTTATTATTTTCAGCGCGTACATGTTTCGGTTCGGGCAACTCTACGTTTGCATCACTCTATAAAAAAATTGTAACATATGTGAAACATAAACTATGGAAAAGTAGTGAAATCGCGGAACTCTCAATACTTCCTCGCAATTACAACGAAAGTTAAGAACTTACTTCATTAAGATATCCCTCTGCATATTTATCAATCAGTTCATTCAATGCATCGCGAAGCTGGGTCATGCCAGGTGCAGGTAATGCTATCTACAAACATATTTAAACGCATCAGTCATCACCAGTGCTTGCTTTATCATCACTTTGTTAGCTCTAAATCATAAACATTTAGAAAACTCACTTGTAGACGAGGACCTGAGCTGCCTCGCGAAACTCTTTGAGAAACACGTAAATAACGCCCTCTTTGATTTTCTTTCAAACTAAGGTAATATCGACGCGACTCGTGAACGATTATTTCTGACTTCAACTGCCCATTTTCACTCACAATCGGCTCATTACCAGAAGCTGCAGTATGCAATAAATCAGTTTTGGTCCTTTTTTTCCATTAAAATTTACTAACAAAAAGTAAAAGAATAACAGCAATGTATCTCTGATAACAGCGATGTAGAGTCGGCCAAACAATAACCTCAGTATCCGCGAAATTCTTCAGAACAAATTCTAATTTCTTCGGGACTTTCTGCCCTTCTCTTTATATTGAAAAATTTCTGTTCCAATAACTTAACAGAAATAAAGTTCCCACTTTTACTACGCTGATGTTGAGGAAAACATTTTAACCAGTACAGAAGTAATAAACTTCAATAATCGCATAAGCTTGGAAAAGAAAAAAAAAAAAAAAAGAAACACTGACAAAGATGAAACATACGAAATACCTAGGCCATCAAAGAACTTGACAAATTTATCAAGATGATCACGAAACGCAACTGCTGCACTCATTGACAATATTAAACGGCTCTTTCGCCCTCCTAAGCCAACCTGAATTAAATCACACTGTAAGATGTCTGAGCACTAAAAACTTGAACAAGATTAGTCCCAAGGAGAGTTATGTGGAAGAGATTAGCACAACTTCTGATTAAATCAAACAGAAAATATTTGAATTTTTTTTTCCTCACAAAAGCATGATAATCTGAAATAACACGACTACTTTGCAACCTAACGCTAATTTATCTGCTGATTCAATTTTCGTGAACTCACTTCCGCAAGTTTGATAAAACGACCTCGGTTATTCTGCTTCACATCAACATAAAACCGTTTACTTTGCACCTGCAGCATTTTGCTTGCGAGTTCTTGCTCTCCATGTGGAGGGTGCCGATCATCACCACTACTGCCGTCTGACATCGCCAATTAACAAGATGACAACTACAAAATATATTAATAAAAACTAACATATACATGGAGAGAACCTACGACACACAACACCAACTAGTATTCCAAGACCTCAAACTTCTCTTGAAAAAAAAAGTCAGAAATAACCCAAGGCAATCCAGGCTTATAGGCAATGAATTAAACGAAATGGTTCTGCATCAGTATTGCAATCCACCTTGGGCACAGTAGTTTGCGCACACAGTTGATACACCAGTAGAATAGGCACTATGAAAACAATCCTACAGGTCTTACAGTACAATTAATGAAAGTTTGTCTCCAGAACCAAAAAAGTACATTGTATCAGCAGTAATATTGTGATCTAGATTAACATACCAGACAATTGACACTCGGGCACAATCTATCCAGCAACCGAGGCACGAACCCAAACGTACCACTCCGAGGATCCGAGGTCTTTTCTGAACTCCTCTGCCTCTGCAAACATAAATAAACGGATATGATTCACACGATCTTTTTTTCAAAAAAAAAAAAGAGAACCTTCCTTCATGAATTAGAAAGACACATCCAAATATGGGACAAAAAACACCTTTTAAACACAACCAACCGTCAATACATGTATAATATAAAAGTGAAAATTAATCCAGCCTACATATTCAACACCATCTTCACGAGTCATAACATACCACAGTTTTAGAATCGACACCAGAGTTAATACAGACTTATACCTTACGAAGCAAATATTGAAGCCTTAGATTTCCCCAGAGCAGTCAACCAAACAGTACGGAACACCAAACGACATTTTATTTGTAATCAAGGAACAATATTAGAGTGTTTCTTTGCAAACAGTCCCTATTCGAGAGATACATAACAAATCGCGCATTTAGCCTGTCCAAACCTGGTCAGCACTATCAGCCACAAGGTAAGCAGAGAATGTACTTCCGGTCACTACTCCTTCAGAATCTTATTAACATCTCAATTTGCTATGCCCTCCAAAACCTCTGACTACTCATTTTCCTACCCTCTCCCACGCAACCGAACACCACCTCCCACAGCCAGCAATCCAGATTTAGGCTGAACATTACGCACAGACAATCGATTGCGACTTATTCAGAAAATTCGATGGTTCGAGCTGTGCTACGTCGACCCTTTTTGAAAATTTTATTCGTGCTATGGGACAAAGCCCAGTCTGGAGTTTGAATAAGTGGTTATCGAAGGTAAGGACGAGAAATGCGAGGTTCTTCAAAACCACTGGATTTAACGGGATGGATGCACTGCCTATTTCTTACGCCACTCGAGTTTGCATGCAAGTTTTTTGGTTTAGATGAGCGCCACTGGCCTATCACTCATAATGTTGGTCTAGGTAGCATCTAAATCTTCTCACAGAACCAATCTAATTACCGAGAATAATTTTGCAGAACCATGCTATCTAGAAAGATGTTGGAAATGTTTTTGAAAACGTCCAATATTTTGCTTCCTTGCCACTCTATTTGGGATCCATCAATCAGTAATTACATTCAAACTGAACTGCTCTTTGGTTTTCATTTCGTACGAGTTTCAGCATGTATGCGTTCTTCACAGTCAGATTCATCAGGTTTCCAAGAGTACAATGTGGGACGATAATTTAAAAATGATTTTAAGCACGATTTCGTTGACTGAAATTAATCAGCTCATTTGCATTAGAAAACACGGCTACTATTTAAAGCCTTCCTAATCAAGTTCACATTCTTCAGCATTGTCATAACTATTTCGCAGTTAAAGTGAAGCGCCATTCAGATTATTGCTGACGTTAATGTCAGCCTCTTTTCAGGAAGAAAAGAAAACGAGCGATTGTGATACTACTCGTTCATATAAACGAAATGAAGCACTCACAGTTACGAGAATTAACTGGCAAGGAAATGCTTGCGACCAAATTCACGATTCCAGTCACATAATGCCACTCGGTCTGTTCATATCCCACTTCTCGCTCAAACATCATGTTCATTCCAGCTTTTTTATTAGTTGAGAAGTGCTAAACTGCTTGCTATTGTAATATCCTCTTACGTGTTGTACTTTTACTGCTAAGTCACTTTTCTCGACACGTATGCTTTATCAAGTCATTTTGCGTTCTTTATCTTAGGATTTTGTATTCTGTAGAAATCCCAAAACCACTGCACCTGTCGATTTTTTCAAATCCCTTGAAACAGCGTTTCGAGTCAAGGCTCGTAACATCAAGAAAGAAATGAATTGTAGACATTCTAAGGTCTCAGATTTATCTGCTGTGATTTTATCTTAAGCAAAGAGTGGATTCACAAAACCCAAGTACCGAAATGAAGGGGAAACAACCACAACTGTTGAATTTCTAAGCGAGAGATTTGCGTTTTCTAAAGAGTCTAATAAAAAAAAAAAACCAATAGTAATAAGATGGACAATTCTGATGCCGACTAATTAATAAATCATTGCTTTACAAAGAAAAAAAAGACAAAAGACAAAAAACCAGTAATAATTACTCTTTTAACAACAGAAATATCCCGACGAGCAATCTTATAATATCAACGGTATTCCGTATGCCAGAATATGCTCCACTGCCGGTGTGATTACCGTTACGCACTTCTGCTGCTAGAGCGAGACACTCTTTTGCTATTGTTTCATTGGTCTATCGAATGGATGGGTATTTCCTTGGCCGGAATTCATGAGTACTAATTTTACTTTGGCAGTGGCTACTATATTATTTGAAAAAAAGAATTCCATATGCTTATCAGTAATAAACGAATATGCTGTTGAAAACATATCGAGCAACTCTGCTAGTTGCGCTCACTTATGAGCGAGCTTACGATTTTGGTTGTCCTTCCGCTTCTTGCCTTTCTGGGATTGGTTCAGTTCAGTTTTTATTTTGACTAATTTCAAATAAAATGCCAATTATCTAGTAGGAGAGTGCAAATATCGATAGATGATTTGCAAATTAGTCTTTGTGTATAATCCAGTGACTAAGTGTTTTCCCTGCATATTCTTTAATTCTTTCCTAATTCATCTGCTGTTTCCTACTCTATTACCATTCAAATAAATCAGCCAAGGCTAAACAGGGTAACGAAAAGGTGTTAGACGTTGCGCTACCAAAAACAATTTGGATCTTGCAACGATTCCTAGCAATCTGTTACAAAAATCTTAAATATCAGGTGTCTACGGTGAAATGACAGTTCTGGGATTATACGAAACTGGGTATGTGATATGTGATTCTTTAATACGAGCTTGTCAGCCTGGCTATTTGTTAGCTATTCATCAGATTAGTGGCATTTTAATTCTTGAAATATCCCTTACATCCTTTTTTTTTGTTCATTATTACTTTCTTCCGTGATATTTAAAGTCATGTGGTACAATTGCGGTGGAACAAGTCAGTACTCACTGTATTTGATGGACATTATGATGTTGGTTTTAGGATAACCGAAGGTAACAGTACATGACAAAGTTGTGCACATTCAAGCTAGAATGTGGAACGAACTCGATTTTCCATATCCTGAAATAGGGTCGACCTATCGACCGGTACTGTCATGGCAGCGTCGACCGCCACGTTTCCCACTTCCCTATGGTCGTCCGCCGGACATGCCACCGCCATTTATGAAACCGGATATAAATATGGTACGCATGGGTATTCCACCTCCATTTCGTGTACCAAGGATACCGCTTGAACTTGTGACTCCACATGCTGGTTAGTTTTTCTACAGTCCAGTAAAATCAATAAAACTGCTGACAGACATGACAGACGTTTTATATCAGTCATTTTGCAGCATAGAAGTCGTTGTGATCCTCATATGTAACTATTAGATTCTTTTCGTTTGATATTTGCTAAAATCTTTCAATTAAACTTTGAAGTTATTGGTCTTAAAGCAAGTATCTAGTCAGAAATCACTGAGTATAGAAAAAGTGTTCAGTGGGATGAACGTAGTTTTATAATGTTTATATTAAAACGAAGAAAATGTGCTAAAACAAAGTGGAAGCATGAATGATTTAATGCAGTGAGTAATATGTTTTTCCAGGTCCAGGAATGCCACCTCCACCACTGCGTCCCGTACGACCTCCCAATGTACCACTCTACCAAGATTTTTCTGCACCCCCGCGCCCTATACCAATAAATATCAGTGTTCAAACCTCAGCACAAAAGTGTAACATAGAATGGAAATCACCAGCGGTCCCGAGTTTGTTCTTTGTATATTCTGGAGCTGAATAAGTAATTAGTTGGCATCAGAAATGTTCAGCCCAGGTAGTAAGAATAGGAGGATTTAGAAAATCAGAAGATAACTAAAGCCGTAAATGTAAGATTATGTTTATGTATTCAGAATGCCAGTTAGTCACAGTACTCCATACATTTTAACTTTTTTATAAGAAGTTATTCAGATTCATTCCTATCAGCAGTTCTAAATCAATTCTAGAAACGCTAAAATATGCATACAAATTGGAAGTTTGGGAAGGGGTTAAGTGCGACACGTATGATTTCCCAGCACACATTGTATCGTACAAATTAAGAACTACACCGGGTACAGTATATAAGGTAAGTAGTAATGTTGAATGTCTTGATTTGAGCCATGTAATATGTTACTGATAGGAAAGAAATTTTTTAGGCAGGATTTTGAATAGCAACACTGTTGCCTTTATTTAGAATTTGGCTAATAAAATTATATCAATAATTAAAATTCCCACTAACAAATTGTTTGCACCAGTGAGTCTCATTGAATAAAGCAATCAATTGAAATGATCATAATTCTTTAATTAGTGTTTTTTATGATTTTTTTCAATAATCATGCTTATCTTTGGGTCTCGCTTTTGAGAAATGTCGATGTTGTATTCATTTTGTTTGTGTACTTGGGGTTCATCACGTGAGGTAAGCAATCAGAGATGTTCACGTAAATTTTTGGGTGTCGAAAAAGTATTCGTGGTTTTAGAAAAATACTGCCTAATTTTCTTTTTGTTTAATTTAAACTGATGTTTACTGCTCCAATGAAATCATTTTTCAGCTTGAGTTATCCGCACGTGATGCAAATAATACTGTTGTTGCTCTTGGAACAACTTGTATGAAAGCGGGTTCGTGGTTATGCTTAAAGTATGAAACATAAACATATGAAAGATGGCGCTAAATTTACTGGGAAAAAAAATGCTTTTGCAGTAAAGCTTTATTTTAGTTTTCTCAGCAGAAGAAATGCAGTCGCTTTACAAGAAGTCGTTAGATTTCGTAGGGACAGTTATGCATTCGTTCCGCTTTCTTTATCGTTGCAAGCCAAAGATTTATTATGACGATATACAGGTATTCAGATTTGTGTATGCACGTTACAGTGTATGCAGTTTTTCTTTTTATTTTTTGCATTACATAGCTTAAAGGGTTTGAGGTGCCCAGAATTACTTACATGGTAGTACTTTTATTATTTTTCAATGAAATTTTGTTTTTACAGTCATAATTGGTATACGCAATAGCAAACGTTAGTAACTCTCGTCAGATAAGTTATTGAGAATTGAATTTTGTAGTAAATTCGCTTTACACGTAATTTTTATTAGTTTCACCGTGGTGGAATAATGGAAAAATACATGAAGGATAATAATGGTCAGGCAGCATCGTCAATCAATGGTGCTATAAGCGGTACGTTTATGTAGTCGTCATTATGAAAATTATAGAAATATGTGTTTTGTTCTAGACTGCTTTACACATTTGGAATGTTACTACAATATATTGCAAAAACACTGTAGTGTCCATACTTGTGTATATCACAAGAAATTGCTCGAGAGTGCGATTGAGTTGTCTTGAGGTTTTTTCGTCACTGTAAAAAGTGTCAGCCAATCTACAACTATAATTATAGGTCTATTTTTTTCCGCTCGACTGTTGCCTGACGGAAGTTTGCCAACCCATTCACCTTTTGGCAATGTTCGAATGTTAGTGCCAGCCATGACGTTACTTGATCCATCTCGTGTAAACATGTACTTTTGCGATTTCTACTGCAACTATATAACACATTATGTTACTGTTGTAATCTGCGAGAAGCATTCAGATGTGAGTTACGTCGATTTTTATATTTTTTGTGGAACACATCAGATATTTAAATAAGATTTCATTTTTATTCCTTTTCATGTTGTTTGCTGTAGCTTTCAGCAGTGTTTTGTAGGAGGTCTACCATTTCAGACTGATATTTTTTGTATGCAACGCTTGATTAAGTTGGCTCCAGATTCCAATCCATTTTTACGGATTGTATTCAGACCTCCAATGTTTGAGCCCGAATTTTGGGTAAATAAAAATGTTTGGGTAGAGATATATTATACAGAAAATGTACCACTCAACTGGGGTCGATTTGATGCAATCACCGCAACTGGTGCAGGCACATCACGTGTAGGAGGTTTACCTCATAATAAGGTTTGTTTCTTTAGGAGTTCTCTTAAAAGATAGAAGTGTCTGTCTAATATTTTTTAGCATCTTACGAAAACATTAACTAAACAGCTATTGATTCAGTTTACACAAAATTAACATGAATCAATTTGTAATTTCATACATGAATTATTTTCAGTTGTTTCCATTAAGTACCATTTTAGCAATGCCAGATGTGCAATTTGTATCCACAGAAAAATAGTTCTGCCGCTAAAATTGCCTCAACGAAGCTTAATTCAACATTTGAATTGCTTCTGTATTTGGAACGGAAAAGATTTGGCAATGAAAACATAAGTGAATCGGCTGATTTAATCGAGACGATCTGTTCCATCATCGACTCTGTGGTTGCACAATGCTCACAGGATACAGAGAATGAAACTAGTAAGCAGGTAAGAAACGGTAATGAATTCTTGTAAATGGGAGCGAATTTTCTGACAGTAACATTATCATGTAGACATGAGCGCAGGATTTTAACGAAAAATAGGTGAACGTGATTGAAAAGAAATTTTATTTAAATCATTTCACTTTTGTCAGTGATCAGTATTTTTGTTAAACCAGGAAAGCGATAGTGAAGGAAGAAGAAAAAGGAGACTAGAATCACCTGAAGAAATCATGCAACGTCTTGATGCGCAAGATTTATGTGAGGAAATGCAAGATGTTAAAAAATGTCTGAAAGCATTCGTTGATAGTATGAGCAGTGGAATATCAAAGATCGAACGTTTGTTGAATGATGCGAGGCAGTTTTCAATACGCTCAACATTCTTGTCGCATAACTGTCTTGTGCGATAGTTTCAATTATATTTTGTTCTAATTTAGTTGTGGATCTCAGGCAGAATAATATTTTAAAGAAGGAACTGAAATGGCGTAATAATGTGACGGGATCTTTTTGCATTGTAATGAATAAGATATGTGTATTCGAACTGTAAATTTTGTTTATAATGGCGCACATTCGATCGAATGGCTTTAGCTGGAATGTTGTGATGAGAAAAGTTTATTATGGTTCACTGTGCTTGAAATTCATGTTCATTTCCATTTATATTAATGTTCATTGTTATTCTGATCTCATCGGCAGCTAACTTTTACTTGCCCTAGTTTTTGAACAACATTGTTCGTGTCATTAGGCGACTGATTCGTTGTGTCACTTTTGCATTTCTTCACTTTCATACTTCATAGGTTCTTGTTTCACATGTGATAAAAGTCCTATTCATGTTTTTCTATATTCATTAGTTTGGTTTAGACTACAGCATTTGAATTAACGACCAGTTGTAATCAAATTGGCAGTGTTAAACAAAAGCGTCTTTGATTTTATCTTGACTGCCTGGACCGTGAATTATCTTTAGTGAATGAAAAAAATTCGGGGAGGTTACGCGTTGTCGATTTTTGAAATGATTACTACTTCTGTCTTTAATACTTAATATGGGTTTCGCAAGGTTAATGTCTGCTTGTTAGTTTTCCACAGTTATTTCTGGCGACTGAACTGGCTTACAAATTGCACTGTTTTCTGCAAAAATAAGTATTAAATTCATCCCATGTTTTCTTTTAGGGCTGGGATTTTCGTGATTGGAGAGGCGGTGTCATTACATATTCTCAGTATTTGATCAGTATGTTTTTAATTTAGGAAGTATATTTCTTATGTGATTGGTCAGTGTAGCTTATGACGGGAAATGAAAATCATTGAAACTTAGCTTTTCTTTTTTTCATTTTACGCAGTGTTTCGTGGCTCAAGAGTGAGGAGTCGAGTTGCGCTCAAAATCAGTTTGTGATAGAATTTATAGGAAGTTACCTTTTTACCAGGACGCTGCGAACAAGCTGAATTAGGGTAAATAATTTTCTGCGCAATAACACTCTTGGGCAGTAAGAAATGAGCTAGTTGGTGGGTGAAAGAGGCTACTCCAATTAATGTGATGTATGGTCGTGATTATTTCTTGTTGCCTGTTTATAATTCAAAATATTAGGAGGAGCCCGTGGGTTATATTCCTTTGCTAGTAGTGGCATTATCTGTTGTTTACTACCCTATTGTCTTTATATTCATTTTATTAACAGATTCAATGTTATTTTTTGTTGCCTGTTTGCAAGTTGCCTTAAACTAAATGCGCGCCATTATTAATGTTTTCGATGAATCACTATGTGATGTTATTTTTTGGCTTGACTCAAGTAAATAATTTTATTTATTCGCATCTTTTAATGTTGAGCAACTGACACCTTCCAGAACATATTGCACTGGCTTCAAACTTTTGCTTTGTGAGTTATCTTCCTGTTGTGAGCGGAATAAGTTGTAAACTAAATTGTGGCTTAGATGTTTCCTTTTTTTTTTTTGTTTTTTATGATGGGCGAACTTTTTCCTTTGCATTCAGCCTTCATTTTGACCCATGTGCACCGATTTATCTCGGTTTGGTAGGCAGTTGCGCGTACAAATTGGCAGAGTTTTGCAGGTAGTGGTTTACTCTGTATGGATTGTACAGGTTTTATGGAATGGGCGGTTGGAAATGGTGCTTACCATTCTGGAATCGATATCAGGGATTGTTCAAATGAAGGTGGGAAGGGATTGTTTGCAACGACAGATTTTCGAGAGAATGAAACAATAATTAGCATACCAGTTGGACTTATCATTACTGCTGGATTTATTGCAGAAATGCCTGATTATTGTGATGTGTTCAAAAGGTTCAGTTTGATTTGATGATTACAGCATCTAATATGTGTTGTAATATCCCTGAAAAAGACCAAGGTAATAGGGCTATCACGAACTCGAACCCATTCTGATCACTTTGATGTTGGTGACGTAGTTTATAAAATCTAGTTGAAGGGATGTTGAAATCCGAAAATGTTGCAGTTCTTATCTAAAATGCAATGGCGTTTGTTGGCAGCACCTCTCTTAAAGTTTTTGTATTAAATGAAGCACCTCCTTAGTCTCTTGCATAATGAAAAGTAACATCTTTTTATTCTAAATATTGTTTTTTTTTTTTTTTTTTTTTTTTTTAGATACTGTTTAAAACCATTCGAAGCATTAGTGTATTTCTTCTTGGTAGAGAAAGAGCAGAACTCAAAGTGGACTCCCTATCTGGAAGTGCTTCCGAAGTCATTCTCAACACCGGCTAGCCTACACCCGAGTTTGAAACCAGAAGATTTTCCATACTGCTTAAGGAAGCAATGGTATGTGCAGAAGAACGAATTAAAGATAATGTATGAAAAGGTACGCTTTCATTATTAAATAATGTATATGATTTTTTCCTTAAGAAAGAAGATCCTTTTTCTTTTTATTTATAATGGATGAAAGATTACAATTTCTTTGAAATCAGATGAGATCGAAGCTCAGACCTAGGCTAGATTCGTTATGAAAGGAACTGCACAAGAACTCATTTCGCATAATTGTTTCTATTCGCAGTTTGTGACGATATTAGCAGATAATACGATCTGGGATCATTTTTTATGGGCTTGGCATATTGTAAATACTAGGTGCATATATCGTAATAACAAACTTCACCCACTGATTGACAACACTGAAGATGATTCACTTGCAATTGTACCCCTTATCGACATGTTGAATCACAGCAACGATAGTCAGGTATATCATCTAATTTGTGAGTTGCTGTTATTGCTGTTAAAAAAAATGTGATCCTATTCCTTTAATTGTTTTAAATTAATCTCATGATTGGTTCTAATTAAAGTCCTAAATTCCTTTCAAAACAGTTTGGAAGAACAGATTTTCCAAAGTGTTACATTCTGTTGTTTAGTGCTGCGCGATTTGGGATAGCAAATTCAATCTGTATAAAGTGATTGTTACTCGACCCATCCGTAAAGGAGAACAGATATTCATCTGTTATGGTAGTCATACAAATGGATCACTGTGGATTGAATATGGTTTTTATCTGAAAGATAATATCTGCGACAAAGTTGAAATCTCGCTTGGTAGTTTAATTTTGAACATTACTGATAGCGGTGGTATTCCAATTGTCCTTTGCCATCTTATTAAGATAATAAATTTTGACATATGAAATCTTCGCTACGAATACTTTCAGCTATGGTAAACTAAAAATTAAATATTTGATTACAGGCACAGAAAATGTCTTTTTTAAGGGACTCAACAAGTAAAAAAAGAGATTAGAATGCATGTTATTGTTCAAATTACTAGTTTAGTACAGTATATTTTTAGAAGACTTCATGCGATTTGCGAGTGCTGCTGGAATCAGTTTTTCAGACTTACATAGAAAAATAATTTTCCAAGCAAATTTCCCATGGTAATCTACCGGTGTTTTATTTACCTTTTCTTTGTTTGTTGAGCCTTAAGATTCCATACACAGCGTGTAATCTTTCATATTGTTTCATCTGTCATCTAATGAATAATATACTCTATCTGGAGTTACTTCAATTGAAATAACTTTAGAAAACGATATAGATCCTAAACCAGTTTACATTTTTATACCTTCTGAATTTCAAAAACGCCATTCAAAAAAAGGACTTCTCAAACAGCGGATAGAATATTCAAGTGCTGATACTAAATCAGCAGAACTTGAAATAACATATCGCCATATTCAGGCGCGCATCAATTACCAGATTTTAATATAATTTTCAGTTCTATATATGCCAGTGATACGAAGCCAAATTTTGGATTCAAGGCAAACTTAGCACTGCTGAAAATGAGTTGCTCGAAACTGTGAGTTCCTATATAATTTTTAACTTTATTGCTGTTCAGTTCAGTGAATCATGATCTCTGGCCGTTCATGTTTGGATCCTTACTTAAAGATTGGCCGTCAATCTCCTTAGATTCAAGTTTTTAAGTTGTTTTTCTTAAACATGAGATTTAAAACCCACCCGGATTCCCTGATTTAAAAAATTCTTAATGACGAGCGTAAAGACTATTTTGACATATTTGCGGCAAAGCAATCTTTAAAAAGTTTTCATTTATTTCAAATGAAGAAAGCACTGGGCGAATGTCATCTATGAGGAAACGGAGACTATAACAGAGGATGAAGTTTTACTGATTATGCGATTACTGTGCGATGAAATGATCAAAGATAGCAAGGAATCATCTCAAGAAACACGGTGGTTATGGAATCAGCAGATTGCACTTCTCCATACCTTACTCAATACTGATTAGTTATATGACTCATCTGTTCGCCGGAGATTCACTCTTATTTTAACTTCATAAAATGGTAAGGGTTTTGTGGAGAAATCTTTTAAGAAGCAAAAACAAGACTAAAAGTTACCTTCAAGCCACCTCCAAAACTTAATAATGAAGTTACAATTGTTTTTTTTTTCGTCATAAATCAGGACCATCCAACATCGCCAATCTTTGCTACAGTGGCACAACCAAATCAACTCTGGGTCATAAGAGATGAAAAAGAGAATGGAATAACTTACATTAAATTCTCTTGTCAACATTTATTGATAGCTCGCGTCAACAATATAAGAACAGAAACTGTTAACACATAATAAGCACGAGGAATCATAACTATGAAAGTCGGAAACTTGTATTGTTAACTAAACAAAAATACACTGAATAATGTAAAGCTACAATTAGCCTACGAAAATATAAACATTTAAAAAACTTCGACTTTTGAATTCAAGAGTATCTAACAACCTATAAATTTCTTACGTTCGGAAATACAACCCAAGAAGTCATCCTTTTTATGTTTAAGGAAAACAATAGCTTAAAAACTTAAACAAAAAAGCTTACATACTTATTAGCTCACTACCGTAACAACATTGTTCTTTCGCAAACTTGACAAAAACACATAAGAGGAGACGTGCTGAAACACTGCTAGTAGTTTCGGTGGAATAATGAGTAACTAAGGCGACAAATTACGATAAAAATTAAACTGCAAATTACAATTATGTTTAGCAAAGTTACAAACGGGCTAACAACCGAAACTAAGAGAAGAATAGGGATCGAGCCAGTCTGCCCAATTCTTTTAATAACTGATTTAAAACTACTATAAATAATTTTTTTTTATATTATAAAATAAGTGATTCGTTTATATAATTCTTTACTGTAAATAGGCAAATCGTCATTTTCTTACCCCTTGCATTGACGATTGGCAATAATGTGGAGACAACATCACGCAAATCTCATATCACCAAGCAGAAAGCATAGCATTCGATCAATTACAAAACAAGCCATCAAATCCACCGTTATGCAACTTAATAAGGCTTTTCGATACTGAAATACCATTTCGTAATTGACAATATAAAATGATGTTAACAACTTGGTAGAGCTCAGACATTTACAATAATAACTTTCTCTGCTGACTACTCCTGAAAGATATCAAAATAACAGCGCATATAAAATGAAACTCCCGTGCACTGAAACATAAAACGAACTGGTTAAATATAATAGCTCACCAACGAGTAAAAAATCAAGATCCGACCTTATTGTCAAGATAAAAGTGGTCACTTACTTTAACTGGCAGTTCAACAAGTTCAAACTTTTCTGTCAGTTCTGGAGATATACCAGATGCCAGTGCGAATACAGCAGATCCAGAAAACAACAAACTGTATAACATGGGTTTGTTTTCCAAAAGACTTTCCATAAACGGATGACCCTGTAAACGAACGACAATTAAAAGAATAATGTCGAGTTTTTTACTGCAAAATGAAACCATCGATATCTAGGGAATTTTGTTTGCTATCAATAGCGCCTATCACTAACGTATTGTACACCTGAAAAGATGTTTTCAACAGCCAAAATCTAAACAAACCCGATAGTTCACAGCAAATGTGGCCACCTGCAATGCCAATGCCATGAGATACACCGCTGAATTAAGTAAATTTGGCTTGAACTCTGCTTCCAAATTGACCTTCTCACTAGAACAAGTATATCAGCATGATTGAGATAACTTGTTACCAAGGCATACAGTAAAATGGAGCAACAAAAAAAGCTTATATTCAAAATCACTCACCAAGGAGCTGTTGCCTGAGCTTCTCGTACAACGTACATTAAACAACCGAAATGAACGACGAATTGAAGAGAAACCGTAAGAAGGGTATATGCATTAAATATATTTGGTATAGGTCTCTGCTTAGCGAGTGTTTTGAGTGGCTGTAATGAAAAGGAACAAAAATGAGAGTGGAAGTAGAACAGTTAAATAGAATGAACTTCGTGGAACAAAACTTGTAGAATTTGCTGTAAAATGGAATGACACCTTCGATCTCGAGATGAACAAGAAACATCCAGCAAGAAGTAGACCTTGAACGGTAGCCTGTGTGTCAGAAAATTTGATTCCATCCAAGTAAAGTACACTCTGACTATACGCAAGCACTAAAGCGTTCAAAGCAAGAATTTTGAACATTTGCAACGTCGTGACTAAAGTACATCGTCCTTGTTTGATGACATGGCATACTGCAATCAAACAAAAAAACTTTAAAGTTGGCTATCTATTCTGCAAGTTCAAAGAAAGGAAACGTACTCACTCGACTGTATGGATGTATATTTTGAAGTAAACGGAGCTGCTATAGAAGCATCACCAAGTCGCACAACTTGAACCTTTTCTTCATCTTTCAAGTCCTTCATCATCTGCTCAAACCGTCTAGCGGTAGTATTCGACACAGGATTATACCTGACATAAACACAAAACCACTTTATAATGACTCAACAAAAGTACTTGCGTAAGAAATAAAATGATGTGTTTTCATAACTTCGCGTCAAACATATCACGTTAACTGAAACTATTTACCTAATTTGTCTCGCACCAGTCGGTGCGTCCGTCCTCCGTGTTGAGTGTTGCACTAGGGATTTTTTTAAATTGGTTAGTGAGCTGTATGAATTAGCACTCGAAACAGGCTGATATAGATCGTCTGAGGAAGGGTTTGTTTTATTTCCTTCTTCTTTCCTTCGCCTTCTTTCACCAGCTTTTGAAGCATCATATGGATGAGAAAGTAATGCAACACCTGAATGAAAAGAGTTTATACAAAAAAAAAAAAGTACAAAAGGTAAAGATCCGACACGACGTCTAACATTTGTAAATGAAAAAAATTTTGTTAGGAAAATATCGAGAAGTTGGAGAACGCACGGTCAGAACTGCGTTATCTTTAATTATAAACAATAATAAAAAACAATAAAGTCTAACCGACATCGGCATGTTTCAATGCACCAACATCGTTTGTGCCGTCTCCACACATGAGCGTAATATAACCAAGTCCCTTAAGCTCATTTATAACCCGCTCCTGAATTTATACGAAGATACTTAAGTGGTACAGAAATAAGAATTCTCCCAAGCTTTCTAGTTCTTCGAAAGCAGATTTGTATCCATGTCATTATGAAACTTGAACTATATTAGAACAATTTCCGCAAAACACTCGATTAAATAGTACAAGCAATAGTTCAACTATAACTCATCGAGAAACCTAAAACATTGAAATCCACAGAATGCCGCAGAGAGTGAATATATTGGAAAAAAAAGTTCTTGTTACCTTTTGCTTGGGTGCCATTCTGGCAAATATTTTTATATAAGAGATAATGTATCGCAGAAACTGGGTATGTTTGCTGAGAAGGTACATAAATGCCTGAAACATGGTGTTCACATATTTTGAAAGTTGAACAGATGTATCCAGTTATACAAATCGAATACGACTAAATTTTTAACACTAAGCACGAAATATGATTAAGTTTTTAACACTCCGACCAAACAAATCCGAAAACAGCAAATTTGTAATGAGACTACGTCACCTAATCCAGATATTTCTAAACTGAATTTTAATTGGAAATGAACATGTAGTGCACTACATCCAGTATTCAACGAACTTAGTCTGTTATGGGAAAATAGTCCAACCAGTATTTGAAAAAGTGATAATAAAACAACACACCTGACCAGTGACACAAAGTTCATGTTCATTCATAAAAGTCATAAGTTCAACATTTGCACTTGGTAGCAAATTAAACTCGCTATCATCATTTACTGATTTCCATACCCATCTATTATCGCCTATAAAACTGTGTTCCTTATACAACGAAAAAACAGAATGATTTCTGAATGACCATTACAAGGTCAAATATACCTCGAAAATTTAGCGTTTTAAGATAAAAATTCCTACAATGAAGGTTTTTATTGCTAATGTTTTAATCTACTTTACATCACTGATGTTCGGCATACTAAGCAGAACTTAATTAGGCGACACCCTTTTAAATATTGGTTTAAACGAAATGATACGAATACAAACTATCAGCTGAATAGATAAGCCAAACAGACAAATTTAAAGCAGTTGTATTTACTCCCATATTCAGTTCCTTATACCAAAGAACAAGTTAACAAAATTCTATTGCAGCAGAAAAAATTGTTAAATGAATGTTACGACCATGAGGTTCATCCAGAATGAGAATAGGTGTTGATTTCTTAGTAAATCGAAGAATTTTAGCAATATGACAAGCAGTGAGAGGATTATCGCCAGTAATCATCACTACTTTGTGAGAAGATTCTGCAATTTCCTTCACCACTGCTTTGGTATCCGGTTTTAAGGGGCACGATATAACAACGAAACCAGCAAATAATAGATTTTGTTCAAAATCTTCTCGCTTTCGATCCCGTATCTAGAAAAAGCAACATTATGTCGGTCCCACGTATATGAACGAAGAAAATAGATTTTCTACTTGAATATATTTCAGACGGTTAAAATTGATAGATACAAGCTTTAATCTAAAGCATAATGATCTTTTGCAAACAAAATTAGTTCAGCAATTCAAAACTATACATATGCAATTTGAAATCATATATGTATACCTCTTGATAGGTTAATGACCCAAGTTTTCGAATGCCCAAAGCAAGAACTCGTGCACCTTGTCGTGCCAAGTGTTGGTATGCCTGGATATAGTTTTCAGGAACTGTTTCGTACTATAAAAAAATAACAAGTGTTTATTCCCCAGGAATAAGGAGAACGAAACAAGAAACATGTAACAGATATATCTCGGGAGAACAAAAATTTTCAAATATTTTTGTGCAAAAACAAACCATACTCTCCAGTGTTTCTGGAGCTCCTTTCACTGTTACAATATGTTTAGTTTCATTCGTCCCAGCTGCTACATAACCGGCAATCACTGTCATTCTTTTGAAGAACGAGGAGAAATGATAACGATGAAAAATTTTAAGTGGCTGTATTTTCGATTTTTTTGGAATCACTGTATCATCTGAAATATGAAACTATGATTTAGTAATTCGTAAAGGAATAATTTAGACACATTAATTACAGTACTTTAAATATGAAATTACTTTTTGTTAAATTCCATTCGGCCCAACTGAGACAAGCTTTTTCTAATGGATCACCCACTAAGTCCTCATCAAATCGTATCAAACTATGACACGTCACTAGCACTTGTAGTGATTCTGGTGGGGCTTCAGTAGGTAAACGATGAATGCGACATTCATTGCCCGAAAACACACAATTCGCAGAAACCACTCCTGCAAAAAGTTACACTCATCAAAGTTTATGCATAAAAGGATTAAAAAGCTGCTGAATAACGATCGAAATAAATATAAATCTAAATATTACAAATAATTACCCTCTACAACTAAGTTATCTGTTGTTAGTGTTCCTGTTTTATCGAAGCAACATATATCAATTTTACCAGCAAATGGT
The DNA here is from genome assembly GCF_000002995.4 of Brugia malayi. NCBI lineage: Eukaryota > Metazoa > Nematoda > Chromadorea > Rhabditida > Onchocercidae > Brugia > Brugia malayi. Next base: position 6,166,045 of record NW_025062479.1, read on the forward strand.
ATACGAAATGGCTCTGTACAAAACACGCCTAAAAAAAGCTAAATTGGAAACAAATTCAATAAATTAATGCAAAGAAACCATCAGGTCATCAGGCTGTACTCTTATTAAATTTAAAAAAAAAATTACACAATCCTTGATACACAAATGGCTCATGCTCAACAGCACAATTCTAGACTATGTCATACGAAAAATGAATTCTACCAAGCTCCTGTAGCGCCATCAGTGAATTGTTTACAGCCAATGATAATTCTATAGGTAACTCAGGAGGAATTACGCTAGTGAGAATCAAGGAGCATTCCAAAAACAACTTGTATTTACTACGCGACTCATCTTCACTTCCTAAAAACAGGAGATTAATTTAAAATCATTACAGCATAAAACAAGTTAAAGAAGTGAACGATAATGAACTATACGAAACTAAATTAAATAGATTTCAGTACCTTTGATCCATAAATAAGAAGCTGCAGCAATAGCGAAAATTAGCAGAAATAATATAAATGCAAAAGTTTCGATGTTATTTGCGGTCACTCGTTTCACGCCAAACATAATTGTACGTAACAACTTCCCTTGACTAGTATTAAATCCTGTTCGTAAGACGTAGCAAATACAACCACCATCCGGTGCTTTCATACCGGCTTCATTTTTTGCTTAAATAATGAAAACATATCTTAATAAACCGCATAACAAATATACATTTAGAAAGCCAATGAAACAAATAAGAAACTGTCAACGATATCCTTGCTCCGACTATTCCTTACTGAAAGGTTACTGGAGCTTACTCCACATTTTACAAACATCTCATAGAGAAATTACCACTCTCATAAAAGTTGTAACAATTAAGTCAAATTTTGAAGAATATCCAACTTTATACGGCTATCACAGCTCACCAGGTGAAGTGTGCTGAACAACTTTTGTACCACCGAAAATGACATGTAAACGACTATCTGTTTCTATGTCAAAATAACGCGATTTCTCAACATCTTCTATCGGTTCCTGTAATTATGCGTCCTTAAAAACCAACATGATAGTTTGAAAAATTCTGAAAGTTACGGCGACCTTCACTGAATAAATCTCAAAATAGAATTGTATAGAGATGAACCAAAGACCTGACCTTCATCTGAGGCACGCTTTCGCCGGTAAGCATGGATTCATCAACGATGCAAGGACCCCTCAACAGTAATAAGTCGCATGGAACCGCTTTTTCATCTGGCGAGCGGCCTAGAAATATGCTGTTCAGCATTTTAATTTCTAAACGTAACAGAAATTTGCTGATAAAACAATAATAAAGTGACTGGTAGTAGTATAGCTTTTTTTTCAGCAACTATGCGAACACAACTATGCCAAAACATACTTATAGAAACGACATCGCCAGGTAACAATTCATCACTTTTAATACGGTTCCAGCGCTTATTCCTGTACACATTAATGAGATACGGCTTATTACCCATATTTCGAATTTCAGACATATTTTTCAGCTGCTGCTTAACAAGTGTCGCTTCGAAAGTCACAAGCATTATTAAGGTAAATAACGAATAGTACCACATATCTTCCAAACACCACAAGCCAACACAAAAAACCTGCAACTCGAAAACCAACGATGAAATACGACTGCTTTAAGAAATTTGTTTTATTCAGAGTTAGCTGCAACCTATTTATTATACAAAGTAGTAATAAATAAATAATCAAACAAGAGAGAAAATAGTAAGGAACAGCACCAGACCAAATTTGATGCTATTATATCAAATTCTCAAAAATAGCAAAATACAAATTACACCGGAAGAATAAATTCCAGTCACTTCACTAAGAAATGTGTAAGATCATAATATTAACTTTTCAATGAAACCAATACTTTTATCATCGATACTTACATCCCATATTTGGTTTTGGACCCTTTATTTTCAGCTTAACAGATCTAGAAACAAGAAAGTCAAATCAACCTACAGTGTATCTAATAATACCTGAAAAACAAAAAATGGTGCCGTCGCTCGTTCCTTGAAGAGTTCCATGAACTGAGGAATAACCATTTCCATCCTTAAAATTAAAACATATATATAACACAGACTAACAAAATAGCTCCCAAAAACTCTACAGATATTATAAAAAAATAACAAAGAATCCACCTATTATCTCCCAAATCTTGTTTCCTTTCCAAAATTGCTTCTTCTGTTTCAAGTCCTCGTGACTCATGAAAGTAGGACATTGGCTTATTTGTATCGAGTTCCAAGACCAGAAATGTCTTCCTTTCCAAAACGAATGTATAATGCACTTTTTGAAATTCGAACCACAATTTTACTTTCCCATTTATCAACTAAAAAGAAATTCGATCAAATTTTACATGTAAACAAAAGTTTCCTTTTTAAAGAATGTGGGTTCTGCACTTCAATGTGCTTCATTAGATTGAAATTTCCCCTCCCAAATTTATATGGTGTAAGAGTTAGAAGAAATATGCCTCATGATTATTTATAATGAGACTGTATTATGCTTAGCTCTATTTACAACAACACTAAAAAACTATGTATTTATTATTCTTAACCAGACTCAATAAAAGTTGGGACTCATTATCAAAAGGTGGTTGTCATTATTTGTTGCTTAAGCACAAATTTTCGACCTTCAGATTAAGAAACTAGCGCATATCTAAATCCCACTTTTAGATTATTCGATTTTGATTACATAATTCTAATAATGATTAAAGTCCTGTTTTAAGTCACTCAATACGTTACAGTACAACAATCTTCAAACAGCAGAGAATAAAAATGAAGTTCATATAAGAGAGTGCAAATCAAAACACTGTACTGCATAGCACCGTAATATTAGTACTTCCCATTTGCCACTACGATATAACCGAAATTCCTTCCAGTAGATATTAAGCTGACTGCACAATTCAACTTTCATAAACAGAACAACTGAGAACATACTTTAGTCCTGCGTAATGGAACCACTTCTGTCCATCCATTATTTGGTGTTGGAACTACTTTTACAACTGTAGCTCTTTCAACATTCGATTCCTGAAAAACTGACATCATTTCTAAATTCGCTAGCTGACAAAAATGAAGCTTATTTTCTTAAGGAGTATAATAAAGAAAGCAGGTATGTTGATAAAACAAACATATTACATATGAACAAGTCAGCAAGCAATGAACATTGACAAACCAATTGCAGAACAGTACAGTCAAAATCTGAAACAAGAAAGATTGATCAAACTTTCATAAAACTGATTCAAGTTTTTAAACTATATGAAAACAATACTAACTTGTTGCTATATTTTAAGCATGAAATAAAAGACCAAAACAAATCAATCAAATATACCTGTAAAATGCCGATAGAAGCCATGATAATGCATCCTAACTCCCAATACTCGTTCATTCCATACACACTAAACCATAAATAAGCCCATCCTCCATACAAGAAAAGAAATGGCCCAGCATATGCGTGTGCAATTATTGGCTTCACTGTGTATAGGACATAAGAATCAATAAGCTGGTCAACGGGCATTTTTCACTATACAACTGACTGATCCAGTTCAATCTGAAAGGAGAGGAAATTTCGAATATCCACCTCCAGCCACAATCACAGTTAGTCCGAAAACACTGGAACAACCAGACTAATTCTTTATTTCACTTTATTATGGATAAAAAACAAGCGGCTTGGCTGAGCCTGACCTTACAAAAACTTGATGTTTCTTTAAAGGTCTTTGGAAGCAGCATATAGAGCATCGTCTGAGAACGCTTATATATTTTGAGATCGCAAGCTTAATTCATTCAAGAATAGAACATTAAGCAACGCGATCACAAGAAATCATCTACAATCAGGAAGGAAATCATTCCATCAGTACCTGAAACTCTTCAGACGGCTGCAAAAATCAACCATAATAAAACACCACCTTCATTATTACCTTGTCCTCACATGCACCAGTCCGCCTGCATTATTTGCGAGTGGTAACGCTGTGCAATATTACCCATTATGCCGTATATTTGGATTTCCCTAATTCCAGCAGCCCTAATTATTTAGTAGATTTCAGGCGGGGAAGTTTATATTAGAACTGAAGTACTTGTCTTCAGTTTGCGCGGGTGACAAAAATTATAAGATAACAGAAAAAATGAACTCCGATGTGAGCTAAGTCCCGTACAAATAAGAGGTATGCCTTAAAACTTATTAAACACCCCAGCAATACAGTCTACACTTGTCAAACGCTAACCTTCAAATTGTAAATGCATAGAAGAAATTGAAGTGAAAATATTAGTGGTATAAGCGCTACAAAGTTTCAAATTAATCTGGTGTGACATTAAAATGTGCAAAGATAGACGATAAGTCATGTTGCGTATTTGGCGAAGTGAATAAAAGTGATAGGATTGGAGGAATATACGGCTAAAATTTAAACTGCAAATATAGATCGTCGTCTGATGAAATCTTCTATATTTTTAAACCCCAAGACAAGATAGGAACTAGTAATTCAGTTCGATTTTTTAACATTAATTTGATGCAAAGTCTTGTTTCGGCATCGTGACTGTAACCACCTCCGAATTCGCATTTAAGGTAAGAATTTGACAATCAAATATATTTTTAACCATTGAAATCCTAAGTAGCAAATATGTTTCAAAATATTTTTTTGACGACTTGTATTATCTCTTCAGATTTACCCACGGTAACATCATTGTGAAGATAATCATCTCAAAAAAAAAAAAAAGAAATCCATGTAAAAAAGACCGTCACAAATGTTGCCAGTCTGCCAAAATACTTTAATTGATAATTTAATGAAAAAACTGTTTCGAAATTGTGTAGCAATGTGTAGTCTCAATCTCTTTTTTATTAAAATTACTTTAGCATGTTCCTGAAACTCTCGAGAACTTCTTAATTCCCTCTTTTTTGTTTGCAGACTTCACTAATTAGTTAATAATGAAATAAGTCCTGAAATATGAACTCCAATGGACGTTAGTTGAAGTAAGAAATCCGGGTTTTTGAAGCTTCAAGAGTTACTTCCTCTGCATGTAATTGGTGTTCAGAAAAAAAAGCCCTGTCTTTGCTGTCTGGTAAGTACCCTGAAACACCAAATCCAGAAATGAAGGAAGTACTGAAAGCTCAACAAAATTTAAAAATAATGTGGAGTGGGATGCGTCCTCTTACTATCCTCTCACTTGCAAATGCGCTGACCACATCTTTGGTGTAATAACTGAGTGCGTCGCCACGATTTCTGGCACCTAGGGAATTCAGAGGGTGAAATCAATGATTCTTCCGTGTTGCACACTGACCCGGAATTGTACAATGCATACAGAGAAATAACAGTCTGAAGAGACCGGACGGACGTTACGTTCCTGCTTGGGATGTGAACCGTTACTGCTAGAAGATGACCCAATAGTTAAGCGAACAAAGTTTATCTTACAGAGACGCTCATGAATCGTATTTGATAAAGACCTTGCGATCACTGTTGCTTTTGTGATAAGCAAAGCAGCAAGGTGAGTCGGTGCGTCGCGTTGTGCGTATAAACAGCCACTGCAAATGGCACACACATGCATTTCGCTGCCGTTGTCGGTAGGAACTGGCTGAGAGCACTGATAACGCTAGCAAGGCACACTCCTCGGCTTTTCCTTATCTATTTACTTACACACTCCTATGTATGTGTGTTCCTACACGTGTATCTATCTATGTGTATATGTATTGTGTATGCACATATGTGAATGAGTATCGATTGCTTCGGCGTCGATGATGTAGCCAATGGGTGGGTGCGGACCGCAGCAGGCAGGTGGACCGTGTCGCGTATACTATAGAAGGATAACTTACAAATTCCTTTATTTGTGCAGAGGGAGCGAGAGTGCTTTCCGGAAATCTAAATTGTATATAGCAAGTTAGGTTGCTTATACTGAAGTCTATTAGTCTCGTGGAATATTATCCGATTTCTTGATTAAGACGGTCACTTTCTGGCAATTTAGATATTGTAATTGATGTCATTACTGTTTTCTTGTTACTAGTACTTATCGTTGTTGATTTTTTGCTGGTACCAATTATTCATTACTATTGGCTATTAAAATCTTTATTCCCACTAATCATCATTATATTACTATTACTGTTTACTACTCATTAGCTACTATTATTATTAATTATTTATTATTATTGTTATAAAATTAAATTATTATTAGGTACGTGCTGAAGATCTGAAGATCAAATTAATTTTATTTTCGATTGCGGCTTCTGCCGTAAACAAAATCTGAAGATTTACAGAGAAAATGGAAAGATCTATGGAGATTGCATTTAATCACCACGTACAGCATTACTCCGTACTCTTTCCATTTCACATTGATAATAATTTGTCATCATGTCATCATTGGCCTTACAGTTTCTTCAGTTTTCTCAACTAAGTTGCAGTACAGCATTTGCTAATTCGTTTGTCTTTTTCTGTGGTATCTGAAAATTAAGGACAAGGCGAATGGACGCAAAAGCTTAGTTTAGAGTTTGTTCTATATCAATTAAGGATCGAAGGTGATTAGAGACAGACTTTTGATATAGAACAGTTTTTTTTTTTTTTTTATTTAACTGATGAAATCGTAAGAGTTTCATATAATTATTATAAGATTACTAGAGAAGTCGAATTTTACAAACTAATTTTTTTTCCCTTCTGAGAATGGAAATTTTGCTCGCAAATTTAAGCAGTGCACTCAAATCTGCAAGCTTGCATTTATTTACTCCGGGATGTTGACAAATTTATACTTACGATTTAGAGTCATTAGCAGCTTATCTTTCTTGATTTTCTGTGAGAAATTTGTTGTTTTATAAATATTATATCCATAAAACATTAGGCTAACAGTTCAGTTCATCGCTGTCTATCTTATCTCATATATACTGTGAATGATGTAATTTTTTGTAGTTGAATCATACTTATTCTTTAAGTATAATTTTGAAATAGGATTACTTTAGAGAATCTTTTTCTCATTTTTTATAGTTTCCAATTATTCATTAGAACATGTGAAAACTCGCTTATAAAACAAAAGGAGTAATGTGCATTATAGGCCGATACTGTTCGTCTTCTCCTGGCTTTTTTTATAAGCTGCAGGTTACGTCTATTAGTATTTAATGGAGGGATGCTGAAATTCAGCTGCTGCTAGTATCCAGTGCTAACAAATTTCATAAGCTATATGTAAAAATCAAGACTATATAATATTAGACTATATTATTGTCAGAGTGAGGTGAAGTTATAGACAGTCTCTATAAAGGCGATAAGTAAGACCAAGATTAGTTAGGATCCAGCTAACTTCGTGGAGTTAAGATGGTAAAATTTCAGTCAAATTCAATAATGCAGAACATATTTTGTTAATAAGTGAGTGATTGAAAGAGAAGCTCTGAGTTATCTTTGTGTACTGTTTTGATGTTTGTGACATTATTATGAATTATGGGAAACTTTGTGTAGAGTTGTAAAAGCAGTCGTATGGTATCATTGCCTTTTGTATTGTCTACAAGGTCATTTGAATGCGACTGGTGTATAATTTGACATAATTCTCTCTGTTAGCACGTAATGCGATTTGTATGGCAAAAATTTTCTTCATACTGCTGAATGGATTAGGTACATTTCTAATTTATGCGCACGCTCCAGTTTATTTAATCGAAAATTTGAACTTCAAACTTCTCCAAGCTTGAAACACCTTGTACCACCAAAAACTTCCGATGTGGAGGCCATGTGTAATTGTTTAGTATCAGCCACAATATCGCTATTTTGTTTTGGAATGTAAAAATTTCCTTAAATCACAGACAAGCGTGAGCAAAACTTCTTTTATGCGGTGATTCATTGTCACTTTTGTTTATCTTATGTTTTCATTTTGCAGAAAGAAGAGATCGATTCAACAATGATTATTTAAATAAATAAAATGGAGCAAGGTGAAGTGTTTATTGTGGATGAACAGGTTCCTTCTTTAAAAGTTTCATGAGCTTCAGATGTGTTTAAGCCTACGGGGGAGGAAAAGGTCGGAGGAAGGAAATAACATCTAATTTGAAATATTTTCTTCTTGGAATTGTTCCTTAGCAGTGTTAATGGATTGCCTTCCCCACTATAACTATATAGATGGTTTAGGACTTCTATAGTCCTCAGTTTTTCCAAGGACAGCAGCACGTTTCTATTTCAGGAAGGAGAACTAGATCCGAATGACGCATGGTTGATGCGCGCTGCAGGCGGTGAGGAGGAAATTGATGCAAATGAACTTCCGATGGGAGCAGTTGCTGCTGCCCAAGATGATGACCAGTTATCCTTTGAGGTAGTTATACTTACAGCAAGCTAAAACTTTCCCCCATCTAGGAGAGCATATTTACCATTGGCAAGATATGTTCTAAATTACTGGTATCAGAAATAGCGCAGGATCGGACCGTTCGATTACAGCATAAATAGCTTTTGTAATTCGCTTATTGATTAGGCTATTTAGTTGTCTGTCTGATCTTGTTCAAATTATTCAATCAGTGTCACTCCTTCATCATTACCAAATCCAGATCGAATTTAGAAGAATAAGTATTAGAAGAAAGAAGGAACATTTTCAGTAGAAGTATAAAGTTCGAAGTATGTTCTCTATTTTTTTTTTCAGATGCTGCTGTACGGTGATTTAGAATTATTTAGTAAATCTTTAAAATGATGAGAAATTGAGGAAACTAACTTGTGATACTGTTCAGGATTCGGAACGCTTTGAGGAAGATTCTCTGTGTTCATGGATGTCAGATGCTGAATCTTTAAATCAGAATTGGCGTGGATGGAGTACGACGAGGAATCCAGCTGCACAAACTGGAATCGGTAAGATTGCATGATAAGGTTCTATTATAAGTGCATAAACGTCTCAAGGAGATATAGGAAATTTTGATTTTAGAGCATACATTTGGTGACGGATCAGGTCCATTGTTACCAAGTTCATTGTTACGCTTTACTGGAGGTATCACATCGCCATCACAGTCTCGTAGGCATCCCACATCTACTTCTGCGACTACAATGAACCTGAGTTCCCCTGCTTCAACAGCTAGTATTTGCGCACATACAGCAAGTTAGTTTCTAAAAAAAAAAAAAAAGGTGTATAGTGTGGCTAAATTGTTTTTTCATTTTTTTTGTAACAGCTACCATCCTTACACATATATCTTGAGTGAGATTCAACCTTTTGCAGCATATAACGTACGTAGTCTAGCTGAAATGGCTGCTCGCGTTGCTGCACGGTGTTTCTCATTCGTAATGTTGGAGGCGTGCTATCACGCGATTTCAGTTGAAAAGAGAAGGATAAATCTCAAAAGTGGTATGAGTGACTGTTCCGTTATATTTGAAAATGCTTTCGCAGAACATGCTGCAATTCCTGATAAATTTTTCTTGAGCATAGTGCGTTGGTGTTTTCCTGAAAGCGAGGAGGATGTTCGCTTATATAGGTAAAGATTTCGATTCCGATAATTACATTTTGTTGGAAGATCATAGGAAGCGTTGTATTATTTTTTTACAAAATTGTGAAGGCTATATTAAAATATGGGTTTCAAACACTGTATTTTTTTATCTGTTCATTAGTTACCTTACTTCTTTAATTCATTATTTCAGCTGTTTGGCAAATGGCAATGCCGATGAGTTTGATAGAGGAGAGTATTTGTATCAAGCAAATGCGGTTCATGATGTTTTCCAAATAGGTCTGTTGAATATGAGTTTCTTAGATCTTTCCTAATAAAGTAAATAAACCTGTTCCACTCATCTATGAGGTGTTAACTTTAGCATTTTTCTATACATTAGGGTTTTTGTGATTGCTTAAACGTGTGTATATTCGAATTCCATAAATAAAGCGCAATTAAGCTATGAAGCAGTTTTGTGTGGGATAATGGTAGCAGTTATCTGCGTCGATCTTCATCATTGATACTGATATGATACTCGAATAGAATGATTATTGTTGATCAATTTTTAGAAGCAGTTGATCTTCCAATTGTTCATGGCTTCTACTGACATGTGATTTTTAGAGTAGATTGCACAACTTATTGCTGTAGATATAACATCGACTGCTTATAGGTTATCATATTTCCGCTGTAGTGAATGCAACAGGCGCTTCTTCTATAGTCACTCCAACAAGTTCATCAGCTCCTCCTTGTCGTTCAAAAGTGACATACAATGTATCAGTTCGTGTGGACAGGTTTGTCCTCGAATTCTTCCAGAATTTGGGATATAATTATGTTGAAATAAACATTGGTATTCACTATTACTGCATAACAACATTGTAGGTAGCTAGCTGTACAAAGTATTTTATACGATATTGATCTCACCCATTTTTTTTTCAGATGTCGCATAGTATCATGTAGTTGCTCATGTGCTTTCAAGGCATCATGGTGTCAACACGTTGTCGCTGTATGTTTGTATAGAATAAATAGAGTCAATGAAGTCGAGTATCGTGTTACCATTTGGGACTCAATCAATGAACTTACAAATGAAGAATTAAAAAAATTGGCCCAATTTCTTATAAATGACCTTCCTCGTCAGGTTGAGTTGTCTCGAAAAATATTCAAAAAAAAAATGAAATTTCCAAAACTGTTGCTACTGAAAAAATATTTTCATTTTTGATAGTGTTATTTCAATAACACTACAGATTTGTAAAATTTAAGTATTTGCCTGTGGCACAGCGTTTGATCGATCAGTTGCGGAATCCAAATTCAGAAATAAATGCAGCAGTTGGAGCACCAGATCCAACAGATGGAGGTCATGATAATGTTGCCATTTGGTGCTTGGATCAACGTACATTGCATGAAAATATTCGTCGGATACTGATCAAGTTTTGTCTTCCCTCACCGACTGTGCATTGGTATATTTTTTTAAAATAAAAGTACGGCTAGGTCAGGAATCAACTGCGTGCATGAGAAAGTTGAAATATTTGTTGTTGAAGTTCCTACTTCCAACGTTTGATTCAAGAACAATATTTTTACAGTGATGTGCAATACTTATCATCCAACCAGCCACCTGCAGCTAGTGAGTGGTTGTCCCTTTTTCGACCTCATAGAGCAAAAGAGCCTGAAGGTATGCTGATGACAATTGATTGTAGAAGATATTCAGATGTGTTTGTAATGCAGTTAATTTTATTCTGAAGGTTTATGGAATCTTTTATCAATTGTACGCGAGATGTTTAAACGTCGTGATGAAAATGCGACCAGCCTTTTACATATTATTACCGAAGAATGCTTAGCTTGTTCACAAGTTTGTTTTTCTTTGAATTCATTTAATAAAATTATTGTCTATTTTTACAACTTTATGTCCAAATTATGTGTTCAGTTTCGAGACCAAATATGTGTAGATCTTGCATATTGCCGCTTTTTAAGCCCAAAAATCTGCTGTAAAAAAAGGTTAAAAAACGTGAAGTCTCTGGAGAATATTTCGTTGATAAGACTCGAAATGTTGCAGTAATTAAAGTGCCAGCTAAAAGAAAACATGAAAACGTTTAGTTCCTGTACTTCTCTAAGTTGCTACGATATTACCGAGATAATGTTCAAAAGCGGAAATTATTAATTTAATGTTACCTTAGAGTCATAAAACTTTTAATATATAATAAGGAATGATTTGGTTTCTACATTTCTCAAATGTTTAAGTCTTTTAACTTTCAGGTCTTAATTTGGTGGTATCAAACTGCTTTATCTCAATCCGGACAATGGACACTTTGTTCGCCGTCTACCAACAAGTCAAGTTCATTAATGTCAAATCAGAAGACGCCTCAGCTGAACTGTGCATCACTCTGTGATGAAATAGTACAGCTATGGAGACTTGCTGCTTTGAATCCACGTTTATCCTCTTTTGAAAGAGAACAAGTATGTAGTAATGAAATGATTTTTTTTTAATAACTTGTACACATTTTTCTAGCAATATATATGTTTCAGTTGACTAGTTTCATACAAATATATCATCGGAATGCTGTAGAAAGGATATGGAAATATATTTGTTTCTTGACGAATCCTGAAACATCAGTATCATCAGTAAGTTAATCTCGTCAACCGTTTTGATACATTCTTTACTTCCTAATTCATTAAATTTGTCTTTATTTTATTTAATTTGTGTCAGTATTCATTTCATTTGTGGAACTGAGGTATTTGTTTGATCAATTTTTAAGCAAGCTGCCGGTTTCATTATGTCAGTTGTTGATCGACAAGGACAGCGACTTTCCGCAGAAAATGCCCGTTTCACTGCTGATTTGTTTCCGGGATTTTTGAGTGCTTTAAGGGCATGCCAGATTAGTTGGAATAACACTAACATACAAGGATTATTGTTTGGATCAAATAACGTAAATTACTTCCAACATTGTTAATAACTTCCATTTTTTAGTCGCTCTATAATAGAAATTTATTGATATTTAACTGATATGCTTGTCAGTTCTCTGAGGCTGATCTAACATTTTCTGACAAACTTTTGTATCAAGAAATATTGCTCAAGTTTCAGAATATGTCAGCTGATGATTTTCCGAATAAGTTAAGTCCAAATATTCCTGTTCTTCGTCGTCCTTTACGGGTTTCTGAAGATACTACTTTATTGGATATCAGTACATCATTTTACCGCACATCAGTGTATACAACCGGGACAAATTACTTCTCACTTCACCAGCAGGTTGTGAATGATCCTTTATTTCGTAAATTGATAATATGGTCAAACCAGGTTTATTTTTATACTGATTTTAATATAAAGTAACAAAAAAGTAATTATACATTGAAGGCTTCACGTAAAAGAAGGAAGAAGTCTCGCATTTCCGGACGCCGTGGACATCAATTTGAATTTCACGATGAGCGATCTCTAATTCGTGCCGTGCGCGCCGCTGCTTGTGCTGCTCGCGAAGCAGCCTTAGGTGAAGAAGTTGAAGACGATAGTGCTGAATCAGGACAGGAAAGCGAAGCTGGTCCATCGGTGTCGCGAAACAACAGCAGGACAAACAGTACAACAAATCGTAATGAATCCGCTGCAACGTTAAGGTTTTTGTTGATGATATAAGCAGAATATTTTCTATCTTGTGAGTGATTTGGTGTTTTCATCTAGCTTTTCTTACGTACTTTAAATGAGGATAACTTTATTTAGAAAAAACTTTATTTATTTAATAACTATAAAATAGCCCATTACAAGGACTAGACATCTCGATAACAGATACTCCGGACAATTATTGTAGTATCATCCAGTTTTGTTTTTTGAACCGAAAATTCGGCATCGCTAACATAAATATGGCTGAGTTCATATGTAAATGCAATTAATTTTGATCTCTTTAGCAATATGAACTATCCAAAAAATGATGTTGATGAATTGTTCGCTATTGCACATGTACAGCAATCAAATTGGGATATCAAGTTCGCCAGGTGTGAAGCCCTTATGTCACATGGATATGCACATCAGGCATGTGTAATGGCAGTGGAACTTGCGGAAGAAATGTTGCGCCGTCCTCCAAACCTACTTCACCCAGTGGAACAGCGATATAATCCTGAATTACCTGCAGTTAGTGTTGAAACTACAGTTTTACATTTACCAACTTTTATAAATTAATTCATTTGTTTTATTTTGTCTTGAAACTTACTTTCATTGAGTATTGTCAGCTAATACGAAAATCATTGTTACTGTAGATGCAGAGGCATAGAAGAACACGGTTTTCGCAGCCTGGTTCTGTCTTAGAAGTCCCTGTTTTTGAAGTTGATGGACAGCTGATCGAGAAGTCACAATTAGCAGAAAACATATATACAAGGTGATCTAAGATTCTCCATTATTATTTTTTTTTTTTAATACTTTATACTCTTCATTGCGTAAAAGATCAGAACGTTGTTTTTAGAACACTTTTTCTGGTTCAAGCGTTAATGAAGGAGCCAAAAACACATCGACTGGCTTTTACACTTGCGATATCTGTACTTGAAATACCTCGTAGTCCTGCGGCAAATAAATTTCTGGAAGTGAAACTTTATTATTTGGTATGATTTTTCATTGTTCATAATACTAGCTTACTTATTATTTTGAAGATATGGAAGATTTCGTTCACTGATAGAATACCATTAGTGTCCATAAAAAGTTCGTTGTAGTAGCTTTAGAAGCCTATAATTTATGATGATCTTGTTAAGGAAACAGAGCTGGTTAGCTTGTTACGAAGAATAGAAATTGGTACTCCAGAACTACAAATAATCAGAGATCGAGCGAGGAGATTCGTGGAAAATGCTGTTCGTTTAGCATCTGTACCTCAGCCTTACGTTTTGCCGATTTCATTGGGTCATTACATTTTAGATTCCTTGTCATTCTCTCACAACACTTGTCAGGGGTAAGTTTCCCGATTTTTCATGAATTTTACCTGGAAATCTGTGTTCAGTACTGTTTTCCCTTAAATTTTGAACTAAGATTTAATTTGTAGACGCCGCACCACAAGCGGCATTGTAACGAAAAATGGTGTACAACGACGCCCTTGCGATGAAGAATTAGCTATAAAAGTCGCTTTAGAAGCGCTGGGTATGAAATTAGTGATTTCCGAAGCTGATTATTCTATGCTGTGTGAAAGCACACGACTGCAACGTGGTGATCTGGCACTCACAGTGCTACTAAGGTTAACCCCCAATATTTTGTTTAGTATCATATTTAGACTATAAAACTAGGATAATGGATGATAGAGGCAGATGAATTTTCTTCCTTAAAAAAGAGAGAAGATATACAGGAGAAAATTCAAGTTCTGTGCCATTTAATTGTTTGTAAAGTAGTTTTTACATTATTTATAGGTACAAAGATAATATTGATAAACTGGCTTTAGTACTGGACAAGCTGCTGGACCCAACTATGCATCGTATGTACAAGTAATTTTTAATATTGTTACATTTGTATTCTTTCAACATAACACTAACAATAAAAAATTGTCATTATGTTGTGGATACACCTATTCGTTTTTTTTTCCAGGGATCATCATTCCAATGCTGCATTTTTCTTAGAGCAAGATCCACTTTACAAAAAATATTTCAATGGTCAACGACCGCATTTCCCTTTCAAGGATGAATTTTCTCATACCGATTTTACCGAGACTTCAAATGGTATTGAAGCAAGAGAAGTTTCTCTACCTTGTTGGTTTAATTCATAATGAATTCGTTGTCAAAATGCAAATTCAAGTGAAAGGAAGAGTTGATAGTCATAATATAGAACCTTATACATTTTAGCAAATGTATAAGCATGTTAACTGTTTTACTGTAGTTAGTTTACTAAAATTTAGCAGGTCTGTCCGGTGCTGGAACAAGTGTTATGATTACTGAAAATATATACGAAAAAAGGGCAAATGGTGGCAAATGTGAAACTGAACACCTTATTAATACTTTCATACGTTTGTCGCACGACTCACCGTAAGTTTGCAGATTCATCAATTTGGTTGTAATTTATATTATTTGCTAACAAAAAATTGGGTTCAACATATAAGCTACCGTTTCCTTTTAATGGTGTTTGAACTTTTTGAGGTAATGGTGAGCAAATGATTATTGGTTTCCCAGTAGAGTGTTAAAATAACATTTGCTTTTATGAAGCATATGTCCTACAAAAAGTTTTGTGTTAAATAATTGCTGTAGGATCTATAACAATTCCCATGTTATTTACCTTTAGTGATGAATCATCATCAGTAACATCTGCGAGTAGGCGACGGTCATCGGATGAGAGTAATGATAGTCCATGTGACGAAAGCAGCAGCTCAGGGGTTTCAAGATGTATTCCTCGTGATAGGTTGCATGTTGGTTGTTAAACATTTTTCTCAATTTTGATTGTTTTAAATAACAAAGAAAATTTTTGTCAGCGAATTGAGTAATCACACTGCTTGCTTTTTTATCTACATATATTTCACAACTGACTTTACTTTCCCTTGTTGACAAGTATTAAGTGGAGAACTAATTTCATTATTCACTAAATCAAATTTTAAGAGCTCCCTTTTTTTGTTTCTTTCATTGTTTCATATATAACGATATATTTCGTACTGTAAACAGTATGCACTGTTTACAGGAAAGTCACTCAGCTTCTGTTGGTACATCGGACTCACCATCACCAGCCCATCGTCCTCCAAATATTCTAACTTCGGATAGCGCAAATGAATTCTCTTCAGCACCTGCAGGGCATATAGCAGAGTTAAATAATGTATTTTATCGACATAACAGGTAGATTTGTCAAATATGTTTGTTTTTATGCATTTGTAGTTAGCGCAGTTTAATTCAATTAAAACCTAATATTAAGTGCCATTTTCATGTACATGGCTATTGAACCCGACAGTTATCTGTGTCCATTTACTCGAAATATTTGTTTTAGACTACCCAAAAGTTTCCAAACATTTAAACAGGCTTTGGTCTTTAAAACAATTCTATTTGTAACTGTAGATCATTCATAGTAGAATTTATTTAAAACATTCAATATTAGAAAAATAACGGCATCAAGACTTTAAGTTTCATCATTGTTATACGTGGTTTCTTATGTTATTACAATGTACTCGTTCATAAGACAGCTTTCTGTGCTCTGAGTAAAGTCCTTACTAAAATTATTCTATTACATAATGGTAAAGAAATATGATTTCGACTGAATATATTATTTGTAGACGAAAACCAGTCCCTAGTATGTCCAATCAAGCTTCTGAAGGACAAGCACACTGCATGATGGAACTTGCAAAACGTCTTCTTCTCGAAGCTGGTGGTAGCCAGAGTACCGTTATTTTTAATGCCTCACAAGGCAGTCAAAACAATCAGCAGCGCAGTGGTTTTTTTTTTTTTTTTTTCGAGTATTTTACTGATTTCGGGTTTGTATTAACTACCGTAAAAATTCTCAAACATTCACAGGTCCTCACCGACAGCTACACATTTGTTCATTCCTGATTGGACTTTATGCTCTGGGCTTGAACAACTTGTTGTCAGCAAGTTGGCAAACTCGAACTTACAGCACTAATGTTAGTTGGATACATGGCCAAGCGATCGAAATTGGTAGGTTTGTTTTTTTTTTTTAAGATGAAGAAAAAAGTTACTTGTGTTTATTTATATGCCACACGCTTAGCATTTAGGTTGTGCGGCGATCAAAATTGTTGAACGAGTCTGGGAAACACATTTAACACCTACGGAAGTCGCTGCTTTGGCCGATAAGGTAATATATACTTTTGATCAAACTGATTTCAGTGTTGTCTTTTGGATTTTTGGAATTGCATGTTAAATATATTTTAGGCTAGTCAGAGTCGTGATCCATGCATGGTTGAAGCTGCCGCAAAACTTGCACTGAGCGTATTACCGAAGGCATATGCTTTAACAGCTGCAGAAAGTCAAAAAGCTTTGCATCAGTGTAAGGAGCAAAGCTCTGAAATGCTTGAAAAAGCATGTCGTGCTGTTGAACAGGTTTTGTTTACTCATGTTTTAAAGGTTGTCTGGGGTGTTTTTGTTTTGTTTCACATTAAATTAAAAGTCCTATCAAGATATCGCTTGGACTATTTCCTTAAGAGACAATAGTAGAGACTTGGTTTAATTTCTGTTTTAAAAAACCGGATGTTGGCTGAGACATACTTCTGAAGATGAAAATGTAGTATATATAAAGTTTTTGTTTGCTGGAATTGTTTTTTCAGGCAGCCGAAAAAGATGGCGTATACCCGGAAGTGTTGTTCAAAGTTGCCAGGCACTGGTTCGACTTGTTTATAGATTCTGAATCTGTTAGTAGCCCACAAAC
The DNA here is from genome assembly GCF_000002995.4 of Brugia malayi. Classification (NCBI taxonomy): domain Eukaryota; kingdom Metazoa; phylum Nematoda; class Chromadorea; order Rhabditida; family Onchocercidae; genus Brugia; species Brugia malayi. Next base: position 6,183,668 of record NW_025062479.1, read on the forward strand.
AAGTTTTCAGAATGCGATTCCACAACAACATCCAACTGGGATTTCTCAGTTACACAACGACGTTCTGCAGTCACAGGCCCATGAAGTAAGCGCTGTTCTTTTTTCATATATACTATTGAACTGTGGAGACAACAGCTGTAAGTAGTCGTAAAAGAAAAAAAGAATTTTCCAGAGTCATCTTTTTTTGCTAAAATGTTATGTTGCAGTAAGACATTGAAATAATTACATGAAGATATTTGTACTATTCGGCCAAATTGTGTAGATTATTCCACTCTTGAAACGCACCAATTCAATCCCATTGCGTAGAATGTTGGGATTTCTTTTTTTTTCCACATCTTTTCGTAATAGGCACGGTGCTATTACGTAATAGACATTTTTCATGTTTGCAATAATTTTTTTCAGACCATTTATTCTGCGACAAATCCACCAACGCTACAACTTCCTGTTCAGTGCAGACCTGTTCCTTATCCAGCAGCTTCGTATCATTTCATGCCACCACCCCATCATCACCTTCATCAGGCAGGACCACATTGCCCTCCACTCTATGTATCTCCGGTATCATGTACTCAACCGCAAGTTGGAATTCACTATTCCCAGCGGTAAGCACACAGTGTAGACCCATCTAGAAATTATTCCTATTTTAGTTTACTATCAATAAAGCAGTATATATATACTCACTCAATTCTTAGTTTTGTTTGGTTTTCTTTCTGTTTTGTTATATCGCGTAGTTTTGTTTATTTGTATAAGTTTGTTTGGAAGAAACTGTTGTGTTCATTTAATTACAATTGCAAAAAATGATAAGCAATATTTGGCTGTAGACATTTGACATCGATTGATTTTTTCTTAATTCTTTTTATTTCAGAGGGCCATTACCAGTTGGTGCGATGTCAATAGTGCCGAGACAACAACCAAGTACTATTTATCCTCCGCCTGTGGTTGGTGTTACACCATCACGAGCCCTACACATTAGTCATTCGGCTCCAAATTTAAGCCCTATGCAAGCTGTTCAAATGTCCAGACGCAACCAACCTTTGACTGTTTTGCAACAACCTATTTGTCTTGGTGCAGGAATGACCCGCTGTCAGTTTCCTACCGTAGGGGAACAGTGCATTCAAGTACTTAAAATTTTCTTGAACTAATTTTAGTTTATCTCTTCTTTGGTTTAGATTTATTGAACCATCAAATTGGATCTATAGATGAATTTGAAATAACAAAAACAAGAGCACTGTATTTCGATGTTAGGGAAAAATATGTTAATTTTACTTGATTATTATAGCAATTTCAGCCTATTCCAATAAATGATGCTCTGCGGCATCTACCTCCTCCTACATCGCTTGTACTTTGTCAGTCGACCTCGCAACCAGTCACATATTTTGGACAGCCAGCTCCTCAGGTTTGTGTTTTGGTTACCAGTAGAATTTGTTAAATGGAACTGAACATGTGCGTTGGGAATTCTAAGCGAAACCTGTTGTGTAAACAAACATTTTATTTATTAATGCCAACGAGCAGCAATATGTAAAATTATTCAGTTCAGTTGCAGCAAATTTAGCTCTGAAAATTTCCAGCCTCCAATGAATGTTCCTATTCCATCACCAAGTGCTTCTGTTGTTGGAGATCCTCGTATGGCGAAGCTTGTTCATGCTCATCGTGTGGGAATGATTGCTATGGAAACAATGGGAAGTCGAAACTTGGATGATAATCGTAGCTACGCGAAATTTTCTCAGGTAACATATTCGTAGGAGGGTGTGAGTTGCACTATTGCTTGTTTGTTTTGCTGTCACTGGATTAAAAGCAATATTCATTACCGTTTGATATTTCGAGAATCCTGCTTATGCTGAAGACGTTCGTTGGTTATTCACAGTGGCAACACGATTAGGAGGTGTTTTCACCCAAAGTTTTTGTGAAGTAGCAGCTCGATCTGTTGCATCGCCATTCGTTCTTTTTTCATTAGCTGTTGAATCAGCAAAGGTTAGTGCTTTCATGTAATATACTGTTCTTCTTAACGTCTGAATCGTGGAAACTTGGATATTCTTCCAGAGATTTACGTTGAAAGTTTTCAGGTCTTTCACTGGCAGATGCCCTCTATTAGCTACCATTCGCAAGCTGTAATTCACCCTGTCCGGCCTCAGTTAACCACTGGTGCTCCAAATGTAATATTTAAGAATTAAAGATATTTCAAGAATTTTGAACATTTATATAAAAAGTGAATCCACTTTCTTTTTTACATCATTGGTAGTGCCTAAAATAAATTATTGTAGGTACGGACTATGCTTCTGCAGAATGGATTTGCACCGCCAACAGCCGATTTAATGCAGCATTGCGTTGAGATGTTTTATGCCGCATCCAGCTCTAAGCTTAGCCATCCTCGTTTTGTTCCCTCAGATGTTGAAGAGGTATGATTATTGGTATTGGTTATTAATTATGGCAGAAATCGATTGGGATTGGGTAATTAATTAAAAAATGTCAAGGTTAGTTTTATAAAAAAGTAGAAGTAAATGGAGTATCTTGGTCTACTTTTTGAGTCATAGTTTGCTGTCATGATAGTTTTTTTGCACCGCTTGTCTTACAGTATTTCTTGTGGCCATTTTGAGATCTTGATGCTTAGTTGTACCAATATACGAAATATTCTATTCAGGTCGTTCAACTCGTTAAAACAGCAAAAGAAGCATTTCATTGGATACCAGGGCCGGGGAAATTAATGTTTGAAGATTTCATGCGACATGTTCGGAAGCAAAAAGCTTGTAAAAAGGATGTTGCTCAAAGAATCAATGCTTGTATTCAAAATACAAACTGATTTGGAAGTCACAAATTAGTATACCTCTTTCACATTACCTGATGTTTCATTTTAAATTATTATTTAAAATTGGTGATTACTGGAGGGAATAGTTTGTGAACTCAAAGCTAATGTTTGCCAATTGACACATAAGTACAGTACGGTTGTGGCACGTTGTTTCCACCATTCAGTCAGCCATTGGAAACAGTCAGCATTCATTTTATATATGTATGGTTATGTGGTTGTAAATGATTTTTTCTGCGTTGTATCATCATTTCTATTCGAAATAATTTTATTTCTTTATGTTCTCATTCAAATTAATTTTATATTGTTATGTTGTAATGCGTGTGGAAGATAAGGAAGTTATCTATCTCTATTGCGATGTTGTTGATGACTGCGGTGCTTTAATTGGTTGACAGAGAGAGTTCACTTTTATCTAGTACGGATTTGTTTATGAAAAAAAGAAAAAAAAATGAATGTATTCTTTAAAGTTGTGGTCTGCTGGTTATAGTATTCACAGTTATAAAAATAACGATTTAAAGGTTTTAACGTAGTGCTACTGAAGTTCAGTATTTTTTTGGAAGTCTTTTTCGTGCTGAAATTGTGGTAAGTAACTGATTTACTGCTGTGCTATTTCGTTCAGGTTTTGTGTTCATCTGCTTTTGTTGATATTTTCAAACATAGCTGAGATGTATCACACGGTAATTATTGAAATGCTTCTGTAATTGTTGAAGGTCAACGCTGGCACATTTCGAAAGAGTCTGTATAATGAAGCTTTGTCTGGAAATACTCGTAATTAAGGTTGTCGACCATTCAAACGTAATATATAGTAATTTTTGATGACATTAGTAAAGAGTTGGGAACCTGTTGTTCGATTAGCGGTAGCTCCAGGCACTCTGCTGTAAAAGTTAGTTTACGACAGAGCGAGAGTTTAATTTAATGAAATAGCCGCATGGTGATGCTGCGTTGAATGCGAAGTGAGGGTACCGAATTATGTCTGCATATCCTTACTTTTGAATTCCATAGCAAGTAAGCGGTATAATTCTGTACTTACCTAAGTTATCACTGCGCGTCGTCCATGCTTCTGTTGTTCAATATTGGAATTGCTTTTGTTTTGACCTTCGGTCACTAGTTTCCATACTGAGTAAAATGGCTAAGAGTGAGATTTTCGCATCAATAATGTGCAGTTGCCGGACAGTGCTGTTTAGAATTGGGATTGGAAATTATTCCTTGATGAAGAGTCGCAGAAAGAGAAGGTTTGAGATTATTTTTGTTTTCATATTCGGCCTGGTGTTGTCCGTATAAATTGTATTTCCACATCTTTCGTGTAATCATGTCTTCAAGAATGCTACTTTATGAAATGAACAAGGTTGAAGATTGGGGATATGTTTCTTCGGCACATCAGTAAGGCCCTGTCATGCGTACATACAGAGCTAATCATATTCTATTCATAGGGATATGTTCTTTCATAATTTTGAGTTTGATTGGTGCAGTATTCATAACCATAACAATTTTCGGCTAATTTTTTTCATATTTATTTTTAGGACGAAAATACTCCCTCCGAGTTGAGTCCGGACCGCGTAGTTTACTGTTGTTAGGTTTAATTGTTGATTGTACAGTTTTTGTATGTGGGGAAGAGCTGCAACATCTCTTTGGCGTTTGAGCAAAAGATTCAAGAATTCTGGAAAGGGAGTTAATAAGAAAAATCACAAAACCGAAGGAAGCACTGAAACCATAAACTACGTGGGAGACAAATCGTCTGAAAGCGCTGTGCTTCGGGTAACTTCTTTGTCTCATTACGAAATAAAAGTTGAGCAAGAACAGCACTGTTTGTTTTTCCATTTGATTTTAAGCACAGCCGGTTATTATGCTAGAATTTTAGGTAAAGACTTGTGTGACTAACTGTTAATTATTAGGTTTTAAAATTCTAGTGTGTTTGTGGAAAGAATTGTGAAAAGTCTCAGAGATTACTTTCCTCAAAGCAGTTAGTGGATTGGTTAAATTTACAATTCTTAACTCTTAATCGGAAGATTTATTCTTTAAGTGTTTTCTGACTTACTTTTAAATGTGATCGATTGATTTTTGTTTTGTTGAGTGTTGAATTTTTGGTTTCATTCCATGTTTTTTCCCTATTTTCATATATTTTGATATTGCTTGTATTGTTGGTGGTTTATCGACTAAGGGAACACTGGAAGCAGGAAGCAATCCGATGTGCAACATATAATGAAGAGTATAAAATTCATGGTTTAACATTGTTTTCTTTCTGTTTATATCTATTACTTTAATACATTTTGCAGTCTCAGACATTCACATCGAGTTTACCGACTGCAACGCATCTTTCATATCTTTCTTCGATTCTTTCTTCGCTGTGGCCTTCTGATGGAACGAGGGAAATAGAAAACGTTGACATAAAGTGGGTTTGCAAATGCATCTTGTAATGTTCATATTTTATCAGTTTATATTTTTAGTGTCGTCTCATCATCTGTTAAAATTAGGACATATAAAATATCTGGAAACAAAATGTTGTTCAAGTTTTCAAACAACTTACTTCATATCAGAATTTTTTATTAACGGAAAGTTAGTTTCGTCATCAAAAATAACTGCCTATGAATAGCTGGGTATCAGTACATTTTTAAGTATTGTCATACTTTGACAACCAAAATATCTTGAAGTGGATTTATGAACTTTACTACCCTGTTCGGAGTATAATCCCACTACCGCCAAGCACTTTGTCGGGGACAGTTATGTATTGTTAGGAACGGAACTTTGAGTAAAAACATGTGGATTGTGGCTGTTTTTAATTTAATTTTTAGTTCCACCCAAAAAAACTGGTGTGTTTTTTTTTTTTTTATTTATTTATTTTTTATTTTTATTTTTTTATTTGGATTCTAACTAATATTAGTGTTCCAGAGCACAACGCAAAAAAGTAGTTAGTATACCGAAGTCGGCACTTCTCGACCAAACACGATCACTTGTGCTTAGCTTACTCTCTGCAGAAGCAGATGGCTCTGTGATGTTGAAAACACGAGAATTATGTAAACATTATATGGAATATCCTGAGGCGCGTGTTGTTGGGTTTCAGGTTTTCATTAAGAAGTTATTTGTAACAGAAACAGAAATACTTTAGAGCAACAGGTTTTGTTAAATGAATTAGAATAAAATAACAAGTAGTATTTTTTAATCCTCGTGAGTGAATAAAATATCGGAATAGATATATGGTTTAAAGCAACAGTTGCCTTTTGAGAGAGTATGTGAAAGAAAAAAATCATTTCTGTATTTAGTTCCATGATTCAATTATCAAGAAGGTGAAACGCCTCTTACTACGGACTAATGATGAAATGCTAAAAGAACACATTCGGCAGTTCTTACTCCTCGTGGGAGATGTTAGCACCCCACGTGGGGCTGGTATTCGTGTACTGTCACTTGATGGTGGAGGTACGAGAGGTGTATTAGGCCTTGATATTTTACAAGCGCTAGAAAATAATTTGAAAGGATCAAAGGTAATTTTGATTTTTTCTGAGTGGAGGCGTAATTTTATTTGTACCGTTACCGATTAAAAATATCTCTTCAGGTTGTAGAGGTGTTCGACCTAATCGTGGGCGTAAGTACTGGAGCTATTATTGGTGCATTGCTTGCTGCTAAGAGGTTACCAGTTGGGAAATGTAAGGAAGTTTATATTGAGATCTCAAGGGAACTTTTTAGCCAAGGCAAATTTTCGGGGATGAGTGGCCTTCTTCTTTCACATGCTTACTATAACACTGAAAAATGGAAGCAGATCTTGAAAAACGTAAGTAAACACATTGTAAACATGTCTTTCAATATTTTTACAAATATCATTGCTTAGAAATTTTGTTGACTTGCCTGTCAAAGCTTTGTTTGTCTTTCAGTGTGCAAAGGAATTTGCTAGAGTACATATAATAACCACAGATATATTCGAATGCATCACTTTGTTAAAGGTTATTGGCGAAGACACATTACTGGAAATATGTGGACGTTGGGGAACTCCCATGCTCAGTATAGTAGCTTGTACTGTGAATACACCAACTCTGCAACCATACATTTTTCGTACCTATGGACATCCTAACGAAAGTGAAAGCCACTACCGTGGAGGATGTAATCACAAAGCTTGGGAGGCTTTACAAGCTTCTGCTGCTGCTCCGGGCTATTTTCAAGAAGTGAGCATATCATATGCTCCATTTGGTCATGTATTACATAGAGAGAAGCTTATGACATTTTGTTAAACTGATGCTATAGTATATAAATAAGCATCATGAGCTTGCTTAATTTATATTTCTTTGAATATTTGCTTTCATTCGCAGAATCTTGTTACATGTGGCATATTTCCTACAAATATTACTAAATATATGCCCAAATTAAATAGGAACTTAATCAGAAATTTGCTCAATAAATGTTACTATAGAAACGTACCAGCAACTTCCCTGAAATCTTACATAGGATTTCAGACAAGTTTTTACAGGTTTCACTTGGACCACTACTTTATCAAGACGGTGGTGTACTCACTAATAATCCTACAGCTTTAGCAGTTCATGAGGCACGCATGCTTTGGCCACATGAACGAATACAATGCGTTGTTTCTGTCGGTAATGGAAAGAACGTTTCAGAAGTCGAATTAAATGGCATAAAGTTCGCTGTAGACTTATATTTAATTTATTAAGATAACAGGGTGTACCTTATTTGTACAAAAAATGTTACTTGCATTACAGTAGTGATGTAGTACTTACGATCTCACCGTCTAGCTTTTGCTATGATGTGTGCTAGAACAGAGTTCATTGAAACGCTCGCTCTAATGATTTTTGTTTGAGGTTGTCTACACGTCTTCAAGAAAAAATCTTACGAATTATTGATTCAGCTACGGATACTGAACTTGTCGACTTATGTATGCGTGACACTTTGTCAGAAGGATCATACATACGTTTTAATCCGTACACCAGCTACCCGTATTCTCTCGATGAAATCGATCCGAAAAAGTTCGTCATTAATGTACCACAAGTGTTAAGAGAAGCCTCATTTTCGATAAAAGAAATGTATTCGATTATGCTTGTCACCTCACCACACCATTCCTTACATGAGAGGAGATTGCTGTAAATATATAAGTATATAGGTAAATATATATTATTCAGATTGGAACAAATGAGTGAAGATGCACAACTCTATATTTCACGAAATCAGACCAAATTTGAGGCTGCAGCAAAGGTCATCTTGGCTAAACCATCACTGAAACAGCGCATTGTTCGAAACTGGAACAGGTTGATAATCCAGTGCTAAGTAAATAATAAGTAAAAATTTTTATAGCAATGCTGAAGTGCGGTTTGTAAAATTGAAAGAATTTGTGAAGACCCATCTGTGATTAGCTCTGATTCATTAGTTTATTTGCAACCGTTAAGTGTATCAATCTAATAGCAATACTTAAATGCGAAGTGTTGTCAAGTTATCGCGTAAACATATAATCCATTTTTCAAAGCTTCTGAGAAATTCGTTGGGCGGGAATCCCTTCACAGGAGGCAAATCACAAAAAATCCCATTCGTCGCTAACAGTTCGTACGAGAAAAATGCCACCAATAAAAACCACCAGACTCTTACACATATTCCTGCAAGAATTTTGAAGCGATATTTTCAGCTAAAATAAGATAATATCTAGCCAATGTGAAGAGTGTTCCAAACTAATTGAAATCAAGACCAAACTAGATCAAGGTTATGGAGACATACGGTAATTTACATAGAGACCTAGCCGTGTACGTACTGCACGCTCCCGACATCCTTCGTCGGCAATTCGAAAAAGTGTTAAAAACCAAACGTAATTACCAGTAGAATGGATTGTGATAAATCCACGAAAGAGATCCTCCATGTGGAGATGGCGCTGCTTGTATGCGGATCATTATATATGTTCTGAAAGAGGCAAAACTAGAATAGTCCCTCATAACATCAAAACCAACAAATGCAAAATTACATCAACTGACATAATACCCCAAATAAGTACAGCGCTTCTCCAACAAAGTTTTTTAAGCAACTGTGGAAAAATACCAAGTATTTCATTGAAACACACTATCAAGACAAGATTTTGATTCATTGGCACATACAAAATAAAGATAAAACAAAATTGCAAAAAGAACCTAGTACTACATGCCTCCAAGTTGCATAACATACATAAGTAAATACGTGAGAGAAATCACAATGGAAAAGACTCATTATAGTCGGAATGAAGTGGCCAAAATGTAGAGGGAGGCGACTGAAGTGAGAGAGAAATGACAAATGATGGCTAGAAATTAGAAGGGAAATAAAATGATTCCAAATAATGTTTAGTGAAACAGAACAACATACAGATTTATCGTGAAGTGAAATGAGAGGAAAGGTACAAAATCAAGATGAAAGCTATAATGTCATTTCAACGCATCAAGCCGATGGATGCATCAGATGGCAAGAATTGAGGGATAGCTTTCAAAAAAGCAAATACCCATTTGTGGATTATAAATCAGCAAATACAACTGTCTAAACTATAAACAAACGAAGTTGATATAAAATGCAGATATAGAACATGAAGGTAATAGTAATCCACGTTAAATTTCAGATTTGCATTTCACCACTCTTTAAATAATGTATCAGGCCAAAAGCACTAACACAATCCTACCGTGCAATCATGACTAAATATCTGAGCTAACTCAAAACCTTGCATGTAAGCAGAAATCATGCCTTAAGGGCATATCACAATGTGTCAAAATCACATAATATGCTTAAAGAAGTAAGCTCTGACGTCGACTTGAGCGATTATTGCGGCTTGTACGATCTGACAATACTGAATCTTTGACCAGTCGAACTCCAGGAACTGACATAACAGATTCACAGTCAGAAAGCTCAAAAACTGCCCTCGGTAAACACTGTAAAAATGAATGCTGTAACGCATCTGCTGCTGATAACCGTTTCCGACCTTCATACTGAAATATCAAAATTTTAAACCAGACAAAGAATTCTATAAAAATCTTTCACGGCAAAATATTGGTAGCTCTTATTAAAAAAAAAAAAAACAGACTTTTTACATCATGCTATCGACTTGACGATGCACTTTGTACCTGAAGTAAACGGTGCAAGAGATCATTTGCATGCTGATCAATTCTCGGACATGCATTCTGCAGGACATTGGGGCGATAATGAGGGAATCTACACAAGCGAAATGTAGTTGAGTTACACATCTGTGGGTAACTGGTTGACGACGGAGTGCCAAGCATGTGGAATATTAAGAGAAGTTGCTCTTCAACGGCCGAACCAGGAAACAACGCGTGTCCTATAACTTACTCCATATTTCTGATACAGAAACTCAGAAAAGATTTTACATCAAACAAATTATTACGTTTTATCATATGGTAAATCACAGTATAAGTAAAATTTATAAAACATATTAAAAAATTACAAACCAGAAATCATTTCAAAAAGAATGCATCCAACGCCCCACATATCGATGTGAGTTGAGTAGTCTGTAGAACCCAACAAAACGTCTGGTGGACGATACCACAATGTTACGACCTAAAATAGTCTTTCACGCGATTCAAATTTCCACGCAGCATCAAATTGAGCGACATTCGAAAGTTAAATAGAGCACCATGAAGGGATAACTGTTACTTAACTAAGTTCGCGTAATAAGATATGGCATATTGAAGATAAAACGTTCTAAGCAGAAGAAAAATATCCAGAATAGCCGCTCCCACCATGCAGTGATACCAGATATCAAAAACGGTTGTTGAAAATGAAAGTTTCTTTGTGGTATTAAACATTTTTCTGCGCATCTTCAACATTTAGAAAAAACGTACCTCATTTGAATATGTCTTTGTAGGTACAGACTTCGTTCGTGCCAAACCAAAGTCAGCAAGTTTGAGTTCACCTTTTTCATTAATAAGTAAATTTTGTGGTTTTAAATCACGATGCAAAACACGTCGCTGATGGCAATAATTTAGCCCTCTCAATAACTGCACCAGGAACAACTGGAAATTGAAATAAACAAGAAACATTATACCGTTTCAACACTTAAATTGTATTGTTTACATTGAACTGCTCAACTAACATACTTCTTTACAATACAGATTTCTACAGCAAAACAAGGATATACCCGAACATTCTTCATCGATATAACATCTTGACAGTCATCAAGATACTGTTTTAAATCACGATCAACGTATTCGAAGACAAGAGTGAGTATTCTTTCCGTGTGAATTATGTCATGCAATGTGACGATATTCGCATGGCGTAAATCTCTCAATATAGAAACTTCCCTAATCGCTGTACAAGGTGCTCCTTCTTCCAACTCTAAGCGTATTTCCTAGAAGATGGCTCATCACAACTAAGATATCTTCTGTTAATAAATGAAGGATTTAAAGACTTTAATTCTAATTTTGCTCAAAAAACGGAAATTAAACTATTCAAAGTCAACTGCAAAAGACGTTACTTTGAGCGCGACGAATTTTTCTGTCAGTCGAGATCGCCCTTTATAAACCGTGGCATACGTTCCTTCTCCCAGCTTCTCAAGTTTCTCATATGTTTCAAGTTTGCCGAAACCAATTTCGCTCTAAAGCAATATAAAAAGAATGAAATCAGAGTCGGAGAATCGAGAAAAAAATCACAACAAAAAATCAATTTTTGTTTGAAACGAAAAAAAAAAAAAAAACTGTAAGAAAGATACTAGCGATGCACGACGATTTTTCCTCGTTAAGGGTTGATCTAATGTTGGTGTACGGTTCAGTTTTTCGATCACACTTAACGGAAGCCTTAGGTCAGCAGGAAGTGATAAACGCTTCTGAATGTCTTCCTGTAATAAAACTATGAACTGAAAAGGGTTGCCAAGGACATCTTTAACACCGACTTCAGTAAATGCAGAAAAACCACCGGACAAATAAACGATATGAACACACTCCTCTCATTTTTGCAGCTATTTTGAAACAAAGAAAAAAAGATTACAGTTACTCTCAATCATGATGATCTGCAGCGACTTGCAATAGCATGTCTCCATAGATGTAGAATGTATCGTTTTTATAACACGATAAAGTATCCATCGTGTGATTGTGAAAATGAATCGAATTTATGTGCTTCTTAACAAATATAAAAGTTTGGGGAAAAAAGGACAGTTCTCCACCCTCACCCATTATTAGTTCATTTTCTTCCAGTTGGAAAGAAAAGGATATATGGCATTAGTGCTGCCTTCATCTTTAGGAACACTTTTCCAAATTCCATTCACTAATTTTGATTTTACTATTTCCTTATTCTCCATTTTGTCCGTCCGTATTTGATACACCACTACTTATCGCTTTTCTCCTATTTTTTGTGTTTACCCCTTATCCACCACTTGTTATAATAGAAGTTGCCCTAATAGCGCTGCTAGCCTACAAGACGTTCTGCAAATCATTTATGTTATTGTACTGATATTCGCAAATCAACAGTTAGCTTCTCGTGTTACACACATTGATATGGCAGTAATTTCATCTTCAAATCCAAATACCTCGTTCCAGCGGCGCGCTGGTTTCTGGCGCATTTTGACGCTGATAACATGACGATCAGATTGACTTGCGCATTGATCGCTACTACAAGGCGAAACCTCAATACTTTCACCATCAGATCCAAGCGCTTTCGTTTCATCAACAGCTGTAAAAACACGCAATTTGTGGGTGCAAAGAGTGGAAAAACTCAATATAAAGAAAATTATAATTAAAAAAACAAAGCATATATTATGTATGCGACATCCACATTTAACTTCAAAACAGTGAACATGTGGAAGTCAACATTTAAGTCAATTCTGATTTTAAGATTTATAACTATCTGAATAACAAATCTTTTCATACCTGACCCAGTACAACTTTGACATGAGCATACTTATATCCTTATGGAAAAGTTACTGATAAATGTTATTTCACTTGAAACAATTTAATCAAACCGTTTCAATAGATGGACAGTACTTCAAAAAATAAACTGTCTTCCTCTAGTAGTATACTCATAGGAAGGTGTAATAACTAGATGAATATGAAAAACACTCACACAGCGAAATGGATAGCCTTAAAACAATTTGCCATCCTTGGCGGAATTTCGTTTAAGTGACAAAAAGAACTGAATCCATGATGCACAAATATTTGAAGTTGTATTTGCTATGGGAGTGGTGGAAGTACATCAGTCTCATCACAAAAATTGCGCAGTGTGGTAGATCTGGACAATTCAGACACCATACAAATAAATCAGAAAGTTGAGAGTAAATGCAAATGAGATTGCAGACAGGATCAAGTAATGTTTACAAACACAACATACGCAACGCGGAGTGTGACAAAGAAAAGCTAATCAAGCATTCTCTGTCTTCCTCAGACATCTCGAGTGACTTTACAATATTTCTTAGCATGCCATATTGGACGACAGTGTGAGCGTTGCCACATTTCGAAGTTTACAACTCTCTCTAAACCAATCAGTTCGTTCAAGCTTGCTCCAGTAAAAGCTTCAAATGCATCTACCTAAACACACTTTCACTAGCGTTACTCTTATTTATCCAAAATCCTGCATAGATATACTTGCCTGCTAAGCGAATGAAACTAGGAAATACAAGTGAATTTCACGAATTCCAAGATTTCTCCACTTCACCACTAAGTCCTATCCGCCGGTATTTCCAATTATAGTGGAGCTCCCATGCATCTTGTTATAACTAACATATTTCACTAAGAGAGGATTTCATTTTTCAAAAGCTATGGTCATGTTATCGACTACCGTCATGATAGTAAAATTAAACAAAAAAAAAAAAAGAGTCACTGTACATTAAATTGTTAGGAAAATTGCTGTTATAAAAATGCTCCTATGTTATACAGATATTAAGTCTCGAGAAAATGATTTGGACTGCATTGTTGCACACTATTCATTGCAAATTTATGCTATTAACTATGAAGAACGAGGTAAATAAAATATTGAACTTCATTATCAGGGATACTATTCCTTATATTTAAAAAACTAAAACCTTTTAAGAGCAAGTCATCCACAAATATTTAATAACCTTATTATTTATTGAAAAAGAAATTCACTAAAAAAGGCAGAGGACAAATTTTCTACTCCAGGAATTGATATTTTCGAGAATAACAAGGAAGTTTTGGCGAAATAGGGATCACGTACACCACTAAAAAACTTCTTGTAGTAGTTTGACAAATCATGTACTGACTGTTTCTAAAGTGCCTATTTTAGAAATAATCAATACAAGACTTCTGACACTACCATAAAGACACAAATCTTCATTATCAACAATTGCATTTGTTATCTATATCCATCAAAATTAAAGTGCAAGTTCTGGAAGGGGTTCACAAACGGAAAGTTAACCAATGGAAGTGAAATTTTTGTTTCCAAGAAAAGAAACTTCTTGATCTGGTACAGTCAAGTTATTCATCAAAGTGTTTTACATTTTTACAATTTCAACGACATGATTTAGTATTGAATCTGGATTTATTGTCTTTATAGTAAGCAGTTCTGCACGTCTAAATGATTAACACTTTTTTATCTTACACTTAGCTGTGTTAGTATTAAACTATCCTGTTTAATCTAGTAAGTACTCAGGACTTTATTAGTATCACAAATCTAACCGTAATAAAAAGTACCCTTGACCTAGGATCATACCATAAAAGTAATAACAGTACTTGAAAAATTTCCGACTACAGCATTATTTTCTAAAAATTGGATTCATTAACATAACCACTATAGTACAAGATTCTGAAAGTCCGTATAACAAGACCTAAAAAATAAATAAGATTCCATTCTCGAAAATAAGCAAATCAATCTTACAAGGCTGTTTAGGAAACATAGAATATTGATGTTCGGTGGGCGAGTATGCTTTCAGATTCTTCGGATAATCTGAGCGGAAATGTCGCGATACTGGCACCGGAAGACGATTATGCTTCATACAGAAAACAGGAAATGGAACTTTGGGTATGATTACCGGCGGGATATCGCATTCTTCAATAATTACTCCATCTGCCGCTAAACGTTCTGCCAGTTCACTCATCGAGTCTGATAACCGCCAGTTTCTGGAAAGTATGAATATGATCAATTAAGCCATTATAAGGACATCTCTGCAACATATCGGAATTCTCATTCTGAAAGAAACCTCTAATGAGTCTCCTTCTTTCAAAGAACTAGAATGACCTTTCTATTTCATATGCTCTAGATTCCCAAGAAATTATCAGTAGTGAAAAATGCAGTATGTGAGAACAACAGAAGCAAAAAAAAAAAACCATCATTATGAGATTTGCCAACCTTAATTCATGAACTTCAGAAAAATTCGAAAAGTATCAGCATGTATCAACCTACCTGACTGGCGAGGTTGAAGCCATGTCGCTCCCACGAAATACAGAATTGATGCGCCTTTTCAACTTCTTCATGTGAATTAGCAATACTAACAACAACAAAAAGAATAAGACGTCTAACTCAGTACACCGTTTAACCTAAACCAACCATCCCCCACCGTGTACGACTTCACACAACGACACTCTTCGACTACTCAATTTCAATATTTAACGCGGCCACGCTGAATGACGATTCACGTTGTGTGGGTGAAGTTTGACGATTTGGAGTGCGTAGGATTTGATTTGCGTCTCGCTATATGTTCGTAGACGAATCTGATCAGATCATTGTTGATATATGTTCCCACCACTGAGCGATTGACTTGTTATCTTGCAATCGATGAGCCTACCAAGTATAATCATTTAATAGTGTAACTTATCAGTCGTATAGCATGCATTTTTTCCAAACATTTGGTATTTCTTCTAAAACGTTAATGTATCAGCGTAAATCATATATTTTAATAAACAATGAAATAAAACTGATTGTGTTGTCATTGAAGAGTAAAAGGTTAAAGCATCAGTGAGAAGTAATAGGACTGAAGTTACGATAGGGAGTTTACAAGATTAAGCTCTCTCACTTTCCTCTATTTATTGTTGAAAATATCAAACTTGCTTAGAAAAGCATAAGCTTGCAATGAAAAGGAAAAGCAATAGTGATTGTGATGAGTAGAGTTAGTATACTTCACTTTTTATTGCATCAAAAATATTTCTGAGAATCTTTATGTGGTAGTCTACGAATGCACATGTTGTAATTTCAAATTTCTATATATAGGAAGGTTATTTTTCAATGTAACTATCATTAAACTATTATTTAGTACTTCATAGCTGTTATTTAGAGATTTCTACTAGCCTAATACGCTTTTTCTGATTTTCAAGAAATCAGACGAAAAGTAGAATTGGCAAATAAAATTTACAAATATTTGTTATAATGTATTTCAGCAAATGAAATCAGTGTACAAATGAAATGCGTTACTACTAACCTCTATCGATCCTGTGAAGAAAAATCGTCCTGTTGTTATGTCACACTTGATGTTCTGTTTTTATTTTTTATGAACCACCTAATATAAAACTATGAGTTTCGATTATTTATGAATAAAATGCTAAAATCATGCCAAGTAATCACATCCAAAAAACTTCTTCAAACACGTCCAAAAACGCTGCTACATATGATATCATTTGTCTGGCTTTTGAATGGCTTTTGGGTGTTACTATGCAAGAACTTAACCATTTTATTTGTTAAAACATAAGTTTATGCATCACTCATTATTTTCAATCCGCAAACACTCTGAAGTAGACGAAAATATGCCTTGTTTGTTAGTCGTGACTTTCAAAAAGTATAAATTACTGAGACATACTATTTTCTAAGAAGGGAAAAATTAGCAGAAAATGCTGCTATACAAAAGTTTATGAATTCCTATATTAATAAGTCATATGGGAGGAAAAATGATAGAGATACATAGCAATATATGTAAACAGCAATAAATGGAGTAGAAAAACCGAACAACAATTCATGTAATTCAAAAACTGCAAATCAGGGATTCATTACTTCTCCTACTGCATTTAAGGAACTGTCGTTTCTTGAAACTTCTAGTACTTTTTCTTGGGCTAATTTTCAGTTAATTGTAGGACAGGTGTAGAAAAAACAGCTGAATGTGTGCTTTTAAAGGGAGGTGAAAAAAGCGCAAACAAATTTTTTGAAGAAAAATAGGATAATGTATAGTTTCCTGAATACCTTCATAGGCTTGACTAGTTGTCTGAAAAGGGTAAGACGTTCGGTTTCTAAAACCAGACAAAAAGTTTTTGCCTGTCCATTATTGTATCACTCTTATATTTCGTATAAATATTAGCTGATACCGTCGCTAAACAAATTTACATCATTGGCTTGAATAAACCCACACGCATTTAAGTTCTGGTTTTATATTTTTAGACGACTTGAAAGAATTATTGAAAAGAAATAACCAAAGTGTTGTGATAAATATTAGGACTGGAAGACAGCGAAGAAATTAGTAGATCATGTTTTTTTTTACTTACTGCTTGGTATTGCGAAATGCATTTAGAATAACATCAGTAGTAGTTGAAAGTACCATTAGAAATTTCAAATTCTCAATTTTGTTTTAATTAGGTAAATCTGTTTTTCTTGACAATGCTATAAAGTTGTTGGGAATTCCTTTCAAAGTTTGGGGTAGTGAGACTATTTGATTGTAATGAAAGCAGCAAAAATTATGTACCCAATCAAAAATCAGAAGTTAAGGTTAAAGATCCTAAAAAAGTAATTATGGATGGTCGTAGTGCTCGCGGATAGCCAGGCATATACTATGAGCATGGTCCTCCAACACTATAACGGAAAACGGAAAATCATGATGGTTATGGAGAAGATAAAAGAACCCAGAAAATGAATCATAAAATGATTAAAAGTACTGTGGCCCAATCACAAATTGAATTGTTACAATCGGTTAACTGTGCAAAGGTGTTTGATATCCGAGTGGAGCGAAAACGAAATGTTCGAAGTGATGCAACATCTCTTTGATGGATTCAATTCATTTAACTCGGCCTTCTCCTTATGATTTACGCAGTCCTGTCATTGTGAAGATGCACAAAAACGGGCAGAGAAGGGCGTGGTGACAGCGGCTAGGTCACCGAACTGGATGAATCGTCAGCGATGAGATTGTCGGTCAAATCACTTTAATTATCACCACCACTACTATGCCCATTTCAGATATTAATTTCATCATTCAGCACCTTACAAATATCAGTGTGAAGAATATTCTTCGAAGAGAGAAACCACAATCGTAATTAGTTAACATACTGAAACAAAGATTCGTACATGAAAACAAAAATTTTTGAAATTCAGTGCTACGAATTAGCTTGAGGTAAGCCAATTCTGAATCACATGTTAGATTAAGAACAGATGTGTGTTGGTATGTAATTGACATCAATAATTTAACTGTGATATTTCTGATGAGGAGCAGCCACTTGGTTAATAAAATGGTTCAAATAAGTCTCAAGATTTTAGTTCAGATCTGTCTGGAAGGTATAAATTCGAGGAAATCGAAACGATTGAAATATGGGAAGCAGTTTCATTCAGTTTTATTCTTCCTCATTTCCAAGGATAAATTTTTGTCAAATAAATCGAATATAAGTAATCACAAGATGTTTTCAAGAAAGAAAAATAATTAGCATTTTGTCATAGTGATACTTGCTTTATAATGTGGTCCTCTTATGCTTCGAACACAACAGAGAAACTTGCTTCTGTAGATTGCTCGTTTAACCAGATTTTCAGTTACTCTTTAAAATGTTCCTTCAGATAAAGTGAAACTTACATGATTCCTTACTGTTTTCGTGTAGCTATAAGGCCATAGAAATTCCATTTTCGGATTTTTCGTGCAGAGTTTCAGTTATTATTTAACTAATAGGTTTTGCAGACAATGTAAGTAAATGACGACTTTATAACGAATGCTACATATAATTTAAATCACATCGTAGAACTTAAAATTAGGCATAAGAAATTCAAAGTTCTGAAAAACGATTTCAGTAAAAATCGCAACCAAACATTGAAATTGTGATGATTCAAAATATTAGATCGAATATTTATGAACAGTTCAGTTTACAAGCTTTGTTTTGAAAAGACTTAAAATAAGTCCGAAATCTACGTTATTGCAATAACACGGAAAATTATGCATAAGATATTAAAATTAAAATAACACTAAATTAATCTAAGAAAAAATTAAAAATGTAATGGGCAACAGGATAGAAAACATAAAAACGATGAGGGTCAAATGAATAATTAAATGAATAAAAAAGTTTCTCATTGGATGCTCACCATTATGATATATGATTCTGAAGGATTAAATGATACTATGCTTCTGCAGTAAGCATCAAATATCAGAAAACAAATCAACCTTTTATAATGTGAGAACATTATAAAAGGTTGATTTGCTACATTTAATTTTTTTTTGCTACATTTAAACACAAAACAACCATTTAAATTGCAAAAATTATTGAACCACTCACTGCATGCTTCTAAGAAGTTTATGAATAAATGCAAACATATTTACATTGGTCTATCAAAAATAGTAAATATTGTCATCAATAAGTAGTGCTTCAAAATTTTATTAAAATGCATTATGCAAAGAATGAAGATTAAAAGCAATGAAAAGATGTATCCAACAAATAGATACTAGGACTAATATTACCTTAGAATACAATTAAGAAATGGAATCGAAAGTTTCATCTTCAGTTACTGGATCTTTCGCAAATTTGCGTAAGTATGCTTTGTCAGTTATTTCACTGCTTGTTGTTTCAAATGTCAAATTCCAATTTTACTGTTGTTGCTGATAACAGATTTTGAAAAGACTTGTTTTGGTGTGGATGCATAAGACATTCAAGCTACTTTTTTACTTACTTTAATGAGTTCACCACTAAATACCTCCATACTAATGCCTAAACTGATCGTTTTAGGGAATTTTAAGATGACCCTGTCAAGTTCATAGGATTATTCATTCAAAAGATCATATTCATATGCGTTCCCTTTGTTAATGGCGTATTTTTGAACTCAATGGAACGGGTGGTTTTGTCAAATACAAAAGAAAAACTGTCAGTGAGAGGAATAATCGAAATCTAATTAAAAATGATCGCCCATATAAACAAAACCGACTAGTGATTTCTCTTTCTTTTATAAAGGAGGACCATGCTCATTCTTAGCGATTAGTCATCTTGTTGAGAAAGTAACGAGTGTGGTGGAGATCAAAGCACTTTTCTCAGTTAGACTTCAGTCACAGTCGATTAAACCTAGCTGAAGTCAATCAGGTCATCGTAAGGCTGGTACAAAGTATCGATCATGAGAAAGGAACGGCTTTGTCGAAGTATGAACTATGAATGCCCGAAATTTCTCTAACTCTAGGTAAGTGATGTAGAGCTTCAATTATTTCCATTGATGACAGCTTTTTTTTTCACATTTGTAATTATAATCAACAGGGATCAATAGTTCACAGCGATAATGAGAAAGAGTTTTTAATGTCATTATTCTATTTGGACATTAACAATGCAATAATGAAAAATCTGTATATACTAAGAACAAAGTTAAAACTTAATCTACAGTATTACATTAGAATTAAAAATGTTTTTGTTTCTTCCTTACGATAAAAAGTTGGAAAATAAATTCACACTTCTATTATCCAAAAAGAACTATATACGCTCTGAATTCATGATTTTTAAAGCGGTAAAATTTTAAATGGAATGTAATCAGTAAGATGCGAGTTCTATTGAATGAAACATTGCGATCTTTGAATTTAGCCGATTTCGAATTTTGACATCACAAAGCTAGCATGTGAAAATATGTCAGTAAAGAAATGAATACAGACATTTAGTCATATGGTTGACAAGAGCATAATTTCAGTATTCCATTCATAAATGAAAAACACATTAATGATAACGTGAAACTTGTTGACGGTATTTCAATATCAATAACGCAGTTCGCTCAACTCATTCAATTATTCCTAACTGCTTATTACCTGCTCAGAGTAAATTATTATAAACTAATGAAAGATTAAAAAGAGAAATGATTGGTATGCATTATACAACGGTACAATACACAAGGTTTCTTGTTTGTAAGAGAAAGATGACAGAAATAAGAAGAGTAGTAAATAAAGGGACATATTTATAATTTAATGACCAAAAGTATACTGCCGCATTGCATTGTTTAAAAACAATCTGATTCCATCGTTACGGAACAGGACGGAAAATATTTCTCAACATCTTCTAAAACAAAAACCTCGGGCATTTCCAGTGCAAAACATAAATAGTGATAGTGAATTACTAGCGACCGCAGCAATTTTTACAGAGATTTGGTAATATCTAAAGTTTGGCATAATGATAATAGTATGTAAGAGATGAATTTAATGCTTAAAACATTTGGAAAGATTATCTGCATAAATATTCGGGGCGAAAATCAAACTAAATTGGATGCAGTGATGAAAAAGAGTCGTGAAGAATCGGAAAGTTGCGACTGGTCTTGTAGTTTCAAAAGAACCATTACATATATGAGTGGTAAAAGTATGGGTGGCAAAAGATGGTTAAAAATGGTTTCAAAGAACATCACAAAGACTTAGTTACTTAAAATTACTGGAAATGTGCAAGGTTGTCTTTTACGACTAAGCTTTATTAAGCTCTGCCATCCTATCCTCATAACCTCAAAATAGTTACAGTCCCTCTTCGGGGAAGAAATAAAGATAATAACAACAAGGAAAAATAAAACGAGTGTCTCAGTCAGATTCACGCACGTTGCTGAATCAGTGCCACTCAACCAATTACGTGTGGAGCTATGGGACCATAAGTTTCACAGGGTTGTGGCTTGGTTTCATGCACCCAGAGATCTTGATTTGGGAAGGTATACGATGAGGAGGTGTTAGTTGTGATTTGGGTGGTTTAAAGATTATGAGGTTTTGGTCTAAGAGTATGTTATTTTTTATTGGAAGCTTAATTTCTAGGGGAAAAATGGGACGAAGGCCGGGTAGTACGACGAAGTCTGGTAGATTTATGAATCCAGCTGATCAAGAACGTAAAAGTATGCGGCAAAAAGAGCTTAAAAGAAATCGGAAACAAAGGACCATGGTTCGGCATGCAATACTAAAAAGTAAAGACGTCGATGAAATCTTGGAAAACTTATCGCGTTTGGATGACCAAGGTACCAAAAAAAATTTCTTGTTCATAAAATGATCTACTGATCTTCTTTTCCATTAGAATATCTTCTGCTAATGGATTAAACGAGGTAACTTGTTAGCTAACTCTTTCAGGGAGCTCTTACACAGTAACCGAGATATGAAGGTCCACTTGTGGGGAGCGGTGTATTAGTCTTTCGGATAACTGCAGTCATTTGGATCAGAAATCGCCATACAGAAAAGTGCTGTTGGAAAGGAAATAATCTGTGCATTTTATTATCTAGGGACTGAATGACCAGGGTATTTTCTTGAAGAGCTGAGTATGACCATTTCAGAGTTCGATATACATGTGGAGCATCATAGCAAATATGTTTTCAACGAGAAGCGTATCAAATTTAAACAGACTTATAACGAAGTAATGAATTTATACAAGCAGGAGAAAAGAGAAGATAAAGTGAGGGAGTTGGAACAAAAAATGTTGCAATACGAAGCAGAAAGAGCTCGAAAAATACAACAGTATAGTGAGTTCTTTGACCTGGTCTTTTTTCTTTAGGAATGTTTTAAACTTAAAAATGCATACATCAGCCGTGAAAACTTGAAATTACAGTCAGAAACTTGAAACACAGTTCCATTCTTATATCATTTGTATACAGTGTTACTGAGGATAGTTTTAGATGCATTACGATTTTCGCTAGAAGCCAATCCTGTGGAAATTCCATTGCCAGATGGTAGTTCAATACCCAATGCAGCAATGACACCTGTAACACCTGTCATACCGGTTCAGTTTTTAATGCCTCAAGCACGAACTGGCATTCTTAAAAATGCACACATCACCCGTGATATCAGCGACCGGACAGAACCACCAGGACCTCCTTGCGGCTTACCTCCGCTAATTTGTTATGATGACGATAATGATGAAATGCCTTCCAAAAGACGCGTTCGGTTTGAGGAAGATGTTTCAAACAGTTTTATAAGGGATAATGTTGAAGCAGCTGATGATGATTTCGGCCCTGTTGAAAGTAATGTTAACACTTTTTTTTTTTTGAGAACGAAAGTTTTTCCTTGCCTAGAAACAATAGCTATGTTGGTAAATTCTTATGTACTGGATGAACATCTCGTGTTTCTCTCACATGTTAATATTGCAGTTCCCATGGAAGTATTGGAACATAACCAGTTAACAGATGTCGATAATGCGAGATCTGTATCAATGTTGGCTCCTATTATTCCACAACAACCATTGTTACGTGCACCACCGTTACCTCCCAACATGTTACCACCTCCTCCTCGTCTTCCTCTCCGCGTTCCTCCTCCTCCACCTCACTTTCGTACGTCTTGTGTAATATTTCATTTTTAGAGAGGAAGTTTCGTGATAACCGCTGTTTAATATCTGATATCTTTTTTGAAAGTGATATAATGTGATTGAAAATTGTCTATTGAAAGAAATATCTTCTTTCATTATGATAGGGATGCCGATTCCGTTTATACGTCCACCAGGAACCAGTTCTGTAATATCGGCAGAGCCAGTAGTTCGACGAACAGGAGGAGCTCCAATGAAAGATAGCGGCGAAGCTACAATTTCAGCAGAACCAAAATTGAGAGATTTGACAAAAGAAGTCACAAAATTTGTACCAACAGCACTTCGAGTTAATCGAAGCAAGCAACAACCAAAAAAGACCATTAACAAGTATTTTTTTTAACGATTTGGTTCCAAACTTTCTTTATAAGTTCACATATAGTTTTGGACAGAAATCAATTTCAGATTCAATATGATGGGAATACAAATCGAGTCAGCACAAAGGAAGGAAGCGAAAGATACAGATGAGGCTTATGCTGATTTTATGAATGAAATTTCTTCTCTTTTGTAATTTTATAGTTTTTCGGAATTTATTTTGCATTTTCTGAGCTTTTGTTTTACTTCTTGATTAAAAAGTATGTCATTTTGTTGTTAACAGTACTGGATTGCACAAGTATAACGTAATCACTTTGATAAAGAGGAGATTAGACATGTGGTCTATCTTCAATGAATTGGTAAAGGCAATTTGATGGCGGACGCATTGCAGAATAAGTATTAAAAATGTATCAGTACCATGAAAGTCACTTTGCATTCTTAAAGTTTAAGTAAGTGTGCTTCTTTGCATTAACTATAAATAGTTATCAATACTGCGAAAATTGGCACAGTTATTCAGGGTTATATAGCATGCCAAATCAGACCCCTCTCGTCTTGAAATTGAATATACAGACTACCTCCGAGACAAGAATTAACTGATCTACACAACATTATTGGAACAGTCGAAGTAAACGCTAAGTGGAATAGTTTTTTTCGATGTATAATATGGAGAGGAAGAGAACCAAGAATAGAGGTTTTTCTATTTGATTCATTGCGACTATCGGTACATATTATGAATGGTGACGTTTTTGTTAATTTATCTTGTAAGAATCTTAGACATTATTTAACTAGATCTTTGCTAGAACTGTGCAGTGTGTTATTTTGTCTAAATTTTTCTGATCCGCATCCCGAACTAAGACCATGAAATAATTCCTGGCAGTATCTGTTTATCTATGTCGTGGCAAATCTTAGATTTAAGTAAAGCAAAACGTCATGAGTGAGTTCTGGATTTGAATTAGTTAGTGCGCTGCTGTACCACATGAATGATTGTGTATGCTCCAATAATTATATTGTCGAAGTCTTAAACACATTAATTATTGGAAAGGCCATCACGAGAACTCATTGGATTAGTCTCTGGCTAATCATTGCTTTCTGGTTGTATAGACCATAGGCAAAGAATACCCACTGATGCGCAGAAAACCAGAAATTATTAACGCATAAGATAGAGTGCCAGATTGAGCTATTGGCTTATGGCCTTATGGGTACATTTCCAAATGGACAACAACAAATTAAATACAAAAACAAACGAAAGGCAACAAATGTGGATTTTGAGTGCGGAACCATTAACTTGAACTGCTTCTGCTAACGGATATACAATAAATGTCATGTTGATGCAGTCAAAATCCTTCATTCGTTTTGTATTGGACTCATGGATTTCAGAAATTATTGTTACAGATTTGTGTTTATTACTTCATGATTATTTACCCATAAATGTGAGCGGACCACCGTGAAAGTAAAATAATGGCGATTTCAACCTTACCATTCAGTTCAAAAAATGATTTCCTTTTTGACGTTAGTAACTCCTTACTAACTGAATTTATACTTTTTTTTTAAAGAAAAAAGCGGTGTCTATATATTATTCCATGCATCGCAACTTCGGCAATTAAAAAAGGCTTATGATAAACTGAACAAAGTTGAAGGAATTCCTGCTGCGTTCCAACTTTATAAAAACTAAATAGATTGTAATGGAGAACTAAACGTGGAAAAAACAATGAATAAGTGGTATTTTGTTGTATGATATTAATTTCATCAATTAATATTACAGGTACTATAACTGTAGGGTATGGGCATTTTCTTTAAAAATGTTTGTGTCGTAGAAGATTTGAAAATTTAATTATTAATTTGGAGAGGTTGATTTCGGAAAGATTGTTAGATGTATATGTAAATATTTGTGTAACACAGGAATAGATAATGTCTTTCTTAGCAGAAGTAGTACAATAATAACTTGATAGAGAACAACTGAAGTGAATTCTTCTGGTTCTCGGTAAAAACACACAATGCCCCTTCTCAACAAGGATGACCTCGTTATATAGCAAGCAATGTGCATAAACAAAGTATATGATTTACAATATGAGGTTGACCTGCCGAAAGAGTAATCGATCTAACAATGAGCTGTTGACCTGGTTTACAAGCAAATCTAATTACTAGTTGACAAGCCGTAAAGGACAATAGTTAAGTAAAAGTTGTTAACCTCGTAGATTGATGGATAATTTACAATTAGTAGTGATACAACAATGAGGTCAACTAAATGAAGGACTGATACCGTGTAAACAATAGATAAAAGATTTACAGACTAAACATAAGATTGGAAACACAGAGTTGTAAGCATTATTTGCAAGATTTCATAGAACATATTTCCTACTCATATTTTCAACTCCTATGTAATATTTTAAAGTTTCGCGATATTAAAATCCGCGACAGTTTGCACTAAATCAGTACTCGCACATATTGCGTTGTCTTTCAAATGTACTTTAATCTAAACTGAGATACGGTTCAATCCTGAAGTTTCATTTATAACCAAATGTTTATGTTGGTATTACTGATGTGATTTTCAGTTTTCTTGTGCCAGTGTTGGATTCTGTTTTTAAGCATGCATCAGTTTTCGCAAATGGGTGGAATGAAGCTTGAGAAGTGTTCTGACTTGTGTAAGCAGACAAACCATCTGTTTTATTTAGTCCAACTTTTGAAAACACTGTTTTTGTTATACGAAAATTGCATTTTTGTTATATGGGAAATGCATGTTGAATATCTGAAAACTTTTTGACGAATATTTTTTCAATGTAATGCTGAAATATATTTCTCATGTTTTCTCTACTGCTTTTTTTTTCATATCCTTCAGGTAATTTTTATGAAAAGTGATTCTTGTGCTTAACCTTATGCTTAGTTTTATCCATCATGTTTAACTGAAACAAAAGAATTGAAGGTCTAATTGCTTAGAGGATCAGGTCTAACATAAATTTAAATTTAATAAAGTGTATTGCTCAATCAGTCGTAAAATTCATGTGCCGATGTTTTAAACAACTGAATTTTTACTTTCTGGTTATATTCAAGGACAAAGACTAGTAGCATCACAAGCAGTGCGGCAAATTAAGGCGTTTTAATCAATTATGCATTTTTTCCTAAATTTTGATCTGCCATGCGTGATACAAATGGTCAAAAATTTTCACAAGTCATTTTAGATCAGACACCGTTGTTGCCAAAACATGTGAATAACATTCAGCTGATGGTAACAATCAATTTTTACTGATATGGAAATAAATTTTGAGACAAAAAAAATGGAATTTTTGGATGATTATGCTCTGACTGATAATGCTCTTTTCTGGCCTGAAAGTACATCAACTCGTGCACTCCGTGTTGCATTCTGAGATCCACAGTATCGTTCGTCTATAGAACTGCAGATAATTGTAAGAATAAGAACAAGAGTTTGGAAATCAAGAAATAAGATCATGTCGCCAAAAAATTTTGCTTTTAAAAAACACTACCCTGAACTCTGGATACTTCAACTGGAAAAATTTTTTTTTGCAATTTTTTCGAAATATACGGTTCTATACAACATTCAGTGCAGAAATTACATTGTTGACATGTACACTACACTGAATTATTAATCTGGTTTTTTTCTTCCTCGTTTTTATGGGCTTTTCACTGACAATAATTTCAGCCAGCCTTACGTTAAATCCTAAATCTAGGATGAACTTCAAAAGTTTGCTCAATTGTTGCAGAAGTGGTTGTATTCTTTGTGAAGCTCAAAGGACAACAACTGACCCTTTTAAATTTGTCTCTTACAGGAGCAGACTCCGATTTGACTCATTTTCCCTCCATGAAACTTTTGACTTAAGTTGTGACCTTCCGTAGTATTAAAATGATCCTGCACCAATTAATTTCTTCTACTAATACAGTAATATATTGTGCACTATTTAAAATTACGTAAAACAAAACTGAAATACTGACACTGTGATTACTTACTTTGATTGTCATAATATTCATCCGTTTCAACCACCACTTTTTGGATTTATCGCATAACTGCAAACATACTACGAAGCAACAGTTTTTTGAATCTTAGGCAACTGATTTCACAGTAGATTAATAACTTCTTTCCTAGACAACATTTTAGTTAATAAGCCACACCCTTTAGATGTCAAAGCATGTCTGTCTTTAACTCTTTCGTTGTTTCATATATTTTGTCTTTTTAGAAGAAACGTTTTCCACAGATAATGATCAATATTTAGATACAGAACGTGGTGCCCTCATAATGTCAGTAAAGTTGACTGTGAAGCATTCCGCTTATATAGTAAAAAGTAAAAACCTCTTAATCAGCTTATTATTGCAAAATCTTACTGTATGTCTATTTACACTGTAGTCAAATAGAATATTTTTCATTCTTTTTTTCAGATTTACTCATAACTTGTAAATTTAAATAAAATCATAAATTGATATTTACAGAGTATAAACGAGCATAGCTACCTTAATGCAAAGTTTGAACTATCTTCATTTAAGTTATAACAATTTGTAGCTCATGAAAAGCAGCTATTTTTTCTTCGCACAAAAGCCACTCCTTTTTCTTTCTGCGAAATTAATTTTTTTTTACATATTTACTTTTTACAGATAACTTCCAGAAAATATTCTTTTTTTTGGGACTTTTCCAAACTTTGTTTTAACTGGATTTTTTAGCATAATCCCTTCTTTACAGAAATGAATACGATGAATTTTGTTCCTTTTGAAACACATTTTTTTAAGTTGCATATTTATACTTATATTGAATGAATTTAGGCTGAAAGAAATGATTTTACCGCTTAGCAAAATCAAAATATTTATTTACGATCCATTTTCTTCACTATATCAAGTATTCATCATAATCGATATTCAGTTATTTCCTTTCAATTGAAAACCGAGTTATACGGAAAATCAATGAGTCAATTGATGCTAAAAGAACTATTAAATCAATGGAAGTAGTAGACCTTAATTAGTCATTTTTGCTGCTCTATGTTATGTGTGAAGTGTTATAATCAAATTTTGGAAATCAAATATGAAAATTTCACTAAAATAAAATTTTACTGGATATAACCCTATACAAAATAAACACAGTGTGTGAACCTGGACAACTGAGATATGCAAAAAATGACTTCTGAATTCAAGAGATTAAGCCGAAATATTTCGTAATGTATGAAATACTTGTTTGTTCCTTTAAGGGAAACGATTCATAATTAAGAACCATTGCGAATGAATACTGCGATCTGAATCTTTCTGCAGTTACAATCAGCTATATTTCATTTTACTTTTGTCTTGCGAAGTTTATTCTTAAGTTGCGTTACTGCGAGGAATGCGCAAATATTGGAGGACTTCAGAATTTTAGAAAAGAAGACTGAAAGATGTAGTGTTTTCTAAATTCGTTTATAACATTCCGAATGGTTTCTTATTTAGAGTATCACACATTTTGAGGTCATGAGCTAACTAAATGGAAGACAAATAAAAAAAAGACGACTAATTGTGCATTAAATAATGAAAAGGAGGAAAGAAAAGAGATGCATGTAACCTATAAATAGCTTTGATTGTAAAATATTTTCGATATCCATAATTTTTTCAGTAGTTCTAAATATTCTGGTCAAATAGCCATGCAAAATGCGGTCGCAGGTGTGATTTTAAAAAGACCCCTAAAAATAAAGAAAAGGTTCTCAAAAATGAAAAAAAAAAATACAAATTCTATTTAGTCAGAGGAATTTTCATCCATAAAATAATCAAGTTTTACTAAATGATTGTTATTTCACAAGTCATATCAGCACTGAAAATTAATGTTGGTATACTGACGAGCACAAAACTTTCATTTCTTACTGACAGCTTGTAACAAGAGACTGGCAAGTATTTCCAATAATCTTCATGGAGAATTCTAGTGAATTTCTTTGAAAAGGTCATAAATTTTTTTTTTTTTTTTTTTTTTTTTTTTTATGACTGACTACTAATTCTATCAAACGAAAATGGAAATGTACAAAAAATGACAAGTAGATTGAGAAAGAGAATATTTGTAGCAAATCTTTCTTCCCTTTGAAAAAATAGGGAATTTCATCTCATTTATTGAAATCTTCAACTGTCTTTCGAGATTTTTAAAATGAAGTTTTTCAAATGAAGCGACATTTTAAATGAATTCAGAATCCGAGGTATGTATTAATTTAATAAATTTTAAGTGCTTTCCATTCAGCAAAAACAGTCCCAGCTGCGTCCGGACTATTGAAGGGATGTCAGGTGTGTTCTTAAAATAGATGTTACTATTGTTATACTTATGTAACTGCAGTTATACTTTCTATAGCAGATGAGACAATTTGAGATCTCATATCAACAGATTTATAAATCGGACAAATTTTGTCAGATGATCGAAACTTTTCCTCAGTTGTTCCAGTTGTAAAGCAAAACTCAGTCACTTGAAATCTGAAAAAAAATGCAACTGTCAGCATGAAAAACTTGCTGTTTATTTAAATCGTTCAAAACGACAATATGGTATTGCATCTACACATAAAAAGCAAAAAAACTCTGAAATGAAGAATACTAGTCCAAATTTAATTCGATGAAAAATTCGAGCGAAACTTGGGATTATTCCGCTATTCATACAATAATCATCAAAAAGTAAAAACATCATGAATTTCATAAAAAGCAGAACAATTTTGAGAAATTTCTTTTGGCGTTTATCATCTTCAAGTCTTTTAGCATGTTCTTGATTGTCGACTAACCTTTTGTATTACAACTCCTGAGAAAAAAGTTGGAGAGATGACAAAGAATTTTGCTAACCGTATAGAAATTCGGAGAAATTTTTGGATACGTCAGTGACTATATTCTCGGCCACAAATACTGTCAGTGCACTTCCCGCATTATTTAAACAAAGCGATGACTTGAATACATTAGTTTAAAAACATAATAAATCTTGATAAATCTAAGTTACTTAGCACACATTAACCTCATAAATTGGATGTGATACGATCTTCTTATTCCACTCAAATCCATGGCCCTACAGTTTTATGATAAGTGAATGGTAGTGAAAAGTGCAATTTGAAATAATACTCACCTATGACATAATCTTCAATTATAGCTAGCGAGGCATTTCTTGAATAAGAATAAACCAATAAATTTTGATTTAATTGCATTCGAAAAAAAGAGAAAAGCTGAGATAAATAAGACTGTTACTATGGGCAATAAAATCGCTATAGGCAAAAAAATTTATTATCAAAACAAAGTCATACATTCATTACAGATTGTCTCTTTTTAGATGTAACTGTATGAAAATTAAATGTTTAATAATGAAGATGCAGGTTTACAATATAAAACGGTTATTTTATTGGGAAAAGTGCTTTCTATGCGGAGCCAAATTTTCTAGTCATCAAATTTACCTTCATTAATTCACACGGTAGTCCTCACAAATGGCAGCTATAATGCTGAAGAAGAAAATGAAGAATAAAGAAGTATTCAAACATGAATATACAAAAATATAATCGAAAGTTGTGAATTAAGCAATACTGAAGTCGATAAATTCAGACATGCTGCTACATCAATACCAACATGAAAGCAGAATTATGACATTTCATGAATGCAAAAAGATTATCAAAGTGCAATACCATAACTGTGAGGCTTATTTTATATCAATTTTTCTCGCCTAGAAGTAAGCACTAAAATATTTCAAATTCTATCAGCATCTGAAGTAAAGTGGCAAATCCCCCACAGGAACTATGTTTGGGCGTGCCCAATGTAGCGATATTTTCAATACATATTTTAAAACATATGGTATTTCCCCTATTACCAGTTTTTTGATGCAACTTTCATTATTGTTTTCAAAAAAAAATCCGTATTATTTATGGAATTTTTTCTTCGGAATTCTTAGCCAATTTCACATATTATTTACAACTCGCTTATTATTACAAAAATGCATTTTTGAACGGAGATTACAAAAAAAAAAAAAACTGTATTTTTGAATGAAATTCATTTCAAAAACAATTTTCATTCCGTAAAATGATGTTCTGCATTAAGGCAGAAATATATAAAATAGCTTACGATGTACAATCAATGCAACAGTAATTTTTGCAGAATTTCCAGCACTTTCATTTAGCAGCAAGATTACACAACTT